>NC_090936.1:401417701-402057435 GCF_040938575.1 Ambystoma mexicanum | reverse complement strand
TTTGTTCAAACATCACCGGTAAACAATGTTCCATCTCACATGCCACAAGAATCGCTGGACCAAAATCAGTCCAAAACAGCACTTTATGCTGTACCCTTAATACCCACTCTAATTGTTGAACAATTGGGGGAAAATCCCAAACTCAAACCACAATCCTTGGAACCTAATCCTGCCAAGAATCAAGCAAAAACTAAACAAAATACTAACACAAACTGTGCTCTGTTTTCAGGACCTTGTGAGAAAATGAAAGACCAGGCAATTAATCCAACCAAAACAAATTTTGTCTGTAAACAAAAAAAACCTGAGAATATCAAAAACACCAAAAACAACTCATCCTCTCAATCTAAATGATTTATAAAGAACCTGTCTCAACCCAAATCGGCTGTAACAGCCTATAGAGCCATTACTAAAAATATATGATACAAGCCACCTTAAAAAAACATCTAGATCCATCACGCAATGGAAACCTGACCCAGCATTACCAGCCACTAGATGATCTGGTTGCAGCCTTACCGGTAGCTTCAGAATTGAATCAATTATCCTCCCACGACTCTAACTCCTTAATGGTGGAAACTGACAATCTCATGACACGTCAGAAGGAAATACGCCAAGCAGTTGACGCCTATATGGCTAATAATTCCATGCAAAAAGATCTAATATTTACTCCACATGACATGGAATGTCCTATCTCGAATAAAGCAATAAATGACCAAGGAGTCAGAGATCCCATCCCTTCCCAAACCCAACCCAAATTTGTGAAATATTTCACCGACTGTTTCATCATCAGTGCAAACAGCCAGTAATGAAATTACCAAATCTGATCCTGAACCTCCGAACAATAAAGTGATAACAGAAACTGACTTGAAGCTGTTTATTAGAACAGCCTTATCACAGCTGATGGAGGAAACAAGCTCCCCCAAAGAACAAACAAAGCAGGCTTCGGTTATGGCCATAGGTCAACAAAAAAAACTGAAACACACTACTAAAAGACCAGTTATTCATTCTCTTATTTTAAAATGCTGTCCAGCACCATGTACCAAATACAGTTTGAATCGAGCCTCTGTCTTGTCAATCTTTAGTGAAATTCCAGCTCTGGACGATATTGGTACCATTGATCTGGAACTGGTTGAATTTATAAATCAATTAAACAGAACAGCCGTTAATTTATGGCTAAACTCTAAAATTGTTCTTAACACCATATGGATGGTCAAATCTCAACTCCTTGATTTGGGTTTTGAAATATCACCTTTCCTCTCTCCTTCTGAGACCCAAACACTCAAGGAGTCTCCTCAGGAGTTTTCTAAACCAAATGATGTAACCAAATTACAGTCTATGACAAACATTCATTGTTATTGTGGCTCATCCAAGAATCAGAATTAGCTAGTCCATGCTAACTCTTTCATATGATCTGTAGTTAGCTGGAACTCTAGAGAGTTTAAACATCTGATCAATAACCAGGATTCTACACTGTTGAATTATGATATCATCTTATTACAAGAAACCTGGTTAATGTCTTCCCCTAACTGGAATAACTACGATAACCTCCTTGTTCCGGCAAAAAAAGCTAAACTAGGATGACCTACTTCGGGGCTTGACTCAGCCAATTGGTTCTCACCCAACTCTTTCATTCAAATGGTTAAACTATCGAAAAATCAAATAGTTTATGCTGCTGTAAATGTATATTGGAACCCGGATGGAATATACGACGACAAGTTCCTAGAATCCATAACCGAAACTCTGGACTTGGTTGCTCAAGAAAAACATTATTGTCACATAATACTAGCTGGTGATCTGAATCTGCATTGCTTATCTTAGCAATGCAGATTCAGATCACCAGCTAGTATTAGGATCTCCTAATCGCTTCTTAGAACATTCCAGATTATCAAAATGGAATAATTTAATCAAGCACAGAAACTTGTTTATGCTCAATGGAGCCTTCTTGTCGGACATTCCTCCCACTGCAACATGGCATAGAGGGTCGAGTTCAGCTGTTATTGACTTTGTCTATGTGGACGCAATTCTTTTTTCTCAACTGACATCTTTTAATGTGATACACTCTAACTTAAGTGACCATAATATGTTAAACTTGTCGTGGGTCCACAAAAACATGGACAAGACATCCCCTTGTGAAATGCATTTAGGGCAAATAGTGGTTAACACTGCTAGGAAGAGATTGAGATGGTCTGAACCATCACTGAATGCTTTCAAGAGATATTATGCTTCAAAAGTCTTGCAAGTGAGACAAGAGGAACATACATCTAGTTTGGTATATCCAGAATTAATGCAACAATTTCAGTCAAAATCTGTGCAGATGAAATCCAAATAAATACCCCATCTACATGTATATAATCCTTAAGTTCAACAAATGAAAACAAATGTGAGACACCTCAAACGTGAGGCACAAAGATTACCTATGGAAGATAGGGCCAAGGCATTAACAAGCATCAATACAAACTACAAAAATTGGATGAAGGGCATAACATCTAAGCTATATGAGCCACATGCTTAGGAAATTATCTAGCAAAAATGCTTGTCAAATCTGGGCTTTAATAAACCAAGCAACTGCTGGAAGCCAGGTGGCAATTCAAGCCAACATTATCAAAGAGCAAGATTGGATTGACTATTATCGGAAAATATATAGTCTTCCTGTTTCTGTTACTTCTCAATATCTTTAAACTGGGCGATGCATGCTTTTGAATACCACTCTAAAATGTATGAGTTTTCCATATATATGTTTGTAATATCTCAATGAGTCTGGCTGCTACAGTACAGCATGAAATACACATATAGGGTTATACACTGAAATACATGGGCCAGCAAAGGGACCATCCTTTTGCGTTTTTGTTCCCTGGTGATATGATGTACAAAAGAATATATGCAAAAGTTGTTTTGCTCTACTCTAGTCAGTCTTTGTATAATTAAATTGTGTAATATTCTGGCATATTGTGGTAATTCTGTCTTTCTAAAATAACAAAATGTAAAAAGATATGGCCACATAGTTTTCTGAATGTCATGCTGACCAATGATTTTGTGTGAAGGAGAAATGTAAAACAAATGAAAAATCGTGTGAGGTAATCACATACGATGATTTATAAACAAACAGACCCAGTTCCTTGAATTAGGGAGCTCTATAATTTATTTGGGCTCTCGGCTTGGGTTTTCCGTCCTCTATAAATAACGTGATTATTAGAACTGTGTTGTCACTGGTTGTGGGTATCACGTTTGGTTACATTTTTGGGTAAGGCAGGGCGATAACTTTTGTTGTTGCTATGGCCTTCGGTATCATCATTTTTCCTTCGTAAGGTAGTATTTCGGCCTTTTCTTCATGTGAAAATGGCCCTTCGTAATAAGTGCGACTGCTGCGCCACCTGTTTTTCCATGGTTTGGGTTGTCATTTTTGTCTCCAATTTCGGTATGACGTTGTGACAATATTTGTTGTTGTTATGGCTTTTGGTATCATCAATGTTACCATGTAGGAAACATACGTATAAGTATATACTTGTGCATCCGCCCAAATGTGTTCTTTAGTCTTTTTTAGTGTCTAGCAAGGCCAGTATCCCTTATAAGAGATAGTCCTTCACCTATGTTTAGTTTTCCATGAATGAAAAAGTGGTTGTAGGCAGACGCGGTTGCCGTGCTGGAAGGATCCTTGATGCATGCGTCACGGTAAATACTCATTGTCTTTCTAAATATGGACTGCGCCGTTACATATATTCCTGTGCTTTTCTTGTGCACCACAAGTCAGGATGGGTTAGACCCGTTGCCGATTGAGGCTTGTGTTCTCAATTTTCGGCATTTTTTGTATGTTGGAAGTTTTCCCATTCATGAGGCACAGACCATTCGGCAGGTGCATGCTGGTTTCACTTACCCTATTTTTATGAAACGTGCGCCAAGGACAGACGCGGAGCGCCGGAGTTGAGTTTATCCACCGCATGAGAAAGTTTTTGGATGTGATACGAATAATATGGGGTGCATGTACCGTCATGATATATTTCCCAATCCTGGGAGTATATTTCATAAAAGAGGGAGTTACCAAGGCACGGCCATGATTGTTCCGAATCGATTTTAGCTAATGGGGGTGCATGCTGGTATCTACGTTTCACGCGGTGACTAGTAGCCACAATATATTAAGAACGGGCTATTAGGATAGACAAGAGAGGACACTTATTCTCTGAAAATAGCATGGGCACATGTTTTTTCATGTTTTTTCATTCCCACTGTGTCACTGGGGTGTGATGATATTAACACTGAGTAGGGTGAGTGGTTAATATCTATTCCCATGCCGGTCTTTTTCACGCATAGACACTATGAGGTGTTTTGGAGCTACATAAAGGATATGATCCATATATATGTTTCTCTTGGCAGAACGCTGTGAGTGAAACATCAAGCGTGTTTTTCTATGCTGCAATTTACAGTGGCAAAACTACGACGATTGGTCTCAAGTTGTACCATGGGCACATGTAAGTGTGGTTTTTGTATATGATTGTGACCTGTGTAGTCTAATGGCTAAAGTTTAAATCTTTGGCTGGAGATAATTTTGAAATATGTGTTTGTTGTTGGTTCCACAGGTTCAGTACTTGCACTGAGTCCAGTGGAGAATTAATATTCTGCATTCCATTCACCTTCCCTCGATTTGGAACTTGGGGGTGAGTAGGGATCTAATGTGTTGATGAATCGGGAACACATTGTGACACTAATAGTCACCTTGCTAAATAAATTGGGATGACACTCTGTTTTTATGATTGTTTTTAGATTGGTTACGGGCCCTTACACATTAAGAATTGGGGCGAAAAATCTTCGCTTTGCCTCACGTCCTGAGGAAGGTCTCCGACCGAAACACGTGTCGACGTTTTTTATGTACAATAAATACCTGACCCAAAAAACTGGTGCTAGATACATCATGACACCTAATCTTAGGGACTGGGTCTATTCTGTAATATGTGTAATGAAGTTGTATTTCTAAAGTAACCCAATGATAAATGAAATGTCACGGGTGCTGATATTATGTGTGGAAATATGAATGAGTTTTGTATGTGGCTATGAATGTTGCTATGAAAAGTTTTTTATGGATTTTTTATATTGCGAAAAATGTTTTTTATATATGCTAAATTTAGCCAATAAAATGTGAATATGTACTAAAAGAGTGTCATCCCGTCTCACTGATCCAATCGTGGATATTGTTGTCTGTTACTTCTCAGAAATTCCATGCAGAACAAATGTCCTTCTGGCTCAATTACGATCGTGATGACATCCTATACTACATAAATAAAAGTAGTCACTCTAGAGACCCGGGCCCGGATGGATTGTCTAATGCAACCTTAAGACAATATCCAGACATCTGGGCTGATATTTTGAAGATCATGTTTGACAATATATTACTTACCCAGCACTTTACGAGCTCCTGGACTTGCTTGATCACCATACCAATCTATAAGAAGGGAGATTGAGCAGACCCAGCCAGCTATCGGCCTATATCACTGCTTGATGCCCCCAGTAAAATCTTTGGAACCATCATCCTAAAAGAATTAAATAAATGGTAAGCAAATGAAGTGAAGAGAGATCCCCTTCAATCGAGGTTCGTGAGTGGGCTGGGCACTGCGCCCAATATGATTGCCTTAAGCATGATACAATCCCAAAGTGCCATGCGAAAGCAGCCATTGTACTTAGCCTTTATCGACTTTCGCATGGCGTTTGATTCTGTTGACAGGAATTTATTATATGCCAAATTAGAAGCATATGGATGTCCTTCGTCTTTATTAACTTTGATTAGATTACTGCACACCAACACTACTATGAAAATTAGATTGACACATGAAGGCCTTTTGTCATCGGCCTTTAGAACTCTGTGGTTTAAAGCAAGGATGTATCTTGGCCTCAATATTGTTCAATCTCTTTATTCTTGAAATGGGCTTGTTCTTTCTCAATATCATTTCAGACTCTCCAAAGTTAGGAAAACAGCGTATACCGTGGATGTTATACGCTGATGATTTAATATTGATGTCCCAAACCCCGACTGGATTGCAGAATTTGCTGAACGCACTAACTGATTTTTTCAAAATAAACAACCATCAATTTGGAAAAAACACAGGTCTTAATTTGCAAAAACTCAAAAAAACGCAGACAATGTAATCATGTGTGGTATTTGCAAGATGTTGCTCTCAAAACTGTTTCAGAATACAAATATTTGGGAACTATTGTGTATAATAATCCTTCAGACACGTCGTATCTTGCTACTCTTAACATCAAAATGAACGGCCTAATATCTCAGGCAAAGATCTTGAATTTCAAATATGTCAAATTTACCTGTAAACACGTGTTATCATTTTATGAGCTGAAAGTTATCCCTATAATGTTATATGGAGCTGAATCCAAACTAAATGCCCACACAAAAATATGTAACACTCATGAAGCCCGTTTTTGGAAAACAATTTTGCAATTGTTAATTCCACTCCATTGCCGCTAATTCGTCATGAATTAGGTTTAGTCTCATTGGCAGCTCGCTTACGTTGGCGTATGTGTAGTCTATTCTGCAAATGTCTATTGGGCACTGAAGCTAGAAGCTAATAACATTTTAGGTGTAATAGCTCACCAATTTATAACATCCATGAACAGCTTCCCAAAGAAATGGCGTGAGTGTTTCTTAGAGACCATGGCTGAAGCTGACATAACTTTAACCTTATTACTAGAGAATCCCTCACGTGCTAAGAAGAAGTTGTATCAGTGGAATTGGATTCAAAATAGGTCAACTTGCATGACCTATAAAGATTTCAATGCTAACTGGTTTGGTTACAAAAGGTTGCGGCTTATGGACGCCTATCTAGTCAAGTGCCCGTCTACAGCTCTAAGGCAAACGTTTTTAAGGGTCAGGTTAAATCTTTGGCCGACCAGAGAAATTCTAATACAACGAAAGAAAATTCCATCAAATTTGAACTACTGTCGTTTTTGCCAAATGGTTACGGTTAAGGAAACATTACAACATCTAGTGATAAAATGTCCAAAATTGTTCTCTCAGAGAATGTTATATTTTAAGGACTTGGTATATATATATCATGATAAAAGTGATGATGAAATCTGGCGACATCTGCTCTCAACAGTGAGATTAGTACTTATGAAAGCCATAACACAGTTTTTAGATTGTATATTACCATCAGAAATCAAATGTTAAAAAAAGAATAACCAAGTCAAAAAAATGTAATTTAATTTAATGTTTTTCTTTTCTAAAATGTAATAATTTGTTTAAATTGTAAATTAATTGTCGTATTTTCTTTTTGTATTTGAAAAGTTGTTGAATTTCAACTAAATAAAATAAAAAATTAAAACATTTTTTAAAAAATAATAATAATTAATGCTACAGTCCTCATCGTGCATCATATTTATTTATGGATGTATTTTGTTTCTTGAAGCATGCTATTGCATACCAAAGGTACTTTGAAGTGCACAGTAGTTGGTGAGACGAGAGCAGGCAATGTGTGGATTACTTACCAGTTGTTTTCTTTTTTCATTAGATTTCATATGTATCTTGGAACTGTGTTTTAGAGGCACTAATTATTGTTACTATTACTACTATTATTATTAATCATTTTGTGTAAGCAATATTTTAGTGTTTTTCTTAGCATATAGTAGTTCTAGAAATCATATGTAAACAGTGAGAGTGTTGTAGAAGGAATGGGCCTTTCAATACCTGCACAATCTGGAAGTAATAGCCTACAATGAGATTGAAACTAATGTCTCAAAACGTACTAGGGAGATGGTAATTTAGGATTGGGAAGAGAGAGGAAGGATGCAGGTAGGAACAGGGAGAGGGCACTGGGGAGGGAACAGCATTTCCCTAGAACCACAGAACCCATGTAGCACAACACAACGCTACGTCCTGCAAGATTAGTCCAAACCAAGTAACCTCTGTAGCTAAACCAGTTTGAGTACCTGCTTGAGCGCGGAAGTGAGGCGCGCAGAGTTGAAGGGGGAATGAGGGAGTGAGGAAAGGTGGGTGTCAGCTTCCAGGCTTGCCCGGTACCAGCTCAGGATACACATAGCAGTCTAGAAAGCTTGGCAAAGATTCCTCAAACATGTTTCTTTTTCCATGATCTCGCAAAGTGATCTGTTCCATGGGGGGGTGAGTCTTGTCATCTATCATCTGCCATATCGTTGGCTGTGGTTTTCCTCTTTCTATTACATTAGGTCCTACTCATCCCATGAGGGTGCATTAATATCTGGCAGGACGGGCAACTCTGGTTGCTGCTGAAGAAAATGAACATTTGTAGCAACTCTGCTTAATCAGGGTGTACATACGTCCTTTTTGATGTACCTGTTCAAAGCCTAGATAGGTGCTTTGGAAGAACACAATGCAAACATTATGATTAGAAAGGGCAGCGCACAGTAAACAGAGCATCGCCACCTCATCCCTTTTCCTTATCACAATCTGTGTTCTAACAGGAAACACCAAATCATATCATTGTCTAATGCTAGCCAAAGCAAATAGTGTGCCATGGACTACTGGCACAGTCAATGTTGGGTTAACAAAACCAATAGACTGAAAAAACCACATCGAGCATTTGCCTGTAGAAGAGTTGAAACCCACCACAGCTAGTAACAATGCACCACAGCATCCAGGAACATTGTTTGAGAGGAGCAATGGAGAACGCAGAGAAAGAATCATTGCCAGGATCTGCAAAGTAATGTGTCATGCTGAAAGAAACCAAATACACCATTTTACCAGGAAGCGATACCCCTTAAGCTATCAGGAAAAGGACATCGCCTTTGTCAGCCAAAACAAACGAAAACCCAGGCCAGCCTTGAGTGCTTTCATGTTGAGGTGATTGTTGGATGCATAAGAGGGTGTCAATGTATTGCCCCACTTTTTCAAAGAATGTGGGTTCAGGGATAGACTGAACAGTGGGGTGGCAGGATGTGGCCAGTGAGGCGGGCAAGCTGGTTGCTTTTGTGGTGGTTTTGCAGATCGGCTGCCTTGTATTCTAGATTTTGTTAGGTTGTTTTGTCATGCCACCTTTTGGATTCTTCTCTGCAGCGGTATGGGGGCTCCTTCGCACCCGGGGTTTTATGTTTTATATAATTGGGCATATAATGATGCCTTCTGCATCTGATCATTAACCATCATTTACAGAGCACATAAGTAAACCAGTGGCTGCTAGAACTCATCAGAAGGGCATCCAGAAAACGCGTGCCCATGCTGTAAATAAATGGCTGTGAAGTATTCTGCGATGGGCACTAACACTCAATGACGACGCTGCCAACAGCAGCTCCCTCCTGGGCTAGTCACATGAGGTTCATAGAGCGGGAAGGCCCGTGGCCCCTATCCCTGCCGCCAGGGACACGCGCATAGCAGAGGCACTCTCTAATGTGAGCTAATCGTCACCATCAATGTGGGCTGACCCCCCTACTTCTGCACCTCCTCATGCAAACAGATGCACCGCTCCCGATTGTGGGGGTAATGCTCACATTCCCTTTTCCGCTCTTTTGGATGGGGGGTGGGGGGCATTTCGCTTTTGCGACAGTGCAAAACATGTGTCTTTTCTGCCCCAATGTGTGAGCTAAGTGGAAGCACTTAGTAAACCGAGATTCGGCTGCTGGGTGGTTTTCTCAGTCTGCAGTTGCCTTTGGAAGTCATAGGGATGCTGTTAGAGGCTCAGTGTTGCTGCTTTTAACAACGACCCTCCGTTTACTACTACTTGGGTGCTGTTTTGCTTAGTCGTGTGCAGCAGTCGGTCGGTGAACCCTGAGCTGTCCATCATACATAGAGCAGTCTTGATTAAAGAGCGCTCCCCTCTTGCCTGACCGGACCTTTGCTTGGGGTGAAGTGGCCCGTCTGTATCCGTTTCCTTTCTAGTCTATTCCCTTAAAGAGAAAATTGCGCCCAATGCATTATCCATGCGCGATGACGCAGTTGCACTCGCAGGCATCGCATATTTGGTATTTGTGCACACAGGCCGTGAGGTAGAAAAAGCAAATGGCCGTTTGCACAATATGGAGGCGTCATGTTTCATGTTGGTATACGCCAGGTGCGAGCCTATCATGTGTTAGCACTATGCAGGGCCCGAGTCATAAACAAAAGTGGGTGACTCTGCCAGTGGGACGTGATGTCACCTGAATTAAACGGAAAGTGAAAGAAATACGCCCATTTAATTTTAGAGTGTTTTTCCCGACTCGCAAGTGGAGAAGGCCAATCAGCATCTTGTGGTCTCACGGCTTCGTTTTTTGTCTCTGACCTGTGCGACCTGGGTTCAAATCGCTGACATGGCTCGCTTCATCTAGTTCTGGGGGCACATTTTAATTTGTTTTTATTATTAATTGAAAAAATGTCGGATCTTAACCTGAACGAGGCGCGCGTGAAAGGATGACACAACCTCTCATGTGGGTTCACATCTGAAACTAAACTTTATTACAGTGCTGCGCATGGTTAGATAAATTCAAGTCACATTGCCTTCTTTCGGCATATGTTCCCACGTCACCTGATACTGTGGGCTAGCACAATGCTACTTCTCTCCCCAAAGTAACTTTTTGGCTTCCTGCACAAAAACCCAGACTCATTTAAAGTGGAAAAGGTTGCTTTAATGTGACCGGCCAAAGCTTACAATTAACCACTTACCTGGCTCCCTGGCCTTACAAACTAACAAACTATTTTAAACAAACCAATTAATAATTCAACACTTTCATTTTCCCCAACAATTAAATAAATAAATCCACTTCCTCCCTCACTATCCCTTGGTCCCTACCGTCTCCTTCCCACTTCTCAAAGCGTCCCGCTTTGTCCCCGGGGCCAATCCCCTTCAGGTTCAATACCTGTTCCCCGGTGTAGGCCGTTTGTGCAAACAGCACGACCCCCATCCTTTCCCGTGCCATTCCCCCCATTGTGCTTCCCTCCCCCCACATCTAAAGGGGCTATGCCCCCGGCACCAGAAAAACCCTCCCCTGAGGTGTTCTTTCTGCCCCACCGCCCCACCATTCTTTTCTACTTCCAAATCTTTATCATATCTCTCACCAACCATGTCAATTCTGACAAATAATGCGTATTTCCAAAAAACAGACAAATGGACACCATCCTCTCTAAATATGATGAAGCCTTCATAAACTATTTATTTGTGGCCCAAACCTGAAACGACGCTGAGGCACAAAACTTTACCATCTCTCTGTTTATCCCCTTCCTTGCCTGGTCTATCGCTCCCTCACTTCTCACTCCCCTCCAAACTCTCAGTGGCAACAACTTAGTCCAAACTACACATGTTTGAGGCCATATTTCTCAGACCCATAGCAAATCCCTTTTCATTTTTCTAAGGAGAGCCACACCTGTATCTCTTGCCAGGTCATTTTCCCTCTGCAAGAATGATCACCCCCCTCTGGGGACCCCTAGCGTTCCCTCAACCCCTCTAACATAGGCAGCAGCTGATCCCAGCGAAACCCCCCTAAACCAAACCATCTTATCAATGCCACTTTGTAGCTGCAACCCAATTGCCTGCCAAATGACCCTTTTCTCTTCCTCCTTCCCTGCCCACTTAACAAAAGCGTGGCCCACAAACCAAGGTTACGGCATCTCCCCCGAACTCCGCGCAGCATCTGAAAAAGAAATTACAATGTCACTTTCCATTCACGACCACCCCACCACATTCCCCCCTCCCCTAGACCACTGACCATATTTCAAACAGCCCCCTTTACCCAAGCCCTAATATATCCTGTACTTCCCAGACCTCCACCGTCCTAAAGTCTTCACCTTATGAACCAATAAGCCCCAACCAGCTAGTTTCAGGTGCCTTACCCATTCTAAATCAATGAGTTCCACACTCTTAACCTTTCCCACACCACTAGTAACACCTTCCTCAGGAACCCATCCTCACCTGGCCATCTCCTTATCCCTCTACGGAAACACCCCCGGTCCTCTCCTACCTTTCCCCCTATATTTCACACCTATCCTTTAAACAATGCTGCTAATCCCACGTAGACCCCTTTCTACTCTATCCTATTACCCTCCTGCTCACCCTTGCCCCCCACCATCCCTCACCTTCCTACTATGGCCCTGTGATGCCCACCCTGCACCGGAGGCCCACGTGCATCCCCGTCCATGCAGTCCCCTTTTTTTCCTTACTCCTCTCCACCGCTGCACCAGGGGCCAAACCTGCACCCCCGTCCATGCAGTCCAATCTATATAACTTACTCTTCCATCACCTTGCTTCGTTACTCCATTTTTTCCCCCAGCTGCACCAGGGGCCCTAGTGCACCCCGTCCATGTAGTCCCATCTCATCACTTCCCCCTGCTGCACCAGAGGTGCTCCCACACCCCCGTCCATGCAGTCCTTTCTCTTCATTCCTCCCAGCTGCACCAAAGCTCAAATGCACCAATTTCCTCCCGTGCTGTGCATACTCAATTCCCGTCCTATCCTGTGCCCTGTTTCCTGCGAACCAGGGCTACTACCGCACGCTCGAAGTTGCGAAATCCTCTTAACCTCCGTCAGTCTCTCCATATTTACTCTGTGCCGCCGCCCCCCTAAAGCCTACTCACCTTGTCGTGCGGCAAGCGTGAGGGCTTCACCACCGTCGTCCCTGCCCTCCAAACGACGGCCACCATATTTTCCACAGTTACATCCCCCCTGCGGCCCTCCCTCACCCTACCTAAGCGTCTAGAGCTGAGGCGAGAAGTGGGAAGGCCTGAGCACAAAGTTTTGAGCTCGGCTAACATTGGGAGGAGAACAGGGGAGTTGGGGTATTTAGACGGGGGTAGCCTCTGAATCCACACTGCATATGCTGAACTTAAACGTTGGACAGTGGGTGCACATCGGAATTCTTATGTGTGATGGAGGCACTTAAAATAGTATCCTGGAATGTCAGGGGCCTGAGCAGTTACATTAAGCGGAATAGAGTTATGACTTACTTAAGGTGTCAGAAAATAAACATTGTGCTGTTACAAGAAACACACCTTACAAGGGAGAAACAGAGTGCCCTTGCCAAAAAATGGGGAGGCATAACGGAAGGTTCGTCATACTCTGCTTTTGCTAGGGGAGTAGCGATATGGGTGGCACCGTCGGTACCTTTGAGGGTGCTCGAGACATTCCAAGATGCAGAGGGTAAGATGTTGGTGTTGCGAGATTGGGTGGAGCACAGGGGATTTTCTATTATTAACATGTATGCACCAAGCCAAGAGAAATCAGCTTATTTCCGCACATTATACTCACTAATAAATTCCCACAGGGACGACACATTGATATGTGGTGGGGATTATAATTGCACGCTCAACCCTACATTGGACAGATCGGATGACAAATTCATGCATCTGGCCACCGCAGCCAAAGCCATGGGCACATTGTTGCAAGCATTTAAACTCTTGGATATATGGCAGAGTTTACACCCACAAGCCCACATTACTCTGCTCCCCTGGACCTGTATACAAGATTAGATTATATTTTTACAGGAGAAGATAATTTAGGCGAGTTTGATAGGGCAAATTATAAAGCACGAGTGTTGTCAGATCACGCCCCGCTGGTGGTAATATGACGACTCCCCCCCGAGGGTATGTATCCCGACATGGAGACTAAGGAGTGTGTCTCTGAGGGATGACGCATTTCGTGAACATTTAAGAGAAGGGGTGCAGGATTATTTTAAATATAATACTGGGAGCGTGGAGTCAGCGGGCATGTTATGTGAGGCATTTAAGGTGGTGATCATGGGAACTGCAATCGCTAAGGCGAACGGGGTTCAAGCAGCAATAGAAAATGATTTACATAAGGCGGAAATAAGATTAGAAGCCATGAATGGTCAGAGGAACCTACCCAGCGAGAGTGCCCAAGAAGCTGTTGCCCTCCAGCAGAGAAGGCTTAGTACACTGGGACAGATTAGGTAAACTGAGTTATAGGAAATGTGGAAAAGCAATACGCCGAAGGGGACACACCGGGACGTTTACTAGCGTGGTTCTACAAAAGCGAATCGGAGCGTAGTATGATTCGGGCAGTCACAGCTAAGAATGGAGAGATCTGTGAGACACAACAGGATATAAACAAATATTTCAATGATTTTTATAAGATGCTACATGAGGAGACATTGGAAACCCATGAATCAGAGATAGAAGAAGCCTTAGCGCTGATAGATTTTCCAAAGCTTGAGGTGGAAGATGCAGATAGGTTAGAGGCCCCTATAACCAAGGAAGACCTAGAACGCACTATAAGAGGGTTGCCTACAGGTAGGGCTCCAGGTGCGGACGTTCTACCAAGTGACTGCTACAAGGAATTCATGACAGAGATCACGCCCTCATTGTTGGCTAAGCTGAACAAAGCATTAGATAAAGGTGTCTTACCGCTGTCATAAAGAGAGTCAATTATAGTTCTGTTACTGAATCCTAACAAACCCCATACCGAATGCAGCTTGTACAGACCCCTCTTGCTGCTTAACCAAGATGGGAAGATACTGACGGCTCTGATGGCTAACAGGTTGAAGCCAGTAATTCATAAAGTCATACATCCAGATCAGTGAGGTTATGTCCCAAACATGAATATCACTTGTAATTTAAGACGTTTGCACCATGTTATCAACCAAACCCAAGACAGCACTCAGCTTATGGCAGTAACCTTGCTTAATGCAGTCAAGGCATTTGAAGAGTTATGGGATAGGCCCCATATATATCAAGTGGGTTAAGCTACTGTACACTGACCCAGTGGCAAGAGTCAGGACAGGCTCCACTATATCAGAGCAATGGGGGTTAAGCATAGGCACTAGGCAAGGCTGTCCCTGGTCCCCTATGTTATTTATATTAGCTTTGGAGCCACTGGCGGTATACCTACGGAAAGAATACCATGAGGCCGGCATTAATATAGGAGGCAGCACATACCTAATCTCCCTGTATGTGGATGATATGCTTCTTTACTTACAACAACCAGAGACCAATTTACAGTACATATTAGATGTGCTTGAGCGCTATGCGGACCTTTCTGGGATTACAGTAAATGCAGAGAATTCGAGCTTGTTCCCCCTTGCAGGATACAAGGACCCCTCTTCAACCTTCTTGACTCACTGGGCATCTCATACCCTAATTATGCTGATGACACCCAGGTGCTCATTCCACTCACTGGCGACTACGAAGCAGACAAGGCCACACTTAACTCCATCTATAGCACCATCCAAGCATGGATGGTAGAAAACTGGCTCTGTCTCAACAGCGAAAAAACTGAGCTTCTGCTGATCTGCTCACCCACCATCCTGGGTAACCTTGACAAGAAATACTGCTCATTCACCATCGACAATATACCCATAGTGGTGTCCCACACAGTTAAAACCTTGGGAGTCTACTTAGACTCTAATCTCAACATGAACAGGCAGGTCAACGCCATTGCTTCATCATCCACCTACTACGCTAAACTGCTGAATGCAGCAAGACCGTACTTAACTACCCAGAACTGCCTCACCATTGCCAGGGCTATTATCGGCTCGAGGCTTGACTACTACAATGCTCTCCTTGGAGGGACATCAGGTAAAAACATTGCTAAACTACAATGTGTCCAGAACAATGCCCTTAGGGCCGCTACAGGATTCCCCAGAAGGGATCACATTTCAGACCTGAGGAGACAAGTCCACTGGCTTCCCGTAAAACAAAGAATCATCTTCAAAATCCTTTCCCTCTCACACAAATGCCTCCATGATTTGGCCCCCCCTTACTTGGCTCAGCGGGTTACCATGCCCACCTCCGCAAGGCCATCCAGACTTGCCTATACCAACATGATCACCAAACCCATAATCACCAAACCCATAACAAGCAGAGTACGCGCAGGCAGCTCCAGCTTCCCTGCTATTGCAGCTACCCATTGGAATGCCCTACCATCGCACATCAGGGGAATTGACTCCCACTTAGCGTTCCGCAAAGCTATCAAAACTACGCTATTCGTCTAAACTGCTACTTGTCTGTAACTTGCCAATATGCTGTAACTAAGTAACTACTGCCTCCTAAGCAATCTTGTTTACGCACACCTTCTTGTAACAAGCGCCTTAATGCCTTTGGGCTGTAGCGCGTTATACAAATGTAAAAAATAAAATAAATAAAAATAAAAGGGAGTTACCAGTGTTACCAATTAAATGGGAAATCAACACATTCAGATATCTTGGGGTAGACATCTTCCATGACCCTAAATTAGAACATGCACAGAACACAGTACAGGCGGTGAACAAAATAGAAAACTCCATGAAATTCTGGGCCAAGCTGCCGCTTTCATTAATGGTTAGGGCTGCGTTGCTGAAGATGGTAGTGCTTACGAGGCTGCCTCATTATTTTACGAATGTCCCATTTAATATTCCCATGGTCTTCTTTAAGACGCTGAACATAAGGTGCCAGAGCTTCCTATGGCACAACTCTAGGTGTAGGATGTCTCTGGAGAAATTACAGAGACCATACGAACAAGTGGGGATTAGAGTGCCAGATTTCGAGGGGTACTCTATTGTGTGCCAACTACAGTTTGCCACATACTGGCTGTCAGACGAACAGACCCAAGACACTGAGTTACTACAACTGGCATGCACCCCATTTTTTTTTAAGAGATGGTGTGGACCACAGTTCCCGGTGATCCTAAATCCCCTCTGTTGTTAAAACTAGAGATGATATAGCAAAGAGCTTGCCGCTTTCTGGGCAAAGAAACGCCATACTCACCCCAGATCCCACTGGTGATGCTAAAAAAAAGAAGATACACAGTTTATGCTGCATGTTAGGAAGTATTGGAGACTAGAAGTGTGGTTGCATTGGGAGATATACTGAACGAAGGACGACCAATGAGCTTTGATGAAGTTTCGAAATTAGGAGTACAAGTGGGGCAGAAGATGACCTGTGCTGTGCTTCTCCATAGAATAAAATCAAAATGGCCAGGATCAGAAGGAGTATTGGTGATAGATGAAAGGATCAAAACACTCTATGATGTCTCTGAAGGTGGACACGCAGTGTCTAGGCTATATGATATACTAATGGTGAAACTGGATAACCATCCAGTGCAGACTAGGCAATGTTGGGAAGCAGATTTGCAAGAGCAGCTGTCGGATACAGCTTGGAATAGGACTTTGGGGTACCACAAGAAAGTGCCCAGAAACGTGAAACTGATCCAATTATATGTCACTCATAGAGCATACTTGACTCCGGAGAAAATTGCCAAATTTAGCAACGCAACAGTACAAGCTTGTCCGAAATGTTGCCTGATCAATGCTGACCTGATACACATGTTTTGGGCCTGGGCGGAAATACGCAAATTTTGGGAGGGAGTGGCCTGGACCCTATCTAATGTGGGCTTGTCAGATTCGGTCTCCCCAAAGCGTGCTTGCTGGGAATCTTTCCGAGACTAAAGCATGCCAGACATGTCAGTAAACTGAGAGATCTAGCATATATCTTGCGAAGCGCAGGATAGCATTGGGGTGGAAGGCAGGTCGTTGCCCAGTGATTAGTGTGTGATTGAGGGACCTTCTGAAATGGGCACTGGCAGAAACTGCTGGGTGGCAGGAAGAATCCTGTCGGGGCCGAGGTGAGCAAAACATAGATTTGGGGGCCTGGAGACAGTTGATACAGGAGTTGACTCCCCCTACATGGGAGGACATCCAAATTCATACACATGAACCATCACAATTTACAGATTAGAGTTATCGAGAGAAGTTCAAGCTATTAGTATACATCATAGGATGATGTTGTATGTGGAATAGGCTCACAGGATGGGAGGGAGATGGGGGTGGTGTGTGTGAACAGATGAAGAAAATGATGTACCATTGGTAGTGATTTAAAATGTCTGGATGTTATTTTGTTGAAAAATGAATAAAATTGTTTTTTTTTAAAAAACGTTCCGGATTTCCTCTTGGAATATTTCTGCAGCTGACGAAATTCTGAAGTTCAACTGTTTGTAGCCAAAGAGCCCCAGGTGAGACCCATGGGGTGGGGCCAATTGTTGTTTCTATCACGTCGGCGTCAATTAGGCCCAGTAGTTCCTTTTTAACTTAGTGTTGAATGTTGAAGGGTATCCCTCGATAGTGCTGTGTTATGATTTTCACTGACTTGTCTATGTGCAGTTGGATCTTGCACCCTTTCAGCTTTCTGATCCCTTTAAAGAGGGCTGGGACGTTCTCTTTGAGTTTGGCGGCCGCCGGGATGTATTTGTTTGCCATGACATGGTATAGAATGTGAATGAGCCCCATTTGGATAGCTGATTTGAAGCTCAGTATGGACCCACAGGACGCTTCAGTGGCAATGACGTGGATGAGTATGCGATCATGCTTGTCTTTATGTCGGGAGGTAATTGTGAACGCCCCCAGACATGGGAGTGGCAGTTTTGCCCTGTAAGTATAGATGTCTGTAGATGTCCACACAGGCTTTTTTCAGTCATGGGGCTTATGCGAGCTTTCGGTATTCAGTCTGGCATCACATTGACTGTTGCACCTGAGTCGGCGGGGAATTGGAACGTTTGCCCTTGTATGGTGATGGGTAGTGTGGGGCTGTGTTGTGAGGCGCAAGGGTTTCCTAGGGCATACAGATACTCTCTCTTTCTATGTTCTGTACTCGACTGGAACTCAGACTCACTTCTTGATGGTGTGTCTGTGCGCAGGTGGTGAATCGATCTCCTCCCTTTTCGGGAGCGTCAGGGAAGAGGGGGAGCACTTCGTCCTGTTGCTGCGTCTCTCCCAGTTTGGTCTCCTCTCTGAGTATCAGTGTTTGTCTTGGCAGGATGACATAGGGGGTGATTTATGTCTGTGGACCCTTGGTTCGCCTGGTTCGATCTGGAAGCTTTGGGGTTGTGGCACATTGATCTGAAGTGGTCTTCCCCACCACATGCTGAGCACTCCTGGCTGATGGCTGGGCACATGCCTTCATGTGGGAATTCGGAGTCACATCGGAAGCACTGGCATTTGTCAGCATTGTCGTCTTTCATCGGGCTGGTTGAGTCATAACTTCGTTCAAAAATTCTTCCTTTACTGTGGCCACTGCTGAGATGGGGATTGTACACATGGTAGATACTTGGAGTTCGAGTGCTGTGGTCATCCTTGCCAGAAGTAGTATCTCGGCCATGGAGGGGCTGCAGGCGTGGGGGCCGACAATGTCGTGTCCTAAGCCACACTGAGGCGAGTTGGCAGGCACGCGAGAAAGGATGACACAACCGCTCATGTGGTGTCACAACTGAAACGAATCTCTATTAACGCTCTGCGTGTGGTTACATCAACTCAGGTCACATGACCTTTCGACATGCACAATGCTACAAACACACAAGGAGGATGACGTTCACCCTCTGAAAAATGTGGGTGGATGCCGTCCACCTGCGTATTCCCGCAACTTGAGCCCTGGCTCTAACACAAACACCCATTCAAAGTAGAACGGGGTGTGCAGGGAAAAACATTACGTGCTACAACGCCAAGAAACACAAGTATAAGGGCAGAGACGTGTAAAAGTAAAGCATTTTAAAAAGGTGATATGAGTGCATATGGGATGGCGCGTGATGGGAAGCAGTACCTTTTGCCTTCTACAAAACACGATGTGCAGCTTTAAAAGATGGATTAGTGGTGATATCTCACAACATCTATACTTGACAAACTGGAGATGCGGTGACGTGCGCATCATTTTAGTAGGGGCGTAGTAACATGAAAAGGTACCTTCCATGTGGAAATGGCAAGCTTGCACTGGGAGGCAGTGTAAATAAAGGCACATGTCAGACGCACGCCAAGTATGCAAGCTCCGATTCTGATGCGTCCCTATTCAATCACAGTTTCCACATCTAGTGAGCGCTGATGTCATCACATAACTGGTGACGTCACAGTGGATGTTTATGGGTGTTTCATGGTTGCTAAACCGGCATTGTTGTTAATGACACTGTCAACACTGCCAGTGTATTCTGTCATGTTATCATCACCAGTGCACCGAGGACACAGGGGAATCAGCTTCTGTTCCACCTTCGCGGTCAAAGGTCACGCCGTTTGTGTTTGATTAAATAATGTTGTGTCACGTTGGTCACAGTTTTGTCAACATTTTAAATGGCTGAAAGCATTTGTGCAAGAAGGTAAAGAGTGTACTTTTCAGAACAAGAGAACTGTAGCTTCAGAGTCTGCCAATTAAAACTAGCCAGAGCAGTATATACGTTATATTGCAAACGTCACATTATGAATAAAAAAAAAATAAGTGGTGTAAAATACACCACTTATTTTTTTTTTACTTTACAGTTCTCTTGTTCTGAAAAGTACGCTTAAGAAAAGCTACAAAATGGATGTCAATCAGGTCGCCCACCATTTTATACATGTATAATTAAAGCCATTTCAATGCTTTTTTTTTTCTCCAATATAACACATGTTGAGAGTTTGTATAAGCATCAGCTGTTTATGGCCCATGCTATGCTTCCATGATGGCCATGTGCTCAACATCTGTGTCTGTCACACGACCACAGGCCTCCAGGTGATGTTTAAATACCATCGGTGGAAAGAATGTATTTCATCCCGAATTCTTTGCATGAGCAGGTATTTGAAAAATGAGACAGCTTGGATGTGTGTTTCGTGAAGATGTGAGGTATTTCTCATCTCGTTTAACACATATGCTCTTTTTGGTGATTTCAGAGGCAAGAACACCAGGAGGTGCTGGTCGGGCTGCTGTTCCTGATTTTCCCATTCATACCTGCCAGCAATCTCTTCTTCCGGGTGGGGTTTGTGGTGGCGGAGCGTGTACTTTACATGCCCAGGTATTCCCCTGTTTCTTCTGGGTTTTTGCTGTAAATTATTGTTGTTGTCATACGTGAGTGTACATGTTTACTTCTTCAAGATCCACTGACTGTCTCTCTAACAAGCAGGCACGTTTACTTGCTGTGCTGTCTTCATCTTTACACACCTGGCAAGGTAGCAGAGGTCTTTGCACTTTAGTTTTGCTTCTCTGCCGCTGCTGCTTTGGGGTTTTATCTTCTTTGTCCTGCAGCCTCCCTTCAGCTTGTTGTCCACTCAGAAGCCTCATGATATTGACTCAGTTCAGGGGATGTTTTCCTGCTAATGATTTGCTCTCCAGTCTTTATCAGGTATCAGTATAATCACGAAGGTAAACTTCCTCTAAAACACTAACTCTGCGCGCACTGACACACAATTGCTGTGATAATTTCAAGTTTGAGCCTGCAAACTTTGGAACTCTCTCCCCCCACATCTTTGTCTGGAAATTTGGACATGCCAGACTTATCCTGTGTTAACAGCACATTTGCTTAAGTTCACTGCTTCAACAGAGAGCTTGTCTGTTGTTCTCCCAGGCTCCTGGTCTGGGGATGCTCAGCCTGTCACTGCCTCTCTACAACCCTACCATCCTGTTTAGGCCATGCCGGGCATTGTGTCTTAGGCAACCTTATTCATAGGAGGTACTGCAATTAATTTCGGACTCACTGCAAGATGTATAAATATTGAAGAGGCGGAATCAGAACCTCCTGAGTATTCTCCTGTCTCCCAACTTCATGACAAAAGAAATCTACTCTGACCCTTCCTTAATAACTTGGCCATGTATCTGCTGAATAATGTATTTTAGATTTCAAAACTGCTAACCTATTCCCCAAGCACAAGGCTCCCAAGGTACAAGGAGTTTTCTGATCCCCTCTGCGTCTACATTGGCGTCCTCTACTCTGAGTCGTGGTCATCCTCCAGGTAAGAAAGCTCACGCTTTGCACCAGTTTTACTAGCCTCACACATCATCTGGTATATGCCTTATAATTCAGCTGCTGCCTTCATCAGAGAAGATTCACAGAGAGGCATTTGCTTTTACCATTCACGAAATAAAACAGCGTTCTCTGGGACCCAATCAAAGTTACCCAGTTAAAGCTTCTACCCACACATCCAAAAGGCAGGACCTCAGCAAAACCATCAAGTCAGGCAGAATCAAGGACCCTGGAGCTGAGCAAGGGCATGATATCACATGATCACCGTAGAGATGAGACCAAGGCAGGCTTGCCAGCAGATCAAGGCATTAACAAAGTGGTAACATGGCAGGACAGACACTGAATCAAAGGAGTAACATTACGAGGAAGCAAGTCCTTACATTATGAGCATTCATTGTGCAACTTAAACCCCAGGGAGGAGTAAAGGAATGTTGTACAGTATCTTGTATGGTTGTGCACATGCTCACTGCACATGTGCTGAATGACCTACATCAGATGTGCCCTGCTCCCTGAATTCTCAGTGATCATAGCACCTCGTGAGGGAGATGGCTGCATGTTTACTCCTTGTGTGTGCCGCCATGTTTAATCATAGTCAAACGGCTTTAAGTGAAGCTCCCCACAGAATGGGAGCATAGAAAGAGTTGTCCAAAGAGCCATGATGGCAAGAAACTCGTATGTTCACCCAAAAAAGGAAAGCAAGGTTTGCATTTGCCCATGCTCATCTGCCCCATCATATTCCTGGAAGCCATGTTCACTGTGACCCTTCTAGCATCACCTAGAAGGCAAGGCCTAGTGACGTGCCCCCTGCATGGTCTAGGGCATGCTCTAGTGAATACTGCATATAGGGCATGGACTTTGAAGATGCACCGGTTGCAGATGCCCTGATCCCAGTACACACAGAGCATGCTCAGTGGGTACTGCACATTGAGCGTGGCCTGCATCCATGCTCTGAGCGCAGTAGTTCCTGAGCACAGATTATACATGTGTGGTTTGCTCTGTTGGTGTTATGCACAGAGAATGGCCCAAGGCCATGTCCCAAGAATAGTTGCCCTGCCTGAATTTCCCATTTTGTAACGAACTTGGGATTTTGTATGCATCTATTTGCCTGTGGACGCGAACTGGAGTCTTCAAAATCAGCAAAAATTGTCTAACCTTTTGAGTACCATTTGAATTGGACATGCAACTTTTGTGACTTCCTCTGTTGTTTCCCTGCCTGCTTGCTCAATGTTCGTGAAAAGATCCAGGATTACACATTATTAAACAGCCATTTTTCTGAAAGTTTTATGCCGATTCATCAAATGGGAAGACCTCTCGAAGACTTGAAATGCATCTTTTTGTCCCCTAGTATTATCTTTCTTGGAAGAACATTTTCTAAATCTAACATTCCACAAACCCCAAGTTAGGTCCTCAAATCCTGTATTACAATGTTATATTTTTATTTTTTGATATGGTCGTTGTGCCAAGTGTTCTCTTTACATACCTTTCCAAAATAATTTTCGACATCAGGGTTTGCAGATCCTAGAAGGAAGCCGGATAGAAATTTGCGGTCTGATCTTCACCAATCACGTTGCCTAGCTTTAATCTAAATTTGTGTAAGATCCAACTGGAGGCACGCTGTGCACTAAGATCAACCTGTTTATTGCAGTTGTCTAAACCATGATTGACACGCACGCACGCACACACACACCCTGCCAGAGATGATGTTCTATTTTATGCATTGACTTGTCATAATCGATCAGTACGGATAACCATAGAGTACTGCTTCATTGAGAGGAAACCTTTATGGCTGTCTCAGGAACAACCTTCAACTGATTCACTCTCCCTGCCCTCCACCAAGTGCAGCTGGGTTTTCCCTTCTTTCAACAGCAATATTTCTAGTGGTTTAACCCAAGGATTGTCCCTTTTAATCTCTTCAATGTGTGCATCCCTCCACCGACCTTTACAATCAATAGCTGGTGGGTTGGCTTTCATTGGGATGGCTTTGATTCACTGCTCCACCTGAAACTTAAATGGAATGAAGGAGAGACTTAAAGCATAACAAGGTATCTATTGTGTATCCAAAAGTGAATAACATCTCCAAAAATAATATTCTGTTCATTAGGCCACTTTCTCCAAAGCCACTCCCCTTCAAAAGGCTGCCTGCTCTAGCCCCAGTCTTGAAGCACAAGTCTGAAGTGTTGCTGGTATCTTTGAATGACGCCTATTGTTTAAACCCCAGGTCAATACACAGTCACCAAATCTGCATTCTGTCCCCCCTGAATAGTGATGGGGTACCTACTGTTCATGATGTCCCCCTTACCCATGCTCTGAAATGTGTTTAGGCATGTAGCGAATTACAAAAAACTATGAATTCAATTTCTAAAACACAAATAGCCAAACAAAAACCTTAACTTTTTGGTAGATTTTGGGGGATTTAAAAAAAAAAGAAAAATGCTGTACAGATTTTTACGAAACACAAATTTGGAGTGAACTCCAACATATAATCCAATTGTGATGGCAATCCACACAGCTGTACTTGCAGTGAGACTTTTACAGATAGTTGATTATAGCCAGAATGGCACCCTGGCTAAAAAGTCAATAACACAGGTTTAATCATGTTAACATGGAAAGTCTCTGAAAGGTGAAAACAAATCACTGTTTTTTTCTCAGAAGCTCGTCTCTGACACTTTGAGCTAGTGGTGTACCGAAAAGCACAGTTGGTATTCTGCCAAATGCCGAATGGGTCATCAAGTATTCAGCTGAATCCTAAAATGAAGCCGAATAGTTTTTATTTTTATTGTGAAATAGTTCATCAAAGTTAACCTTATACATACAACATCATAGAATAAGGCATCATGCAATTTTAAAAACATTACTTTTTAGATTTTTTAAACACAATACAACAGCTTATAAAAACAGGAACTAATTACCATGATTCACAATAAAACATATTCTCCAATTTTAAAAATAACAAAATAGTTAATCATCGTAAATTCTCTCCTCAAAAAAGGAGAACCATCCAAGATAGTGACATGCGCTTTGTGGAAAGTTGAAGCCTTAAGTTAACTATGGCATACACTTAGTACATCTTTACATTTCTACTTCCCTAACTAGGACCACTCAATAATTACTGGGCCGATGTTTCTTTACGTTCGAATTGGAAACAGATCTAAGTGACTTAAAATGTCACAAGGAAAACCCTCCAACATAAAGTGTCATGTGCTCTGTGCAAAGTTGAAGCTTTGGGTGAACCATGTCATACACAGAGAACGTTTTTACATACATACTTCCATAACGAGGACTGGTCAGTAATTAATTGGTCAATGTTTCTTTACCTTCGAAGTGACTTAAATATTTCACCAATGCTATTGAAAGAGATGTTTCATGTCCACTCAAGGTCCTATCCCAGAATTCAAAAGTGAATAACCACAAATCATTGTGCACAAACCTACCGAATAACAGAAATCTGTTGTTTTGTAGTGCCAAGCAATGAATCAAAAGATGCTCTCTAGTTTGTAAAGTTCCTACTGTATTACATGAGATACAACCTTCAGGAAGTGTACCATTTATGGAGCGAACAAACTTTACCTCACCTGTGGGCAATAAATTGTAGCTGCGATCGACAATATGAATTTGGAATTTCTTTCAAATATGACAGAAGAGATCCCAATTGTTTGTCTCCCTTTGATAAGCTATTATACAATGTGTAACTGTACATTTGATCAATAGAAGCAATACAGTCTTTATGGAATGATTTTTTTATTTTACTAATGATGGGTTATCCATCAGCGCCTCTGTAGATTGATTAATATTGCTTAAGATGGAAACAGCAAAAGTTCTAAAATTAGCCACAAGTTCTTCCGTGTTCTCGGCCATGATGAAATGTAAATACTTGTTAAGAGAGCCAAGCAATTGCACCAATAACGTGTTGATAAAGATACAGGATCTTCCACTTGTACCACCCTCCTAACAATGCTAGGCCTAGTTCATATCTTAAAGCCACAATTGGTAAACAATCCGGTAGGTTCAAAGCCTTCTTCCATATTACGACTTCAATTTTACCCCAGTCAATGCTGATCAACAAATAATGTGTCTTTTGGCCATATAACAATGCTGGGACTACTTTAAGCCTATTGTATGCAATAAGGGGTGCTACAGAAAATCTGCAGTATCTAGTATTGATTCTCTTCAAAAAGGTGGCAAATGGCATCACATTATTTTTATCTCTGATGTCTATTCTACCCTCACTCAGGGATGCATCTATATAACAACCCAAATAAATTAAATGAGTTATAGGAGAAATAACGCATTTCTCACTCAACCACGTAAACACATAAGGTTTTTTCACTTGCTTGGAAAAACGAATAACATTAGTTTTATTTTCATTGATAACCAGCTTGTTCTTTGCATATTCTGTTATGGCTCCCATCAGCTGCTGTAATCCCTATGGCGTGTGGTTGATAAGGACAACATCATCTGCATATGTCAACCAGGATACCTTCAAGGTGTTCATTCTAGGTAATGCAAAGGCTGAGGGAGATAAGTATGTTCCCAAGTCAGATAAGCAGAGATTAAAGAGGCAGGGGTGAGGACGCAGTCCTGTTTAAGACAGACTCCCCTGCCTGTCCAACCTCACTTGTAAAGAAGTATCCCCATTCAGCTGTATTAGCATTGACAGTAAGGAGATTGGCAACTTCCAATCTCTCAGCTTCATCCAAAGCTGTGCCAAATTGACAGTATCAAAGGTCTGTGAAAACAATGGACCGCTGCCACGTAAATGGGCAATGCGTCCGACCCCACGCATTTACTTGGAGACAATTCATAATGAACTCGTTAAGAATACTGCTCATACCTCTGCAAAATCACATTTCTGAATTCTATACCTATTTCTCGAGTTCTTGTAAGATTATAGACACAAAGATGTTGATGTCTGTATCTAAGAGGGCAATCGGCTGATAATTAGAAGGGTTGGCCCAATCTCTTATGAATCGGTATAATAATTGCTTGCCTCCATGATCTCCGAAATTATTTCGTAGCAATGACATTTTTAAATAAAACATACAAAATGGAAGCCGAGCGATACCTGTCCCTTTTCAGAATATAATTGGTCGTTCCATTAGGGCCGGGAGCTCTAAAATGAAATGCTCTTTTGATGAGAGCTTCTATGTAATGTGTATTGAAGCTCAGCTGCCTCTCACCTTCAGGTATTTTTATATTAATTTTAGGAGCGCCTATAGAGTGACTGAAAATGCAACTCCAGGGGCCCTCATAAACATTGTTGCCTTGTAGAACAACATGCTTCACACTCAATGTTCTAAAATGACAGGAGATTTTTGTTGTTACTGCACGCAGCATGTACTCCCCCTCTTTCTGTAGCTGAGCGTGACAATAGCCCTTTAGCCAGTTCTTGTATGCTTGTTTGAGCGGTTTAGCCTTAAGTAGGTAACCCCTTCCTGGTGTAAGACAAGCACATGTCCAGCAAGCTACCCCTCCCTTGTTGCACCGTATATTTAGGGACATCTAGACTGATGAATTAAAACTAAGCCTGATTATCTAAAAACATGTTTATTACAAGTTTTAGCAAATGATAAAATCAACACATATATACCGCAATAAATTACCAAAAATGTGCAAACATCGCAAAAAAGCAAAAAAAAAAAAAGCAAAATGTGCAAATTGTGTAATCTGGGGTTAGTATAAAGTGGAGAAAACCTGCTGTTTGCTAAGTGTTACTATAAAACTATATTTCAGATGTTTCTAATTTTGACACGTTCACAAATCAACCCCATTTATATAGCATTGGGCTGCCAGATTATTTAATCTGATAACTCTCAAGTAAAAAAAAAAAAAAGGATGTGGACCAGACACAGCAGGTCATTATAGGTCGACACAGTGGGCCTCATTCCGAGTGCGGCGGTAAGGGGTTAACAGCGCCAGTAAGGATGCCGGTGCCCTCACCGCCACATTCCGAGGTCCTTTAGCGGGTCCCGCTAAAGGACCAGAGAGCTAATAACAGGCCCGTTATTAACGGGTCCGTTATTAGCTCCCTTCCCATTCCCTTTGAGCCCTATGGGGGCTCAAAAGGGAATGGGGATGGTTTTTTGAATGAGGAATTACCGGGTCCTCCAAGGTTGGAATGACCCAGTAATTCCTCATTCAAGAAACCCGGACCCGAGTTTGGAGGCAGCCATGTCGCTAATAGCACCATGGCTACCTCCAAACTCGTAATGAGGCCCAGTGTGTTTCAGCCCTTCACAATGATATGGCCATCTACAAACGTTCCTCATGACGTGTTTTAACGATCATTCATCAGGATGGCATACATTTAACCAGGGGACTTAGTCAAGTCACTACCCCTCACCAATTCGCAAATAGCTTATTTGGTCATTAAAGGTGCCCGGGCAAGTAGCCACTTTCTTCTTGATTTGTGTCATAACTAACATCGATGCTCAAAAAGTAGAACTGCTTCATATTTTCGGGAATCCTCCACTTCATTTTGTTGATTCAGGACAGTGGTGGAAGAAGATGCTCGAGATATGTAGTGACCTTTATCGAATTGTCTCAATTTGCCCACATCTCAGAACCGGCAACGTGGAGCTACCTGCCTGACTGGCTTTATTCGGTGCACGGTACACCATGTTTCCTGTGACAGAATGATGCTGTACCTAGGGGACATTTCTTTACTGATGTCATTATTCATGAAGCTATTGAAACCCCTCATGTTCCAAATGAGTACCTACAGGTTCAATTCCCTAGTTATAGGGCTGAAGACCCGTGCCTCTGTCACCCAACTTCCTAAAGTTACCCTAAATAATTTTCAGGGAGCCATAGGCAATACTATTTGAGGGGTTCACTATTGGGATGGTGCGGGCCGTGAAAGGACCGTTCTGACAAAGTTATTTTTACAAACTCCCCTTGCCAGTCCTTGTACCTATTCCCAAGATTGAGATCAGTTCTCCCATTGCTGTAACCTGAGGCATGGAGTGATGTTGTTTCCTATTTTTCTTAATGCCTCCAATTCAGCCAAGAGCATCTTAACCACTTTTTTGGAAAGGATAGTGAGTTGAACCAAATCCGTTCTAATATTTATAAAGAAAATCAGCCCAATATCTTTTGGAGGCAGTAGGCGGAGGCAGGGAACTTCATGGAACAATCTTAAAACATTAATTCGATTTAAAAGCACATCATCATTCGTTTTAACAATAAGCTCCAGGAGTAACTTACATGGAGAATTCTGCTTTAGGGAAGAGCGATTATTTTGACCAATAAGTGAATTATGCATGCCCTTTAACTGGCTTGTAACCACAGATGTTGACTGGGAGAAATTATTACACAAAAAACGACCCCAACAAATCCTTTGCTGCAGTTCGATTCAGATGGAGGCGACAACAATGATAGAGGTCTTGATGTTTGAGTTTCATTATCCAAATGGTCACAAGATTGATCTGCCCCAATAAATAAAGGTCAATTAAAATGCATAAAGGACAGATCCATGGACACATTATCATCACATGCTTTTTGTGACGAACCGTGTTTTTTTTTCGATGGCTTGGAAACTCCCTTGGGATCAAAGATTGAGTTGGAGCCAGTCCGTTTTATGGTTCACTTCTTTAATTGGCCTGCTTCTTCTCTCTAGCTATCTCCTCATGGGCTTCTTCTTCAGTTAGGTGTATATTCCGTAAGAAATGTCTTGAATTTTGGTTATTTACTTTTTGCCTCCTGACCGTTTTTAGATTTTTTTATTAGCCTTTTGTGGAGGTTGGATAGTATTTACCAGTGAATGGGATTGCTCCAAGCTCACCCCTATACAAGGGGGAGCAGGTGGTAACGTGGGCATAGAGTGCGTATGCTTAGACGTCTCTGCATCACGCCCTAAAGAGCTAGGATGTGATTGCTGCAAAAAGCTCCTCTACCAATTCCAGCTTAACCTTGATGTCGCTTAGTTGAATGGTGTAAGCGGACAGTTCTAGTTTCATATTATCATAGAAGGACACAAACTAACTGAGAACCATCTTCAAAGCTGATATTGAGGGAGATGTTAGCTTTATGTTACTTTCTAAGTCCTGTAGCGTGTGATGAAAGCCCAGACCGGGCAAAGCGGTACCTGAGGACCCCAAAATGGAATTGACAGTAGACTGGTGCTCAGTCATAAATTTAGGCATGTCATTCAAGACTATTTAACTACCCTAAGAAGATGCCAGCCTTTTGGTTGCTGGTTGAGCTTTAGAGGGTAGGATGTCCTGCTGTTCGCTCAGGAGATCTAAAATGCTCCCATCACTTAGGAAGTTGCTTTCTTCATGAGAGCGAACCCTGCTCATTAATCTTCAAATGTGACTGAGTGCTGGTACCCGAGACTGAATACAAATCATTTATCTTTTTTCGGAGTCATGGTATGCTGAAGCATGTCTTTTATAGATGTCCCGCATTGTGTGCCAGCCGACTTCCCAGATTCTGGTAGACCAGGGGGGCCTGCAACATTGTAAATGTAAATTGAGGATCCAATAAGGGGCCAGAGATAGGATCAGATGCAGAAACGCCATCAGTATTAATCAATACGTGCAGGTTTGCGGTGCTATATTCACTTGCAAACACTGCTGTAAAGCCATCCTCCAGCGGTCCAAAGGCAGTTACGCCAGAGGATTTTTGAACTGGCAGGTCCAGGCTGAAAGCGTCCGCCACGGACTTGCTTCCGGGGTCGTACACAGTGATCTTGATTTATGGGTTTCACTTTCTGCCGAGGGGAATCCCCCTGAGTGCTCAGGCTTGTTCCTTTGCTACTTTTTTACCAAGAGGGGTAACAACGTATTGCGGGAAGTGCTCTATAAAGCAATGTAGTTTGAATGACACATGGTGCAACCAAAACCCTTCGAACAATGCCTACTGCCTCTAAAGATTGCGGGCCTCTTCTCAAAGTGGAAAGTGAGAAAAAGAGCTGCTTGCCAAAGGGTGTTGGTCTTTAGCTCAGCAGCCACTGCCTGCAGACTGACGACTGCAGCCACACTTTGCATCGCACTTCGCGCATAACTTGGTCTTTTGAATTCTATGACTATGGCTGAGAAGCAGGGCACAGCACGGTACATAACGCAATGGACGCTTCCACCAAAGCGCCGGGACGTCCAACACTCCATGTATACTGCCAACTGCAGCTACACTTTACAGCACGCTTCACCCACGCTTCGTACACTACTTAGTCTTTTCAATTCTCATTTCAATAGTACTTTATTCGGCACAAAGCCAAAACTTTTAAAAAACAAATTAAGAACATATGAAACATGTGTAGCAATTAAAACACTGACGTATTAAGATACAGTTGGAAATATACCATCTCAATACATTATCATTTTATTGTTGTTTCTTTATAAAGCGCTTATACACAAAATGAGTGCTTGAACAAGCGCTTCATTTCCCATAATCACTCCATAAAAATGTAAAATAGTCATAACAAATTGGGAAGCATTTAGAGCAATTGGTTAATCATAGATATGTGGGAATCTACCTTAATTCAAGATTAAAATTAATACAAGATTAAAATTGGTAAAACCAAAAGGCGCCACATCGATGCAGGCGGAGAGTAACCTTGCAGTGACCACAGTACCTGCATATCGCCCTGATAATTGCGACTTTACATATCTTCTACACATGCAAAGGCATGACAGCTGGGTCTACCATTGGCAAATAGGATGTCTCAGCTATTCAACGTTCCCACTTTAGTCCTACGATGCCAGGCTCGAGGTATGAAATTGGCCACTTTTAACATGGCATGCTGATCTGAACACCCTCTGCAGGAATTCATTGCATCCTCCATGACAGGGTCTCACATAATATGACCTCAGCAGCCTTAGCTCTATACAGATGAACATAAAGTGGACAGTTGTTTCTTCACCTAACTTGCACAGAGGACAAATTCCTGTTCTGCCATCGCCCCAGGATTTTCTAAAAGAGGCGGTCCTAATTGTGCCCAATTTAAACGCAATAAACAGAGCACGTGCATATGGGGGTTTGTAAAAATCAAGGTATCTTTCATATCCATAATCACATGGTTTACAGAAAGGTAGCCAGGTCCTAGCTTAAGTTTGCTAGCTGAACCCTCCATATTCTTCCTTACACGGATGGTTGCTGCCTTCTTAATTCTTCCCGAGACAGTGTTTTTCGTATTTGTGGGGTTAACCCACAATGCAGATTCATTCAGGGCAAATAAGGATTACTTTACTTGTTTTACCCAGGGGGGACTCCTTCCCCATCCAGTCCCATCAAAATGCATCAAAGCATCTTGGTAGTTTTAAGGCCCTCGGTGCACCAGAGTCTAATCCATTACAGAGCAGGACGAAGAGAGATGACATCTCTGATGGGGAACACATCAGTTTCCAGAATTCTCTGCATGTTTCTTTCGAAATCTATGAGGCGGGGCACAGTATGTTACACAATGGAAGCCTCCACCAAAGCACCGGGACATCCAACAATCTGTGTGTACTGCCGACTGCAGCTGCCCAACTTGGTCTTTTGAGTTCTATGAGACATGGAGGCAGAGCACAGCACGGCACGTAACACAATGGAAGCCTCCACCAAAGCACCGGGACATCCAACAATCTGTGTGTACTGCCGACTGCAGCTGCCCAACTTGGTCTTTTGAGTTCTATGAGACATGGAGGCGGAGCACAGCACGGCACGTAACACAATGGAAGCCTCCACCAAAGCACCGGGACATCCAACAATCTGTGTGTACTGCCGACTGCAGCTGCCCAACTTGGTCTTTTGAGTTCTATGAGACATGGAGGCGGAGCACAGCACGGCACGTAACACAATGGAAGCCTCCACCAAAGCACCGGGACATCCAACAATCTGTGTGTACTGCCGACTGCAGCTGCCCAACTTGGTCTTTTGAGTTCTATGAGACATGGAGGCGGAGCACAGCACGGCACGTAACACAATGGAAGCCTCCACCAAAGCACCGGGACATCCAACAATCTGTGTGTACTGCCGACTGCAGCTGCCCAACTTGGTCTTTTGAGTTCTATGAGACATGGAGGCGGAGCACAGCACGGCAAGTAACACAATGGAAGCCTCCACCAAAGCACCGGGACATCCAACAATCTGTGTGTACTGCCGACTGCAGCTGCCCAACTTGGTCTTTTGAGTTCTATGAGACATGGAGGCGGAGCACAGCACGGCACGTAACACAATGGAAGCCTCCACCAAAGCACCGGGACATCCAACAATCTGTGTGTACTGCCGACTGCAGCTGCCCAACTTGGTCTTTTGAGTTCTATGAGACATGGAGGCGGAGCACAGCACGGCACGTAACACAATGGAAGCCTCCACCAAAGCACCGGGACATCCAACAATCTGTGTGTACTGCCGACTGGAGCTGCCCAACTTGGTCTTTTGAGTTCTATGAGAAATGGAGGCGGAGCACAGCACGGCACGTAACACAATGGAAGCCTCCACCAAAGCACTGGGACATCCAACAATCTGTGTGTCCTGCTGCCTGAAGCTGCCTGACTTAGGGCCTGATTCATGGAACGTTTTCCTATGGGATTGCGCCATTATAAAACACTTCCATGAATCAGGCCCTTAGTCTTTTGCGATGTATGAGACGTGGAAGCAGGGCACACAGCACAGTACATAACACAATGGAAGCTTCAACCAAAGCACTGGGACTCCCAACAATCCGTGTATACAGCTGACTGCAGCCACAGATTAGAGCACACTTCATAATAGAGGTTTTATTTTTAAAAAATCATGCTCCAAACGTTCAAAAATGGCCGTTAAAAAAAATGAAAGCAACATTTTAGGAATGTATCCATATTTTGTATTTATTTCTCTTTATTTTAATCCACATCTCAATCAAATGTAATTACACATAAATTAAAAAAAAACGATTAACAAAAAATGATGGGCCATATGTATGGAAGTATGTTGCATACACAAAACCATTGCTACTTAAAGGGCAGGCTTCATGAATGCGAATGCAAAGTACAAGGTTGTAATGAACAAAAGCAATACTGCAACAGCTCTGCAAATCACACGCAGAGTAGTTTAGGTGGAAAGTGAATTTCAAACCTTCCTTCCAGCTCACACAGAAATGTAGAATTGGGTTCTGATCGCTCACCCAAGTCTAGGGTACATATTAGGTGATGTTCTCCATCTCCCTACTATTTCTAGAGAGGGGGCTCCCTCTCCCATTCACAAAACATGGCAGAGAGCTCTCCAGAGATGCCAATAGGGTTGGAGAAGGGATAATCACAGGTAGGCATGAAGTCTGACAAGTGATTAAATATATCCAAAACCTACAATCTCTAATAATGCTCTTGCTTATAGCCAGTCTCTTAATTCCACCAATTCCCAATCCATGTCCAATTACCCCACCTCCTTCCCACCACGCTAGAAGATGCAAGTCTGTATGGATTTATAGCTTTTTCTATTTCTCTCACACTTCAGCCCTCCGCCCACAACGGCTGTAGATACAGTGCTTTCCATCTCCCTGTGTCCAGACAGAAATGCTTTCTCATCGTTCGCACCTATCATTTTGCCAAAGGCAGGTCTATAATGTTCTTTGAGAGATTTCCCAATAAGCACGTTCTCCCAAGACACCTAAATGGGTTGGGAAAGGTCAGCCTCATCTTGCACTGTCTGACATATAACAGACTCTTCCCCAGCACTGAGGAGGCAGCTCACCAGACATAGTCCCCTCCTACCAGTTTCACCAACGCAGCATAGCTCTTCCAGTTTGTCTCTTACAGAGTCCTCACAACTATGCCTCTATATCCCTCTGGCAGATTTCCCAACATGAAGTTCCTCAGACGGCCCCTAGGTGGGGGCATGTTAGTCTGCCTGACGTATTGCAAACTGCCTCAGCCCTACAGGTCTTCACTATCTGTTACAAATTCAAGTTTCTCCATAGGCCTTTTCCATAGGAGCAAACCATGGTGACCTTTCACTCACCCTTAGCACCCCTTTTCTGTAATACGCAAACATATGCACCCTAATCTTACATTTATTCAGGAATGCTTTCAGACAATGATTCATTTATTTATTTATTTGCATTTTTAAAGCGCTCGCACAGCCCGGGGGCATCGAGGCACTGTTGCCAGAATATGTCTTAGTTGCGTATTTATAACGCGCTTAATACCCAGAGGTTTCTAAGCGCGGACCCAGGGATCAAACCTGTGTTGCTTCATGTCATGTTTCCAAGGCGAGCACGTTGCTGCTGAGCTATCCTAATATATCATTCCATTCCATTTTGCACTCTGCACTCCATATTTGCCCTTCTGAGTTGTGCGGACCCAGGGATCAAACCTGTGTTGCTTCATGTCATGTTTCCAAGGCGAGCACGTTGCCGCTGAGCTATCCTAATATATCATTCCATTCCATTTTGCACTCTGCACTCCATATTTGCCCTTCTGAGTTGTTACATTGCACTACAATGAGAAGGCAAACTGTTCAGCTGGATCCAAATAGCAAGTAATTATTTGCCTGGAGCCAAATAACTACTTCAGTACTACGCCTATTTCCAACACACTACGTTTGATTTGTAATTCCTAATAGTTACAATTGTGAGCTTATTGTGCCTTTTCAGTCAGATGAGTGTTAAAGAGGCGAGCTGCCTAGAGTTCATATGGATACAATGCACTCTTTTTGTGAAAAGGGCCGTGCAAACTTGCATAGCCTTCTTTGCATAGCATTGTTTACCAAGTAACAGCGTTTACAGGATGTAATCAAAATGTTAAGCGTCACAACATCTTGGGGGCAGTGGTTGAAGGGGAGAAACTCCCCATAGAATAAGCTTGGAAGTGGGCCTAGAACTGCCAGCTGTCTCACACAGTTGCCAGGAGGAAGGGAGCGAAGCAATCATGAAAGAAGCCGAGTTTCTCTGGCTGATTAATGTAGGCAAACACACTTAATTGCTCTTGCTCACTATTACAGCTCAGCGGCTCTACATCATTGCATTCTATTTAATTTAAAATGACATTACAATGACCTTAAACATGCATCTATGCATGCAGACACCTATATGTATGGTCCCACAAACACACATATGTATGAATATGTGTGCCTACATTATGCTCCTGCCTATTATCCTATGTTCGGTTGTAGCTAGAGATTGTTCTAAGTCTGTGGACTTGCATTGGCTTATCCCAAACGTGTGCTGCCCCTTCCGAAAGCTCTTCCCCTCTTCTACAGAAAGTGGGGTAGAGCCACCCATACATCATACACTAATTCACTCACACACATCCACAATACATAACACACTTTTGCATGCACCCAGGCATAGATCGATCTGAGCATACATCACAAACATGCAACACCCTTGTACGTACACATGCACACACACTTAGAATTTTTTTTATTTCTTACCCGCTGTTTCCCAAATCTGTCATCCCTGAGGGGCTCTCCTCCAGGAATGGCTGCATCTCGCTCGCTCAACACTGACAGGAACCAGGGAGCGCATCCTGGTTCCTGATATGTGCATTGGTACCAGGGCACCAAAACCCACGCCGCAACCACAACATTTCTTGCTGAAGTCTTGAATGCATGTACTCTGACTTCAGAAAGAAATCATGTATTTCTCAAGCTTGATGGCTTCCTGTAAGGATGCTACGATTAAAAGGAAAACATCCATATCAGAATAATGGCATTGTCTTATTGAGCAGTGCTATTTTATACATAGATGTTCAGCCCAGGATTGCTATCCCCCAGGTTTGCAATCAGTCACTCATACAACATTTATTCGGTTTTCACCACTACAATTACATAAAGAGTAAATACAACTCAAAATAAAACAATAAAACATCCGATCTACAATAACTAAAAGGTGGGGTCTAATTATATTATCCATCTTTTCAATAAATACATAACTCTCTCCCCGCTGAATCTTTCACAAATGAGAAAATATCAAATATGAGATCTTCATCTGTCGAATGCATTATGAGGGACATGACCTCTGCACAACTGCTGATCTAGCTCTTTAAAAAGTGCGGCCTCGGCCATCTCCTTCTTGACCTCATATTAAATTTACATATCAATAAAAAAGTGTAAACGGTTTCCATGTTTTCCTAGTCTACTTGGGCATACCCTATCCAATCCCAGCCATGGAGTTCTTGTGCGCACCGGAAAAAACATTCAACCTAAATATGAAAATAATTTGTAATAATCACTTACATGGTTTACTCTTATTGGGAATCATGTGTGCGGTGCCGTTGACATCGCTGCGATCGGAGCGTTGCAGGATGTTTACCAAGCACCAGCAATGTTATGGTTGGTTTCAGGAAATGGCAGAAAACAATCCTTCCAACAGATAAGGTGGGAGTAGATTAGGCCGTTTCAGTAAAGCCACACAGCGCCACTGAGTTGGCATCCCTGAAAGTTCATCACCAGCTCAGAGTCAAGGAGCAAAGCACTATGGGTATGCAGCCTTGTGAAAAGCTTGGACTGTTGCTCTGTATTTTGCCAATGTCATTGTTTTATAGGCAGCACTATTTTATATATAGCTTTGACCGACTGCTCGCAAGGATTCAGCAATGACGTATGCATTTTGTAATAACTTGGAAGCTGATGAACACCCGAGCCAGCAGGTAAGTTATTAAGTAGATTTATTGTAGTTCAATCCCAGGAACAAAACATTGGCATGTCCTTTCCAAGTCAGCATCTCTAACTGCCAAGCTTAGAACCCTCCCACACCAACCTCCACTCACACTGACATCACTACATTCCACTCAGCATTGATGTCATCCACTCAGCTAGGAAGCACATTACAACACTTCTCCCTCCTTTACTTTGTTGGAAACAGGGAATGATCACACCAAAACCATCACCAGACAAAAACCCCTACATGTACGTGTGGCCAGCACGTAATGCACCAACTAGTAACACCACTGGCGACAAGAAACTGCCCCCAGAGAACACCAAAACCCCGGACACTCCAAGGAAGATCAGGGAAACAGGAAAGTGCTCCACCAAAGGAATAAGAACCCAATAAAACCTACATGGCACCCCCAGGATACTAACACCGTGCCAACACGTTGGGCAATTTGACACACATGTGTCTACTAAACCATATACCAAGTCCTACGCCCAACTCTACACCACTTCCACTCCTCCCTTTATAACAAAACATAGAGGAACCCAACGCAGTCTACAAAGGGCTCACTCCTTCCATAACAGAACTGGACTACCTTCGAGAAACAAAAATCAAAAACTACGCACCTCCACCTGTTCCAAGCTGCCCCTTGGAACCTAGGTCCTGCCACGACCCAGCATCCACAGCAGATAACTACCTAACACTCCTAAACCCTCAGTGCACAAACATCCTCCTGTCCTAGTCTGCCCCCTAGGACACCAGGGCTGCCACCCCCGGGCACACACCACACAGCTCACAGAGCAACAACAAGCACAAACTAAACAGTTCACTACAGCACCCCTAAGGATACCACAACACCACAAAACCCTTAACCTTAGAGAACCAACCCGCAAGAATGCGGAACACAGCCAGGACCAACCACCTGGACTAGACACGCACCAACCACACACTAACCACCCTGGACCCCAGGTCCAGCCTACTGCCAGCCGCAGCACACCTACTACACACCTTGGACCCCAGGTCCAGCCTACTGCCACCCGCAGCACACCTACCACATACCATGGACCCCAGGTCCAGCCTCCTGCGAACGCAAAACGCAGCACACTTCACTTAATGGACCCCTGGTCCGGCCAAACTGCACCAACGCAGCACACTCGCCACTCACCACTCACCATGGACCCCAGGTCCAGCCTCACCACCAATGAGGACAACAGTCCCCACCTACTGCATCACAGCAGAACGCCACAATAACCAACCACTCCCACACACCGCATTGTTCACCTCACGCACCATATGCAACCCCCAAAAACAGGATGGGTGGCATACACGCAAAACATTGCACACATGTTCAAATACAAAAATGCTGTGTAAAATGCATCATTTCGGTTAATTATTGGTAAATGATAACAGTAAGTGCATCAAAAACACTCACAGCACCAGATAAACAATGCTGTTCTCAATGAAGCAATTCAACCCGCAAGTGCCCCCACCCACGAGTCCGTACGATCCAATAATGGAAATCCAACCTGCAAGAAAACATGTTAAGTATTGAACATTTCCACCTGCAAAGAATCATTGAATGAGAGAAAACAATATGCAATTTAATGCAAAATAATGCAGGAACACACTCAACAACATCTCATTAGCACACAAGATTGCAATTCCTCAATACAACACAAGGCAATCACCCATACACAACTCTCAGCGCGCGCACTCACTCACTCACACGGGCCCATGCAACACGCTCACACACTACACCCCAAAATTAACCGACAAGCAAAACTTAAAGGTCACACTAGTGAAAAATGATACCCAAAAGCATAAACATCCTCCTGCTTGCACCAAAATGCTGCGACACCGGACGTAACTCTTCCGAAACCTTGCATCACCAAACGGAAACGTCCAGTAATTGGCTCCAGTCTCACCCTCTCCGGCGCCTGGCCAGATGGAAGCACAGTTCACTGCACCTCCATCGGATCTCTCAGACAAGAGATCACCACTACTCGAGGGGTCTCCACGAGTGTCCACACTCGCCCTCCTAATGACCCCACACAAATCCACAATACGGCCATCCTTGCACTGATGTTCATTTTCCATCACGCGTTCCGTCTTATTTCCCCGCGGAACACCGATGACAAGTATATATCTAAAATCCAACACGCCCACACTTCGGCCGCATGATTGATCCATTTCCGGAAGGTCGCTCCCCGTCTCACTTCCTGGGCGCGTCCGTAATACGCAGCGCTCTTCAAAATCCTTGCGCGTTCCAGCTGCGCAGGCTGGAACGTGACGTGACAGCCAGGAAACGTCATCACAATAACACAGTGCCCCAACGAGTGCAGATCGCACGTTCCTTGTCACGCCAGCTGGAGGCCCGCAACTCTCCCCACCGAGGACAGCCGTGGACCCGGACATGTCCAGCCTTCCACCGGGGCCCACACAAATGCGGTCCAAGACCTCCTGCCAGCTGGACCACCCGGCCACCAGCCAACAAGAAGGAACACGCCAACCTCCTTAATCGCGCGCTCACATGCCGCTCGGGAGCCGCTCGCTCTTCACAATGCTGGAAAGCAAATTCCGCCTCCAGGCTTACTGCACAGCGCAGTACACCACTCCATACTTGGAGCGCCAGCAGCGCTTTTCAGAACAGGGCCCGTCCGCGTTGCTGCACCAACTGGACTCTCCGCACACCAACCAGTGTGCCGACTCTCACGGCTGCGCCAGATCACAGCATTCAGAGGTGGCGACAGGACTGCTACCGGAGCACACTCTGCCAACCCAAAGCGCCACCCGGCAAACTGGGTTATAACGGCAGGTGCTCCTACAGGACCGCACACCGACCTGTGTGTCGCCCTGCTCCCCAAGACATCAGCCGGTCACTGGGGATCAGAGACTCCCCCCAGGAGTGAAACATTTGGCCAGCACTGCACACAGATATGTGTGCCGACCTGCAACCGCACACCGAAGAGTGTGCCGAAATGCTGCCCACAACGCCTCCAGCACCACCCGGTCACTGGCAAGGCAGCTTCTGGAGCAACAGGGTAAAACCACACTCCACCCCGACCTGAGTGCCGACCCAGCTCCAGCTTCAGCACCACCCGGCCTGCTGAAGATGTTAGACAGCCCAATTAAAACACCTTGGGCTCCAACTTGCTGTCCACTTGGCAAATGGACATGAATTCACTAGAGGGCAATGTTTTCCCGTTTCTGAACTGTCCCCTCCTCGACAGGAATCCCATCCTCGTCGCCAGTGTAATAACTTGGAAGCTGATGAACACCCGAGCCAGCAGGTAAGTTATTAAGTAGATTTATTGTAGTTCAATCCCAGGAACAAAACATTGGCATGTCCTTTCCAAATCAGCATCTCTAACTGCCAAGCTTAGAACCCTCCCACACCAACCTCCACTCACACTGATATCACTACATTCCATTCAGATAGTGATGTCATCCACTCAGCTAGGAAGCACATTACAACACATTTCACCCTCATTTGGAAACATCAGTGGGGTGCTGTGGACATCCTTGTGATTGGATCATTGTGGCAGTTTTCCAAACAACATCAATATCATTGTGGTTTTGAAAATGTCAAGAGAAAACCCTCTACCATAAAATGTGACAGTCAAATATGCCATTTCAATTAACAAGAGACACATTGCACAGCGCCACCTGACAGCCTTCCCTGGAAGGTCGTCTTCAGTTTGGAGCCAAAGGCCAAAGCAGCGTGGGTTTGCGGCCGTTAATGGAAACAAGTGCTTTTTTTCTCCAGATAAGACTAATGTCCTTATCCTGCAGCTTTGGAAACAACCAGTGCCCTTTCAAAGAGAAACCACACATGTAGACAGTCAGATAAAACCAGCATCTTGTGAAGAGTAGAGCAGGGCATGGCACTCATCCCTTCCTTGGTGAACACTGATAGAGGCCTGCTAGAGAACATGGTTTGCCCAGACCATCTAAGTGTCCAGGTAAAGACCACAGTCACCCAGAACCAATGTAAAGTGAGGAAAAGGTCCTGGTGTGCCATATCAGCCATATTCTACAGGGTTGGCTGGGACTCAGCACACATGCATGGCAGCTGGAAGTTCAATCATCTGCTCATTGGTGGCCTATGCAAACTGTGCACACTAGATGGCGTGCTCAATGGACCCAGGCAACTGCTGCAGTCCTTGTATTCGTGTATGACCAGCATGTCATTATGTGGAATAAAGAATACCTGTGCAGGAGATAGCTACCCCAGGTAAATACAGGTGCACTCCACTGGGGCATCACAGGTTATATAGAGTTCCCACTGAAAAAAAGAGTATGTTTAACCCTACACTGTGCAGGTACTTAATACTCTCAGTAGAGAGTTTGTTTCGTTCCTCTTGCAGGTGGAATGCTAGTTTACTGCCACTTACATTCTTTGTTAATGTATGAATGCCAGGCACCTTACCTTTCCCCCTGCAGTCTTGCTACCTACAGCGTTGCCCCTCAATTACTGTCTGACACGCAGGAACCTTACCTTGTCCTCTGCAGTCTTGCTACCTACAGTCTTGCCCCCCCCCCTCATTACTATCTAAACTTCAGGCACCTTTCCCTTTCCTCTGCAGTCTTTCGGCCTAAAGTCTTGCCCTTTGGATCCTGTCTGACTGGTATGCCCCTTGACCTTTTCTTTGCAGTCCTGCTGCCTGATCCCTTGCCTCTCCAGTTGTTGTGCATCAGTCTGTCACCTTACCTCTTCGGTTAGGGCCTGTTTGCCAAGTGTCTTGTCTGTCGCACAGTGTATTCCTTCTGCCTGGCACCGTGCCTCATCTCATTGCCCGGCATCTGTTCTTTCTCCCTCTTGACTGACGCTCTAGATGCCGTGTGCCACACTTTCTTTCCATTATGCCACAGTCTGCTGTCTCCGCCTGCCTGTCTGCAGTTGCACTCGGCGAAGGATGATGTGGCTTTAATAAGCGACACGCAAGCCACTAGACCACGTCTTTCCGACAAGAGGAGCTGCAGGTTAGATCCATGACGCCACTTGATGGAAGCCCAACTGGGCAGGATGCCGCCCACATCAGCCCTGCATTCCCAGTAACTGCCATCTGCTTACAGATGGGTGGGTGCATGAGTTCTCCCTGTGCCCGCCGGAGGCAGCACTCTCAACATAATTTAAAATCTAGAGGTTTGAAAAAGCACCATTTCCAGCTTTTCCAACTAAGGGAAACTTCTGACTCCTCGGATCTGATCAAAGAGAAACGCCACTAAAATCATGCACCGCTCGAAAACAGGAGTTGCTCAATGCTCGCCTACATTACTCTACCGCACAAACAGCAGTAGTGCCTCTGTGTGCTCTGAAACAGAGGCACGCAACTTCCTACTACACGAAGAAGCCTCACAATGCTCAAGCAGCTCGCCCGAGCCTTTACTGGCTTCCTGCGGAGTAGCAGATAACCAGTGGAGCAACTTTGCCGAAAATGTAGGGGGGCGGAAGGGGCATGACATCTGAAAAAAAGGTACCCCAGCCAAATGAATGGTGATTAAATGGTGTGCCATGAAATTTGGGGGGGGGACAAACACCCCTGCCCCCCCTAAAATGACACCCATGCAGATAACCTTTGAACTGGCCTGCCTAGTGCACAAGCTCTACAGGTCAACTGGCACCAACTATCTCCTTAAATGCTTCACCCACATTCACCGGTGGGGACTCTGAATACTCATGTCCCTGGGGGCAGAGGCCCAGGGTGTGCAGGCATCGAACAGGTGCATGTCTGTGCACCATGCACGCGAGCACCCCTGAGACGAGAGTGCCCGGGCGCCATCTGAAATTTAGGAAGTAGAGCTTAAGCAATAAAGCTTGTGAAATCTTCCCAATGGACGAGAAAGCACTACGAACACATGTGTGCAGCTGGCACTGCTTGAACATACCTGTTGCACCGAACACAAAAGGATTCTGAGCACGAGCAAGCGCTAAGGGTGCACAAAGGATAGACGCATGCATGCAGGGAGATAATTTCTGTGAACAAAATGAAGAGGAAAGTGCACAGCGCATACATGATCGAACGCATGTCACATGTTCAGGTGCTCGAGCTTGTGTATGCTGGATACGAGAGCCTTTACGTGGTACGGTGAAACAGGGGGAAAATGCTCCCTGTCTCAATGGCAGCTGGTGGATCCATTTTTCAATGGGAGGAGCATAAATGATTCCCTCAATTAGGTATGAGTGACCTAGCGTAGTGCGAGGGAGCCCGAACCAACCAAGTGGAATTCAGGGTGGGGTGGGGGGCGATTCCCCCCTCCAGTACATTTTTAAAATAATGGTTTAAAATGGTGCATTTTTCAGCACAATATTTAGAAAATTTGGGAAAAAATCCACAGTGTCTGCAATCGGTTTTGTAGGGCAATTTATGAAACATAAAATCCAATAGATGTAAGTCACCGACAGTGCACAGGGGCATTTCCCAGTGCATTTTTATGATGCCTTTTCCCACAACATATGCCACAATAACAAACATGTTCATGTTTCCTGTGCCAATACATTTCCATGCTGGCTGCACCAATATCTGCCTGCATTCCCATGTCAGAACATACTCATGTTTGCTTTGTGCATAATGGCAGTAATGATCATATATGAAAATATTGCCATGCTGGCTCTGCTAATATATGCCATTATCCCCATGTACTCTTGCAGGCTTTGCAAGTAAAAATGCCATGATACAATGAAAATAAATATGCCATGACTAGCTGCACCAGGCCAATCTAGCCATGTTGGAATACTCACACTGGCTATACCCTTGATGCCATTAAAAAAATGGAGTGCCACATTAGGAAAATATAGACTGGTTTTACCAAAGCAGGCCAATCTAGTCATGTAATGACATTTAGTTTGCTTTACTCTTGATGCCCAGTAGTAAATGCCATGCAACAGTGAAAATATAGGGTAAGACTGGCACCACCAACGTAAGCCAGCCGTATCACGTATTAATACCATGTTTGCTTACCTTTGATGCCCATTAAAACATGCAATGCTACAGTAATAAAATATATTCAGACTTGCCCACCAACATAGGCCTGTCTTGCCAAGTAACAATACTTATCATGTTTGCGCTATATTTGATTGCCAGTAAGAAATACTATGCCGCAGGTGCTGCTGCACAAGTAACCCCCCACTGTCTGCACAGAGATCTGTTCTTACACACACACACACACACACACACACACACACACACACACACACACACACACACACACACACACTTATTAATTTCCCTGATTCACACACACATTCATACATCCATTCATTTCTTGCATTCACCCACACACGCATGTAACAGAAACTCTCTCATTCACTTGTGCACATTTACAGATACAGAAATGTGCATCTACTCATGCACATATACATGCATACTCACATATATACATTCATACATACAAACATACATACAAAAATTCATTTATTTCCCTAACTTCAGCCCGAGTTTGGACACTGACGGCCCAATGGCCCTTCTGCTCCTGCACAGCCCAAACAGAAAGCAGAGAGAGCGTCCTACTTCCCGAGGGCATGGGCACTAGAGCTGGGGGCGCCTCATTGCCAGGCTGATCAAAATGTGTGAGGAGGAGCAGGAGTGCCTCCATTTAGGCCTGGAGGTCTCCAACCTGCATCCCCTATTGGCTCTGCAAGTCCAGGGATATGCAAAATGCCTTGGACATGCACACTGGGGAACCTAAACCGTCAAAGGGAAGCCGATTTACCTTGGACAGTTAAAGCCAACCCAGAAGCACTTGGGAGCGCTCTCGCTTTGCTGGCTTTGGTTCATCCATAATGTGCAACAATAGCGGGTCGGTGGCCCATCGCTCATTATGGACGGGCTGCCTGTGCATTGTTTTGCGTCAGACCGAACACATTGTACACTACTGATGCTGCTACCCTAAATCCAGCCTTTCCTGGTATTGACATTATAAGAAGATCTCTCTGGTGCTATTTCCCTTTTGCCTCTTCTGTTCTTCACTTTGATTAGTAATTGTTTTCTCCCTTTCCAATAACGAATACATTTATTCATCAAGGGAAAGGTCTCAAGTCTCTGTTATCCAGAAACAATCTACTTTCCCTTTGGTTAACATGAACCCCTGCATGTATTTTTAATTGATCCCGCCTTTATGTGTGGAAAATATTTGCCATATTAGTCATTGGGTGCACTCTAAAGTAATGTAAGCCTCCAATTAAAATTGCATGAGATTCCTAATAGTACACCCTGTAGAAGTAATGCAAAATGTTTCTTTAAATCACCTATTGTATCTCCTACTGTGTGTCATTTGAGCTGTCTACTGGCTATTTATATATCCTCCAGCTCCAAAAATATCATCACAATAGTCTTAAACCAGCATCATTTTATTGGACACTAGTAAGCCAGAATAGCCGAAGATCATCTTCTGAAAAATGAGGAGGAAACTATGTATTACAATTCTGTGAATATTAATCTAAGATCAATGGGACCTTAAGAAACGCTCTTCTCTCTTTCTCGCTCTCTCTCACACACACACATCTCCTCGTAAGCCAGTCAGATAGTTTTGGCAGTTAAGCACTCACTTTGGAGATCCATGTTCATACTGAAACCACATGTGCACATCCTGGCAGGCCCAAATAAGCCCTTCGTCATTTTGAAGCTCATTTTGAAGCTCATTAAGTTCAGTTCCATTAAATTGTCACACCTCGGATGTAAACTACTACAAAGGGGAAATAACAGTAGTAGCAAGCATTGAACATTGTACTAGAATTCCAAACAATTGCTATATTAGTCTAACTTCAGCATCCGGAGCACACTGCCATAGTTAATTTTGATTCTCTCAGTGTACAAAGAAAATCTCTATTGACAATCTAATCTCTTCTTTGAAATCTTTCATCTTCACAGTAGCTGCAGCAAAGAATCAAAATTTACTATGGCAGTGTGTTCCTGATGTCAATTTATCACATTATCTTCTTTCCATATTTGGTCTTACTGTGGTTCAGATGGGGATTTCATTCATAATTACATCAACCACGGTTTGACACAAAAGATGATTTGTTCCAGTGGATATACACAAAATTAAACTTTAGATGTACAATTCCGAGTTTATGGCAATATCTGTTGTACCCCCTCTGTCTCAATATCTTGAAATGAAGGGCCCAAGTATTTTTAAACCTGTGATACAAGGCCCTACACTGCACTACTTTGAAAAGAAGACATTTGATTAATTAAATTATTTGAATTTCATTAGTAAAAAGGTTTTTACCTTTCGATCATTCAATGTTCAGTATCTTTGGATATACTCAAAAAAGCATACTTACATTCAAATTGCCTGACACAGGCAGCGCTATGGTAGGTCATGAATTCTGCTGATTACAAATGAGAATGGTTAGCAATCCTTTCGGATATTAGTACATTTTCACCTTTAGACTATGACCTGACACTTGAGGTTAGCAAGGTTATTCTGACCTGTTTGCAGTCAAAATTTGAGGTGGAGTGGATAACGCTACCCACCAAACACTCAAGAATTTCCAAAGATGACAATATTCTATATTTTTTCACAAAAATACAAATCAAAAATTAAACAAGGTTGCTGTGTTTTTTTCAGCAGTGGCTAGTTGAATACCACTGTGCAATATATATGTTGATGGTTTTTACAACCTTTGGATACAGGCAACTATGCCACTTTGAACAGACATCACGAGACAGATATTTCTTATTAGAGACATTTCCTGTGATTTGGCTACTTTTTAACGTATTCAGTACAAAAAAGAAGGTGGGTGAGGCGCGCACTCCCGGTCCTGGTCAATTGAACCTGTTGTAAAAAATAAGTAGCTGGGTCAAATCCCAAAATGGACAAAAATTCACAGGGTTAGATCCCTTCTGCTGCAAATCAGGTACTTAGTAATAACAGGGTTAGATCCCTTGCTGCAAATCAGGTACTCAGTAATAACAGGGTTAGATCCCTCGGCTGCATTTCTGTGGTCTGTAGTTGTTCTCCTCCTAGCGCTTTCTTATCTCAAATAATCATCAGGGAGGCTGTTGAGCAGGTGTGTCTAATTAGACTCAAAGGATTCTGGTAGCTGTAGTGAAAACGTTTTTTTTCTGTTCAGGTGACCAGCAACTGACACCCCTCCAAAGCACAAGTCCTTCCCAATCATTGTTATGTTTTAAATAAAAAAGATTTAGTGATTATGATGTGAATTAAGTTGAATAAAGTGTGACTTTCATATCACATGAATTCTGATTATATTGAACATTGAAATTCGTTTTTTTAATGTTTGTTGTAGATATCTTTCTCCTGATGATGATGACACCCAAACACATTGAGCTTTGTATTATTGACACATTTGATTTGATTGGATGCAATGAAGTAATTATAACAATTTCCACTGAATTCATTGAATCTCATTAAATAATAGATTTGACGATTTTCAGCACTGTGGGATTTGTTTAATCTATCATTGTAAACATATGTTTTACAACCTTTGTCAATTATTTGAAGAATTTAGATTTACAGAGTTGAACAGTTGGGAGTAATTTCTTATGTTACATTGGACTCACTTTTTTAAATGAACTCGGCATTGTCTTGCCATACTCCTATTTGAAAGTCTTAATTTGGCTTCATTTAGAGTGCACCACCAGACAGTGTATTGACTCACTACATCATTACAGTTATTTGACTACCTTCTGGAGAATCATTAGTGGTAGCACTACCTTGTTCTGTGATTTATTATATATTTTTCAGTACATTGTATGACTTTGAATAAGTTTGAGTGCATAGGTCAACTATTTGTTTCTTCATGTAACCTTAACTACAGTACCACTGCACACGACAATATTATATTAAAACGAATGAGATTCTGCACATTCGAGGCCAAGCACCAACAAATGGTTGCCGTTTTTGTGAAAATGGCTCCCATCCACCAAAAGAGCTATAAGACACCTGATCATGTTATGCCCAGCCACTGCCACCATCAGACAACAATATCTATCGCGAATGGCAGGCTTTGACATTTTGGCTGAAGAATACACTTGATGGTGCCGGCTCATTGGAGGCGAGAAAACCACATGGCAAATAGCAATGGCCAAAATGATAGAATACATTGAGAAAAACGTACTTAATGACGAACGTGGTCATTAAGTAGTCAAACAAACATTTTCAATACTTGACGAATTCAGCTGGATTCTGATAAAACATCTGTCCTGTGTCAAAGTCTTGTCTTGTCTTGTTCCCTGATGAAATTCGCAAGCAAAAATGTATTGTAAAAAATCTTAGTTGATTAAACAATAAAAAATAAATAAAAAAATAAATAAAAATAATTATGTAGGAATTTTCTGAAAATATCTTTTCTTAATAACTTTTGAAATGTTGTATCATAATATTTGAAAACATGGCATAGTAAAATTTCATGGTAAACACTTTTCATGCACCACTTCATGTTTTTTTAATTGTTTTTTAGTCTCGTTTTGAGCAGTTTTTTGAGTGTATAAATATTTTCAGCCCAAATTTCGATCAATTGCCCATTTAGTTTTCTGTAATTGTTGGCATGCACCTAGATCTCATTAGGAATTGGTGCATTGAAAAGAAATGTGAAAATCAACTTGGACTTTTTTGAAGTATTAACGATTTAAGTTTTATCTATATTTGACTCATGCACAGAATGATTGGGCACCTTTGATGCGAACTCAACACACGCGTGCAGATAATGTAAATTACGCACATGTACATTACTATATGTATGATAACTCGCATCAAAGTCGGAACTGGCTTTAAGTTTGTTTTCAGGAGATGTAAATTGCATACAGGTGATACGCTCAGAATCAATGTAAACCGTCTATACAAAATATTCATGTAGAATATGTAAATTAGACACACCCAGAATCAATATTCAGCTTTTATATAAAATGTACATGTACAATATGTACATTATGCACACGCATACTAATATGCATCTGAAAACTCACATGAAAGGCTGGACTGACTGTGATGTCAGTTTTCAGGAGATGTACATATATATCTTATATATATTGAAAACTCGCATCAAAGTCAAACCTGATATCAATGTAGGTTTTCATATTTATAGGATGTGTATAGAACATACACATTTTATGACTTTATACAAAAACCTTAGATGCTACTTTTGTGCCATAATCTCAAAAGTCAGACACTTTCAGACCAAACTCTCACAAGCCTTACACCACACAGTTTTACCACACATACTATTATGACACACGCTCCTATGAAACACACACAACACGCACACTTAATAAACACTTTTATGACATACACATATTACATGTTTTGCATCCAGTACCGGCGACATCCCTGAATGAAGACATGGACTTGTGGCCTGTGGCAATATATGCCAACATGCCCAGGTTAGAACACACTCATGTTACTTTGTCTTTAATGTCTGTATAAAAATACATGTTTATGCTTGCTAGCAGTGCCCATTTGTATGCCAGCATGCCACTGTAAATGACATGTTCCCAGTGACTTTTTCCTCAGTATATGTGGGCATGGCTTTGTAAAACATTTGCCGATGATTGCTCTTGGTATAACTGTAAAGTACAGTTTCATGATGTCTCTGTCCATGATCTATGCCAGCATGGCCATGTAAAACATTTCCTCATATTGACTCTGCCCAAACATATATCAGCATAACACTGTAACAATGATGGTCATGAAGACTCTGTCCTCAATATAACCTAGCATGGTGCTGTAAAACACATGTTCGCTGTTTTCCAATGCTGCACATATTACTGCCAGAGCGGTCACCCTTCTCATCCTTGGTGACACAAACAAACAATCACAATAGCACACTGCCTCACTACTCTCTCACTGACATGACACAGACTCACTCAAATGCATGCACACTCATTCCAATCTTTTGTATGCATCGTCCTGATGGTTTGCCCCCCGCCGCTAAAGCACACAACACCTTTGCATTCACAAAATGATGTCATGTTGCCTCTGTCCACAATATATGTCAGCATGGCCATGCAATCAATTTGCTCACAATGGATGTGTCCAAATATATGCCATAACGGCACTGCAAAGTGCATGTTCGTGATGCTTTGTCCTCTATGTATGAAGCATGGTCCTGTAAAACACCTGCCCGTGCTGGCTCTGGCCAAATGTATGCCTCATCCTGTGAGGGCATTTCCCGTCCTCTATACAAACACATATGCAGCCATCCAACTTGTATATCCCTAACTAGTGTGTCTCTCAGTGTGTTGCTGTGTCTCTCTCACACACACACCCTCACACACACACACACACCTTTTTGTCTTGCTTACTTTTCAATGCAGGGGTGTCCAGCAGTAGCATGGCTGCAACTTGGGACATCCTTCTTTCCTGTTTTTGGTTTGGCCCTGCCGGGATTCGAACCTGTGTCAGCAGGCTCTGCACAGATGTCAAGGCGGGCACTCTACTCCTGTGCTATTGGACCAGCTTCAAGACAACCCTTCAATAGAGCAAGAATAACTTCCTCCATATGTATGCAAAAAGGAGGGGTGCAAGCAGGTAGCCTTGCTTCATCCCTTTGGTTACAGGGAATAATTCGGTAACCTCCCCAGCCAAACCATATCAGACAACTGCCCTGTTCTCCATATACATTGATTGCACTGCCTTCAACAAATGTCGGGGTATGTTTGTTTTAATGAGGGCTTCCCAAAGCAATTCACAGAGAACTCCATTGAAGGTCGTTCGAAGATCCACAAAGACGGGATAAAGCCTCACCCTGTAACACTGTATTTTTGGATAAGTAAGTACAGGTGAAAACATTAGTCTAGTGTACTCTTACCTTGCTGAAAACCAGCTTGCAGGGTGTGTATTATGTCACCCTCATCAGCCCAATGCTGAACATGTTGTAATATTAACTCAGCAAAGGTTTTTCCCCGAGTTATCTAACAATGATATTGGGCGATAGTTGGCCGGATGGTCTCTACCACCCTTTTATATATGATATGATATATGATATGGCATTTATAATGCGCCTATACACAAGTGTTTCAAGGCGTGACGAGGTAAGGGAGGGGGAGAAGAGGGAAGACAGACAATGATCCTCCTAGGCCCGGTGTCGTTTAGATCGTGCAAGTGCACGGGAAGGGGGAAAGTGCGGGGCGGAAGGGGGAGGGGACTGTGCAGTACATGGTATAATAGAATAAATAACAATAAGTAAAATTAAGGCCAGCAGGTGGCAAGTGCAGGAGTAAGTGCAGGCATCAGGAGTCAAGTGCTGGTAATGGGACTGTAGGGATACAGAAAACAGTTCCCAAGTACAGGGGTTGCCAGGAAGACAGTGCAGGTGTGAGTGACTGGCGGGGGAGGGACCTGGGCCTGAGATCAGAGGGTGGCCAGGTAACCAGTGCAGTTTCAGCCAGAAATTCAGCAGGGGAGAGGAGGAGAAAAGGCAGATTCAAAGAGAAAGGATTTGAGGTGCTTCCGGAACCAGAGATGGTTCTCCTCAGGTTTCAGGGAGGCTGTTCCAGAGGGAGGCCCCAGCTGAAGACAGAGATCTACCACCAACTCGTTGCTTGGAGAAGTGACTGACCCTGAGGGGGTTGGAGGCGGATGAGCGAAGACCTCGAGGAGGAAGGTGTTTAGGAAGAGAAAGTTGAAGGTATTGAGGCCCCAATCCCCAGAAGGCCTTGTGGACAATGCAGAGGGTTTTGTTCTTAATCCTCGCAGCCACTGGGATCCAGTGCAGAGATTTTGGTCCTGGAGAGATACGATCCCTGGTCTTGAGGCCAAGGGCAAGTCTCACAGTCCTGTTTTGGATGAGTTATAGTGGTGGAGAGTAGAAGTAGGCAGATTTAGAAAGAGGCTGTTGCAATAGTCCAGCTTAGAGAGAACCAGAGCTCTGGAGACAGTGAGCTTCTGGGGGAAGGAGAGGAAAGGAAGAATACCTCTGAGGAGGTGCAGCTGGTAGTGTGACTTCTTAGAGATGTCAGAGATGTGAGGAGAGAAGGAGAGTGTAGAGTCAAAGATGACCCCAAGGTTTTTAGCCTCACAAGTGGGAGTAGGAAGAGGGCCAAGAGAGGCCGGCCAGAGAGTGACAGGAAGGAGGAAGTTGGTGTGCCAATGAGGAGAATCTCAGTCTTACTGGCATTAAGGCAGAGATCATTGGTGGCACGCCACTCCTGGATGGCGGACAGACAGTATACACAATCTCTGCTGACCGACAAGAGACCGGAACTATGATGGTGTTAATACATGCTTTGAAAAGTTTGCACAGGATTGGGATCCAAACCATAGGTTCATCCCTAAAAATATCAATGGGAATCCTGTCCGGGCCAGGGGCTTTACCACCTTTCTGTGACAAAATGACTTTGTAAACCGCCTTCACATCTATCTGAAACCTGTGCTCCTCATTTATCAATGCTAAACTAGAACAAGCATTCAACCCATCACCAAAAAGACTGGAAAAGTGACGACACCAGGCATCTGAAGTAATGCTACATCGAAGCATAACTTCTGCCTTAACCTAAGCCCCACTGACTAACTTCCAGAATGCAGCACTATCGTGATTTTAATCGGCTGCCAATAAACGGTTCCATTGTGACCTTGCATGAGCATCTTCATTTTCTTTTGTAATTCTTTTATATATATATATAGCTCTGCAAGTACGCAATAGACCTTTATCTATCAGGGAGCTGGAAGAGAAACAGGCAGCTAGTGATTGCTTTGCCAGTCTACAATCATGGTCGTACCATTTTTCCATCGATAATGCATGATTCGTAATGAGCTTCCTAGAGCAGGTAACACAAGGATGTATATCATTAGCTATTCCATAAAACTCTTGTAGTACATCTAAATCAGAGATCCCAGCATCACAGATCTTCTCAATATGTTGGAGAGCTACCCCATAAATCCTGGGTTTCACATCTTGCTCTACAGGCTGAGCCCACTTAATGGATCGTCGGGCATGCCCTTCCACTGTCCGAGGCTGTGTACAACCACTGACCGACTGGGAGATATTCAACCTGTTTAGGGGCTTAAAAGAGATTAATAGCCTATGATCACTTTCACTACAAACTAGGAACTCAGTTTGTGACCAATTTCCAATCTCTAACTAACACCAGAATGTAATCTATAAGAGAAGAACTAGATGAACGCACACACTTTTTTACCTGTTGGTTAGTCACTATGGAACCATCCATTGCATGCTCTTAATTCTAGGGCATAGAGGGCTTGAGCAGTATCCAGGGCTTTACTATGTGTTATTTTTGGGTAAATGCCAAACAGTAAGGTGTGGGATGTTTTTACCCATGCATCCGAGCCCTACCATAAAACTGTGCAGTACTGGCATGGAAAACATCATAATGGCCAGAACTCCCCAGAGAGTGCACAGGGAAAACATGAAGAATAGGCTGCCACCCATTTTTGCCTATGTTGTGAGCACAGGAGGGCACTGCCTAAAACCACCATTGGGCTACACACACAGTAGCCTGAAACAATTGGGAATGGCAATGCTGATTGCCAAAAAGCAACTCAGAACTGTGGGGAATTCATTTTCTTAATCCCAAAAATGGTTGCAATACCGGTACTCACCACTATCAGAAAGCCGGCGTTTTAAAACCACCAGACTTTTGTGTAAAACTGAACAAATGAAACAAAACCAGACCAAGGAAAGACTTGCTAAGAGGTGGATACAATGTTAAACTATATTCTGAAATGACTTGAAGGAAGTAATTATTTAATGTATAGGTAAAAATTGTCAGTTTGATTTGAATGTAGAAAACTGGGAACAAAAAGTGACATATAGCTGAAACCTGGCTTAATGAAACTGAATTCTGCTTGACAACTACCCCCGACAGGAGTTGAAACTGGATGCTCAGCCACTCTGCCCCTGGCCAAAAGGAGTTAACACCTCTCTGATTAGATTAGGGGTGGAGCAGCTGGGGACTACAGGGAGTTGAACAAAGGCCTGTCCTGGACTCAGGCAAATGTTATATTGGGGGCATCGTAAAATAGCCTCCTCTTGGGAGAAACTGGGGGGCAGCTGTGCCTCTGTGAACAAGCTGGCTTGGGGGAAGTGGATAAACCAGTTATTCCACCCTCTGATGGGGGAAGCCACACCCCTTTTTGACCAGAGCATAATTTTAAAAAGATAGATAACTCATAGTGCGGACTTGTCAGAATTATATAAGTAATATCATTATTTTTGTGATTTTTCTGTGAAAATTTTAAGAGGCGTTAGGACCCTGTGGTGTATTCTGGGGGGTTGCTAGCGGAAAATAGGGTCTCACTCCAAATGTATGCATGTTAAAAATCTGACACTTTATCATCTGTAACCCATATCCCTGGTGCACATTTGTGTAAAATCTGGAAAGGTTTAGAGGTCGTTATCTGGATGAAAAGGGGAGAATTCTGTCATCAGTGGACATGACATCGTACAAAGACAGGGATCGGATGGTTTGGTGCTACAGAAAATATGTTAACTGGACCTATAATATTAGAAAAATGGTACATAGATAAATATGTATTTGGGTCAGAAATAGATTTGTGTGCAATCTGACAAGGGGAGGTTCCTCTGACCATAAAACCTACAGCATCACTCTGACTCACATTTCCTTCCCCCAATCAAGGGAGAGAGGAGGAATTGGCCAATGAAAAGTGAGAGGGGCAGGTTTAGTTATGACCAACGCACACACCCACTTTCCAAAACACATAAAAAGAGACTGCTGGGACAGGTAGAGACATTCAATTCCATTTGCTGCGGAGCATGCTGACCGACGACTTCACATCCAGAGATCCAACACTTAGACTTCCAAGCTAAACAGAGACTACAGAACTTTGAACCAAGAAGGCCCACTGCAAGCAAAAGTATTTGTCAGCAGGCCTCAAAATCATTTGCAAACTATTCCACAGCCGGGCGAGCTGTCTGAATTCTTTTGCCAAGAACTCTTGCCAGTGCCCAGAAAGCAGTGTTACATCCAGAATCCACTTGATCCGGACCGGAAAGCAGAGCAGTATCCAGAACCAGAGGCCGCTGAATCCAGAGAGGCTAGACCTGCAGAGCAGAGCTGACCCAGATCGCTGTGAGCAGAACCGGTGCCTGATTGACCCCCCGAGCAGACAGAACCGCAGCCGGACGTGTTGACCAGATCCGTGACAAGGCCTAGTTCAAATTTATATTGTGAGTACCTAGCAGAACTGTGCAGAACCAATCTCTTAGTTAAAATAATCTAATCCAAACTATTTTAACTTAAGTAGAACTGCCTCCTAGAAATCGTGTCATCTGTCATTTTTAAAGCTGCACAACTGTCACCTGTCAATTCTGCAGCTGCAAGCTGTCACCTGTCATTTTGAGTTTACTTTAAATCTGAAAAACTACCTTTATTAAATCGTCCGTATCTCTGGAACCGTTTGGGCTAGGAACGAGATTTAACTTTCTTCTGAAAGCGTAGAATCTAAGCTTTCCAACAACCAACTTAGCACTCGCGAAATTTACCGCGATTTTGGCTCAATTTCTCCACTTGTCAAAATAGCAGCTCCATTCTTTCTTTTGTTAAAATCCGTTGCAACTTGGTAATAACTCATAGAGCATTGCTAAAGTGAGCCTGAACTAATACCAACACGCATCTCCCACTCACCCTGAATCTCAAGAGGGAATTAAAATCAGTTGTCACATTTTCCCATCCATTGCCATCACATTTAAAAAGCATTTGGGCTGTGTTTCAAACTCCTACCTGTTTCCTCTAAGCTTGCTGGGGGGAGGGGGGGAACTGAATTTTGTATTGTATTCGATTGCATTCCTGAGAACTGTGTGCTCCTCTTTCCATCTCCTTCCATTTCTTGTATTGCATAGGGGGGGAGCGAATTGTCAAAAAAAAAAGTGATCATATTACCTTTTGCTAAAATCATAACAAGTTCTTTCTGTACTGCATTTTATTCCACCCTGTGTTTCCTTGAACCATATAAAGCATTCTTTCCCACCTTACTCGTCTGTTCCTATTTACTCTTGCTGACTATTGCTCATATTCACAAGTGTGATATATATATATATTGTTTAAATTTTCAAATAAACCTTTTAATTTGCAAAACAAAACAAACCTACTTCTTGGGTCAGTGGGGTCAGGGGGAATTCTAAGAGGGGGGTGTTATACAAGGGTTGCCTTCCAGAGTACTGAACTGGATATAGAAATGCATCAATAAGGGTTTTCCTCAGCATCCCAGACTAGGCATTGACTTAGCTGTAGTGTTGATTGAATATCGCTTACAAAGGGTATGTCCAGGGCCTCATCCTAGTCCTTCATAATCCCTCAAGGTCTCCCAAGGGCTTACATTGCATATTAACATCTCCTGCAACTATCACATGTTTTTTTTAATGTCCATATTTTCTGAAGCATTCGCCGGGTCATTGATTTTTGTTCATGATGTTTTGGATAGGGGTGCAATTAGGCCCATTGAAGTGAATTGAAGTCTTTAGCTGGAGCTATTGCATCAAGGTGATCAGGATATATCTATTTGAATGGCTAGGTCTGCGATATCCATTATTATAACTGGGTTCGGTGAAGAAGTAAAGGTTCTTGAAAAATGACATTTCCTAGAAGAGGGTGAACATGGATAGTTTCAGAGCACAGATGCGGAAAATCAAAGTGATTGTTTTGTTTTAGCATTTAGGGAAAGGCTCTCCAAGGCCACGATTACCCAGCCACTAGGAAGAATTAGTGGGACCTTGTACAGGGAGCGGGATAAGGAAGGCCTTTGTGCTTTTGGATACCCAGTGAAATGGTGCCTTTCAAAAAGGCAAAATAACAATTAGTAACAAAATATAAACCTTCAGCCTGCAACCATCCAAATGGTCTACCCGGCCTATGCAACATTAGTATAAGAAATGCAATGGACAAATCCCCAATAAATAGCGCCAGTCATATGATAATGATGAAAATGTGCCAACTACTTCAAATTGTAAGGTGTATAATTTACGAAGATAGGTAGTCTCAAGCTCAAAATGTGTTCCTTTTAAATATGTTTCCCTAAACGGACACCCCCTATTGACTATCCCAGTGATCATAGTCCTGGAGAACAATTGCATGGAGCAAAGGTTGGCATGATTGGAAGGAATTGTTAAACTTTCCCCATCCGATGACCACTTCCTGAAACATAGAAGCCTTTGACTGCCTATAGTAGAGCACACCTAAAGTCAAATACCCACCATATTGTGCATGTACACAATGATCCGGGAGGAACACTGTTGTGATTCCAATGAGACTGAAATTTCACCAAACTGGGACTGAAACTTCACCAAGAGCGACCTTACCTTGCAATAATTGTCAGCATGTTCACAATGTTATTAAAGGACATACAATAAAGCATCCTTATACTGGTAAATTAATCTGATTAAATTACAGATCTACATGTAACACTACTCAAGTTAATTATGGTATCAAAAGCCCCAGTGCCATTTATTACGCGGGACTCATTGTATGTGTAGTGAAAACTCGCTGGACAGAACATAAATCTAACGTTAGAACAGAAAAATGACAAGTCACCAGTAGCTACACATTTCATAGAGAAGCACCATGTCGTTACACAGAAGCAACTTATTAATATAGAATGGGCAGCACTACCAACTAGAAGATGTCATCTGAACAAACTTATAGTGAAGCAAGAAATATTTTGGATTCGAAAATGAGATGCTTTACATCCCAAAGTCATGAACTCGGAATAGGATTTGAGTTGTTTTCTGTAGAATTAATTGTATGCAAAACAATCTGTTATATGCGTTTCTCTCAAATATTAGTGTCTACTTTCTTTCACCATATTGCCATTTATGGGGTTTGTTAAAGACACTTATCACAATTGAGAAATATAGTATAGCCATGGACATGTGTACAACCTAGATTTTCTCTGTTGATTATGGAGTGCCACGTCAGAAAAATGTAAGCCAATAGAGAATACACTTGTGTGTTACTATATCATAGATTACATATAATGACACTACATCTTTATTTTAAAATGGACTACACTTTTTAAAATGACCTAACTCAAAGTTATGCGACCCAGTCTTTAAAAGAAAATACATTGGTCTTAGCACCCCGGGTTACTGGATTGGTAACTCGGGGTGCTATTAGCAATTGTCACCCATACCGCAGACTGGGACAGGTGATAACGGCACCGGGGGGCATTGATAAAGGCCCGAGCACCACCGTGGAACGGGTGATTATTGCTTAAGTATTATCTTTCCAGGTTGCAAAATGTGCACTTGCCACAAGCCATTAGCTTGTGGTATTTGACTCATGGCGAGTAAGAAATGGTGTGCTGTGTGCATATATAGAATTGAGGCGGAAAGTAACTTTTTATAGCTGGCTAGTAGCTTGCAACTTGTGCCCCTGATCTTACTATGTTTCTGTTTGAATACTAGTATTACTGTGAAAAAGGTACTTTGTACGTTTCAAATGCTTCATAGAAAATATATTAAAAAATTAGACTAATATGATTTGCACTTTATCTTTAAATTCGAGTCTAATAGCATAGTGTAAATAACACAATGTCATCCTCAGGGCACATAACGTACACCAACTAAGAGAGTCTATATAACATTGTTGATGAATTGGCTCCCTCATTTGCGGGATAAATATGCTGTGAGGAGAATAGTTACACATATACATAAAAACAAAAGATATATTAATAACAGTCCTGACTAAAATGTGCTTTTAAAAACCAATTAATCAAATAGCTTGTTCACATGCTAGTCTGCCAAATGTGGTGGACTCCACTCAGTAGCATGGTAACTTAAAATAAAAAGTTAATTGATTGCAATGTCGTCCTTTCTGAGACTACACTCCTTTTCCTGCGACTCATAGTAGATGCGCCGCTATACAATGGCATAAATTTGTTTAGCAAATATGTTTGGTACTTTGTATACTCTATCGAATTGGGAGCTGAGTGTGATAATAGAGGGTAATCTTCTACTGTTTAACATCTTTCAAATCTGCTGCAGACAATAGTAGAATTGTTTGCGAGTAGAGTCGCATACAGCATACTTGTATTATGTATAGGATAGTTGTTACAAGGCAAAAGGGGTGAACACTATGTGGTTAATCCACCATTCAACCTAACGTCAGGAATGGAGGTCTTATACCGCCTCATATAGTAACATTTTGATCTTTTTACAAAAGGTAGACATGAGAATTTTCAATACATATATATCTAAAACAGTTTCTTTATAGTAAATCCTAGATTTCATTCAAATTGATAAGGCAATAGGAGACTAAAGACATACTGGATACCAATAGGACCTCCCATTGACGTTAATCAATTTTAAGGTGACGTAAGATGAACATCTCATCTATTCCCTAATGTTAATTATGAGTGTAAGTAGTGGTTATTATTCAATTATTTTTAAGAGAAAAATTCATTTTTCGGTGGTCAGTAAATATTAAGGTCAGTACTTTACTTGACTTAGGATCTCGAGTAATTTTTAAAGCGAGCACTAAAAGACAAAAACATGTTTTCCTTGTTACTTTTAGGAGAACAAGGTAGAATACCTGCTGAAGAAGGGTTACATTTACCCAATAAAGCATGGGAAGCATGCAGGGTGGAGTATAGTGAAACAATATTTCCTTCTGGGTGCAGTGATAAATGGGGAGCACATTGCAGATTGAAGTCAGGCACGTTTCATGACAACATTTACATTTGGGAATTGTAATCTCCCAGGTCATGGACATGGTATTGGTAAGTTGTCTCCCTTAAGAATACAAGGTTTCCCCACCACCTTACAGAAAGCAGCCACATCACTGTAAGCGATTAATAGCCAGGGCAGTTATGAGCAGAAGTTGGTGCTTAATTTGTGGGGGAGTTTGCAGGGCTCAGCCCTGGCACTCATTTATGAGCCCCAACACTTTTTTGCCTCAGATTTAGTTTCATTATGATGTGGTGTTTTGGCACGTTATTATTATAACTGCTAGTCACATAACAAACACGAAAAAGAAGGTCTGGGAGTCCCTCTATCAGCACAAACACAGACCATTGATCTGTTCTTGGTTGGATGACCCTTGGGAGAGTCTCAACCATCCTTTAGCTCACAGCGCTTTTCAAAGAGGAGAAATGTCCATAGGCATATCAGTCTTTGTCTCAGGTAATTCAGCACAGAAATGCTAGGCAAATCTCCTCTGAACAAGAGTACCAACAGCAACCCCAGAAACGTGTTTCAGCTAAGTGGGGCCTCATTAGTGAGATGGAGCTGTGCCTCTCTGAGTACAGTGAGCAAGGGGTCCACGTCTAGATTAACCTGGTAACTTGATGTAAATGAGCCATAGGGCTCAATGGGAATGGAGAGGATGCTAACAACAGGCCTGTTAATGATGGGCCCGTTGTTAGCATCCTGGTCCGCTAGCGGGTCCCGCTAAGGACGCCTGGTTTTACCAGACATCCTTAGCGGCGCCCGTCAGCAGACCTCGTAATGGGGCGGTAGAGGGGTAACGGGGCCGGTAGCTCTACTGGTGCCGTTATCCCTCTACCACATTCCTCACAATGAGACCCAATGTCTCTCTTCTGCATTCTCTACGCTAGTTGTACTCCTTCCTCCCGGAAGGGTTTGCAGGTCCTGCAGGCACCTGACGCAGGCATAGATCAGACTTTTATATGACTCGCCCACCACATTTCTCTTCTCTTGGGGACCTTGGGTTTTGCAATCTAGATGTGGACCTTCTATCTACTCGGTTTCTTGGTCAGCTGGCTGCTTGCTGAAGCAGTGCACCCCAGCCTGGTTTCTTTGGTGCTGCTGTTTGCATGGCTGATTATATCTCTGTCACTGGCGACATGTTCAATATTCTGACATATCCCTGTGGCATACCCCGTATCTCTGTGCTTCATCTTTTCTATGCGGTTACTCATTCTCATGTCTTTAAAGCAATGGTTGTGCTCCTCAATTTGGTACCTCACATCCAAGGCAATAGAGGTACCTATAGTTCTCCACAGTTTTCCCTCTTAGGCTGGCTCATGTCTCCCTTAAATGGAAAGAAAGACTTATGAGGTGGTTCTTTTTAACACTAGAGGAAGGTCACTTTATCACAATATGAAAACAGGAGAGCTTGTACACGTTTCACAGTATGTCTGCATATATACATACCATGAATCTTTTGTGCCTTTAATAATTTTTGTCAAATCTTATTATAATATTCCACTCTGAGCCCTCTCCTTGTTTGAAATGTAACCCGTATCATATTAGGTGCATGACTTTAAGATGGATTGTGAAGGACATGTGAGTATTGCTCCATGGGTTCAGGCCAGAAAGATGACAGAGTGAATTAAACTATGCATTTGGTTCAGAGAATTTTATAGAAGTGCTCAAGGCCAATGTTTTTGGCACAAGTAAGGCCGCAGCGGGAAATAGTGCGTTTTGCCAGAAAGTCATTTACTTGATTATTATGCGAATAGACAGTGGTATCATATGTCCCTGTTCATGTGTGTAGGGTACTGCAAGGCGATGAGGGTAGAATGTATTCATGAACTTTAACAAGCAGGCGGTAAAGAATGTCAGCTCATCTCAAGCAATTATAGAGAACTGCACAAAATCAGCTGATGGCACATTTGGTCTAGACTGCACTTGTGGTGAGCCAAGGGGAAAGATCCAGGCTTAATCCACATCCTCTTTCAGTTGACTGAAAAATCACGTTTTGTGTGCAAAAAAACAAGCTCCACTCTTTGGCCTTCTGCCCTCGTCTTTCATATTGTTTTTTGTTATTCATGATGTTCCCATAATATTGTTTAATTTCTACTTTTCAATTATGATTTCTGGTTCTATTATTGTTTTCATTGTTTCATGATTTTGTGCATATTGTATCATGTTCCAATACTGTTATTTCTATTTTTCATTTTGTATTGATGTTAAGCACTGATTTAATTTTATACTTTCAACACAAATAATCTTTTATGACTTTCACAATAAGAAACTATTTCATGTAGTCTCGAAAAAGTGCTTACAGCACGAAGCACTGGCCATGTGTCGGCTCCAATTAGTTCCAAGTGCAAATTAAATTGATCAGATTTTGAAGGCTGCAATTTAATAAGTTATTTAAGCTTTAACTATTTTTGTTTCGATTAGTACATTGTAGGATTAATCTAATATTATTTTGGAATAAGTGCAAATGTCAAATGTGTAAAACTTTGCAAAGATGTGATCTAGTGATGAAGGTTGTGATTGATGATGTGATAACAGATCATACACTAATGCTTTCACCAACAAAACTTCAATCCAAATAGATGGAGGCCTACATGTATTATCTGTTTATTAGGGATTTTTAGCATTTTGTCTGCTTGGCCCCTACAAAAGGAACTTTTTGATGCTTTGTCTCAGGATCCCAAGGACTCGAGGGGGGCGTTCACATGACGTATTGCCCCAGCCCCAATTTGGAATGATTATGCATGCCCTGCATTAGAACCACAATACCTTGTTGGTGACTATCTTTTTGTCTATCTGTCACCATATACATATAGATGCACTTAATGGGTGCAGATGAACTCTGTTACAAAAATTAACCTCTTCATGAACTGACCGGTTATGAGGAAACAATTCCCAATGATTTGTTTAGGCAAGTGAAGGATACCAGGAAGCCCTCCACCTGCGTGGATGCTGCCAGCCAATGACAACACTGATGTATTGTTCGGGTCAGAGGTGCAGAGTCTACGGTGTAGTGCATCACCCCATAACTGCAAAAGTTGCCTTTGTGAATCGGTTAACCTGGGCATGTAGTAGAAGTGAGCATCTCAGAAAAGCCAAAATGTTGCTGTCTGAGTTTCCCAATTAATTGTGATTCAGACTCTAGGAGTCACGTGTGAACCTGGTGAAGGATCCAGAAAAGATCTTCCTCAGGGTACATTTGCCTGTGCTGTTATGCGGTCTGAAATTCACTCGCCAGAGTTACATCCAAGTTATTTCACACTCACAACTCCTTTCTAATCTGTGTCGTTTCTTGTGTACTCCTTCAGCATCTCAAGAGGCTTCCAACTTATAGGCAATAGCAGAATTTGAATTTCCTCTCCTGCCAGCAATACTCCAATATAGCATTATGGTACATGCAGAATCAATATTCAAACCTCTACATATTTTGGATTTCAATCGCACCAGAATTCAGAACAAAAAATAATAGTTATGATATTGGTTTTTTGGTAAAATAAGCGCAAACAACTTTGTTGGCCTTTTGGTCATACCTCCTATATAATGTTCAATGAAAAAACCCTGCCTTTGCTTGCAAGATATATATGATTTTCATTTGTGTAAAGTATTGCATGTTCTTATTCCGCTGCTCCTTTGTAAGGCTCCATGGAAATATCTAGAGAGGCACAAACTATGCAGTGTAAGAAAAGCATTCTTGCAAAGTTCGAAGTTGTTTAAGGGTCCACTTTATGTGTAAGTGCCAAGAAGACCCCTGAGAAGCTGGAAATAACTTTTTTCCATAAAGGGATCTGTCAAACTGTGCTTTGGATATATATTGGCCTGCAGGTGGGACCTTTCTTGGAATGCTGATTGCTTCTGTTATGCTATCCCTTCTACACATTTAAATCGCACACATTCCAAGGGGTTTTCTTATTCAGTGCCATTATTTTATTGTGATATGGTTGAAAAATGAAACCTCACAAGATTTCATAATTCACAACATATTCACAGAAAAAAACACATAAAATCACAAGCATAAAATCACAGTATCTCATTACTTAAACATACTCACAGATTTAAAAACAATCCCAATACAAAATTGGAATCAAGACAATAAAAGGCATGTGTCATGGTACTTACTTGGTAGGCCAGTTATATGGCGGTCTGTACACTGAAGCCAGCTCTCTCTTCCACGTTGAACCTCCTTGGTTTACACAGCATGGAGGCGCAGAGACAACTCTCATGGACAACTATACACAAATACTGCATAACAGCCACTTGTATGCCTAGAAATAGACAAATACTCCCAACAAAAAATAGGGAGTTAAAATGCTCACCTTCATAAAAATACAACACATAGGCGCCTCCCCCTTGCATCCATGCACACAGGTGCATAGATGGTTGGTTGGTAGAATCAGAATAGTGTCACAGGAAGGAGCTTAATATTATTACTGCCTTATCTGTCGAGAATTGTTTAGGTTAAACTCATCTTTTAATTTGCATTAAGTGGTAGATGCAAAGAAGTGTGGATTGCGGAAAAGATATTCATTTTAGTTCATCTATAGTTGTACCGGTCCACTTTACATGGAAATTACTTTTTTTCTCCCCCAAAAATCATTTTACTGCCAATTTCATGAAATAGATTCCAGAATTTTATCTTCAACCCTGCTGATAGATATCACAGAGGATTCACTTACATTTAGATCTAACCACATGGCCTGATTTTGATGGGGAACTGTTTGGGGACTACGACTCTCCGACCAATGCTATCCTACTTGATGAGCCACAGCACACAATGTCTATGTAAGGGAACATGTTTGAATTCACAATATATTTTTGAGAGGCCTTAGCAACTCACATTCAAATAGACCACTTTGCAGCATCCCACCCTCTTACCTCTGATGTCCCGCAATGTTCAGCATTATCTCGGTGGCAGTTTAACGCGCACATGCAACCTTTAACGTCCCTCCTTGAAAGATTCTCTCCAGCAATCCAGTTATATACTGGCGACACCCAACTGGCCTTTCGTCTCAGGAAAGACCACACAACAGTAACAAGCCATCCCAGATTGGTCACTAGATAATACATGATATCTAAAGGGCACAAATTGCAAATTCCACATCGTAGGTCCCAAGCCACATACAGTTCCTCTGTCCTTAAATCCAACTGCAATAAACGTAAGTAGTAAGGTGTGCATTGTGTTTGATTTCTATGTAACATTCAGCCCGCATGTTATCGTCCTCACTGGTAGCACTCAGTGATTGAAGTGGGCGGGAGCGGTGCTCCTCTACTTTTTTTATTACGTTTTACTGTTGATATAAGTTGATTTTATTAAAAAAACGTTCCGGAATGGTTTCGTTTTAAAACATAAGTGTAGGAAGAACTTGAAACTTGCACTTTCAGTGCACTGAACATTCCCTCAAACACAGGCACATGTGCTTGGGTGTTTGGATTGCGCGTGGGAGGGGTTGTGGCGGTGGGGTTTGTGGGAAGCGGAGCGCAGGCCAGTAGGGAACATAGTTCCACTACTTCTTTTCATACACTCCCACCACTCGTGGCACTCATTGTCATCTGCATCTTAATAATGAGATCCGCTCGTGCCTAGAACCAGTAGAAATGATGAGCTCTCTGATCCTATTGCACATGGTCTACTGATATACGAGTACAACCCAATTGGATTATACAGAACCAAAACAGCAACAAGAAGCTCATCAGAGATGAAATGAGGCCCGGTCGGTCCCCTCACCACTGGAATAAACTGCCACAGGTCATGAGGCAACAAGAACATTTAGGAAAGCCATACAAAATCTTTCAAACTGGGCGTCCTGAGTGGCATTACTTATTGAGCTACATATTGAGATAAACCGCATTTAAACCGCATTTAACTGTAATTAGTACCCGGCGAGGGAGAATCAGAATGGATTCCACTGCTTTGTCCCCAGTGGGGGGTGTGGCAGCCCCTCAGCCAATCGGGAGGCTCGAAGCGGGGCCCCGGTCCGAGCCTCCACACGGCTGCAGGCCACCTTCGTCCCCCGCTGGGGATTTAGGCTTGGCTCGAGCCTATAACTATGGGCCCCGGGGCATTACCAGACTCAGTAATGCCCCCGCTGCTCAGGGCATATTGCTTAAATGTATACGTTTAGCTATTGTTTTTCTCAGAGAAATAGATGACTGTTTACTGTTAGTATGCAACCCAACTAGTTCCTGGAAATCAATCTCATGTAGGGGCAGAGAAAAGGGCCAAATGTAAACCCTGTTCCCTTCTGTATGTGATCCGCCATTATCTTCCTTCCACCCTCAAACAAATCATCTTGGCGGAGGCACGGTACACATCACAAACAAAAGATCAGATTTTATGAATGTTGGCAAGCAGACAGGCTTTGATCTTCCCAGAAACCATTTTATTTGGCATTTTCATCGTGCAGCCATTTTTTAAGCTTTTTAATATCTGGAGCTGCGTTGCTATTTTGAAAGCACACATTTTTTCCTACTATTGCTGCTTATTTGACTGTTTTTGGCCCTTCCAAGATGGCCGCCGTGGTTTTCTTTGTTGTGTAGGCAGGCTGTGATGAATCACCTGGGCTGCACTCCCATTGGTTGCGGAGTGTTTTCTTCCATCCAATCAGGGAATGGCAGGCTTCAGCCAGCCCTCTCAGCAAAGGTCCACTCCTAAGGCCCCTGTCTGCTCCCTGTCTGCTTCCGGAACGCTAATTGCGGTCCTCCCTGCACCTTAACCACAATGATGCTGCCACCTCACTCCTCTAAGAAATCTGGACTGCCTTGACTTTGCCACCTCCAGAACTATGGGTTAGTTCCCTCCTTATGGACTCACTTCTACTGCCTTTGACTATCACTGTTCTTTCTGCTTGTTACTCCCATGTTGTCATCCTGATGCGCAGTGCTTCCTAAAACCCTTTGCTAACATCCGATTCCAAGATTGAAAAAGTCAAATCTTGCTGTTTTTGCTTTGTGCTAAAAAGTCAAATCTTGCTGTTTTTGCTTTGTGCTAAAAAGTCAAATCTTGCTGCCCATTGCGAAATTCTCTGTATTTTGCTTGTATAGTGTTTCTTCTCTGTAACTTGCCAGCCCAGTGACCTCACCACTCTCATTTGTCTCACACCTACATGCCTTAGCCCCCCAGGATCTCCATCCTCTCCTTACTTCCACCCCAATGGCGCTTTCTGTTTCTCCTATCTTCTCCAACTGCTTCTCCATTGACTATCCTTCCCTTCTCACTAAGTCTGGTAGGAAGAAGTTCAAAAAGGATATCTTGGCCTCTGATCCTGGTCTTCCTATCGCCGACACCTACTCCAATGCTTCCGTCAGACAGACCCTTACCGACATCCTCTTTGTCGTTCCTTCGCCAGATCTATGGACTCCTCATATGGTCTCTGTGCTCTGCCCTATCTCCTCCTCTCCCATTAATGGTGGCACTCGTTGGGAAGTTCTCATGGCTTCCTTCGACTCCTCTAAAGTCATCATTAATGTCTACCTAAATGGCACTGTCATGGTCCAAGGCCCTCAGGCCAATCTCCTCCTCTTTGATAGGCGCTTCCCTTGCCTCATCAATTTCCTCTCATCTCCTGCTGTCCCCTCCTCTCCCCCCTTGGCTACATTGCCCTCTCTCTCCTCCTCCTCCTCTGCCCCTCCTAGGGCTCTTTCCCCTCCGCAGGGCGTACCTCTGATCTGTACGCCTTCCCGGAAGGTCTTTAAGGCTGGCAACCTTCTTCATATTGCCACTCTCAACTCTCGCTCTGCCGTCAAACACTCCTCTGGCATCTGCCACCTCCCTGAAGAACTAGACCTTGATGTCCTTGGTCTTACTGAGACATGGTTCACGGCCAGCTCTGTCACGAGCTTTGACACTCTCCTCCCTGATAGCTACAAGATCCTCTCAGCACCCAGATCCTCCCGGTCTGGTGGGGGTTGGGGGGTAGCCCTGATCTTTCCTGAGTGGATTCCTGCCTCTATCATTCCCACTCAGACCTACTCCTCTTTTGAATGCCTTGTCTGTAGGCTTTCTCTCTCGCCTACCCATTCTCTTACTGTGGTTACCATCTACCGGCCTCCTGGTCAAATCACATAATTTCTCTCTGAGTGGGCAGACCTCTCCTCCTCCCTCCTGGCCTCTACCATTCAACTCCTCCTCCTCGGTGACCTAAATATACATTTAGACTCTCCTTGCTCCTCCTGTGTACTCTTCTGTGACCTCTGTGACTCCCTCTCCCTGTCCATACTCCCCTCTGGCCCGACTCTCTCTGCAGGGCACACACTGGATGTCTTGATCTCCTCTGACCTCCCCCTCTCCATCCCTCTGACCACTCCCCTCTCCTGGAGCGATCACTCCCTCCTCTCATCTCTCCCTCTCTTCCCCCCAAGCCAAGCCTACCCCAACACTGCCACCTACCTTCTTGGACATCCGGCCCATGAAGCGTGTCTCAGTTGAGGCTTTTGCCGCCACTTTCTCTCCCCCCCTCCACCTTTGGCTGTCCCACATCCTGACACAGCCCTGTCTCTGCTCTACTCTTCAATTTCTGATACGCTTGATGCTCTTGCCCCTGTCATGAGGATCCGTTTGAAGTCCGAAGCCAAATGAAATTCCTGGTATGACTCTGACCTAGCTACACTTAAACGTAAGTGTAGGGCAGCTGAGAGGAAATGGAGGACTTCCTGTTCATCCTCTGACAAACTGGCCTGTCGCCTGCTACAAAGGAAATACCGACTCTCTGTCCTCACAAAGAAGAGAGCCCACATCCAAGCTCGTGTCGCTGCGGCATCTAACAACTCGGCCAAACTCTTTAGAATCTGCAAGGAGCTGGCCAACCCTGCTGCAGTCTGTACCCCTCCTGTTGCCTCCCAGGCTCTTTGCAATGCCCTTGCCTCTCACTTCATTTAAAAAACCCAGGACATCCTGTCCACCCTCTCCACCCACACCCCTCCTCTTCCCTCTCCATCTGTGCTTGCTGACCCTCCTTTAGCCACCCTCCAACCATCCTTCTCGTCCTTTCCTCTTTTCACCCCTGACGAGGTTGCTAGACAAGTCCGATCTATGAAAGCCTCTTCAAAACAGGTTCATCCCTGTTCCTCTAAAACCATCAAGGACCACATTGACACCCTCGCTCCGGCCCTTGCTGATTTTTGCAACCACTCCTTTGCCTCTGGATCCTTCCCCCTCCCCTCTGAAGCACTCCTTTGTGCATCCTCTTCTCAAGAAACCCACAGCTGATCCTTCTTGTCCAGCTAACTATCGCCCAATTTCCATTACTCCCTTTCTTGGCAAACTCCTGGAAAAGTTGGCCATCTCTCAGCTTAAACTTCATTCCAATTCTGTTGGCTGTCTCCATGACCACCAGTCTGGCTTCAGAGCTGCCAGAAGCATGGAAACTGCTCTCCTGAACATCCGTGAAGATCTGCTCTCCACCTTTGAGTCTAACAATCCTTCTGTCCTCATCCTCCTCAATCTCTCTTCTGCCTTCGATACGGTCAACCATACCATCCTGCTCAACCGTCTCTGTGAAAACCTGGGTATCACTGATCAGGCTCTGGCCAGGCTGACCTCTTTCCTTTCAGATCGAACCTCCCAGTTCCAACTTGGGTCCTTCCTTTCATCTATCCTTTCATCCATCCTTTCATCTATCTTCCTCTCTACCTGTGGTGTTCCCCAGGGGTCTAACCTCTCGCCCTGGCTTTTCAACCAATACCTGGCAACTCTCGCCCACTGCATTGCTGACGACACTTACCTCATTTTCAGTCTGCCCTCTGCCACCTCCTCTCCCTCTCTCATCTCTGATTGCCTAACTGCCATTCAAGATTGGTATGCCGCCAATGATCTTTGCATGAATGCCTGCAAGACGGAGATCCTCCTCATCGGCACACCTTCACCATCCTTTCCCCTCACTCTCTGGCCGGCCTCCCTTGGCCCTCCTACCCGCACCTGCGAGGCTAAGAACCTCGGGTCATCTTTGAGTCCACCCTGAGGTCTCTAAAAAGTCAAATTTCCGACTGCACCTCCTCAGAGGTACTCTGCCTTTCCTCTCCTTCCCCCAGAAGCTCAGGGTATCCCAAGCTCTGGTTCTCTCTAGCTTGGACTATTGTAACAGCCTCTTTCTAAATCCACCTGCCTCTACTCTCCGCCCTCTGAAACTAATCCAGAACAGGACTGCAAGACTTGTCATTGGCCTCAAGCCCTGGGATCGTATCTCTCCAGCTCTGAAATCTCTCCATTGGCTCCCAGTGGATGCAAGGATTAAATTCAAAACCCTCTGCATTGTCCACAAGGCTTTCTGGGGCCTGGGTCCAAAATACCTTCAGCTATCCCTCCGCAAATACCTCCCCTCTCGAGCTCTTCGCTCCTCTACCTCCAACTCCCTCAGGGTCAGTCGTTTTTCTAAGAAACAAGCTGGGGGTATATCTCTGTCTTCAGCTGGGGCCTCCCTCTGGAACAGCCTCCCTGCCACTCTAAAACTTGAGGAGAACCATCTCCGGTTCCGGGAGCACCTCAAGACCTTCCTCTTTTCTTCTGCCTTCGTTCCCCCTCTCCCCTGCTGATCTGTTCTCTCTTGGCATTATTGTATTTATTTATTTTATTTCAATTATTGTTTTTTTATAATACACTTATACACATTGGAGGTCATTACGAGTTAGGGGGTAACCATGCCGCTACCCCCCCCTTACCGGGTACGGGTTCCTTGAATGAGGAATTACCGGGCCATTCCGACCTTGGAGTGCGCAGCAATTCCCCATTCAACTAACCCAACCCCATTCCAATTCGAGCCCCCATAAGGCTCAATGGGAATGGGGAGGGTGCTAAGAACGGGCCTGTTACCACCCTGGTCTGCTCGTGGGACCCGCTAAGGGCACCTGGTAGAACCAGGCGTCATTAGCGGGATCCCGCGAGCAGACACGTAATGTGGCAGTAAGGGGTTGATGGCTCCGGCCCCTTACCGCCACACTCGTAATGTCCCCCAATGTGTTTAAAGGTGCAACAAGACAAGGGGGGGGCAGGGATGACCAAACAAAATGGTCCTACTAGGTCTTGTGACATTCAGATCGTGAAGGTTCAATAATAAAAGCTGCGGGTGAGAGGGGAGGGGGTAAGTGGCAGAGGGTAAAGGGAGTGACAGGGGAGGCCAGATGGACAGAGCCAGGGAGAACAGAGTGCAGGGCAGAAGATCCACGTGATAAGTGCGAGTAACAAGGCTGGAGGGTCTCGGGGGAGGCCCAGCCAGACTAGTGCAGGGGGAGGGAGCCCAGAAGGGCAAGTGCAGGTGGGGGTTGAGGTCAGAGGACACCAAGTGCAAGGGTAGATTGATTGGGGTGGGCCGGGTGCCCTATAACAATCTGAGGGAAACGGGCAGCCAGTGAGGGGGAGAGGGGGAGCATTAGCAGGGGAGGGGGAGATGGAAGGAGGAAGAGAAAAGGAGGGTTTGGAGAAGCTTCCTGAACTTAAGGAGATCTGGTTCAAGTCTGAGAGGGGCAGGGAGGCCATTCCAGAGGGAGGCACCTGCTGAGGAGAGATATCTACCCCCACTCTCTGCTTGGAGAAGTGTCTGATCTGCAGGGAGTTGGAGCTAGGAGAATGGAGGGGTTTAGCAGGGGGGTATTTAGGGAGAGAGTTTGGTGTATCGGGCTCCCAGGCCACAGAAATCCTTGTGGGTGATGTAGAAGAGCATTTTTAACTTGATCCTCTCAGCAAATGTGAGCCAGTGGAGAGATGCAGTTCCTGGGCTTGAGGCCAAGGATAAGTCACGCAGTCCTATTCTGGATTAGTTGAAGGGGACGAAGGGAGGAGTTAGGCAGGTTGAGGAAGAGGCTGTTGCAGTAGCCCAGCCTGGAGAGGACTAGAGCTCTGGAGACATTGAGTTTCTGGCGGAAGGTGAGAAAAGGGAGAATGCCTCTGAGGACGTGCAACTGAAAGTGGACCTTCTTGGCAAGGTCTGTGATGTGAGGGGAGAAGGAGAGAGCGGAGTCGAAGATGACACTAAGATTTTTTGCCTTACTGGTGTGAGGGGATGAGGCCTAAGGAAGGCAGCCAGAGCATAAGAAGGAGCTGGGGCGCTGATGAGAAGGATCTCAGTCTAACTGGCATTAAGGCAAAAACCGTTTGAAGCACACCATGCCTGAATAGCAGACAGACAGTCGGGAATGAGAGAGGAAGAAGAGGAGGAGGGAGAGGAGGGAAGCTTTAAGGAGAGTTTTGTGTTGTCCGCATAACACTGGAAGTTAGGAGAGATCAAATGGACTATGAGGTAAAGTAGATGTTGAAAAGCCAAAGCAAGAGAATAGAGCCCTGAGGGACACCACAGGTGGAGAGTTAGATGGAGGAGAGAAAAGGGCTCAGTTAAACCTGGCAAGGTAGTTCAGACAGGAAGGTCAGCCAGTCCAGAACCAGGTTTGTGATGCCAAGGGTATCATGGAGACGATTTATAAGGGTGACATGATTCACTGTATCAAAGGCAGAGGAATGGCCAAGAAGGATGAGAACGGAGGGAGAGTTGGAATCAAGATTAGAGAGCACGTCTTCACAGATGTTCAGACATGCAGTTTCCATGCCTCTGGCAGGTCTGAAGCCATACTGGTGGTCATGGAGCCAACCAACAGATTGAGTGTGATGGATAAGCTGGGAGATGGCCAGCTTCTCCAAGAGTTTACCTAGGAAGGGGGGAATTGGGCTGTAGTTAGCCGGACAGGAACGGTCGGCCGAAATCTTCTTGAGGAGAGGGTGCACAAGGGAGTGCTTGAGGAGTGAAGGGAAGGAACCAGTGGCAAAGGAGTGATTACAGAAATCAGCCACGGCTGGAGCAAGGGAGATAATGTTGTCCTCAATAGTTCTGGAGGAGCAGGGGAGCACCTGTTTGGATGAGACTTTCACAGAGCGAACTTCAGACTTGTCTAGAGACCTCATCAGGTGTTATGGGAGAGAAAGAGGAGAGAAGGAGGGAATTGAAGAAGGGGACCAGGGGAGGCCTGAGAGCCGGAGAGGGAGAAGGGTGTGGTGTAGAGGAGAGTGAGGACAGGATTTCCTGAGTTTTATTAATGTAGCGAGAGGTCACAGAAGTGCAGCGGGCCAGGGAAGACAGAGGAGAAGTGGAGACTGTATTAGGATTAGCGAGTTCCTTGCAGATTTTGAAAAGTTCAGCCGTGTTGTTAGTGGCTGCAGAGATGCGGGCTTGGATATAGGCCCTCTTCTTCAAGCAGATGCAAAGTTTGTATTGCCTTTGGAGCAGGCGGCAGGCTAGTTTGTCAGAGGATGTGTTTGAGGCCTGCCACTTCCACTCAGCTGCACTGCACTTGTGTGTCAGAGTGGACAGGTCGGAGTCAAAAAATATTCTTATGAAGGCGTTTACCCACTACATGGTGTGAGCATTCCTACTAAATGGGAATAATATCTGTTATCAATTTATCAATCAAAAGAAAGATCATTACCCGTAGGTACCACATGTATGATCCCCTACTCAACACAAAGGACACTGGCTATCTACCTTTTAACAAATACGTGGAGATAGCACTAAGATATACAAAATATATATAGTCCCTTTGGTAAAGCATATAACACAATTTATTAAATACATCAAAAGGTAAGTAGAACCACCTACTTCCTCATATCCAAAGAACATATTAAAGCCACATTATATGCAAAAACATTGTAGTTAAATACATCAGTCATCAAACAAAAGTACAGATCCCAATCTAAATGTACAGGTTAGTAACAATGACTATTTTACACTATGTAACACATTAGCCCCACTTATATAAGTTTGTCATGTAATGCTGTTACTAGCTGGACATTCATCAGGGGCAGGAGATGTATACCTTCAACTCTCTCTTCCTAAATATCTTCCTTCTCGAGCTCTTCGCTCATCTGCTTCCAACTCCCTCAGGGTCAGTCGCTTCACCAAGCAACGAGTTGGTGGTCGATCTCTCTCTTCAGCAGGGGCCTCCCTCTGGAACAGCCTTCCTGCCTCCCTGAAACTTGAGGAGAACCATCTCCGGTTCTGGAAGCACCTCAAAACCTTAATCTTTGCTTCTGCTTTCTCTCCCCCTCACCCCTGCTGAATTCCTGGCTGAAACTGCACTGGATACCTGGCCACCCTTCTGATCTCGGGCCCAGGCCCCACCAGTTGCACACCTGCACTGCCTCCCTGGCAACCCCTGCACCTGGGGACTGTTTTCTGTATCCCTATAGTCCCCCTACCAGCACTTATGTCTGCACTTAACTTGCACTTGCCACCAGCGGGCCACTTTTTATTTATCGTTTTTATTCTACTATCCCATGTACTGCACTTCCCCTCTCCCTTTTCCCCACACACTTTTCCCTTTCCCCTTTCTCTTACACTTGCACGATCTTAATGACACCTGGCCTAGTAGGATCGTTGTCTGTCTTCCCTTTGTTCCCCCTCCCTTGCCTCGTCGTGCCTTGAAACACTTGTGTATAGGCGCGTTATAAATGCCATATCATATCATTAAAAAAGTGTTCTTATAGGTGGTGGGGAAAAAAAACAATTCCCTCTGGTTGCTCCTCATATAACTCGTCAGAGTCCCTGTATAGGTGGGTACACAATTAAAAGCGTATATTAATATATGAGCGTCGGTGGTCTATTAGACCTAGATAACATCCTTCACACCACAGGGAAAAGGACAAGTATACTGTTAATAGTGTACCTGAATGTGCCTGCGTTGATAATTCATCAGGCAGACAAAGCAACTCCAAATGTTGCATACAGCTGCTCTAATGCTAAACTCACTCGCTCCCCATTCACTGCCTGCAAAACAAAATATTTTCTTACTTAATATTGTGGTCTATATCAGTTAGCTAGAGTACACACTCTAGAACCTACCACTGTATCCTTACCATCAGAAAATGACAGGAAAAAGAGACTTTCAAGGATATCTGTTCCTCAATCCCTCATTGTTAACACACTTATGAGCCAGGAGAGGAAACCAATAAAGGCGGAAACCCATCAGTCAATGGCTTCCTCTAGATCTTAATCGTCTCTTCACCATCACAAGGGAAATCACTTACTTGCAATAATGGCTGATCACTTAGAATCCACAACTCTTTAAAATCAGGGGTGGGAATCACCATTTCTTCTCTCAAGGCACTAGGGTTGACCTGCATAAATCAAACATAACACAGTAAATGGGCGATTCTATAGGCCCACTAGACCATGTAGAGACCAGGAACATGTGGCCTTATGCCACCTTCTATTAGACCAGTATTACCTTTCAATAAGGCACACTCCTCGCTACCATCCAACAAGTAAATGCATTGTGGCCCAAATCTTTAACTAGGAGTAGTTATCATACATTCTTTTCTTAGAACACCCAAATTGTCCTACACCAATCAAAAAATAAAATAAATATCCAATCAAGAGCCTCACCACTAGCCCAATATTTTGAGCTGACAACCCTCTCCCCACTGATGCATCAAGACTAGCCACCACCCCCACCCCATTAAGTAGATCCCCAAAAATATTCATGTATGGGTAAAGAAAATGGTATGCAAGGTCGGCCACTCGGGCACACGAAAGGGAAAAGGCACTGTAGAAGCTGAGCTTCTCCCATCCAGAACAACTGAGAATGGCCATCCAGGAAGGAGGAAAACCAGTTGAACACCCCACCGATGTAATAGGATATTAAGGTATGACCCATGTCAGGATTTGTCAAATGTTTCAGAGAGATACAACATGGCTATAATATAGGCCTCCCCAGCATCGAGCATGTGGAAAATATCCAAAATCTGAAAGCCTGCTGTCTGTGCAATAATTGGTGCTGAAGCCAAACTGATGAGAGACCAGAAGTTGAGCGGATGTGCCAAACTCATTGAGTTGTATAGAAACTGCCTGCACGCACTATGGTTTCCCCATGAAAGTCAAGGCAGAAATTGAATTATAGTGTGCCAAGCAATCGGGGTCCAGAGAAGCCTTCTTAATCAAGGCGGTAAAATGGCTGCCCTTCAGAGCCTGGAAGAAAAACCTAGAGAGCGAGAATAGTTCATCAGAAGACAGCAGATGTTCGCTTAGGCCAGAAATCCGGATTTTACCAATGAAGATGGAAGATCAGTAACATTAAATATTTGTTTCATCTGTGCCATGTGGAGACCATTTCATACTGTCAAAGGATGTAGAAACTCTGGAGGCTGCACTAGCAGCGGTGTGCGGTTTGGTGCAACTTTATCAATTCAAAAGGTGGAAAGTTAATTGGAGCCTTTCACAGAGACCTCATGAGAAGCATGAGTAACAGAGGGCCTCATTACAAATTTGGCGGCATTAGTAAAACTAATGCATAAGAACTGTGTTACTGTAGTAACAGAATTGTACAGCATCATTCAGGATTGGAGACGCTCTCCATTTTGGAGTCCCACTGGACTCCATTGGGGATAGGTGGAATAGCTGCAGGCTGTGGTTCCATCTAGGTCCGAACCGCCACTGTCCTTAAGACTAGGTTGTTCGCTTAGGATTGATCCCAGCTATTTGTTTTGTAATTCTGTCTTTCTTTCATGTCTGTCTATCTCAGCGCCTGGATGCCTGAGGGCTTTGGCGCTTTATAAACACATAGATAGATTGTAAGTGAAGTTAAATCCTCAACACAACACCTGCCATTTTCTATATAAAAGTATCAAAACCCATAATTGTGCAGCGTGGTGAAACAGGTGCTATCTTGAAATGCCCCCCGCTTTACCATTAGAGTGCAACTCTTTGTCAGTGGCCAAATGTAATTTATTTTCAACAAAAAAAAACGTTCTTTGGCCTGCTGGCTGCAAGATTGATGTGGGAGGAATAAAGCACTTACTTTTCAGAAATGGTACCCTTCCTATTGCTTGAGCAGGCCTTTTTCAAAAGGGCGCCATCATTCCATCGCTTTTATTTCCACGAGCTAACCCATAGATTGGCAGATATGGTTGAAATCCTGCATAAGCGGGTGTGTGGCGTGCACTTGCTTTTGAGTCAGGGTGCACGAGTTTCGCCAGTAGAATAAGGCATCAACACTGATAGGAATGGCTCAAGGTAATAGCAAACAGTGAGGTCAACAGAACCTGGCAAGAAGAATCCTTAACTGAGCATTGAAGAACACAGACCGTCCCTTGCCAAAATATGATCCCAGGAGAAAGAGAAACGAATGAAATAATTATCAGTCCAATTAAGGACATCAGTGGACAGAGTGCACACACCGTGAAAAGACAGGATAACCCAGTGTAACAATGTAACCGTAGTATGTAAATGAGAACAGTCTCTTCAACTACACCGGTTACGACATATGTGATCTTGATGTGATGAGTGATGTCCTTAGGTTGGCAGACTGTGTTCTCATTTGGGGTATGGGAACTGAGGAGGAGAGAAGCAGGCAAGGATGAAGTAGGGGGGCAAAGTGGGAGCAGCTACTGGCAAATTGAACATGAATTATGGACGACAAAAAGGGTAGGTAGAAAGATGGAGGAGAGCTTGTTTAGACTTCTATACATGTACAAAAGACATATATGTGCTGACTCGAGCCATGTCGGATTAGAGTGAGTAAGCCAATATACAATGCTTGCAGTATCTATAGGTGAACGGCAGAATATTGCTACTGAAATAGCAAGTCTTTTTGGTCGGTTTCTTGTGTGATGGGCTTTAGATTTTCCTATCTCTGCTTTAATGCTTTCTTGTCAACCTCTTCCTGGAAAGCTGTATGATGCCTTTCACTCTCCCTAACTTATTATGTCCTCCCCCCACCCTTCCTTCTTAGTGTCTCTCTCCTTTCTTCCTGCTCCTTCTCGTCCTTCCCGGGTCTTTCCACTCTCTCCTTGATTCTGCTGCTCTGTATCCTCGCCCTCCTTCCTCCTGTTGCTCTCTTCATGCTCCAACTCCCTCTCCTTCTATTTTTACACCTCACCGCCCCTCATGCCCCCTCTACGCCGCTCTCTTCACTGTTTGACGTTTGCTAATCGTGCCTACCACCACGTCCCTCACAAGAACTTCCTCATTTTGCACTGAATGCCAAGCTATTTTAGATCCCTGTGGACCCACACTTGATTCCTCAGACTCAACTCTGACACCTGACCTGCACCACAGTGGGATTGGCCAACAGAAATAAAATGATGTCCCATCTCGTTTGTCTGGACCATACATCCCTGCATGCAGGCTTACAGATATGGGGTGTATAAGCCACTCCCTAAAAAAAGGCAAATACTACCAAAGAATAAAAATAGTGAGTACAAATACTCCCAACTAAAAAATTCCCTAGGGTACACCCACACGTGTACCACTGCCCCTGTTGGCCTCTTCTTGTTTTAACCATGTATTAAACATTCAATTACTGATAAAACGTGCTCACGGTCCAAAGGTTCACATAGATGGCCATTTTCTTTTGAAGACATTGTTTCACAAAAAACTGACAATCCTTATGGGTTTTTTGGCAGTGGGAAGTCTCTAATTGGCCTAAAACAAAGGATTTTAGGAGACTGGTACACTAAGTCGGAATGGGGTAACTGGGAAACCTATTAATACATAATTAGGCCAGATATCTGGGTGGCAAAGAGTGGCCCTCCCCCTTTTTAGGGGTCACAGGTTCAGGAACATCATTTCACCAAAATGCCAAGGGTAGAGGAAGTGACATCACATGACCCTAGACCTCTGATGACATCACAGGAAGTGATCGCCTTTGAACCCACCCCAAGTGACATCATGGGAATTGATGGCACACGACTTTTCACCCCTTGACAAAACACATAGCATGGCATCATATAGCATTGTTCCTCAGAGCACTAAGAGAAATATGGTTACGATATCGAATGGATCACCATATTTAACATTAATATCAGTGTGTATAGGCCCTTATTACCAAATTACTGTCAATGTAAGCAGACATCCAACACAACAACCCGGACTATTGTACATCACTCGGGCTAAACTGTAAACAGACAGAGGGCCTCATTACACGGATGGCGTTAGGGATTTACCGGTACCGGTAAATCCCTACCGCCTTACTACGAGGTCCCTTAGCGGGTTGGGGGATTTAACGCCTACTTTTTGCAGGCGTTAAAATCCAACCCGCTAAGGGACCTCGGAGCTAATTACGGCACCGCAAAATTGCGGTGCCGTAATTAGCGCCTTCCCCATTCCCATAGAGCCCTATGGGGCAGATATGGGAATGGGGAAGGGCAATGGCGGAAGGGGGATTTACCGCCCCTCCAACCTTGGAATGGGGCGGTAAATCCCCTTTCCGCCAAGGTGGTGCCGGTATTTTACCGGCATGAGCCATGGCGCTAATAGCGCCATGGCTCACCACCTTGCGTGTAATGAGGCCCAGAGCATCTCAAAGAGTCCTAAACCCCAAAGCGCAGACATCCAGTGCCTGCCAAGTGTCTGCCACAGACTGGAAACAGCAACTGACCAACACAAATCCAACCAGAAAAATGATGGTCTGGAGGGTTGCTCAGAGCTGTGCCAGTGGTTATGAATGATATCAAACCTTCCAGTTATCACCTTTCTGTTTTGCTTACTTGGTAAGTAACCCACAATTTTTTTTTGTTAAATGGGAGATACAGGGGCAGGATGTGGGCAGGTCATGGTAATTGCAGGTTTAAAAAAAAAATGTAAGCAGCAGCTCCACAACATCACCCCTAGAAAATCCTGCTGGTCTACTCCTCACTGATGACACCCAATGAGGCTGAAACATGTCTGGGGATGCATGTGGTATTGAACAGAAGGATGTGACCTAGCTGTTCGGACTGGATTGCCCCTTTTGGGGTTGGGCCAAGCATGATTTGCATAGGTTATTGGGAACACTAGAACTGCGGGACTGCCGTGCTTACAGGTGTGATTGTTACATATCCTGCTGCGTGTGAAACTGGTCTACTAATGACAGTGCCCCACTGTCCATGGCTGAAAATGTAAAGTATTGTTTGAGACCAGCCACATTTGCGCTAGACACTACGAAGTGTTGGGTGAGAAGTTCTCTCTAACAAAGTTTGCAAGATCTAAATTAGGGAATATCAACAGGTGTTTATTTGGATTTGCTGATGCGTGTTTCGACCTTCAAGGTCATTTTCAAGGCTAATCATTCAAGGTAGGTGTGGTAAGACTTGTTAAAGCGTCTTATGGTCAGGAAGGGGGAAGGCCCTTGTAGTAATAAGGATAGTACCAGTAACCAGTGCGACCGACCACCAGAACCCGTGCGAGCCACATTCAGGTCCTACATCCACCCAGGACTGGATTGCCCACAAGATATTGCAGATTTTTTTAATTTTAAAATTTAAACAGCAGCAGCTCAATGACATCGCCCCTGGAAAAGGCCCATTTTATTATTTTCTTTGGTCCTTTATATCTTGCTTAATGCCAGCCCCCTGCAGCTACTAAGCAATGGAACAGGAATTGAACCCATGTTGCAATGCATAATCTTATTCCCAAAGCAAGTGTGTTGCCCCTGAGCTATCCTTCCAAACATATATATTTTCTTCTTGAGGGAGAAACAGATGGGTTACCTCAAAGGCAGAGGCCAACTTCATGTAAATGGATTATCTCACCTTGCGTCTGTGTGCTTGTGATGCTGGTCTGGTTGATCTGGGTCAGGTCGCCCAGTGCCCAGGCAGGATTGGTGGCAGAAGCCACTGGGTCACACCCCTCATCACAGGCCCAGTGACTCACTGGATGTGCAAAGCAGACAACAAGAAACACTGAGATTTGCGTTCATGCTTTGCTGTCACTGAGCACTGCAGGCTGCTCTTACTCATTCCCAGCTAGCCAGACCTATCCCCCATACTCTTCCTGTTGCTATAGTACTGGGTATGAGCTGCATAGACAGCCCCACCTCTGAACCCAACCATTCAGGCATTCTTCAATAATGGACTGCCAACCTGTTAGTGATGGCGGCTTCATGGTTTTTCCTGCACCCCTGTTATTTCTCCAGATAACGAGATCTAGATTCCAGGGGAAAAATCTGCGGCACATTCAGCAGCATTTACAGCCACCTTTTGCAGGTGCAATACAGATATCTGCTCTTGACATTGCCTCCTTGTCCAGTGGCCTAGGGGTAGCAAGGACATGTCTAAGGGTAGCAGAGGGGGAGCCTGGTATAGCAGCACCTATCCCTGGCAACTCCCAAATGACGTCCCTGCACAGGGTTCCCAAGCTCCTTTGGTGGGGAGAGGATTATTAATATATTCTCCCTGTTTCTGGTAACTGTCGGCTGCCCTCTGACCACACTTGATTTCCCACTAGCAGTGCTTGTGGCCCTTCTACCGGGTTCCCCCTCTCTTGGGGTCCCCTGAAGTTGCATACCAAATATTTATTATTGGCCTGGAGATCAGCTGGGGAACCAAACTGTTTGCTTTTCCTGGGCCTTATGTTATGCAGCAGGTTCATTCACCAAGCCAAAAACATGGGAATTCATCACAACACTCATGTAATACATTCTTCCTACATTTTACCACACTAAAACAAGTTGTTTGCAACTCCATGCATCTTAACTAATGTATGCCAATTACCAAAAGACAAGACTAGGATGGATTGGAAGGCAGGAGGGTGGTTGCACCCTTTTATTGCAGCCTATTTATTTTGCATAAATAGATCACATTTTGATTCTCCCAAAACCAAAAATGAGGGTCTTCTGATAAGAAAGCCTCTGCTCCTCAAACATAGAGGTGCTTCAGTTTGAATCCTGTGTAAAATGACATATATTGGTTGAACAGGCAGAGGCAAAGTCTCAGCTTGTTTTCTCCATTCATGCCATTTTTGGCAGGATCCACCAGGCAGATCGGGGCACAGAGCGGGAAGTACGCTCTTCATGTTTCCCTTTCCCGTGAATAGATGGAATCTATAGGGATTCATAGTAATGGCGGCCACCGTGCACATATATGGCAGCCACAATTACCACACTGTTACCGGATAAGGAAGTAAATGGTATGGAAATCCAAAGACATCAGGATGTCCATACCTTGTAACCACCTCTAGTGGGAAATTATGAGAATCTCTTGGAGTGGAATGCAAATGTTGTCGCAGATGTGGTCCACTGCGAGGAAGTCTGCGGCTCACTCAAAGTGAGCCTGCAAGTAGTCTGTTTCTGTTTGGAACGATGAGTGTTTGTGCTTCTGCTATTTGCAGCTTGCCTTTAGTGCCTAACATTATTTCATCAATGCTGTAAGCCCACCATCCCATCTTGGAATCCCTTATGATCCCAGTCCAAGGTCAACCAGCCCATCACATGCTAATGGGGACACCTTCAAGATGTTGTTCCACCACATGGCTAGTGCCCAAACCAGTTGAAGATCCTCGTCACCACAATTGACTCTTGTAATTCGTGACAGAGGATTGCAGCAACACATGGATTCCAAAATCCTCATGGCCAATGTCGAGGCCAAAAAGCTTGGTTTGATCCTTAACTAGATTCACCTCCAACTTAAGCACTCCCCCGTGAAAGCGCTTTTCAGTGTCTAAAAGTGAGATGTACTGTACGAAATAAATAGATAAATAGATAAATGCACAGCCCAATCTAATGGGCCTCATTACGAATATGGCGGCCGCAGAATAAACGGTGCCGGTAAGGGACCGACGCTGTTCATTCCGGGCCGCCACATTACGAGGTCTGCAGCGGGTCTCGCTCTGGATGCCTGGCCAGACCAGACGTGCAGAGCGGGACCCTCTAGCAGTACAGGAGGTTAACAACGGGCCCGTTGTTAGCATCCTCCCCATTCCCTTTGAGCTCTATGTGGGCTCAAATGGGAATGGGGTCGTACCGGGTACGGGTCCCATGAAAGGGAATTACCGGGCCCTCCAAGGTCTGAATGGCCCAGTGAGTCCCCTTTTGCAGGACCCGGACCTGAGTGTTTAGCGGCATGGCTACCTCCAAACTCGTAATGAGGCCCAATGTTTTGTTACACTAATGTTTCAGTATGGGCTGATCTGTGGATTCCACTATGAGAGACATTCCCTTAAATCCTACTCTCTCTTCCCCCCTACCTCAAAGTCTCCCACACAATGTCCCCAGCCCCACTGGAGGAACTGATCTCACAAGAACCCATGTGGCAGAAAAAGTAAATTGTGTGACATTCTGAAATTTAAAGAAATAAGCTGAGCCAGGATTCCACTCTCTCCACATGCCACGGTTCTTGACAGCCACAGCAAGACTTGAAAGGGAGTGAAATGGAAAGCGGTTTGAGTTATCTCCCCTGCGTCCTGGGGCGTATGCGGCCCAAAGGTAGCAAGGGCCTTGACGATCGCTCAGGACATTTACTAGCCCTGTCCACCCCAAACTTAAGGGTGACAACTAGTTCCATCCTGGGGCATTTCCCCGGGTTACTTATAATTGTTTTTTCAGGACAATTGCAGCCACGATTTTCACACATGCCCAATTTCCCTGTGAAAAAGAAAAAATAAGAACAACGATGGCCGTGTTCATTCTCGCAGAGGTGCGCCTATGCACTATTGTTTGACTGTTTAAGTGACTTAGGTTTAGTCACCCTAAGTTTCCTAGGGTCATCCAGATGTGGACCTCTTGCTCACTGTGCTCAGAGAGGCAGAGCTCCACCTCACTGATGAGGCCCAACAAGGCTGAAACACGTGTATCGAGTTACTGTCGGTACTCTTGTTCAGAAGAGAATTGCCAAAGCATGTCGGTGCTGGACTGCCCATGTGGGTGGGACAAACACTGATATGCAAACGGATATTTCCCTTCTCTGAAAGGGTACAGTGAGCTAAAGTGTGGCTGCGGACTCTCGAGTGGGTACCTTCCCAAAGAACAGGTAATTTAGCCGCGTTCGTTCTCGCAGAGGGGCGCCTATGGACTATTTTTTTCCACTATGGAAAATAGTATAGGTAGTAAGTCCCTTTACGCTTTCCATGGGAGCCATGAGGACGACGCGGAGCACCGGCGGGGAGGTAGTCCGCGGGCAGGAGCCAGGTAGGTTGGGTGGGCACGGGCGGGAGTGGGAAGGAAGTTGGAAATGACATGATGAACCTGGGAAGAGGCATAGGACTCGTGCGTGGTTACTGTGGGATGCTGTGTCCCGCGCCAGCTGATTAGATAGTGCCTCTCCCCTGGGTCCTAATATCACTAGATTCTGCAAGAGTAGATGTGTTGTTATCTATCAAACAAGTCCATCAACAACAAAGAAGCACTGAATCTGACTGCCAGCATTTCGTACATGTTATTGAATATCCAGCTCTGCAGCATAGAACCCTTTGTATTGCTGTATTCCGCTATCTCTTCTAGCTGCCAAAGCCCTGACTTCCTCTCCACAGTAGCGACATGGTTACAGCCCGGAACGCACGTAAAAGCATAGATGGGTGGGCTTTTAAGCTTCCAAACAACCTCCAACTTGAATTACACGGGGATTGGTGGGACGTGGCAGTGGCAAGCAAGTCAAAATGTTGAATTCGCAGGGCACCTGTGAGACTATTCACCACCCGAACCAACAACACAGTCCTTTCTCAGCAATAACCCTGCAGAGAGCGTCATAGAAGCCCTGAGGGAGCACACCACATGTGCTTGCCAAGGTAATCAACTGTATATGTACCTCTGTCCCCCACAATGTCTACCGGTTTGATTTTAAGTAAAGCAGTAACTTCCTACGAATGCGCAGATAACAAGTTAATCACAATGGGCCTCATTACAACCCAGGCGTTAAGGGGTTAACGGCACCGTAAAAGGTGTCGGCGCCGTTAAACCCTTAACGCCTGATTACCAGGTCCCTTTGCGGGTTGCACTTTCGTTAAAAAAGCAACCCGCAAAGGGACCTAGGAGCTAATTACGGCACCGTAATTTACTTACAGTGCCGTAATTAGCGCCTTCCCCATACCCATTGAACCCTGTGGGGCAAAAATGGGAATGGGGAAGGGCCATGGCGGCATGGGGAATTACCGCCCCGCCAACCTCGGAATGGGGTGGTAATTCCCCATTCCGCCATGGCGGAGTCGGTAAGTTACCGGCATGGACCATGGTGTTATTAGCCTGGGTCGTAATGAGGCCCAATGTGCTTTCTAATTTGTACTACACTGCTGCCTTTTTAACGTCAAACAGTCTTTAAGGTGTTGAGCGCTAACGTTATCGCAACTTCCAACTACTAACCAGATATGAAAAAATGTCGCTTGGAGCATCGGCCAAGGAAAACGTCCCTTAGCGATGCGTGGCTGTTCATGCTGGCAGCAGCTATTACAGCAGCAGAAGCATGACCGTGTGCTGTTTATCTGGCGCATTGTTCCTCGCTGCAGTGAACCTTACACTGGATTTCCACAGCGGTGGAAAAAGCTGACAATGGGGCCTTTCGGGACACGTCATTGCTGCCCTTCGCCTTGAGGTCAACCACACTGCAGTATGTAACGATGTATTATAAAATAATGTTAACTCGTTTTGTAATGAATGACAAACATGTGTAAAAGAGGAGCTACTGTGAAACAATAACAGGTTCCCTTCTTTTGAGGCCTCTCCAGTAGGTTAAACTAATCTCTGCTGGGCAGCCACCATTTTTTTCGGCACATCTATGGTGCTGCAAGACCCCATGATTTCGGGGATTGCAGATTGTCCCAAAGCCAATGCATGTCTCATGAGTGGAGGGCCGGTTCACTTGGGCAATAATACCTGGTTTAGAGGCCTGTACATGTGATAATGGCCCACAGCCCAATTAATATGTTCAGGCTTTTAGTGATGGTTCTGTGGCCATTACCATCAAGTAGATCCAGGGCTTTAAGTGGGGTAAGAAATCGAGGGGAGGGCCCTCATTTGGGGGCGTGGCTTGTGGGAGGGGCGTGGCCTAAAAGTACGCAAATCGTAGGGTATACACACAAATATATATAAATGTTATATATTTGTGTGCGTACCTTACTATGGTTTGTGTACTATGCAAGCCATCGTTTCTAAACATAGAAATATGTAACATATTTCTACGTTTATAAAAGATGGCATGCAAAGTACACATACCATAGTAAGGTACGCACACAAATATATAACATTTATATATATTTGTGTGCATACCCTACGGTTTGTCTAGTTTTCAGGGCATCTTTTTTAAACATTTCAGGTTTATAAAAGATGGCTTTGAAAGTACACAATTCAAGCCATCTTTTATAAAGCTTTGACTACGGACAAAATTGTCCGTCGACAAAGCTTTATAAAAGATGGCTTGAAATGTGTACTTTCAAAGCTATCTTTTATAAATCTCGAAATATGTCGAGGAATCCCCAGGTTCGCCGAGGGTGAAAGACGCCTCGGCGACCTGGGGAAACAAAGGGACAGTAACTGCCTCTGGTGACCTCTCGCGCGAGGGGTCACCAGATGCAGTTACTATGACTGACGGAAGTGGCAGCCAGTCACAGCGTCGCTGTGGCTGGCTGCCACTTCTGTCAGCTTGCCTGACTTCATTGCAAGCGCATCATCCCGTCGCGTCTGCGGCCGCAACGGGATAATGCATCCCGCCAATGTTGCAGTATGACGGGGCCCCGGCAGGGCCCCGGCTCAGTCCCACTTTTTCGAGACTGCCGGGGCCTGGTCCCGGCAGGCCCCGGCCCACTTTAAGCACTGTGTAGATCCCTTTGAACTATGAACTTTTGCTATTAGCACCCAGAAGATCTGCACCAGGGAGCTAAGAGTAACTATTTTGTAGAACATAAAGGGCTGTGATGAGTGTGCAATGCATTATTTTACCCAAAAGAGTATACACCTAAGATGGCCTCCACGGAATTGCTGGCTAGGCCCGAAGCAGATTCCCTCTTCAATTTCCATGGCAGGCCAGGGCCCGTGGTGTGCTACTACTTGAAGCAGCACAATAGGAAGAGGCGTAGAGGTGTCCAGGAAAAAGCCAAAGTGTGGGAGAAGGACTGGGAAGAGCCAGGGCAGTTGGTAGTGGGGGAGCAGCAGCGCACAAAACTGCCAGGCCTAAGCAGACACGGCTGGAGGGAAGGTGTGATCATCAGACAACATGCTAAGAAATGGGACTTCGATTGGTAGATTCAGTGTACATTGATTGGCAGCCGCACCCACCCAGGGCGATAATTAATACGTATAGTCCTCTCCCGCGGGTTAAACCAAGTGGGAACAGTCCAGAAGCACAAGTTAACACCCGAGCAAAGTGAAGGCGTTAACACAGCCTACGGGACATTGCCACCTGGTGAAGCTCAAGGGGGAGGCTATCAAGCAATTAGTACCCCCGGGACAGCTTGTGTGAGCCACAGCTGCCCAGGTGCATTTTGTGGTGTGTCCTTCACAAGATGACCAGGAGCCAGATGTACAAAAGAAAAGCACTTTTTTGTCAGCTACAGTGTCAGGATAGCAAGGCCCCAAAGGTAACACAGGATTGACACGTAGGTAAGGGACATCCACCGTAATGCCCTCTCACTCCAGCAGCCTCTCTCCAACTGTCAGTCCAAGAACACTCAGCATTTCACACATACACAGCGTTCCATACTCAGAACATTTGTGACATCACCATGCAAACTGGGAAGCCAGAGTAAGCAAGAAAGGACATTACCTGTCTTCCTGCATACAGACTTGCACCCCTAAACATACAATTCCTCTATGCGCCTTCTCTTTTCTCTATCTCGTCCTGAGTCAGTCCTGCTCTGCTTTCCCTACAATGGCTTTCTTTCGAATCCTGCTTAATGTTTCATTTTCTTAGTATAGTTTTTAAATGCCTTAATCATCTTACCCTTCCATATCTTTCCTCTCGTCTCTTTCTATGCTCCTAGTTGTACTCTCTGATCTCAATTTCAATATCTCCTGTCTCTCCCTCTCCCCCCACGTGTGCCCTCTTGCTCCGCATCTTTCTCTTTGCTCGCTCCTAAATATTGGAATGCCCCCCCTCTCTTGTTTCGTTCTATTCCTACTTTGCCTCTGTTCTTTCTTCCTGACTAGACTCCTCATTCTGATTTGCATTTACCTTTAACAACAAGGGAGCCTTTACGCTCCAGACCTTACTAAAGCCAGGGCACTGCAAATCTCTAGGACAAAGCCGGTGAATGAGGGTACTTACCCTCTTTTTGATATTCAGACCTCGATCACGGCTGGGCTGTTAAATACGAGATCAGCGATTGCTCATGCAACAGAGATTAGTCTCCTCATTGAGTCTCACAAGTTAGACGTTTCGTTTATGACTGAGACATGGCTAATGGATATTTCCCAAGCCATATTTCACTGCCTAATCCCAGAAGGCTACTCAATTCAATATATTAATAGGCAGGGTAGAGTGGGCGGAGGAATAGCAATCATTTATCGATCTAATCTTAAATTTGATCATTTTAAATCTATAGGCTGGGACAATATTTCAGAGATTGGTGTAGTGACTCTGAGTATGACGCCAAAACAGTCCGTAAGGATTCTTTTGATATATGGGCCCTCTGCGGGCTCCTTCCTAGAGGGATTTGATTATTTTGTTATTACATCATATGCCAAATACAAGGAACTACTGTCTATCGGCGACCTAAATATTTGGTTGGAGGATTTATCCAAACCAGATTCTAAACAACGTTTTGATTTGCTTTATCAACATGAGGTATCAATACTTGCTCAAACCCCCTCACATATACATGGGCATTGTCTTGATGTAGTCCTGGCTAGATGGAAGGGAGTAAGTATGATGGACACACTTCCTATTCGGTGGACAGATCACTTTCTCAGATTGTTCTATATTAAGGCAACCAAACACAAATCTACTTCCTCAGTATCTGGAGGGGCCAAGTCCATCCGAAAGAAAAAGGATCTGGATAGTATACACGGACCAGAGTTAAGCACTGCACTGGGTAATTGCCCCTGGATATCAGAGTGTGAGGTCTTATTTCAACAAGGAACTCAGATAATGAGTAACCTATGTACAAAATATGCTCCCTTGCCAACTATCGTCCCCAAAAGTTCATCTAAGGCTTGGTACTTCTCGCAACTCCATGACCTGAAAAAGGAGTATACATACCATGAGAACAGATGGTATCTGCTGAAATCCCTAGAACATGCGCTGTTAGCTAAAACAGCATGTTCTTATTATAAAAGAGCTGTTTTCAGCGCTAAATCTAATTTCCTGTCTAAAAGAATTACAGCAACTGCAAACTATCCACAAGAATTATTTAAAACAATCGCCAAATTCGTTAAGCCCGATATAAAATCAGTGGCAAAAACTAACTTGGCAGTGCATGCCAATGGTCTGAATATGTTTTTCAGAGATAAGATATTGAAGATTCAGAACAACATTAGACTCAGTAGAGATCAAGATTCTATATTGGCTGATAATGGTGTGGCCAAACATCTGCCTACAAAATCACAGAGTCCATCGATGGAGACTGCACCGTTTAGGTATAAACAGGTGACAGAGGAGGATATCCTTGGGTCACCTGTCACAACTAAAACCGATCAACAACGCTTTCTTCCCCATGTCGGCATTAGTCGCCAAACATTTCTCGATAGAGCTCACCCCTTTTATGACCAGATTTATAAATAGTTCACTGACCAAGGGTTTTGTCCCTAATTCCTTGAAATTGTCAGTAGTGTCACCACTATTAAAAAAGGCAAATCTTGATGCAGAGGACTATAATAATCATCGTCTGATTGCTGGCTTACCATGGCTGGGAAAAGTTTTGAAAAAGTAGTCACAACTCAGCTTCAGACATTTGTGGAAGATCATGACCTTCTCCATCCATTAGAGCCCAGCTTTCGCCCCAGGCATGGGACTGAGTCGGCATTTATGGCGGTATGGGATGAGATGTTACAGGCTGGGGATGCAGGCAAGCTTTCCCTGCTTGTGATGATCGACCTATCTGCCACGTTTGACACGGTGGACCATGGCATCCTACTGGGTCATATAAAGAATTTGATAAATGCAGATTCCTGTGCCGTGGACTGGTTTACCTCGTTCCTTACAGGGTGGAAACAGTGTGTGGAGGTGGGAGGTGTCCTGCCTGATATAATACATCTGTTTTGCAGCATACCCCAGGGATCAGCACTCTCCCCTCTTTTATTTAACATTTACCTTCGGTTACTAATGAACATTCTGGAGAAATACCATATAAGATTCCACTCGTATGCCGATGACACACAATTGTATATCAGACTTGATGACGCTGACAACGCCCTAACTATGGTGATCAAGTAGGGTCTTGGATGGTGCAAACTTGGTTGCAATTTAATCCTAATAAGACTGAGATCATCTTATTGGGACTAAAACATCTACTCGAAGGAAAGAGTAACCCTCCACCACCCCAATTTTTAGGATCTAACCTTAAATACGCAACCAAGGTTAAGAATCTTGGTTGTGTATGGCAGAGCAACATGGGATGTAGTGGCCAGGTGTCAGCGAATGTACAGTCAGTTTTTTTACAACATTCGCCTTCTCCCTCAGGCTCTTCCATATATACCAGATACTGTTAAGCGGCTTCACTTCAACACTACAGCTAAGTCAATGCCTAGTCTGGGATGCTGAGGGAAACCCTTATTGATATATTTTTAGGTCCAGTTCATGTACTCTGGATGACAACCCTTATATAACACCCCTATCTTAGAATACCCCTGACCCCACTGAGCCAAGAAGTAGGTCTGTTTTGCAAATTTAAAAGGTTTATTTGAGAAATATAACAATATATATCTATCACACTTTTATAATAAATTAATATTGGATATCACACTTAAAACATGACAGCGATCAACAATGGATAATGTTCTACTGGTTAGCTGATTTGGTTACTTAGAAGTAGTATAGAGGATGAGGTTGCTGAAATGCTTTATGGTTTCAAGGAAATGCAAGGTGGAATAAATGCAGTACAGAAAATAAACTGATATGGTTTCACAAGAGATATGTTCACTTTTCCCCTGGTGGCAATTCACCCCCCCCCCCCTATATGCAATGCAAGGAGCTGGAAGTAATACACACAGTCTTCAGGAATACAATCAAATACAATACGGAATTCAGTTCCCCCCAGCAAGCTTAGACAACAGGTATGCTTTTTAAAACACGAGCAAGAGTGCTTTGTAATGTGGTGGCAAGGAAGGGAAAAATGCTAAAATTGCTTTTAATTCCCTATAGGAGGTTCAGGGTGAGTGGTAGACACTTTAAATCAGTTCAGGTCAGCCCTAACAATGGTTCAGGGATGGTTATTAGGTTGCAAACGAATTTGAGCAGTTCAGGCAATAGTGGCTATCTTTTTACAGATGACGAAATCAGGCCAAATCGCAAATCACGGTAAATTTCGCGAGTGCGTAAATCGCGATTGCGGAAAAAGTGTAAGGCGTAGGAAGTCGGTTATAAGTTCTTTGGAAAGCCTAGAATCCCAGCTTTAAATTGAAAGTTACAGTTCGTTCCTAGCCCAAACGGTTCAAGAGATACGGACGATTTAAATAAAGGTAGATTTTCGAATTTAAAGTGAAACTCAAAATGACAGGTGACAGCTTGCAGCTGCAGAATTGAAAGGTGACAGTTGTGCAGCTTTAAAAATGACAGATGACATGATTTCTAGGAGGCTGTTCTAATTAGGTTAAAATAGTTTGGATTAGATTATTTTAACTAAGAGATTGGGTTCTGCACAGTTCTGGCGGATACTCACTCCTAATTTTGAAATTAATGGGCCTCGTCACAGATCTGGTCAACTGAACTGGACTCCGGGCGGTTCTGCTCACAGCGTCTGGGTCAGCTCTGCTCTGCAGGTCTAGCCTCTCTGGATACAGCGGCCTCTGGTTCTGGATACTGCTCTGCTTTCCGGTCCGGATCAAGTGGATTCTGGATGTAACACTGCTTTCTGGGTACTGGCAAAAGTTCTTGGCAAAGAATTCAGACAGCTCGCCCAGCTGTTGAATAGTTTGGTTAGGTTTGCTGGATTCTGAAGGCCTGCTGATAATACTTTTGCTTGCAGTGGGCCTTCTAGGTTCAAAATTCTGTAGTCTATGGGTCTCTGGTTCTGGTCTCTGTCTGGATGGGATGTCGGCTGTCAAAATGCTCCGCAGAAATGGAAAATTAATGTGTCTACCTCTCCCAGCAGTCTCTTTTTATGTGTTTTAAAAAGTGGGTGGAGAGGCTAACATCACTAAGCCTGCCCCTCTCTTGATTTGATAGGTCAATAGATTCTTTGGTCCCTGATTTGGGAAGGGATAGTGTGTCAGAGCGATGTCATTTTTATGACCTGCAGAAATGACACTCCCCTTGTCAATGTGCACACAAATCTATTCCTGGTCCAAATACATATTTCCCAGGTACACAGTTGTTTGACATCACATACACACATCATATATTGCTAAAGATAGTCCCTGTCCTGACTCTGGCGTTTCTAGGAGCTTGCATTCAAAAATGGCAACTTATTTTCGATTTTAGTGGGTTTTGCAACATTGGTTTTTCATCAAAAATTATACAAAGGTACATTTCCCTTCCACATATATCCCAGTAACTTTCCATGTCTCTAGCTTAAATACAGTGTGTACAATATTCATAATTAGCTGGTTTTTCCCCAGAACATGGTACAAATCGGAGTTTGGACTCAAATCGTGAGGGCATTTTCCATGCTAAGACTTTCAAAGTTGTACATTCCTGTCATTTGGTTACAATAAGTTATCACTGTTTCTATAAAATATATATTTGTTGCATTTCAACTCCCCAAAGTGTTTGGGTCTGCCTCCAGAAGTCTGGGTGGGTCAGTGATCACATGTCTCTCCTTGCTGGCAGAGGGCTGTTGACAGGAAACACTCAAAATTAACATACCCCATTCAACTGAAAGGGGCTATTGTCTCTCTCCTCCAGGCTGAAGGGGAAACCCCCTCCCTCTCACTCAGAAGGGCCCTGTGATATCCTGCCTCCTGTTGTGAGTCTCTGGGGTGTTAAGAGTTCTCAGCCTCTTGGCCTCTGGGAACAGCAGGTGGCTAAGATGTTTTAATTAACCAACAGGCCTTTGAAGTCCAGTTGACTCAGGTCCCTTTGTCAGCCAGTTCTCCTGTCAGAGTTTAGACCGCTAGCGCCTCCTTATGGAATTTGTCGGTACTGCATCCATTTTTGGGATCTGTCTTGAATTACTGCATTTCAATAGAGTGGTCTTTTGCTTGATAGAATAGGACCCTTGCTTAACATTGTTTTGATGGCATCCTTACAGTAGAGTGGTGATGTGGAACCCCCCACAAGAAGGTTGTATCTTTGGAGTGGTCTTGTGCCAACTGCGCAGTTCTCCTGGATTCTGGCGTGAATGTGGGCGGCGACAGCTCATCCCCACATCCACCCAGTCTATTGATTTAGTTTGTTCTGGGATAGAATAATGGGCGGCGACAGCTCATCCCCACATCTACCCAGTCTATTGATTCAACACGGGTCAAAACCCTTGACAATACGGATTGCGCCTTGGTGGTCTGAGCTCTGGTCAACTCCAAATTAGATTATTGTAATGGACTTCTGGCCAAGGCTCCAGCCAAGCAGATTCATCGCTTACAAAAGGCGCAAAATGCCGGTGTCCGACTGGTGTTTGGGGTAACTAAAAACACCCCAACCTCAGGCTTGAGGCGCTCTCTACACTGGCTAGCGGTGGAAGACCGCATTAATTTTAAGATTGGGTGTCTAGTATTTAAATGTCTAAATTGTCACCAATTTATCTAGCAAATAAACTAAAGAGGTATTACCCTACTCGGGTTTTAAGATCAGAGAATCAGTACTTGCTCACTTTTCCGAGGACGAACTGTGTAACAAGAGGTGAGCAGTTTTCAGTTGCTGGCCCCAGATTAAGGAACAGTCTGCCGTTGAAACTAAGAAGGGAAAACTCATTACTGACCTTTAGAGCAGGCCCAAAGACTTACCTATTTAAATAGGCCTTACGCCCTTTCTGTCACCTTTGTGGCAATTGTTGCAGTTGGTTATACCTAACCGACCAATTCTCTACCTGTGCTAGTTAAAGTTCCACCTGCACCAGTATTCGATTCAGTTCGTTGTGTGCGCATTATAAATCCTTCAAAATTCAAATTGTACCAGTTATTATTGTCTGTCCAGCATTTTGGTGTATGGCGATATATAACTAAAATAAAATAAAATCACAGCAGGGGCAGAAGATGGTGAGCGAGGCAGGGGAGCAGCAAGGGCGCGTTAAGGCCCCAGAGAGAACAGCAAGTTCTCTGAAACTCCAGGCCTATCAGGAAACAGAGCCCAGAGTTTGGCCAATCAGGTTCTGCCACACCACTCCATGGGGTACTCATTTATGTTGCACCACTGTGAAGATCCAGGGTAGCTCAGTCAGTCACTAATCGTCCATAAGCTTTACTAAAACGGCCCCTTTTGGGGAGTACTTCTGTTCTGATTCCTTTCTCCCCATCGCCTTTTGCTTCTCAACGGTGCATAGGTTATCGCTCTGTTCTGTCCTTACGGTGCCATCAAATTATAATATATTTTTTATGGTTACACCATCATACATGAAGACCTTCTCACTGACCTTCATAGTTTTCACATAAATATTAGGCGAACCACCGTGTCTTTTCTTCTGATGTGATGGTGTTTTCTTTTGTAATCTCTTTTTATGGTAAATCAAATCTGGGTATCTCTTTGTTCTTTCCCTATTAATGTCTCTTTATAATGAACACCAGGAGCTCTAGGAGGACAGGAAGATGCAAACGTTCTTTATCTGGTTGGTGTCCTTACACTCACTGTTATTCTCGTATTCTTCAAATCTAGTTATGTCGTCCACTTGGTGTTGCTATCGGTGTGTTCCAGCCACAGTTGCGCATGTGTGGCTTTCCTCATAACAGTATTCGATTTCAAACAGCTCACAATATGTCTCTCCATTATATCCACACTGACCTAAAATGTCCCAAAACGGTGTCTTTGGGCTGTTCAGTAATTTCTTTTTGCAGCTTGATGTTCTGATATCTGTACACAGTCTCCTTCATTTGTGTCCTCTGATGCTTATCACGATAAGGTGTGGCATGCTTATGTTCACTGTTATATATCTCACAGTGCCTTTTACAATGTGTTACTTTTCCTTATTGTGACTGCCCATTTTTAGTATTCACTCACATACTGAATAATTCATAGAGGATTTGGCTAAAGCTGAATAGTGTTTTTTTAAATAATCATATTCCAAGCATGAAAAATACACTAATAAAATGTTGTATTCACGTATTCCCACGTTTGTTTAATGTCTCTTTTTTTCCATCAATGCATCATCCTTATTTAAAGCTTGCACGTGTAATACTAATATGTGACAAAGTCCTCTACCTACTCTTGGTAACGCTAGCAGGGTGGTCAACAGTGGCAGATGCCACCCCGGGCTAATGGATGCTGAGCCCACTGGAGGTTTATGAGGGATACCCAAACCAAGTCAACTGGGTTCCTGCCCTAAGACAAGGAGCGATCACAGGAAGGTTCATCACGTCTCTGCCCTTAGAGACAGGTGTCCAAGCCTAGAGGATCATAGCAGGGACCATTTGAGCTGTAATACCCTCCATTGCATCAGTGGTCAACCTCAGGGAAGGGAGACAGTCCCGAGCTTCAGAGAGGTTCTTTCCATAAAGTGAGTGCACCCAGAGAGTTAATCAAGCTCCTTACCAGAACCCATCCTTTAGCGTGAGAAAATACACGTGTCCCTTTAAAGGAATGACATTGCAGCCCTTCAGTGCCCCCGGCAAGCGAGGAAATCTATTTGCCTTTCTGGCCGGGATGCCAGAGGAACTAATCCAGACTATGCCTCATACATGTGCAGCCTGTGGAGGGCCCAGTGCTGCACTGTCGTGCTCCAACATAGAGGAGCTAACTCGTGCAGAATGCACAAGCAAGAAAATAAACAGATCTTATTTTTCCTTCGGTGCAGGGAATACCAGCTTTCCAGTCCCGCCGATGAAAGAGAACTAGACACAACAAAAATCTTTGCAAGCTTTCCCAGGCTTTTCCCAGCTGTTGACTCACATGTTATGAGAGCGACGAGACCTGGGCATACACAGAAACATACCCAAGGCCTCCCAAAAGTAGAGAGGGGGCCCCTCATTCAGGAATCATGTGGGATCCAAAATGGTAGCTGGCCCTTACACAGATTCAGGTTGGCCCCTGATCATGTCTCATGACTCCCAACCTATGGCTCAATCACCTAACAGAAACTCCCTATTATCTTGGTGCTCTTAATAGCCTTAAGCAGCGCACAAGTGGAGAGGAACCCCCACCATGAAAGATAGCCAGATCTGTTCATCAGTGTGGGTTTCCGAGTAGGAGCTGGAGGAAGAAGTTTGCTGGAGAGTAGCAAAAGAGAGGATTATTGTGAGAAGAAGAGGAGGAGAGATCTGGAAGTTGGAGGAAGAGTTTGGAGTAGATTGTTGTAAAGGTGAGAAGGAGGTGAAGAGGTGGTGGAGAGCGCATAAAGTGTATCATTTACGGGAGACAGACTGGTGGGAAGGTTGAAAGGCACTATTAAGAAGCCCAACCCTTAGGATGAGGGAGGAAGTGGAGACCCTTAACATCTTGGGCACAGCTTGAGGGGTAGATACCATCACTAGACCTGAGGAGGTGGGAGGAGACCAGGTATCCCCTCCAATTAGATAGAACATGAAGGTTCTGGAGGGCCATGTTGCAAGGTTCTGGAGGGCCATGTTGCTCCATGGCAGAACTCAGAGGAGGAGCGGGGAGGTAAGAGACACCGCAAAACAGAATATCCTTGACTCCAACTGCAGAGACGGGACAGACCAGGGGCCCATTCTTGCAAAGATCACCCGCTGTCTGGACCTTCTGGAGGTGATCCATCAGAAGGATCCAGACCAGGGTGCATTGGCCACATCGAGTCCTCCTGCATACTCAATTGCAAGGGTTTGGGAACCATAGCATACTGCAACCCAAAGACAAGAGCACAGTTACTTTTGGGGAATTTGGGTGTGGGTGGGTGGACCCCACTGCTAGAACTGGTCTAAGAAATCGTTTCTTTATCCAGCATTTACTGTCTATGTGTATGTTACCTATTTGCAATAAATCCTCTTTTCTCGTCCAAACCTACTGGCATGCCACCTCTTTGTACATACCCACCGTGCTACCCTGTAACAAATAGACAAAAAAGAGGCAACAGGGATGAAAGTATGTTGCATATGTAAAGGCAGTGCCTGTCAAAATGGCAGGCTTCATGAATAAGGGTGCTAAATTGCAATGAACTAATGGGCATTGCAATTTGCAGTGGGCACTTCACATAACATCCTTTGCAACCTTCTGCAAGTTGCAAGGCAGATTAGGTGGAAAGTGAGTTTTCCATCATTCTGGTATCTAAGGATTGTAAAAGTAACTTTAAAAGGACTGCTTCTACTGCACACCAAGACAACATTTGGCATTAGGGGTGGATGCACATGATCCCACAAGACTCCTACACCCAGAATTCCTCTTAATAATGCAGAACATTTTATGCGTTGTGATCCATGTCCCTATAAGGGATGGGGCCATCATTAAAGTTGCTTTGTGAATCCAAATGCAGGGGGGTGAACCTGCACAGGATGCCTCATCAATATTCCTGTGACACTGCCCAGGCAAGGATTCATACATCCTGAACAGGATACATGACTGGTCTGTATATTGGCAGTAAATCTGGCCTCAGATGATGAGCTCTCTGGTGGCACAGACAGAACACTCTCATGTTACTGTCCTTACCCCTTGGGCACAATGCCCTATGCAGAGAAAAAGATGGTTCTGAGCTTAAGGTTTTCTCCGAGAGATAGATAGGGCTGCAGCAGTGTGTGGTCACAAATGTCGCCAGTCTTTCCAAATCCTATGAGCTCTTAAAAGGCACATGCCTCTTAGCAGTATTTCAATTGCACTATATTTCAGTTTACACCCCCTTATTCTTCCCACCACACCATTTCGTTCATCACCCTCTGGCCTTTTCTATCCCTCTTACTCTTCAATCTCCTATCCCACAGCAGCAGCAGTTACAAGGCTCCCTACAAGACTGTCTCCACAGATAACAGTGCTCCCATCTCTCACACCCACTGATACAGACTGTCCTTTAGTGGAGTGGAGAGCTTTCCCAATAGACACATTCTCCTAAAATGACAATATAAATGACAATATGCATTGGAAACCGCACCAATCTTGTTCCGGTTGACAATGAAGAGACTCTTCACCGGCCCTATTGATGCTGAAGAGACACTTGACTGTTGGGAAGTCGACCACTATCACAACATCCAAGTCCACCTCTGCTTATCTTTCCCCCTACCAAGTACAGCAATTGAGATTAGCACCTTGACCATGAGGCCTCATCATGAGTTGGACCTTAGACCTTAAATGCAGCAGTAACACTATTACCTCTGAATTTGACAGTTGGCCCAATCATGAGTTGGGCAGTAAGTGGGAGTTTTACCTCCAGCTTTTGCTGGAGGTAAAAATGTCCCCTTACCACTTGCTTTCGGCCATTTTTGGCACTATTAGCACTGGCACAATTACCACCAGCAGTAATAGCACCCCCAACCCCACTGGGTCCAATGATTAATGGGAATTTACCACTGTACCGCTACTCACGATCCGGCCCTCATTGCGCCAAACTGAGTAGCGGTAACGCTATTTGCGCTGGCAGTACCGCCGACTCCTGATGAGGCCCATCACATTCACTTTTGTATGCTATCTAATCAGGAAGTCAAACAGCTTTTATTCGGTATTGACCTTCAAGCACATATAAAAATACATAATAACTGGAGTACATATAATTCTTGAAACCAGAGATAATAGTAAATTCATCAGATGATACATTTTTAAAAACAATCATGTAAAATAAAAACAATAAAAGTAACATCTAAAACACACTCAGTTTAATCAGTAGCCGCCAAGCTATTCGAGTTTTGTTTTAGGGCACTATTGTGCAGCATCCACACCCTATAAACATAGCGTGCTGTTGCGTAAATCACGTTGGGACGCGAGCACTGATTTGGATACTGCATGGCTGGCATCACTTGACGAATTCCAGCATCTTTTAAAATAGGCGTCAGATACATGCATCTCAGACGAGAGGTCTTTCCACAGATTTACAAAAAGTGCAACAAGGTTTCGTTGGTGGACTTGCATAAAGGGCATATAGCAGAGTTGAAATTCCTTCATGATAACTTGAAGGAGGCTACAGGGAAATTGCCAAGTCTAAAACACAGGTATAGGACTTTTTGAAAGGTGGAAAAATTGTGTCCAGATAGTCTTTAAAGCCTGGCTCCATCCTAAATGCCAAATAATCGAGAACCCACTTCAATTTGGCAGCATCAGCAACCAGGGTCTTGTGAGCTCTCATTTTTACAATGGGCTTACGACAGTTTTTCCCTTGAACCGGAAGATCTTGCAGGTTATTCCACAAGTGAATCCTATCCTGTTTGGTCAACATAAACTTTACATGTTTAAACCAATTTAGGCTCTTTCCTCCGTCTAAATTCATAATATGGGAAAGGGCATTATGATGTTTTCAATGCCCTCAGTATTCCAGGCTCTAATCCAATAGAAAACTGGTTTGGCAGATAGCCGAGTCTCTACTGGTACACAGTCAAGTTCCAAATAGTGTTAAACTGAAGGAGTGCTAGTCAGAAGAAGAAACAGTTTCTTTAAGTAAATATTCTCGCATATGTTCAGCCTGCAAAAACTGTTGCAACCCCATAGCTCAGAACCATAAAAGGCGGCAGGCAATGCTTGTTTGTGGAGCAAATCCCCCACTACCATGCTGACCGTAAAAAGACAAAATACCACCACTAAACCTTTCAAATGTGATGATAGATTTAGCTACCTGTCTCCCCCCCCCCCCCCAGACCCTGCAGATTCATGAAAACGCTCCCCAAGGTAATCAAAGTGAAAAACCTGCTCAATAATCGTATCACACACATTCAACAGTAATGACTTGCTTTTTGCAAACAGAGTGTTAAATACCATTACTTTGGACGTTGCAAGGTTACAATGTAGGCCCAGATGGTTACATTAGGTGGAAACGTAGACATAGCCTTTCGTAGACCCCGCGGGGTGGTGGCTAGTAGGGTGGCATCATCCGCATAAAATAAGGCCAGATGTGTCTGTACCCAGCCTTGGGCCGTCCTGGCAACTCGCCAATAAAGCATTGATGATCTCTTGGATGTAGATATTACATAGGAGTGGTGCCAGGACGCAGCCCTGCCTCACACGAATATTACCATTGAAGGCTTTGGACAGCTCGCCACCAGGCCCAAAGCGAACTCAGGCTTTGTTAGCAGTGTATAGAGCGCGTATTATAGAGATCAATTCCACAGACGGAATTGAAGGCAGCTTTCAAGTGTGGGAAGACAACATATAAATGCATTTTTATTAACACTGTGTACTTTTGGATAATCATATAAAGCAAGAAACATTGGTCGATTGTGCGCATATTAGCCCGAAAGCCAGCCTGCAGGTAGCTAACAATGCTATCACAATCAACCTACTCCTGCAGGTGGGTAAGGATTAGTTTCCCAAAAATGAACTGGTGCTATCCAAAAGGGAGCTAGGTCGATAGTTGGCTCGAAGATCCTTACCTCCCTTTTTGTAGACGGCAAAATTATAGCCATCCGCCAAGACCCAGGAATCTCACTACTGCACAGGATGGCGTTAAAGATCTTACACGTCACCGGAGCCCAGATTTCCACCTCATCTTTGAAAAGATCACCAGGAATTAAATCCGGGCCGGCAGCTTTGCCACTCTTCATAGAACTAATAGCAACTGCCATTTCACCAATTGAAAAAAAAAACAGATTAGCAAAAGGGGAGGAACTAAGTGCAACCAAGCTAGGCACAGAGGGAAACCAACCATAATATAGTCTGGAATCAGAACACCGAGCATCTTTGCTGATTACACAATGGATATCATTGTCCCCATTCAGTTTTTTGTCTGAGACCAGTTTAAAGAGACATAGATCTCCCATTTGCAGCACCCTTATAGTAGGTGCCACTTTTCCCTAACAAATTCTTTCTTCATAAGCATAAAAAGCCCTTTATAACTAGATCCAAGCAGCCGTAATGCAGTGTTATCCCCACCTGAAGGGGAGCTTACACAGAGTTGGATGTCCTTTCTAGCTTTAAGACACGCACTATTGAACCACTCGGCCTTGCCCAGGAATTTATTTTGGTTGTTCCTCCAGAATAGACTGATTGGTGGGATTCTCATCACTTATAATGGCAAGGTTGTGTAAGATGGAAGCATGCATATCTAATTTCCGATCACTTTACAGGAATTCAATCCATTTTACAGTTTTGCATGCACTGCCTCTGCCTGTGTTGAGTTGGCAAGCCAAGACCTCAATTTATAGAGGGTACTGGTCACTTTCCATTCTTTCGTGCATCAAAGAGACTCTCGCTTTTGCACAGTCTTTCCCAGAAATCAACACATAATTGATCAATGAGCTACCATTGTGAACATGAAACGATTTCTTTGCAGGCTGATCTTTTGAAAACCGCCCATTGTAGGCCCTTAGGTTCAGAATAGAAAGAATGCAAGCTCAATCTAGGGCAGCAGAATGCCTACGTAAAGGGGCAACAGCATTTAGAGGTGGGATGTCCCAGGCATAATCCTGATCATCTCAAAATCCTAGGGGTTCAATCTGAAAATTAAAGTCACCAACCACAAGAATATGATACTCACAGGGGACTGAAGAAATTATACAATTAATTGAATTCTGAAGACAAACAAGTTTCCCCAGCCCCTGTGAGGGTCTGTTGTAAACATTATAAAGACATAGCAGATCATCCTTAGTTAGCCAGATTAAGAGTGATTGCAAGTCTGGCGAGTCTATATTCACAAATTCAACCTTCCATCCCAGGGTGATGTCGAACCCCACCAGAAGGCCACGACTTGGCCTACCCCGACATTCTTTTGTGGCTGCAGCATGGAAGGACTGATAACCCATAAGTAAGATAGACTCAGAAGCACAAGTCTCTTGCATTAGTATAATGTCAAATCCTCAGATAAAAGCAAGCCAATCAGGATCGGCAGTCAGTCTATTCACCCCGGCTATACTCCATGATAACAACTTGTAAGTCTGTGCACTGTCTATACAGTGACCATGCACACCCCCTAGTTTGTTCCGCTCCTATAGGTCATCAGAACGTCGACCCGGCTGTGTGCGAGGATTTCTCGCCAATGGTTCTGTAGGTTTGGGCCGTATTAAAGAACGATTGGTAACTCCCCTAGTCTCAAATTGAATGGGGTAGGCCAATAAGGTTTTCAAAAATGCAAAAGAACTTAGGCTAATCTTTACCTCTACAGGTGGATATGATCGGAAGTCAATAGATAAAAGGCCATCCACTAGACTTTGTGAGCCCAAAACACACAAATATAATCGAAATGTGTATTGGGAGTAACCCCCAGAGTGCAATGCACAGTATCATGTCTGATGATAGATAGGCAGCATCTAGTGTGGCGTATCCAGAAAAAAACACTTATTTTTTGGAGATTCGGGTTCCTCAAAATCACTAGGGGCAAGTTTTGGCACATTAACCATCACGACCGAGGGGCTGTCGATACTAGCCCCCCCACCCCGATGTCAGGAGTGTGTCAGGGCCACAAGGGCCAGTGAGTCTCAAATGTCTACCCACTGGGATTAAGTTTGTACCTGACAAGGGAGGGAGAAAACCATTGTTTCCGATCAGAAAACCTCCCCTTTGGGCTCCCCTGAGTTCTGGGACTCGGAAATACTGGCTCTTCATTTCTGGGGTAACCATTTATTTTCCGGGCTTGCAGATCGCTTGATTTCTGGCCTTGTTGACTGGGGATCGGAGCAGAGGGGGGATTAGGATGGTCAGAGCGGATATGGAGTTTTTGGGTTGCTAAAACATTAGTGGCCTGACTCACAGAAGCATTTTATAATGGCGCAATCCCATAGGAAATAGTTCTGGGAATCAGGCCCTAGGTTCTTTGAACATTCTACACTCCGAGAGGCCACCTGCTACTTTAATTCCCTGATTTCAGCCAGCAATGCCTGCGGATGACTAGCAACAGGGTTGGCCAAACAGTCTTTAATAGATCTAAGAAGGGCCTCAAGAGGCGGGCACAAAATACTGCTGTGCATACAGACATTTTGTTCCTCTGCAAAAAATGTCTGGGAAGCCACATCGCATGACCTAACATCCGTGCCCTGACATGACACCCCCAGATTCCTCCTGCCCCTTAGGCGCACCCCACAGCCCTTCTTGCGCTTCCTCCGTGTCACTTCCTGCCAAGAGGAAACCACTCGAGGAGCATCCGCATACACAGGAATAACAGAATTGGAAAGTGGCTCAAAAGAGTTAGACTAGAAGTCTCAGGTGCAGCCAGTCGACCAGTTACATAATGTCTATGCCGAGAGGTGAGTTGGACTAGAAATCTCAGGTGCAGCCAGTCGACCAGTTACATAATGTCTATGCCGAGAGGTGAGTTGGACTAGAAATCTCAGGTGCAGCCAGTCGACCAGTTACATAATGTCTATGCCGAGAGGTGAGTTGGACTAGAAATCTCAGGTGCAGCCAGTCGACCAGTTACATAATGTCTATGCCGAGAGGTGAGTTGGACTAGAAATCTCAGGTGCAGCCAGTCGACCAGTTACATAATGTCTATGCCGAGAGGTGAGTTAGACTAGAAATCTCAGGTGCAGCCAGTCGACCAGTTACATAATGTCTATGCCGAGAGGTGAGTTGGACTAGAAATCTCAGGTGCAGCCAGTCGACCAGTTACATAATGTCTATGCCGAGAGGTGAGTTGGACTAGAAATCTCAGGTGCAGCCAGTCGACCAGTTACATAATGTCTATGCCGAGAGGTGAGTTGGACTAGAAATCTCAGGTGCAGCCAGTCGACCAGTTACATAATGTCTCTGCCGAGAGGTGAGTTAGACTAGAAATCTCAGGTGCAGCCAGTCGACCAGTTACATAATGTCTATGCCGAGAGGTGAGTTGTTGCCGAGAGTCTGGCAACAGGTAGCAACAATTTCACAGTCATTTATAGTCATTTAACCAATGAAAGATGGTTTGGTAGCCTGCGGATGGATTTCAATGATGTTAAAAAATCCTGAGTTCTTAGTTTCTTATTGTTGCAATTTGCCTGCAATACAAAGTTTCGGACATCTACTGCTATCTAATCATCATCATCATGCACTTTATTCAGCACAATCCATAAAAGTACAACACATTTAAAACAGCATTATGCATAAATAAATTAATAAAATGCAAGGAAATATTGTTAACACCTCGTATACGCATACTTATGGGATGGCCGATGACACGACTATTTATCATTTGCGCAGCTTTGATGCACTACAGATATAACTCTGTATTGCTGCTCGGGCAATCGGATCTGCAGCAACGGATAAATATTGCATGGCCCCCCCTCAGTAGCTCTGATGCCCGCACATCTGGACAAAGGGAGGAGGAGAGTCTTCTGCCGGATCTTCCTGTGTAGTTCATAGAGAAGCATGATATGATATATGATATGATAAGGCATCTGTAACGCGCCTATACACAGGTGTTTCAAGGCGCGACGAGGCAGGGAGGGGGGAACAAGGGGAAGACAGACAACGATCCTACTAGGCCAGGTGTCATCCAGATCGCGCAAGTGCAGGGGGAGAGGGAGGGGAGAGGTGCATGGGGAAGGGGAGGGGGGAAGTGCAGTACAAGGTAAGTAGAATAAATAAATAGAAGGGCCAGCTGGTGGCAAGTGCAAGGTAAGTGCAGAACAAGTGCTGGGAAGGGGGGGCTGTAGGGATACAGAGACAGTCCCGCAGTGCAGGGGTTGCCAGGGAGGCAGTGCAAGTGGAGAGTGGCTGGGCCCAGGACCGAGGTCGGTGAGAGTGGCCCAGTTGCAGATTCAGTGCAGTTTCAGCGAAGAATTAGCAGGGGAGAGGGAGAGAGAAAGCAGAAGCAAAGAGGAAGGTTTTGAGGTGCTTCCGGAACCGGAGATGGTTCTCCTCAAGTTTCAGGGGGGCAGGAAGGCTGTTCCAGAGGGAGGCCCCTGCCGCGGAGAGAGATCTACCCCCAGCTCGTTGCTTCGAGAAGCGGCTGACCCTGAGGGAGTTGGAGACGGATGAGCGAAGGGCTCGGGAAGGAAGATATTTAGGAAGAGAGAGTTGAAGGTATTTAGGCCCCAGGCCCCAGAAGGCCTTGTGGACAATGCAGAGGGTTTTGAACTTTATCCTCGCAGCCACTGGGAGCCAGTGTAGAGATTTCAGTCCTGGAGAGATACGGTCCCTGGGCTTGAGGCCAAGGACAAGTCTCGCAGTTCTGTTCTGGATGAGTTGCAGAGGGCGGAGTGTGGAGGCAGGCAGATTAAGATAAAGGCTGTTACAGTAGTCCAGTTTTGAGAGAACCAGGGCTCGGGAGACAGCGAGCTTCTGGGGGAAGGAGAGGAAGGGAAGAATACCTCTGAGGAGGTGCAGCTGGTAGTGTGACTTCTTAGAGACGTCAGATATATGAGGAGAGAAGGAGAGTGTGGAGTCGAAGATAACCCCAAGGTTTTTTGCCTTGCAGGTAGGAGCAGGAAGAGGGCCAAGAGAGGCCGGCCAGAGAGCTGCAGGGAAGGAGGGAGTGGGTGTGCCGATGAGCAGAATCTCAGTCTCACTGGCATTAAGGCAGAGGTCATTGGCGGCACACCATTCCTGGATAGCAGACAGACAGTCAGAGATGAGGGAGGGAGAGGAGGAGGCCGAGGGTAGCCTGAAAATGAGCTGGGTATCGTCCGCATAGCACTGAAAGTTGGGGCAGAGAGCGGCTATGCGGTGGGCAAGGAGTGCCAGATACTGGTTGAACAGCCAGGGGGAGAGATTTGATCCCTGGGGGACACCACAGGTGGAGAAAAAGATGTCAGAGAGGAAGGACCCGAGTTGGACCTGGGAGGGTCGATTGGAGAGGAAAGAGGTCAGCCACGCCAGAGCCTGACCAGTGATACCCAGGTTATCACGGAGACGGTTGAGCAGGATGGCATGGTTGACAGTGTCAAAGGCAGAAGAGAGATCGAGCAGAATGAGAACACACGGAGTGTTGGAGTCGAGGTTCAGGAGCAGGTCCTCACGGATGTTCAGGAGAGCAGTTTCCATGCTTCTGGCAGCTCTGAAGCCAGATTGATGGTCATGAAGACTGCCAACAGATTCAGCATGGAGGTTAAGCTGGGAGATGGCCAGTTTCTCCAGGAGCTTCCCCAGGAAGGGAGTGATGGAGATTGGGTGATAGTTAGCCGGGCAGCAGGGGTCAGAAGAGGGTTTCTTAAGAAGAGGGTGCACAAGGGAGTGCTTAAGGGGGGATGGGAAAACTCCAGAGGCGAAGGAGTGGTTGCAAAAGTCAGCCAGGGCAGGGGCCAGGGAGTCAATGTGGTCCTTGATAGTTTTGGAGGAACAGGGGTGAACCTGTTTAGACGAGACTTTCATAGATCGGACTTGTCTGAAATGTACAGTCGATCCAATAATAATTCCCTTTGCTTTTGCATTCCACACTCTTTTTTGGCTATTCTGAGTCATTGCTTTGGCTTCAAATGAGAAGACAAAGTGTTCTGCTGGAGCCGAATAGCAAAAAGGTATTCGAAAAGAGCTGAATAGTGATTTGTTCAAATACCGTCTAGAAGGTGAACTTTGGTGTCTACCATATACACAAAGAATCAGTTGGATAGTGACACTTTTTTTTAAAATAAACAAAACAAACCGTTTTTGAAAGCCACCCACACTCCATCCCAGCTGTTAGCTTGCTGGAACGGATCTACGTGATTTATCCACAGCTGATTTTCCTGCAACGGAAATGTTTGCATGGGAAATGTACGCATTACAAAATGTTCGTACATTTCCCATGCAAACATTTCCATTACAAATCACGCAGATTTCCTCACTCACACTCCCACCCCCTACTTACCTTTCCTTTAGACGTGCTGTGTCCCTGCAGCGCCGGTTCCCTTTCACTTCCGTGATCGGGAACTGGCGCCGCAGGGTCCTTTTTTTCTTCTTCTTTTTAATCGTAGGTTCGTTCATTTTGTTTGTTATACACACAAGCATCATAGCACACTTTTCACAGAACAAATCCTAGTACATTACACACAGATAATAAGAGCTCCAAAACAATGGTATAAAATGAGTCAGAACAGCACAGCACCAGTCAGCAGCTTAAGGGTGTTCAGTTAGATAGGTTTTTAGCGGCGTTACTATGACAACTGAGTGGTGCAACTCAAGAGAGCAACACATTGCCACCCACAGGCCGGAAGGCACTTGCCAAGCGAAGTGTGCATGGTGTCAACATTGGATTCAATCTCCGAGTTGATTGAAATATCACAGATCTAGCCGGTCAGTAGGGCATTACTAGACCATTCTAGTAATTCAATGCCGGTCAGTAGGGCATTACTGTCCCTCCCTGACCATTGCATGGTCAGGGAGGGACAGAAACTTCCTTAAAGTGTCTGTTTCCTTCATATTTTAAAATGTGTTGTTGAATGGTTAGCCAGCCCAATTTGAAGTTTTAGAATCTTTTCAGCAACATCACAAGAGTAGTAGCTTAATTCTGGACACCTTGTAGGTTGTCTAGGAGTATGTTTGACGTGTGTATGTAGATGGAATTTCACTTACAAAGGCAGGATGAAGCCTGAGCCCGCACAATGTTCCTACACAGCTAGTTAGGCGTAGAAGGCATATTGCTGAGCATGTAGTTCAGGGATCTGAAACCTGCAGCTCTCCAGATATTTTGGACTATAACTCCCATGATTCCATATTATGGACTATACTGGCTAGAGCGTATGGAGGCTGTAGTCCAAAACATCTGGAGGTTTTCAAAGTCACCTGACTGAGGTTTGGCCTATTGTGCCTGGACCTTTCTGAATTAGTCTCTTGTACTGGGCAACAGACAGAATTATGTTTTTCTGCTGGCTATCGGGTCTTCAGTTCTCGTGACCTCCCAGTCTCCCTACATTGCATGATTACATTGTTTTTTTCCATCATCATATCACCTATGCTATTTGCTTATCCTAGTTTTTCTGACTTTCCTTCTCTCCCTCCCTTGAATTCACGCCTCTGCATGACAGTTGAGGAGTTGGGGGCTGAGGCAGGATGGGGTCTCTAAAGATTTTAATGTTGACAGGGGTCCATTTGTTGCCCTTATGATTGCCACTCTGGCTCTTTCAAATCTTGGTGTTTTTCTATTTGTTACAGATAATCTGGAACACATTTTGCACACTGTTTTCATTAGTCCTTCTGTTTCTCTTTTACAGGTTCAATATGCTGATATCTCTGGCTATTTTACAGGCCTAACTGGCTTCTATTGGGCCCTTACAAAAACCGTGGGAGATTTGTGCTGGTATAGAGAGCTATTCAACCTGTCTTCTTTGCAGTTTTAATTTGACATTGCCTGTCTATTAGCCTGTTCCTCCTCTATTGGGTCTTCCTTTGGTGTTGGGAATCTTGCAAGAATGTTCTTATGTCTTAACTACTTGCTGGTCATATGTGTAATGTTTCTTGACTATCGCAGCTGGCGGATGAATGGGGGAGTTGGAGGTTGTGTTTTCCTCCCTACTACAAGATGTGTCCCGGTACTTTGATTTTTCCCACCAACAACCTTCCATTATCCCAAGGATTCCTTACCTGTTACTTACCTTCTTGTTATATGTTTCTTCCTTTTTGCAGCCATCCCATCTGGCAGGTGGATAGGGCAAGTTGAGGGCCCTGCTCTCCTGTCCTCCATATTAAGTGTTGTGTCCCATAGCTTTGATTTTTCTATCATGAAATGTCCATTCATCCAGAGATTTCTGAAAATCTTTGATTCATATAAGGAAATGATTGTACTTTATGCACCAACACCTCTTCTTTGAAATCTGCTTTCAAATTTGTGATTTGTGCAGAACTGCACAGGTAATTTTATTGCAAAAATGGCTGATTAGGGAAGGCCTGCTCTTTTTTTTTAATTTTATTTTTTTTACTTCCAGGAAGATGGTAACACCTTTCTCGGCCACTCCTGCTCGCTAGTTGAGTTGACCATAATTGAGGCAAAGCCTAATGCTCTGCTTAAGATTCTGCCCTGTAATCCGGCGAGTTCCACGGTGAGGGAGGGGACAGATCATGCCTGTCTGGAGCAGGCAGAGTTCCTTCGATTATCGGCTGTTTTGTGGCTTGGCCAACCCAAAGTTCCCTTTTGACTGATCAAATATTGGATTTTGATCCTTTGGTAATTCTTCCTTTGCTTTCAAAGTTCTTTGCTCTATTTCACACCAACCTTTATTTTAGTTTCTTTACTTTTGTGTAGTACTTATGAACCTTTAGTGAGTTATTTTTAAATTTCCTGATAGCAGGTGTGATAGGCAAATGCAAGGACCTGCTGCTTACTGTAACCTAAGTATTTTCAGATTTGGACCAGGAAGAGGTATGAGGATATGAGGATAAGAATCCTCCATTACTTACCAGCAGTCCTGGACAGACCTTTCGGATGAACCCCAAATCCCTTCTATTTCAGGGTGTTCGCCCAGGTCAAATCTCAGAGGACCTATAAAAAAAGGTTTGTCTGACTTCAAAACCGTGGAGTGTAAGAGGTGATTCGAGTTCCTTTTCATTCTAGGTAGCTTTCAGAGAGGCCAGGCGTTGTAACTGGAAGCAGATTTAGGACATTTGGGGAAGGTTTTATAAACTGGAGTTAGTCATTAGGGGAAATATGGGTCGGGAGTGGTACCGAGGACTCAGAGAGTTGGCTATAGGGTAGGTTTTGATTTCTTCAGGCTGCGCTTTGTGACTCATTTTGGGATTTGAAGTGGGCGAGCAATACAAGTGTGATCTAGAGAGTCTCAGGAGAGGGAATAATTGAGGGTGAGAGTAGATTCAGTGGCTATGAGAGACACATGCACATAACTTTTGATTTTGTATGATACCCAGAGTCTGGAGAAAATACCAGTGATTGTGGGAAGCAGGAGGTACCCGGCATTCAGTGTTTTTAAGTCTCAGTAAATGATACATGTGCCGAGAAGGAAAACAATGGGCCCATCTTGTGCCTCACAATAGAGAGGTTGAGAGATTCCCTGAGGGCAACTGGTGTAAGGCACATGCTCGCGTGATATTCAGGAGAAAGTATCAGAGGTTGAGAGAGGCTGGAGAACTACTGAGTGAGGGAACACCCCATTTGGACAATGACAGGAGCATCTAAATGATCAAGAGTCAGGGAGATATGTGCGATTCATGGCCTTTTCATATCAGCAGCAGCAAATGCTGTGTGCACCGGGATTGGGACAATTGCATGTGGTTAACTGAAATTGTCATCAATCTCATGTAACACACTTATATCTCAATTCCCTGTGGAATACATGTACAAGTTCATGCCCAGGAAAAGCACCACAATGTACATCCACTGAGACCCACATAGGAGTTTGCACTTTGAGTTGTGTCCACTTTCTCTAGGCCAGAAGCGGAGAGGTGCAGATCTGATCTACTGAAGATCAGGGAGGAACAACACACAGTGTAGGTGAACAATGGGAAGGGTATAAACATTCCAGGTCTCTATGTCCTTTACCCCGATCCACAGCATCTTGGGTCAAGGTCTCCCCCGATGCCCCTACAGGCATCACCTCTGCCTACTGAGGTCACCCCCAATGATTCGACCACCCTTGCCGACTCAGAAGCTCGGTAATACTGCATGGCACATGCCAGTGAACTGGCACCAACAAACACATAAGGCTCCCACGCTACCCATCTTTAATGGGGACAATGGCATAGAACAACTGCGGCATGAGGGGCAAGGCGTAGCGTCTATGCCTCAGGGCCCATCCTATGACATTTTATGTAGGGGAGGGGAAAAGTGTGGAGTGGGAAGCTGCCCTGTTTATGACATAACTGGAACACTCCTTCTAGAGCCCTCCGCTTGGCCTCCTCCAACTCTGCGGGTGAGGCCTTTTTTCAAGCAGAGATTTGGGGGTAGATCTTTATCCTCTGCAGGTGCCTCCTTCTGGAACAGCCTTCCTGCCTCTCTCTGCCTTGAGCTGGAACTCCCTCCTAAGTTCTGGAAACTCCTGAAGACCTTCCTCTTCTCTTCCTCTTTCTCTTTCTCTCTCCCTCTCCCTCTCCCTCGCTAACCTCCTCTCTCTTTCTTTCCAGCCTCACTCCATCTCTGAATTCTGTTCAGCATTTTGTGACTGGTTCACTTCCAGACCCTCACAGGTCCCAGGCTCCCCGGCCAGTCTTTGCACTTGCCTCGGGTCCTCTGCACTATGCCCAGCACTACTACACTTTCAGCATTCGTTCCATGAGAGGGGTAACTCCTACTGCGCTTCATCATATGTTCCATGAGCGAGGTAACCTCTCTACACTTAACCCAGGGCCCTGCTGGACTGGGCACACTTGTTTCTCCCTCTGTAAACTTGCATGACCTGAATTTACTAGGCCCAGTAAGTTCTATCTTGTCCCCACTTTGTCTCCCCTCCCTAATCTGGTTGCGCCTGTTAAATTTGATGCACTTGCACTAGGTGAAATGCCGTCAAGCCTAGTACGCCGTTTACTTTTTTTGTTAGATCCTTCAGAAACGTCAAGGCCTAAGAATGACTTCTGTTTTTCCCTTGCACCTGTCCCGTCAAAGACTTACTATATGCAGGTGAACATATCACACTCTTTCTTTTGCAGGGTGTATTTAAATCTTTACACTATTGTAGACTACTCAGATGAGCTTTTTTAGGTTTACTAGTAAACCTCCATTTATAACATAGAAAATAAAGAAACAAAGCAATAGTTTAAAAGAAATGTCATTTTGGTTTATCAGGTGATTTGCATACTTTCCAAAACAGTATTTATTTTTAGTTAATGAAAGTCAAACATTCCAAAACAATTGCATCTTGCTCTATAACAAGAATTGGGAAACAATGCTGTCAAACAATGCGATCAAATTCCACAATTGTACACGTAGCCAAAATTGTGTGATCCTGAGCAACTGATTTAATCTCAGTGCTAAACCTGTCCAAAGAGACAGTCCCTAATATTTCAAAATTGTCAGCCCCTAAAAGTAATTTAGTTCCAACTATTCATTCTTTAAAATGTCCACACACTGGGTTTATTTGGCTATTGTATGGCTTCTTATATTGTATTGCCATTGGTATACTGCACACAACAATGTGTTTCTTGATGCACTCGTGTCACAACTCGTTGGAAAACGAGGGCCCTTTTGAATCTGTCTGTGTTCATCTATGTGAGTGTCTGTAACCTCTATTGCTTCTTTGGTATGTGCACATTACCCGCTGCTTCCAATCTGCCTCCTAGGTGCATGCGTCAGCAATTGTGCATTCGGCCAGGCTGTTAATCCAAGTTGTATACTACTGCTGTGGTATGTTTACAGCCATATAGCCACTGGTCTTTGTCCTGCACCCATACTGCAGCCTGTATACCTTCTTCCTGGCTACAGTTGTGAAAGATGTGTTCTGCACTTTTGCTAGAACACAAGTACCCTCTTCGTGGACCGCTGATGTGGCTCTTGAGTTTCCACTTGTCTGATATTCTCATTCCAGCACGGATGAAAGGGGGCAAGGGGACTTTGAAGGAGTGGCCATGCTTATTTTAATTTCTACCAGGGCAGAATATCAAGCTTTACATATGCTAAGGGAGAGTGTGATCAGAGTGTATTAGTGTTTTTTCCCTTTCTTTTGTTCCCACGGTGTCTGTGCCTGAGGCTCTAAAATAGGTTAAAATGGCTCCACACTTAAAAGGGTCTGTCATAATCTCACAGTATTTCCCTACTATGACTGCAGGATGTTGGCTGTTCATGCTACAATGCATGAGTGAGTACAGGAGCTGTGCATCCATATGAATAGCTCTTTTCCACATGCATTTCTCTCCCCTAAAGCAAAGCACTGGGAGCCTATGCACACAGTTCCTGCTGCTAAAGCAAACACGAAGAAAGACAAATAATATATGTGATATTCTTAAAAGAAAGCTTTGACTGGCCATCTGTTGTAAGGGATTGAACACCTTTAATTTGCAGATTTACAAATGTATGCATAATACCAAGATGTTTGCATGCGTCAAGCAATGACTACAAAAAGATGACTATAACACAGTCTCTTCTGGGTTATATTTATGTATGAAAGTAAGAGAGCCATGCTGGCTTTTATGTTCACTTTACGTTGCATTCTGGTATATGCAGTCCTGCTATTCTTGCTCTTGCTATTGTTATTATTATATTTGTACATGTTTGCACACTGGAATTCAATACACATGCCAGAGCAACATTATTTTAGAACATTATTTGAGAGCTCTGTTTTGTCATATTTTTAAAAACAAATGTGCTCACGACGAAATGATGGTAGGTGAGAAAAGTAGATGGCATTTTGTCTGCATTATTACCTTTAGAAGGCTTGTTAATTGTCATATTCAACAGCTTTATTGCATGCATTTTACTATTCTGCACCAGAAGGGAAAATATTAAATGGTTGAATTCCCGCTGGACCAACTCTTTCTTATATATTTATTACTTATGTAAACGATAAAATGAATACCATTTAGTGGGTTATATTGACATTTATTATTAATAAGTTGTGAAGCTACTGGTACTCAACAGCAACAAGACATTGGGCCTCATTAGAAGCTTGGCGGTAGCCTTGCCGGTAATATTAGCAGGCTGACGCCAAACTTCCGAACATTTCGTGCGCCCGCGAATGGGCAATTACCGGGTCATTACGGCCCTGCCGGACCCGGTAATTGCCCATTCTCGGGCGCCGGAACAGAATGCTCGTGGGTGCCGGTGCATCAGACATGCTGTGCATGCCCGCCAGGTCCGACCTGGTGAGCCGAAAGGCACCCACGAGCACAACTCAGTTTGCCGGTCCGGGAACTACTGTACCAACACGCTTACCGGTACCGTAGTTCCTGGACCGGCAAACTTGTAATGAGGCCCAATGTATCTGGTTTCCACATTAAAATTACAATACAAAAAATATATAAATACACAAAGTTAAACATTTTGCATTAAACCTCGTGTGTTAATGTCAAGCCTATAAAAATGAGGACCCATTAAAGTTTTTCATGAAATCATATTTGGAGCAGATCAATAACAAATTAGGTAAGTCGTCCGTTCGACCAATTTCACAGTCACAAATATTTCTAGCCATGGGGCTGGTACAGCACCAGGTTTATCGCCAGTTGAGAGAACATTTAATTGCATACAGATTAGAAAAGATCTTAGCCTCAGAAAAACGATTGAGCTCAGATGGCCTTCAGAAACAAGGGAATCTTTTATTGATATCCAAATCTTTAATGAGCTGAGCTTATTTGCATTCACCCAGTCTTTTGCATGCAAATCTGCCGATGCAGCAATTTTTATTTTCCTCAACAGATCTGTCAGTGGTTCCTTCTTTAATAACTTTGTGGGGTTAAAAGGATCCCATCTTGCACATAGAGGTGAAATATGAGACCGCCTGTAAGAGCAATTTGTTGAATCCACTAACTGCATTTTTTAATATGGTTTAGGAACCCAACAACCGATTTATTAACCGTGTGTGTAGGCTGGCTAGCTCCAACCAGATTTGATAAATGGGAGTGCAATTTGGGACGCCCAGAATTTATATTACGAAGCGGTTTCGGATCATTTCCAGGTGTCCAGTGCCTGATGCTGCCATATTTCAGCTCCAAAGCGGACAACCAAAGATATTGTAGCTTTAAATACCTCAGTGCATTTCATGAGAGCTTGAGCACCAAATTTATTGTAGAACTTTAAAAGTCCCCTTATCCTTAGATTGAACAAGTTCCTAACTCTCATACCCACAACCCATTCTATGCAAAGGCAATGCATAGGTATGTAAAGTGTTTTACGGGTCTATGCAGACACCATCTATATACCAATTAAATGAACATTTGTTCCTTCCAAATTATGAAACCTTGGTTTTCACAAAACTCAGTTAGATCTTTAACGATTTAAAATAGGCCTTTGCTGCAGAGAGACTCATTTGAAGACCTATCAGAGTTAAGTCCATCAGAACTGCATCATCAGCATACACTAGAGAACGATATTGTATACGGTTAAGAGAGGGTACTTTATGTCGATGACCAGTCGCACAAGATTCAAAGTCCAATAGCAAAAATATGAATGGTAAGAGAGCTAGTACACAGCCCTGTCTGACAACTCTATTTGATTCAAAGGGTGCCGAAGACCTGGACCCTCAAATTACCACAATCAGTTGGATCAATTTAAGTAGATCCTCTGAAAGCTCAAGTTTATCTAATTTGAACCATATGATATTCCTACCCAACAGGTTGAAAGCTTTCTCTAGGTCCATAAAGGCTGCATGTAGGTCACTCTAATGCAGTGAATTTAACTAATTTCCCTATTTCTTTCTAGTAAGGGTGAATGTTTGCCTCATTCACACTGGTATAGGGGTATCTGGTTTCAAAGGCCTCACAAACCTGATGTAGCAATTGAATCTCCCAAAATGCAAATTGAATCATAAAGTAAACACCCTTTCGTGTTTGTGGCACTTGCATTTTTCATGGTATTACACACAACCAGGCCTTGGCAATAAATGACAATTAGCAGGCATCTTTATCACACAGTTTCTTTTGTTTCGTGTTTTCCAAGTTTAGCTGTGAAACTCCAAGAAGATTATGTTTTGGGATTCAAAATACTTTAAGTTTCAGGATCATACAAGAGGGAATTTAGTTGAATTGTGTCTTAATTAGTTACAATTCTTTAATCGCCTAGAGCAGTTGACATTTTGGCAGGCCAAAGAGAGCACCACAATAAAGTAAATATATCTCCTTTAGTTGAAGGGACCCGTATCTATATGGTGCAGCCCCACCATGGCAAGAAATCCTGGCAACACCACTGAGCCAGGGAATCCTCTCCCTTCCGAGAGAAGAAACGCAGCTCTTCCTCCTCTCCCATCAAATCCTTCTTTCTTCGGCTGCAAGCATTCTATTTCCCCTTTATTCCCACCTGAGGTAAGAAACACAAACTCAAAGCAAACTGAGAACCAGAGACTAGGAACCAAAAAGAAATGATGGAACCTAGAGAACCAAAGAAACATGCAAAGAACACAACACCAATCAACATGAGATTATTCCAAACTACATGTAAAGCCAACACAAAAACATGTGGAGAGACAGGAACAAAAACTACTCAGGGGGAAACTGGGAAAGAGTAAACAGCTTTTGAGTGGAGGTATGTTTTTTGGGGAAAGGAGGTGTCACAGAACAGTTTTGTTAGCCTTTTAAAGTTTTTTCCGGGCAATGCAAACGGGCAAGGAGATCAGAGGAAAGGGCACAGCTTTTTATATCAGGGGAAACCAACAAAACACTGAACAAACACTAACATATAAAGAGGTATAAAAAAAACGCTTACTGTAAAACAGAAACTGTCAAAACATCAGCAAACCTTGCAAAGTACACCTAAAAATAAACACAATAGTAGTCAACAGTTTTGAAAATGCCCCTACAATTGTGAGCCTGCCCTGCGTTACTCACATCACTGCCTAACAAAACCCTTAAGGACTGAAGAAGTGAGCTGTGCCTTTTACAGAGCCTCAACCTTCCTTTGGGAGATTAAATGCCCTCTCATTGGCTGAAGGAACTCGACAAATCAAACAGATTCACCAGAATAGGATCCCCAAATCAGCCCGAGATTCTGGAACCCCCGTCGATATTTGACCTGGTTGTTGTACTTGTGAAAACCAACCTGAGATACACTCAAGAGATAGGACAAAAACCATCCTAAAAAGATTTGAGGGTAATTCTAGACCCATTTCATGAAGTTTGTCTAAGCATTACTGTGGCAATAAGCCCAGAGACAGCGGGCCAATACCACCCCAAGTAATGCCCCTGGGGCCCATAGTTACAGGCCCAAGCTCAGCGTTTCAAAATAGATTTTTTTTTTTTAAATCGAATAAAATGGCTGCCGGGAAAGGGAAAATGTAGTCCGTTTTCCCTTTCCATGCCAGCCATCGGGAGCGGACGTGCTGGGAACAGAAGTGTTCCCAGCGCGTTTGCTCCCGAGAAAAGAAGAAAAAAGAAGGTAAGGGGGGTTGGGAGGGTGGGGAGGGGATAGTTTGTAAGGGAGGGGGGTGAAGGAAAAAGAAACGTACCCGAGTCCCCGGCGGGGGACGAAGGCAGCCTCCATCCATGGGGAGGTTTGGAATGGGGATTGCCCCTTTTCAAGCCTCCTCCTTGGCTAAGGGGCCGCCACGCCCCCGCTGGGAACAAAAGGCACATACTGCGTGCAAGCGATTCCCGGCCTGGTAATTCCCTGGCGAGGGCCAATCACAATGCTTGTTGCATTCTGGTTGACCCTCGCCAGGTACTAATTACCTTTAATCGTCAATACCCAGAGTAATACTCTGTCATTAAAGTCCAATCTTTCCACCTCTGTGCCCCCAATTTCTACCTACCGCCCCACTTCATTGGTAGAGCTTAGGTAGTCAACAGAATATTATGGATGGGAGGTTGGCCTTCACGTAGGTACCTGGGAGCAGTTTTTCAAAATGTGGCTAGTACAGTAACAGGGGGCTTGTCATGGGGTCTTTACCCACCAGAGGACAGTGGAAGATACTCTGATCCTGGTCGAGATGACAATCTCTCTGGTAAGATCAGAGACTACCTCTCTGCTGTCCAGGTCAGGATGGACTCAAGCTGTCTCAAAATCAATCCATACAAAAGTAAACTACTGACAGTAAATGAAAAACCTTACACTTGGACACCATTATGCTGGCTTAGTGCATTTGGACATTGCCTGTGTTAGGCAGAATCCCATGCAGTGCCCTTAGGGACCACTACACACGATTAAGACTACAGGTGGCAATACAGGTTTTACCTTTGGTACAAGCCTCTACTACTATGTCAGAGTGGTAGCAGTGGCGGAGCAGCCAGGCTTATCTCAAGAGTATATGAGCAGTAGCAGAGATTACACAGAGGGACCACAATTACTGTGAATCAAGCAAACACTTCTATTAAACTTAAATGAAAACCACACATTAAATACACTACAACTAACCAATTCACTTTGTACAGTAAGTATCAAGGTAAGTACCCTGTATTTGAATGAACCAGTGTTATGGACAAAACACGTCACCGCGAATACGATAGCAATCACTTTTTGACAGTTCGGTCTACTAAATAAACACGTATCCGTGACATGAAATGCTACGGGGGCAAAACACACTTAGCACCGAAGATACCCAGAGGGAGTTGGAGGCAAAAATCACAGGCAATATTTTGGTTAGGCAGGCATAATCAAGAAACACTCAGAGACAGGAGTTCAAAAGTCAAAGGGCCGGAGCCAGAGTCAAAAGACGCCGGGGCCTGTTGCCGAAGATCACACAGTCAGACAGTTCACGATTCAACGTAGCCAAAAAGTACTTCGATATTGTCAATGTTTGGAAGCAAAAGTTATAAGAAGGAGGGAAGACAAGGGCAAGCTTTGGAAATGAAGAAAAGGGGTTCACCTAGTTTCCTCAAGTAGAACACAGTACCTTGTTCCAATGGTGCAGCTGGTGCCCTGGTAGTTGTTCCTGTTGGTTTCCCGCAGACCCACGATTTCTGGAGCTTCGTGGTGAAGGAGGACGTCTGAAGGGGGTCTGCTGCACCACACAGGGATGAAGCCGGCAGCAGTGATGAAGAATAAAAGGTGTGCTCCTTAAAAACAGGAGTGGCTCTTCAGATGGCTATCCGGACCACTACCGCAGTGTGCAGCAATTTCGACCAAGGAAGAGGTTCCTCTGGCTGTGGACGGTGAGCTGGTTGTCCCCACTAAACTCAAGGGAAGAAGACTCCGGACTGAATCTTCTCTAAATCGTTGAAGGGAAGATAGCTCAGGACTGCAGCAGGGCTTCACCGGGATGGGGTAGTTGCAGCAGCTGTCGTTCTCTCCGCTTCTCTTCGGTTCCTTGTAGTTCCAGTGGCAACTCTCTGACTTCTAGCCCAAGAGACCTGCCTTTTATGCGAAAAACCCCATTCACACAGCCTGGCTGTCAATCACCCAGCATACGGGTTGTCCAGCCCGGACAACTACCCTGGCCAATCATGACAAAGTGCGACTTGGGTTTCCTAGGATAACCTGTGCAGGGGGTGACTACACCCCTCCCTCACATTCAGCCCACCTAGACACCCAGGCGCCTTGAGGAGGGCTTCCGAGCAGAAGCCCGCCAAAAGACAGTGAACAAAGGCGAACCTAGTTTGCCACGCAAAGTAAAACTACAAGGAACCGAAGGACTTTAACAAAAATAAATGGCGAATAAATCCAACCGGAGCCAAAAGAAAGACGATTTGGTCAAGCGGGTTTATGTTCGAGGCTAATATAATAGCCAAGAACAGTACCACGTTTATCTAATATAATTGCGGTAGAAAGGTTAGGGTAGATACCACTACCACCAGCCAAGTCTAAATGTTAAAAGAGCGAAACAATGCTCTAGAAGGTACAGATACAAAGGGATATGATTTACTCTTTCCAGTACTCCATGGAAGATGGGGTGTACTGGATCTGTGGTAGATTGATTAAGTAAAGTTAATGGTAACTTTACCCTTTTCTGGGGGACGGTAGTCGCCTCAGAAATGGAGTCGAGGGAAGTCTCAAAGACAACCCTGTGCCACGGCACTGAAGGTGCTGTGTGACGCACAAAAAGAAGGTGGCTACTGAAGTAGTGTACTTCAGAGTCCACAATCACAGAAACAGATAGAAACACATAGCAAAACACAGGTAAGAGTGGGGGAAAAGCTCTCACTCTTACCAAGTGGAGAAAAAAAACTCCAGAAGTCCAGCAAAGCTGCTGGGGGACTCACTAGGTGAGGGAAATGAGCCATAAATGAGAATTCTCCCTAACACCCTGTCTCAAGGTTCAGAGGTCAAGAACCTAGGTATTATTCCAGACAGCAAGTTAACAATGAATACTCAAGTGACAGCAGTAAGAAAGGCTTGTTACTATATGATCGAGAAAAGAAACAAAAAAACATCTTCCCTACTTTCCCAAATCCGGTCCTGATAATGAATTCTCTATTCTCCTCCCATCTGGATTTTAATAATTGTATCGATCTAGGTCTCTCACATTACATGATCTCAAGATTATAGAGAATAAGAATCACACGCAACATGACCCTATCACTCCAGCTCTTCACTCATCACACTGGCTTCCGGTGAAAACCCGGATCATTTCCCAAAGCATGTGCCTGGTTTCCCAAAGTTTCCAATTTCCCACCTCTGATCCGTTCCTCCTGAAGCTGAGCTCACAGACTTCTTCACGATCTTTAAGATCAAGATTGGACAGAAAGCTGATTACCATAGACTGTGAATACAGAAAGGAAAGATCAGACGGGCCTTATTCCAAGTCCAGGCAATCAGAATTTCAGTTCCTTTGTTGATCATTTCGATAGCGCCGAGATACCTTTTTGCCGATTATAAAACCGCTGCATAGCATACCTTAACATAACATGCACCCAGTCTGCCTATGTAGCAATAGACTTTTCATCACTAATTAGAAATGCATACCTTGCACAGCTGAAAGGCAAATGCATGCGTTGTGTATGGTTAACACAATCTCATAAATCTCCAGATCATATTAACAAGCACTTCCTGAAATATGTAGCATAGCCAGCTTGCTGTGCCCTCTCTCGTTCCTCTTATCTCCCCGGTGTCCTCACCAAGGAGCTGTGACATTCCATTAAGCATCTCTTGAACGCCTGCAGAGGAAATTCAATTAACTTTCAATAACACCTCCTTGCCCTAGAAATGTTACAGCTCAAAAGTTCTTTTGATTGACAAGATATAACAGCTTCCTTTTCCCCAGTCAGATGCTTTTAATTATATTTTGAGAACTGCCATGCTCGGCTGATAAACAATTTTTACCGCATTCACAAGCACACTATGCAGTCCCAGCCGTGCCTTTATTACGTGTTCTGTTAGAAAGTTGCCTAGGACGATGGCTAAGTGCATTTTCCCGTGTTCTGGCGCGTGCTAACAAAACATGTTCTGGGTTTCATATGCATCTGGTAACAGGATCGCATTCATAACACTGTAAAGTAATGGCATCGCCCTCTCTGGAACAGGAAATCAGTGTACCATGCAGTCAGTCAACAATTGTACGACGTCCTCTGTTTTTGGAATGGCAATTAGCACACATGCGTTCTTGTTCATTTTCAAAGGACATTCTGTCAAATAGAAATACATGTTTAGTTTCGGGGTTTGCCTGCAAGCCGCATAATTTTCAACAGCGCACACATTACAATTGCATTACAATTGCAAATTGTAAACTTCCGAAGAAACAAAGTACCATAAGGAGGCTGGCTATCAGCCAATTAGGTTTGTTGTTGGATAGCGGCCATTACCAAATAGTACATACCCGCATTGCATAAAGCCTGATGTGCTGATTTGCTACTCCAGCTGTCACCCCCCTGCAGCCCTGCATCCACCCATTGTCTCCTGCCCCTCGAAGCACCCTATGCCACATGCCTTCCTCCCTGCCCCCATTCAACACTTGCCCCCTGGATCCGCACCCAGGCTGCCATTCTGTGAAAGGACAGCTGGGTGGGAGGCACAAAGAAACAGACACAATGTAGTTCTCAGGAAAAACACAGTTTTTTTACAGATCAAAAATGGAAGTTGAATTGTTCAAAGGGCAAGTGTAATCAAATAAAATTATTCTTAAAGGTTCTTGGTTTGTGTTTGTCCTAGCCGAATTCCAAAGCTCCTTGGGCCTCATCACAAGTTGGGCAGAGCAGGAAAATGCGGCACTAACGCTATTAATGCTGCATTTAGGAATTTTACCTTCAGCATTTTGCTGGAGGTAAAAATCACCAGTTTCCACCAATTTTTGGTGCTATTTGCATGGTACCAATGGCACCAAGAGACCCCCATTGGGTCCCTTGGGGATTTATTTATCAGGCGCAAATTGCACTGGACCGAGTGGTGGTAACGCTAATAGCGTTGGGCGGTATCCCTGCAAATTTAGAGCCGGGATACCGCCCAAACCCTGATGAGGCCCTTTGTCTTTTGGTTGCAGGTTTAGCAAGTTTGTTATGGATGCTCCAGGCAGGGATCTTTCTGGGGTCTGCAGGCTGTGACTTGACAAAGGCTCCGGTATCAGCAGGTGGGTAGCGGGACGTTTCACCTTCCCCCTCAGGGATCTACTCTGTGGAGACCAAGCATCAGTCTTTGGGGAATCCCTATTAGACCCGTGTGTAATGCCCTGGTCCCACCTGGATTATCAGTAACTCTGTAGTCTCTATGACTAGTAAGGGGTCTTTCTCTCCTCCCACCTCTTCAGGTGCTGAAGCTCTCTATCCTCCTCTGGCTTTTCTCTTTACTACTCCCGCAGATGGTAATGGTGCTCTCCTTTTCCAGTGACAGGTAACCTTTCCCCTTTGACGTCCTCAACAACTCTCTCTATCCTAATTTCAATAGTTCTCCTACCAATCTCTTTACTATATCACTCTGCCGATTGCACCTCTCTCTCTTCAATATAACGTAAGCCCTCCGGCCTCCATGTCCTGGGCCTCTGCTAGCTGCTAGAGCTCTCCATAAGAGCTTTCTTCCACCTCTACTCCAGGCCAGTTCTTTCTCTCAGAGCTGCACCTCAGTCTCTATGGCTCTTGGAAGCCTCACACAGACTCATTCTCTATCTCTCCCTCTGTCTCTTCCCCTTTTTTAATGCTGGTTGGCCTTGGTCTGTAAATCACCTTTCCCAGTCTTTTGGTTTCCTTCCGTGTCTTACCTTAAAACCACTCCCCAGTGCTGTCTCTCCATCCCGAGGATGGCCTCCCTCCTTCTACCCAAAACAATACTCTCTTCGTCATAACAATTCTCCACCTCCTCTTAAAAGCAATTCTTTCTGATGGTCACAACTCTCCCCTTCTGTTTCTGTACTTAATGCTCTCGCTAATGGTAGCAGCTCTGACCCTCCTCTTACTCCAAACATTTCTCTCTCTGATGATAACACTGTTCCTCCAAACATTCTCTCTCTGATGGTAATAACACCACCCTCCTTTTTCTCCAAACAATTCTCTACTTCAAACCTCCTCCAGTATATGTGTCTCTCTGTACCCCTCTTTCTCTCCAGCTGCTACTCAAACGCCCCACACATTCTGACTGAGCAAGCTGGCTTTTATCATTTGCCATCTCCTTAACTCAGATAGTTCTAAAAGATGAGTGGATACCCCCTGGGTAAGCAGAGAGGACAGGCCAGGGGAAATCCCACACCCAAAAAACATAAAGGTCCAAAACCTTGACGAAGACATGTTTTATTTCACAAAGCTCATATAAAACAGGGACAGCTGTGGACATCAAGACCATTTCAGAGCTCTCCAATAATTCCAGCATTAACAATGGTTTAAAAATGAGGATTACATAACAACTGACGTGTCATCATATTATTGATTACAGAAACCCAAGGTGGGAAGGTATTGGTTAGGGGATTTAACTAGATATAGATTCCATAGGAGTTAGTGCGTTCATTGGCTGCTCAGTCTCTGGTTGTTCCATCTGAAACCACCTACTGAACAGATACAGGTCAAAACATGTCATCATAATACAATATCATTGGCTGTTGCAACATTTATAGATGAGCGTTAAAGGTGGGTAGTGTTTGGTCAGTGGTGTCTTTCTCAGCCTTGGCAATTTGGAAGGTTACCAGCACATGAGCAACATTAGGAGTTGGTGTGATGGGCACCAAGGTGCTACTTTTGCCAATAAGGCTACAATTTCTGATTATTTAGACCACAAGCCAGAACAGGGCATAGTTGTGTATCTTTTGTCCTGAAAAGTCGACAGGAACGAAGGCCTCAGCCTGTCTGCCCATGAATCGGATGAATAGACATTATTCTTAAACTGTAGGTCACGTGTGTGGAGACCACATATTAGATTATTCTGCTCAGCATTTACTAGGATTTTAGTCTTTATTAATGTGGGTGTCCTTACCTCTCTTGGCCTCTAGAGGCTTGTTTTGAGCTACTTGCTTTTCAATATTAAGCCTTTGTTAATGGGAATGGGACGTTCCAGCATTATTTGTTTTTTTGCTTAATCTAAAAGAAATGTGTCTCACGTCTGGTGACAGTTATCGTCTGTTCTCTTGGAACCTGATCCGCACCTTCCTTGTCCACTGTAGCCTTGGCAAGAGCTGTGAGACTATTGTCTGGGCTGCCCAGGTCTGAATGTTCTGCTAACTCAGCAAGCCAGGTCCCTCTGTAGCTTCTTGGTTTCCTGATATCTCCCCTTCACTCGAACGAGGCTAAACTGTCCATCTTGTTTACATTGGCCACTCATTCTTGTTACGTTTCTTCATTAAGTAAATTTTACGTGTGTTCTCATGCATCTTGCATTGCAGCGTATATGTGTGCTCTAGCCTATTTGATGCAAGCATATTCTTCATGTCTAAGTACAATTTGACCTATTGTCTGTGTATCTTCGTGGTGGATACGTATGCGCTTTTTGTCTAATGCACCTACGTGTGTCTGCGTTCAGCAGTGACATCCTTTGCTTTCATCATCTTGGTTACTGCATGTTTATATTATATTTGTGTTCAGTGGACTCCCGCAGGTAACACTGGTCTTGCGCAGTCAGCGGTGGGCCAGAAAGCAGAGAGGAAGTGGTGGGCCAGAAAGCAGGAATGAACGGCAGATTGGGAGAACGGATGTGGAAGAGCAATAGATTTGGAGAAAGGATGCGAGATACAGGAGGAGTGAGAACAAATGAAGGACTGTAGACTACAGGGTGTACGGGAGAGCGTAAGGTGTGAGTTAGGAGCACCGTTGGGAATGTGGCAGGGGCTGGGGAGGGCAAGTTGTGACTTGGCTGTGTGACAGAGCAAGTAAGTATGCGCATGCTTGGCAGAGAGAGAGGCTTGGTAGTGGAAGTTCCAATGGAGAATAGTTGAGTTTGAGGGGTGGTCAGTGAGTGAGTAGAGTGTGGGCAATTGGGGCGATTGGAGAACATAGAAGGGCAATCCATGCACCATTAAAATTGATAACAATCAATAAAATTAATAATATAAAATAGGTGTGCACATTAATACAAAACAGTACAGAAAATCAAACACTGTTCTGTCTAGCCAGAGACATCCAGGACTTTTTCTATTAAATTTAGTAGCAGATAACACATACAAAAGGTGCAATTAATGACAACATGGCGTTCTGGCAGCCTCAGACACACTGCCTCTTTCTAGCAACCTGGCTATATTACACCCAGGCTCTCTATCATGCTACAGTCACTAAAGTATATGTGGCAGAAATGCTGCAATAAATAAAATGTGCTTCAAAATGTGCTTTTTCAGGCCCCAATATCCTGTAGAGTCTGTTTAAAGAGAGACGCATTAATTCCTCTGTTATGTGTTTGGGTCTGTCTAGCAGCTTTGAATAGCTCTCTTGAAGCCCCAATTAGATGAGTAGAGGTCTCTTCAAGGAGTTTGTGGATAAGACCCCTACATTGGATGGCTTTGGTGTGTATGCGAGTGCTCTTGTGACTGTGCCCTGCCTTAGTGCAGGGACTGAATGGGAATGGTGTAGGGATCTCTGTAAATCTCCTCCGGTTCCTGCATCGACTAGCTTATGGAGGCCACCGGCCTCTTGGACCAAGCCATTGTGGGTCTCCAATGTTAGGATGTGGGCATTATCACACTTCCCTCACCCATGCTGGAAGATGGGTTAACCTCAGAGTTAGTTGGAGTTTTTACGTTTGTTGGAAAACATGGGATGCAAGCTCTTTGCGGCTAGTTCCATTTGATAAAACCATGGCTCTTAAAGTATTAGATATTTTGCAAAGGTGCCACAGTCATAGTACCTTGTTTTATGTGCTGTACTCAATGGTAAAAGCCACAACCCCCATTGAAAACCCTTGCTGCCCTCAGGCCTATCAATATGAGTGGCAGGCAATTGCTACCGGGTAAAGCCAGCCTAACATGCTATCATGGCTTTCAAATAGGCTTTATTTATTTTCTGAACTTATAAAGCGCAACGGCTGCCCAAAGGCATCTTAGCGCAAAGCTAACATTTGAAGATGGCTGCAGGGAAAGACTAAAACAGGTAGTTCTTCAGAGCTCTCAAATTATATAAAGTCATTCATCCCACGAAGGGGGAGAGGGAGCAAATTCCACAATACTGGAGCAGCCACAGACAAAGAACGACCGAGTAAGCTTGAAACGAGACACCTTGACCACAAAGGCCTCAGTGGAGCGCAGAGAGCAGCGAGGCACATAGCACCTAAAATAACACTGGAGATATAGAGACCCAGTCCCACGAAGGGCATGGAAAACCAGGCAGAGTGCCTTAAACTGCACCCTCTTTCCTACCGGTAACCAATGGAGGTTACGAAGAACAGGGGAATGTGAGCACTATAATGAGTAGCGATCACTATGCAGTCGTCGAATCAAATAGGGAGGCTGCGCGAAAAGGAGCGCATAACAATAGCCCAGGGAAGACACTACCTGGGAGGAGACCACCAGAGCATGTAAAGGCATTCGCAAAAACGGAAGTAACTTCCGCAGCATCTTCGATTTAAGGTGCCCCGCTTGAAAGATAGCTCTAATTTGGGCGGCCATAGAGAGGAGGAGCTTTTCACCCCAAGATCTTTCACCAGTAAAACTCGAGAGAGAAACCTACCCAGCACAAAATGCCAAAACCCAGGAGACCAAAGAGAAGTGGCCTCAGAGGACCCTACCACCAAAACCTTTGTCTTTTACCTGTTCAATTTCAGCCAATTGGAACACATCAGCCAGCATTAAATTGATCTGGGATAGTTAAATCTGGATGTGACATCTCTGTTGTGACATTAACACAGACATGATATTTCCAGGCTAGCATTTCTTAGAACCATATCATTTTAAGCAGGGTGTCGATCTCCAGACCAGGGCAGCTCTTTCCTCTCTGCATCAAAAATCGAATACTTTCGACTGTGCGCATGATTTTGCTAGACCCGTTGCAGAACCACTTCAATTCACAATTTCTTTCTCATTACAAGTCTCTAACTTTCACTTCTGCCCCTTTTCAGTTGGAGACATTACAGAGACCTTTGATTGAGCATGCATGCGTTGCCGGACCACTCCTTTCACAGTTCAAGCATTCATCAGCAGTTTAGCTTTACTTGTGTCTTTCATCACACATGTTTTAACAATGTTCGTTCCAGCACTCATTTTACAATGTTGCTGCTTGCACCTTGGCTTCAACACAGACTGGTCTTGTATCAGTCTTCCCAACTCACTGGCTGTGTTGATTTCTCTGAAGCTGCCTTGTTTTTTGGGCCAAGGAGGGTACCACAGCGGCTGCTGCTTCTCCCTGACTCGGTTAGTCATGTATGAGGATCGCGGGTGTCTCCAACACACAATACAGGATTCTGCTGACTGGTTTCTTGGCCTTTAGCTGTCTAATCTCGAGGGCTTTTGAAAGTAATGGTTTCTTGTCGGAAAGGTAAAGGGAAGTTCCCTCTTTGCTAACCCCTCTTGGTTTGCCATCTTTCTTCACTTGTTCAGCTGCCGCCTGGAAACTGCTGTCCTTCGTGTGCTTTGCCTCGCTCGTAAAATGTCCTCTATGAGGTAAATCATTAAGAGTCATGAGATAAATGTGCCTCTATTTAGGTAATCATTTTATCTCATGACTATTAATGAGGGAAATCCTGAAATCCCATCATGTGTGCAGCCCAGAGTTAAAGTAATACATGTTTAATAGCACTGCATTATTTAAATGACAATTTCAAGAAGAAAGACAATGTAATGATTCGTTTTCACACATTCAAAATTCTAGAACTGCATATTAGCTCCCTGTGGATAAATTGCATTGATTGCAGGGGAAGGGCTATTTGGAAGAGATGGTATTTGCATTAAAGATATTTTATAGAGCTGATGTTGGGCATCTTGCAGTGATGTGTGCACTCGGTGGGCACAGTAAAGGTGGTACATGTGCTCCAATTACCATCAGGCATGGGTCAGAACATCACTCCTGCTTGGGAAAAACTAGCTGCGCCTATTCATTTAGAATGAAGTTAGTGAACTCTTGGGCATTGATACTGTGGATCAAATGGGAGGATCGACAGTGTTTCAGGGCCAATATCATGATCACTACACGCCATTGTGTTATACACGTTTTCATATACCGGAAGGTTTGTTGAAAAGTGCCAAATACTTTACTCTTTGTGTTTTGGACTCCCCTAAAAAAGTCATAATTTGGATTCAATGATTCTGATGTTCGTTGGCATTATGCTATAGAGTTGGGTTCTTTATCTGTGGCTTCGCTATGGGATAATACTCTCTTGGAATGAAGTGCATAATAATTAAGCAATATGACCCGAGCGGCGGGGGCATTACCGACTCAGGTAATGCCCCGGGGCCCATAGTTATAGCCCTGAGCGAAGCGAGGGCCTTCAGGAAGGCCCCGGGGCATTACCTGAGTCGGTAAAGCCCCCGCCACGAAGGTCATATTGCTATTAGTACCCCGGACCGCATTATGTGCGTGACCGGGGCACTAAAAGCATTTTTTTTCTGTCCCGAAATGCTGCTGCGTTTCGAGACAGAAAACAAACACAAAAAAAACGACCAAGAAAATGGCCGCCATGCAAAGGGAAAACGGAGTCCATTTTCCCTTTCCATGGTGGCCATCGGGAGCGGACACGGTGGGAACACAAATGTTCCCAGTGTGTCTGCTCCCGAAAAAGAAAAAGAAGCAGAAGGTAAGTGGGATTGGGATGGAGGGGAAGAAAAAAAAACTAAAATAAAAATACATACCTGCCCCGGCAGGGGACGATGGAAGCTTCCAGCTGTGTGGAGGCACGGAGCGGGGATGGCCCCGCTCCGAATCTCCACACTGCTGGACGCTGCTATCACCCCCCAACGGGAACGCAGGAGCAAGCAGGTAAGTGTGGTGGGGAGGGCAGGGAGGAGGGAGGGAAGGGAAGAAAAAAAAAGAAGCTTACCTGAGTCCCCCGCGGGGGACAAAGGCAGCCTCTCAGCCGTGTGGAGGCTCGGAGCGGGGATGGCCTAGCTTCGAGCCTCCTCATTGGCTGAGGGGCTGCCACGCCCCCCGCCGAGGACAAGGCAGCTGGAATCCCGGCCGAGAATCAAAGGATTCTCGGCCGGGTAAGGACCCGGCGAGAGCCAATCAGAATGCGTGTTGCATTCTCCTTGGCGCTCGCCGGGTACTAATATATAGTAAGCATTGTCCAGTTGGATAGCTCATAAGCGAAGCACTGGTTTCTGACATGAGGGGAGCCCACTCATCGCAAGTTTGTATCTTGTGACAGCGCCGACATAGTATTTTATTCTTCCAAGGTCAATGCATGTATTTATTAATATATTATTTCATTATGTTTTAATGATAACACCATCTGTTCCAGCGCCTAGCAGCAGGAGGAATACATCAGGAAGCGCTAATTAAGAACGCATATTATTATTATTATAGATCCAGTTAGTTGTCTATTTGGTTGCAGTTGGCGTTAGCACTTGCCAGATTCTGTTTACTTAGCCACAGAAACTGAGCATTTGGAGGTACAAGTCGCCCAGCAAACCACAACACATGCATGACAGGGGGCCCTCTGAGATGGCTGCCTACCAGAATAGTATCTCTGTGCAGCGCCATAGATAGGTGATTTTTGAACTTCTCTGGGGAGGGAGCAACAAGTCTATCATTTCTTATTTTTCTAAATGTGTTGTTTTTGTTAGAGGCTAAACATGTCCCCAATGCCTACTTCAGAGTTCACTTTCCCATGGGTGGGTTTAGATCACTGCGGCACCAGGATTAATTCAGAGCCACTGCGTTGGGCTAGTTGGGCCAGAACATTTGCTTAACCCAAATGCGCAGGACATCTCCTTCTGCCCTACCAGTCCTGATTGCTTTTGTAATGTCTCACACTCCTATGTGTTCTGGCCTCCTGTGCTGCCTTTCCACCTTTAATAGTATGCACACTGCTTTTAAGATCAATATAAAGGTAATAGTAGAACCACGTGATTTCTTTCTCTTGCGTCATTGTTCCATCTGTGCGTTGTCTACTTTCTGGTGGATTGTTCTGATGTGCTCTTCATGCTAAATCTCTTTCTTACACAAATCAATATGTCCACTTTCATTACACCCTTAATAAAAACTATTCAAAATACAGCGAGAAATGTGTCTTATCTATGGTCATAGCGTGTAGGTAACAACGACTGTGTAAACTTAAAGTTACTTTAAAGATTTCTGTGAAAGCTGTCAGCCATTGTCTCCTAATTCTCTTGAGCAGGAACAGCATTTGCCAGTAATTCAAGAGCCAACGGGGAAAGGGGTGTACCAAAATATGCACATTCGTAAGCAAGAGATTGCAATTTTGATCACTGCAGGTGAAAAAGAAGAGGAATCGCAGGCTTGGGTGTTTCCACATCCCTGTGTAACTCTGGGGGGGACTTCCTGAACAGCAGACAGATGCTACTTTGATATTATGAAACAGTTAGGATGGTGGGGTTGTAACGGGGTCAGGCCAGAAGTTTTGATTGAAGGCCTTTGAAATCGATGGTGAGAGATACACATGCTATTTTGAGAATAAGCTCTACTCTGGAATTAATCTGTGTTGTTCTTTCAGCATTATCCGTTCGTTCTTTTTCATAGATGTCTTATGTGCAAGGGAAACATAAATGAAAAGGAGCAAAACACAGAAGTTACAAACCTAGTTCACTTGTGTTTAATTATCTTGTAAAGTGGTACGGAAACTCCATTGGAATTGGCCCATATCCGTGAGTTTGTACCCACAATATTATATGATAGCCATGTGTGGGCCACTAACTTTGAAGTGGATTTTCATACAACTGAGGACATTCTCTGTACAAAACCATAGCAGAACATCTGATGATCTCTAGCCTCCAGTGTATCGGACCATCAACATCACTCTCTTCATACATTTCTATCAAAACAAACACTGTTTTATGGCATGGAGATTTCTCTGACAGTAAGTCATTTGACTAACATGTCAGATTGGGATACCATGTGGCAAAATATTTGTTGACCTTGTTTGTAATTAACATGCTACAATGGGCCTCATTCCGAGTACGGCGCTAACCAATGGCGCTATTAACGCCTTGGTTGACGCCGTACCCGGACCGGCAGCGCCTTGGTGGATGGCGGAATTATCGCCCCATTCCAAGGTTGGCGGGGCGGTAATTCCCCATTCACCAAGGCTCTTCCCCATTCCCAAATGAGCCCCCATAGGGCTCAATGGGAATGGGGAAGATGCAAATAACGGTGACCGTTCATTGCGGTCACCGTTATTGGCTTGGAGGCCCCTTTGCGCCCTCGACTTTAACACCTGCTCAAAGCAGGCGTTAAGGGCGAGGGTGCAAAGGGAACTCGGAGTATGGCGGTAAGGGATTACCGCCACCGGTCTCGTTAACGGTGGCCGCTATCCCTTACCGCCATACTCGGAATGAGGCCCAATGTAACTCTCCCAAGATGAGGGACATGACCACAAGGTCAGTTTGCACGCTGAAGATATGCCGTTCAATAAGGGTGTAGTGATGCAGTCTGATAGGTGGATGAGTGGAAAATCAAACAATATAGGCCCTGAACTAGATAAGCGCAAGTGTAACCAGTGCTCCAGATAGGATTTTGAAGTGGGAGTATTTTACTCCCTATTTTTTAAAGTTGCGAGTAAAATGATTTTTTAGGGAGTCAAAATTTAAGTCCAATTCCCAATGGCAGTATTTTATAAGCGGGTAAAAATATGTTTTAAATGGGAAATGTAAATGTTTTTGTAATAATGATTTCTTTGCACCTAGTTATGCATACACATTATCAAGATACGTTTACTTCTTCCGATCACGCTGTAATCGCACTTTCTTCCTGTGGTACTACGTGCACTGCTGGTCCAAACATATCCATGGAGCTGTCTGAGGGAAAGCAAGGGCACAAGATCATATGTGTCTGTTTCCCATTTTTTTGTTGGAAGTATTTTTACCCTCTATTTTTCTTTTTGGGGAGTATTTGCCTATTTTTAGGGAGTAAAAGTGGCCGATACACTCAGCCCTACATATAAGGGGTGTAACAGACTACAATTTCCTTTCTACCGGACAGGGGTAGAGAAGTTTCATTCTAGGACTGTGGCAGATCCCAATCGTTACCAAAGTGGAGAGAGCTTGGGAAATAACTGTGCGCTGCAGGCCAGTGTGTCTGCTCTTTAAATAGGGTTGAATGTCTCCATATTGCAGTCATATTTGGAATTTTTCAGTCCATGAATGTAAATACCATCGAAGGAGACATGTCTAAAGTGCATGATGGATATTACATTGAGATAGCTTTAAATGATGTGAGTAGCTTTATATTGACTCATTTAAATCTGTGTAAACACAGAACGAGCCAGGGTATTAACACACAGTAGACTGTATGCACATGTTATCAAATACGTTCATTTTTTTATAAATATATGCCCAAAAATAAAATTGAACCGAAAAGTGTTATTAAAGTAACAGAAGCCTATGTAGATTTAGATTTGGTTAACAGTAAGAAATATATATTTTCTAAAGGTGGACAAAGTAGATTGTTAACTAATAATTGGAAAAAAGTTGTAATTCAAATGTTAAGGTTACAAAAGGTAACATAAAGGCCAAGGTGTCATGCATCCCTATTTCAATACCTATTAGGGATCATGATGAACATCACACCACATATGATTTCGGAACTGGCAACAGTAATTACTGTGGTAGTACTATCAGAAATATTCTATGAAGAATTAACCCAGTGGCCTAAAAAATACAATAAGAATGGCTATGCTTAGCACTGGCTCTCAAACTAAATAAAATCCACTTTGAGAACTGGCCAGAACAAAGTAGACCACTTAATTCAAAGATAGTTCCTTTCATTATAAGAAGTTTGCTTGGTTTAATGAAGGATGAAATTGATGATTAACGTGCTTGGAATTATTCACGCCGCAAACGTATTATACCTGATGCCAGAAATTATATTATTATTTAGAACAAAGGCACTAAGATATGTCTGCACAGCACCAAACCTTGAGCTTTGTTTTCAAGATGTTTCAACTCTACTCTACTTAAAACCCATAATTTTCAATGAGTTCTATTTATATCATGGTAAGACTTTTTTCTTGTTTTTGCAGCATAGGGTATTGCATCTTGTTTGTGCATGGCCTGAGCAAGCTTTGCACATCTCTTGGCAAATGGGGAACCACCACGTTGACTGTGTTTACGCTGCTTCTGCTTCTCCTGTTCTCCTGGAAAACTATAAAACAGAATGAAATCTGGCTGACGAGAGAGTCTCTGTTCAGGTAAGACAAACAAAAGCAATTTATTTTCTAAATTAGTTAGCACATTTCTACGTTAAAGGACAAGATGTCGATTGACAGTTAAAACAATTGAACACATGAAAGTCTGTCTACTGCTTTTTAAACTCTGTTGTAATTGGCGATCCCCAATCAGAACAACTTCCTCCTAAGATCGCTTTATGATGCCTGACTACAAAGTAGCATGGTCATTCATGGCAGTTTTATTATATACTTGCACAATATGGGGTTGCTATTGTTAAGCTGGCTATGACCGGGTTTGCCTAAGAACGCCCTATACACATGTTGCATGTTAACGGTAACAGTTCTGTGTCTGAGCGTTTGGCTTGTTGTAGCTAAGCGGGGACCTGCAACCTCTGGACCTCGAGATGTTCCAGAGGTTGCTCCCTGCAGCCATTTTCCCCTTGCCTTCTGGACTGCAATCTCGAAGGATCTGGTAGGAAAACAACTTGGGATGGGACTGGTTGATGCTCAGTGAGTAATTGTCCATTGATTGTAATCCGTTTTTGGCCTGTTTCATGTACTCTAGTGGAGGGGTTTGAGTGTATTTTCCATTGTTTTTTGTCCAATTTGTACTATTGTGATGAGTTTCTCTTGTGTTTTTGTAGCTTCTGATCCTGTTTTTCTGTGCTGGCATGCATGTAGAGTGTGAAGTTCCTGGGGTGTAGGCCTTTGTTTGTGTCTGGCTTTCTTCCAGTCCTGCCCTCCCCCTCCCAGCCCGCCCACCTCCCCCGATTGTTACATCCACCTAGTCATAACTAACCTTCCCAGGGCAGCCCTCAGCCCATGCAGCCCCCGTGGCTAAGGGCCCCAAGGCAAAAGGTGGCTCCCACAGAGGCAGCTCCAGATTGTGTCTGCAGGTATCAGCAGGGAAGGCCAGTGACCAGCTGTCAATAGCAGCAACCATCAAGTGGGTGGGGAGTAGAGCAATCACTCTACTCCAAAAGCCCTGCCACTCTACCTGCCCTCAGACCATAGCAGACCAGGACATTAACACTAACCTGTTTAACACCGAGAGACAATTGTGAACATTAACCTGCATCACATCTAGATAGGATTGTGAAGGTTAGCAAGTGCCACACTTGCAACTGTGAATGTTAGCAAGTGCCACGCTTAGAACTGTGAATATTACCACATGCCACACTTAAAATTGTTAACATTATCCTGCGTCACATCTAGATAGGATTGTGAAGGTTAGCAAGTGCCACACTTAGAACTGTGGAAGTTAGCAAGTGCCACACTTAGATAGAATTGTGAACATTAGCCTTTGTTGCATCTAGATAGGATTGTGAAGGTTAGCAAGTGCCACACTTAGATTTGTGAACATTAGCCCACGTCACATATAGATAGGATTGTGAAGGTTAGCAGCAATACCTAGTCCGATAGCACAGCGAGTAGAGTGCTTGCTTTGATCATTGTGCCAAGCCTGCTGACACAGGTTCGAATCTGGGCAGGGCCCAACTCAGCCTTTCATCCTTTTGAGGTGGATAATTGAGCACCACACACCATGGGTAATAATAAGCAGCGCTCAGATACCTGAGGGTTTGTAGCGCTATATAAAATGCTAAATTATTATTATTAATTATTATAAGCAAGTGCCACACTCAGAAGTGTGAATATTAGGACATAACACACTTAGAAAGAATAGTGAACATTAGCCTGCGTCGCATCAAGATAGGATTGTAAATGTTCGCAAGTGCCACATCTAGATAGAATAGCGAATATTAGCCGTTGCCACATCTAAACTGCATTGGGAATATTACCAATGCCACATTTAGATAGAATTGTGAATGCTAGCTTGCTTCGCATCTAGACAGGATTTTGAAGGTGGCCCAGTGCCACATTTGGATATAATTGTGAATATTGGTATGCGTCATATATAGACAGGATTATGAACATTAGCCAGTGCCGGATCTAGATAGAAATGCAGAGATATTCATGCGCCACATCTAGAAAGAACGTGGAAATTTAGCATATAACTTCTAGATAGCGAGGCCAATAACCAACCCACTAACAATTTCACCCCTCAGCATACACCTCTAAACTCTAACCAAACACAACCACAACCCTAAAGCACAACAAACCGCGTAAACTTCTCTACACTGCAACAACAAAACAAACCACACATAGCTTCACACAACGGCTACCAACCGGAAAGCACCCCGAAGCTCATCAAACGGTGTTAACCGAACTGAAGCTGCCAACAGCACATCACCGCTCTCTTGCACTTATCCCGCTTGTTCCCACTAACTCACTCCCCACCCCCTTTCCTTTTCAGATCCGCCAGAGCATCAGAGAACCACTCCGGTAGTGATAGTGCACGGTATAAATAACCATTAACAGTACAACCCCTAGCAGTCCTAGCCAGCATGGTCAATAGTGACGGTCCATGGGAATTGTAGTCCAAAACATCTTGACACCTGCAGGTTTCAGACTCCTGTAAGTTGAAGCCTGAAGTGATAACTTCCCATGCAAAATATTGCTGACACGGACACACTATTAGTAATTTGACCATGCAAGATTTGTGTAGCTTATTTGAATCCACAGATACTGGGATTATACTACCCCCTAACTTTGTTTCCTTGTCACATCTTGCATGTAAATTAGGTCTTTCCAGGGTTGAAAATAGACCCTCGTTCGAGTTTTCAGTTTGGCATTCCTTTTTAAATCCCACCCTCTTAGCAGTGTTAAATGAGGAGTGAATTTGCATAATCATCCTGTTTTTGGTCTATCTGAAAGAAGATCTTTTTCTGGGACATACGTATAATTATGAGAGACGTACTTGTGTTTCAGTATGGAAGGAGGCAGTTTTCTAAACTAATGTGATTAACAGGCCATGCCCCATTAAAAGGTCAACCCTTTTCTGTGGATTTTGATGTTTTGTTTGTGATCGCAAGGGAACACTGGCCCACAAAGGAGTAGTGCATTTCAGTGATGCCTTTACATCTGCAAATTGATTTTTTTTAATTTATTGTCTTTTGGTTTTAAACCTTTCACAAAAATTGCATCTTTGAAATAACATATTACATAAGCAAATTTCAGACATATATAAACCTAAGTGGTCAACAAAGTATACGATAATTTGAACATGCCATCTCTATTTGCAAAGACATTGTCTATAAAATGTATAGCCGCTATAGATTCCTGCGCCCATTTCTCGTGTGATTGTGGCAGCAAGTACCCGCTCCAGTATAGGGCTGCATTTTCGTCCTTTGGTTTCTCTGGCTTGGATTCACTGTGAACTATTGGTTTTCCCTGGTGTACACGGGTTGGTGCCAGCCTTTCACCCCCCCTCCTCACACCTCCTCCCACTGCCTGCCTCATCCTGTTTCATTGGTCCATGCTTGAAGCACGTGCCCGGAAGTAGTCTTAGCCTCTGCAGGCCATTTTGTATGAACACTGGGCTTCCTGTGCCCATTTCTCGTGTGATTGTTGGAGCAAGTGCCTGCTCCAGGGTAAAGCTGCATTTTTATTTATTCTTTTATTTGGGTACTTGGTTTAACAATCAAACCTTTTTTACCATTTCAAACATCATCAGTCACTATGTTACAAAGGTAACTCTAAAGAGTAAAGAAAACGAAAACAGTTTTATCTCTTGCCATGGCATTTTAATCTTTTGGGGTTTCTCTGGCTTGGATTCACTGTGAGCTATTGGTTTTCCCTGGTGTGCACAGAATGGCCCCGACTAGCCTCCTCCCTCTTCCCCTCCTCCCACTGCCTGCCTCATTCTGGTTCATTGGTCCATGCTTAAAGCACGTGACCAGAAGTGGTGTTGGCCTCTGTAGGCCTTTTTGTGGAACAGCGGGCTTCCTGCACCTATTTCTCGTGTGATTGTGGAAGCAAGCACCTGCTCCAGGGTAAGGCTGCATTTTCGTCCTTTGGTTTCTCTGGCACAGAGTCACTGTAAACTATTGGTTTCCCTGGTGTGCACAGGATTGCTCTGACCTGCCTCCACCTTCCTCCCCCCTCCTCCCACTGCCTGCATCATGCTGGTTCATTGGTCCATGCTTGAAGCACATCACCAGAAGTGGTCTTGGCCTCAGTAGGCATTTTTGTGTTAACATTGGGTTTCCTGGGCACCTTGCTTGTGTGATTGTAGAAGCAAACATTGATTCCAGGGAAAGGCTGCATTGTTCGTCCTTTTGATTCTCTGGTATGGATTTCCCTGGTGTGCACGGGCTAGCTTTGGCCTGCCTCCACCCTGTACCCCCCTCCTCGTGCTGCCTGCCTCATTCTGGTTCATTGCTCCATGACCAGAAGTTCCCATCTTCAGAGGACTGCCCAGGGCAGCCAACGAAGGGCAAAAGACAAAGGGCAGCACCCTAGGGCAGCTCCCATCCCGTTTGCCCGTGGACCCCCAATGGCACACGCTACAGCGACAACCAGGAAAGGTAGGGACCACAGCCATTACCGTGGTCCGGAAAACCCTACCACTCTTATGTTACCAGTACTCGCTCTTAACACTGTGCTCCTTAGTTAACCATTGCACTGCCCCTACATCGCATCGAGAGGATCTCGTAGGGTCACCAAACATCTACGCTGGGGAAAGGATGGGGGGTAGGTAAGGTATTGCTCCTGGCAAATTTACTGATTTCAGATTGACTTATACTCGGGTGTGTGATCCTCTCATACAGTGTATGTTATGAATCTGGGTGCATTCTTCACATAATGTATGTTTTGAACCTAGATGCTTTTTCACACAGTGTATGTTTCGAATCGAGGTGTATTCTTCACACAATGTATGTTTTGATCCTAGATGCATTTTTCACAGTGTACGTTTTGAATCTAGGTGTATTCTTCACACAGTGTATGTTTTTAACTTAGATGCATTTTTCACACTGTGTATGTTTTGAACCTAGCTGCATTTCTTCATACAGTGTATGTTTTGAATCGAGGTGTATTCCTCACGTGGTGTATGTTTTGAATCTAGGTATATTCTTCACAAAGTGTATGTTCTGAACCTAGATGCATTTTTCACGCAGTGTACGTTTTGAACCCAGATGCATTTCTTCACCAATGTATGTTTTGAATCTAGCTGTATTCTTTATACAGTGTATGTTTTGAAACTAAGCATATTCTTTATACAGTGTATGTTTTGAAACTAAGCATATTCTTTATACAGTGTATGTGTTGAGCCTAGATGCATTCTTCAGACATCATATGTTGGGAATCTGGGGGCTTTTCACACAGCCTTATGCATTGAATCTAAGTGCATTTTCACAGTGTAGGTTTGAATCTGCAAACTACAAACTCACAATGTTTCCCAATGTGCTCTGAAATGCCACAAGATTATCCCTTGCTGCACGCCGAATTGTCTGAGGGCAGCCAATCTGTTGAATCTAGAGGAAAAATTAAGCATCCTCATTGTGACTGGGGTGGTGTTCCTGTAGGCCAGATCATAGGAAGAGAAGGCCTGCTTCCTGGTTTTCTCTTTGCATGTCATTGTAGTCTCAAACCTCACAATGCTTTAGCTCCTATAGAAGCGTTGCCCCACCTTATAGGTAATGCAGGCACATCACATATGAACACCTCCCAACGTCTTCTCCTTTGTTCTCTTCACTACCCTCACCCCAACTCCTTGCCACCTATCCCCTGATGCTCCTTCCACCACCCTCATTACAACTCCTTGCCACCTCGTTTCCAATACTCTCCTCACAGCTCCTTTTCAACTCCTCTCTAGTAATCTTTTCACCACTCCGCTCTTAACTCCTTGTCACCTTCTCTCCAATGCTCTTTTTACAACCCCCACATAACTCCTTCCCACCTGTTCTCCAAAGACCTACACACCCACTTTCTCACAACTCATTGCCACCTCCTCTGCAATGCCCTTTCTAGCCTTTTCCGAATTCCTACCCACCTCTTCTCTGCAGATCTTTCCAACTCATACCGATTGCCACATTGTTGTTCCATCCAACCGTCTACCTGGTAATGTGCCCAACCAGCTTTCCTGTTCCACAATCTCTCCACCTCCTTCCTGTTCACCACCACAACCCCCTCACTCCTGCAAACACAGTGGCTCTCACACCAGCTCTTCATTCACACACTGAGGTTGTGGCTTTTATTTAGGTTTAAGCCCATCTCCCCCTATAGGCCAGGCTCAACTAATGCAATTGCTCTTGCAGGTGATAATAGACTCTGACCTGCAATGTGTTTATTGGGCAGCTTTGCTTTACTGTATCTACTGTCAATTCAGCCACAATTCAGCCACGCAGGACCAAGCTCTCAAGAGGCGTGTGCTCTGGCAAATGCGTTTATTGCCTATTTTCATGATAAGGTTCATGATGAGGTCCATTCTAATTTTATAAAAATTGATTTACAATCCTCTACTTCTATTTATCCCCTTCGCAACTGTGTCTACCGTTTAAATCATCCGAATTTTCTTTTTCGTTGGTAAACACAGTTGATATTGAAACCTTAATCCAGAAATTGAAACCAACCAATTTTGATTATGATTTCCTTCCCCCTATTTGGCGGTGCAATAGGCATCATCTCTTACATTCTAACCAATTTTGTGAATGCCTCCCTGACTCAGGGTATGGTGCCTTGTGACCTAAAGCGGCCTGTTCTCACGCCTTTGCTGAAGAAGCTCTCTCTGAATCACCAGGCACTGGAAATCAATCGACCTATTGCAGGGTTACCATGGACCGCAAAGATCCTGAAAAAAATAGTTACGACACAGTTGCAGGATCACCTGAAGGATAATCCTATTCTGGATAGGTATAAATCCGGTTTCAGACCCGGTCATAGGACTGAAAACGATTTGGTGTCAGTCTGGAACGATATATTACGGGCCACTGACGATGGTGATTTGGCCATGTTGATCATGCTCGATTTGTCAGCGGCCTTTGACACAGTGGATTTTGATCTACTATTGAACAGACTTGTCTGAGGTAGCTCGGAAAATGCATTGAAATGGGTTTCTTCATTTCTACAACATAGGACCGAAGTAGTTAAACTAGGGGGGTCACTATTCTGATGACCTCCCTGTTCAATGCAAACTTCCACAGAGGTCGTCATTATCTCCAATACTATTTAATGTGTATCTCCAACCTCTGATGGTCATTTCTTTTCAAATTTGGCCTGCAATATCAATCCTATTCTGACGATACACACATCTATGTTAGACCTAAAATCTGCACCTGAAGAAATTGACCAAATTAATGCATGTGCCAATGCGATTAAAACTTGGATGACCGAAAGCAAGCTCCAGCTCAACCCAAAAAAAACTAAGTCATGGTGCTTGGCCCAAAACATCTGCTCAAAAATTATCTAGACTTCATCTAGACTCTGTTTGCCTGAAAATATTTGACACAGATACCCCCTTCTCTAGTGAGGTGAAAAATCTTGGTTGTATATGGCAAGCCTCACTGGAATTTAAAGCTCAGGTTTCACAAATAGTGAAAGTGTCTTCTATCAACTTAGACTTCTGAAAACCATTTTGCCATTTATACCTATAACTGAACGTGCAGTCGTTGTAGCGACAATGGTGAATTCTAGACTTAGTTATGCCAGCAGCTTCCTCCTGTTAGCCCCGGAGACTCAAATAGATCTTCTCCAGGTGGCCCAGAATGCAGCCGTCAGATTGATCTTCAATTTACCTAAGAGAGCCCCTATCTCTGTTTATCAAAGAAGATTGCATTGGCTCCCTGTGAGGCGAAGGATTGAGTTTCGAAACACTGTGTCTGGTACATAAATGTATCCAGGGTTCTTCGCCCAAGTATCTGGCATCAACAATTCAACTATATCAGCCACCTCGAACACTGTGATCATCTGGTAAAAACGTGTTGCTCGTTCCATCCTCCCAGTATGCTACTCTGGGAGACCCTGCTTTTCCATCAAGGGCCCTCGCTTATGGAACTTACTCCTACATGAATTGTGAAACATCATCTCCTTTTCTATGTTTCGCTCTAAGCTTAAAACACATCTGTTTAATTAAACTTAGAATTGTTGAAGAGGCCATCTGAGCTTTTTAAGTTTCCATCAGCGGCTAGATGGAGTGTCTGCTGCTTGATTCCGCAAGGATATGCATGTAATAAATCCTCAACATCAATATCGAGATCTTGTCTGCCATTTTGAATCAGACATGTGCAGTGGCAGGCAGATGGCTCTAGCATAGCACTTCCTTGCCCTGCAGCTTAAATATCTCTGTTTGCCTGTTCACTGCAGAGCCAGCTATCAGTAACCTTTCCATAAAAGCAAGTCTCCCGCTGCTCCCAACTGCTGGGGGCTGATCAGGGGACACAATGTCACTACAGTGGACTCTAAAGCAGGGAGATTCATGATTATTTGGGGCATCCGTTAGGGAAAGTGACGCAACATTCGCATATACCCCAGGACAGTCCTCTACCACAGTGATGGAGATTGGCAGGGTGGCCCAAAAGATCCCCCATATATCACCTACGGGTCCATGAAATCCTGACCCCTGTCACGGCCCCCGATCCAGCAGCCCCAGTGAAAGGCAGAATACACCCTTACAGTGGCCATGTGAGAAAGTTTATTTTTCTCTGCACATTTAGACCAACCTATAAAAGAACAATTGTATCAACTGTTACTCTCCCCTCGTGGGTGAGGATGGCAATTGTGAAGGCATATTTGTTGCAGGTGATCCCTTTGCTGACACTGATTATAAGGTGGGCTGCCAGAGAATTAGTGAACTCAAAGACAGAGGTATTCAAAGTTTTCTCAATCAAAGTTTGCGGCCTGGTTGTTGCTTAGAACTGTGCGGCACACTACCAGTTATAGGCAGAAGAGCGTCAGGGGGGAACGCACTTGTTGCTGTCTATTTTACATAGAACTCTGAATATATTTTTAAACTATACTAAAAAGGTTGCTCTGTTACAGCACCCGTGTAGCCTGTCCTTCATCTGGCTCTGCCCCCAGCTAGTGCCAAACTTGAGTATGTTCTAATTCGTCTGAGAACTCTGACGAGGGAAAGATAAAGACATAGGAACAAAAGCAACAATCTGAAAACGGCTCCCGATTCACCAACATGCAGTAAGATCATAGACAATAGGAAGCACTGAATTACATCAATTTTTAAAGTTTCTTTTATTTTTAATTAATGTGATTAGCATATAAATAGCTTTACACATAATTACAAACACTTACAAAACACTTATTGGCTCTCCATTACTTAAAATATACAAGCATTACATCCCTTCAACCACACTCATTCGTTTACATAATGCAAATAATTGTTTTCTACTGGCATACCAAAAAACACTTTCTAAAATACATTTGATGTCCCAGGTGTTAACAAAGGTTCTATCTGCTTCCAGATATTATACAATGCGATGTGCAGCGACTTCTTTTCACTATTTAAACAAAAAGCCCAGAATGCATCGTTTTTTATACAGTCATAGCTCCTAGCAAATCATCCCAGTAGGGTCATATAAACGAGTGCCTTTTGCCTGCACTCCGGTAGAACGTGTCTGACCGATTCCATCATTGTGCTTACTTTACAGATCCGACACGTTCTCTCCGATGTACGGATTCCCAATTCTGGGCCTTTAACCATAAGAACTGGGAGTCTGCATGCATTTTCAGTATGAATCTACTAAGGATCCTGGCAAAGATTCAAATCATTCTGTGGTTTGTGGAACTTATGGGACAATTCCACTTTAGGTCTATAAAGCTTCAACATGGCCATATGATCATAGTTATTGGGCCAATCCCATGTTCAACGCTACGAACAAATTGCCTCTTTAGATCTAAATAGCCTCGCTCCTAGTTCTAATCAGGGCACCAATCCATCTGTTTGAAGGTCTCGCGTAACACTAGTGAGTAGCCATCGGTCCCATCATTGGCGTATGTTTGGCCCAATAATTTAAGTAAAGGGCATTTGGGTGTAGTCGTGGCTCCAATGTAGAATAGACCTCTTTGTTTAAGTGCCATTGCAGGTAAGGACAACAATCCCAACTCCAATCGGAGTAATTCAACTGGCACGCTCTGAGCCATACCCAACATCCTACGCCAAAATGTATCCTCTATTGCTTTGAGCCACGTAAGGTCCCACATCGACAGTGTCACTAAGCCGTATAGCATTACCGCACCGAAGCACTGTTTATATAATGTTAGGATACCCACCAGGCTAAAACTGGATGTTTCCAACACAGATGTATAGATGCGAGTTGTTAGGATGACCGCCTTCCTCCTTTTTGCTATTAATTCTGTGTAGTTACCTTTGACACTCAATACCAGGCACAGATATTGGTATTGGGTCACATACTGTACCCGGTTTCCACCTACAACAAATTCAAAGTTAGTCAGTTTCTTTGAATTAAAATTCATCATCTTGGTCTTGCCCAAATTGACCACTAGATTATTTTGTTTCACATATTCGAACATGCCCCCCACCAATCATTTCACCCCTCCGAGTGTATGGTCAAAGATCACTACGTCGCCTGCGTACATGAGACAGCAAACTGTAGTGGTCAAGAGCTTGGTGGAACAGTTATTAATTTCTCTCAGGTTTGAGGCAGGTCTGACAGGTAGATGTTGAATAGAAGTGGTGCCAGCATGCACCATTGTTTCACTCCCTTAATTATAGTAATAGAGTCCATGGTGGGACCTCTGCAATCCAGTGTAACCTTGACACTCAAATTCTCATGCACTGACTGCGTTCAGTATCGGCTCTGGGCATCCCCATAGTTACATTTTATCCAACAGTTTCCTCCGGTCTATGGTCTCGTATGCTGCATGGAAATCTATCAGAGTAGTGTATAGGCCAGGGTTACCCTGGGTATGAGTAATTCATCCATTGACCTTAGATTGTGATTTACCCCTGAACCAGGTCCGAAGCCCATTTGAAAACAATCCAAAATCTGCTTAAAGTCCACCCATATAACACAAAGGATGCAAACAATGTGCCTGTGATGTTGAGTAGTGAAAGTAATCTGTAGTTCGCTGGGTCTGTACGATTACCATTTTTAAAAACCAGGAACAAGAATGCTTTCCTCCACAAGGCCTGTATCGTGCCATTTGCTGACACCTTGTTAAATAATCCTACGATAGAGGCCCAACGCTCAAGATCTTTTCTCTAATACAGTGTTGGTGACCCCGTTTGGACCAGGGGCTCTGGAGATTTTTTATTTCAATTTCTTTTACTCGATATCCTTCGTTTGAAATACCATACCGAACCCTCTGTGTTCATATTCTGAAGGCCCTTTACATTATAACGGATGATTCACAGACTTCTGTGTTAAGTGTTCATTCCATTTGATGGCGCTAATGGGGTTTACTAATAAATTAGCGTTATTCATTATTTTTTATTTAATAAAAATGCACGGGTAGACAACGTGAAAAAGGTGGAAGGTAACCAAAGGGGACACAATGAGACCTCATCAACTGACACATTGGCAAACGATACCCTGGGGGAGGTCATCTTGGGCCCCGAAATGAAAAATACAGCCGGGGTACACAGTGAATTGCCTGTAGTGAGTGATGGGAAGGCGGTTTCGGATCAAAAAGAAACCCTCTCCCGCCTTCTCTAATGGCAGCCCAGGTAGCTCTAACTCACGGAGGCTCTGAAGCCTACCGTACTAAGGCAGGAAGACAGTGGCTGGAAGGAATATTGAAAATAAAACGTGTTCCCACTGGCACTGCTGGAGCTGCACAGGAGCTACACAGGAGCTGCACAACCACTGCCGCTGTCGACAGCCACATAAGTTGTTGCACTAGCCAGACACCTTAAAAACAGCGAGGTTCAATCTGCATTCACCACTGCTCTGCCCAGTCCAGACCACGAGCTCACCAAGCCAGCCGCGGAGCTCGTAGTAGCTAACCTCTGCTCTCCAACTGCAGCCCACACTGGCGTGCCAAGCTTTTCATGCCCGCTCCACCACTGCAGTGTCCATTTAAAGTGGTATTCATTGGGGCTAACCCCTGGGCACCACGCCAACACAACTCTGGGTCGCCGATTTTGTTGTTTCGGTGCCCATCCACGACCTCTTCAGCTCCTCTTCGCTCTGGCTCCTGTCTCAGGCTTAGCTTAGAAGAGAGGACCTAAAGCCAGGAGGAGTCCAGGAGGAGTTAAGCTGCACTGCACAATGTACGCTACACCGCAGGATTCAATAAGCAGCCTTTAGTTTCCAGAATACTCATTTTGTAAGTCATCTATATGCATGGCCAGTGATTTCAAACTATTTCATGGTACACTTCACCCTGATGATATACACTTTATAAATGTGTGTTATAAATCGAAAATAAAATAGATAAAATAAACGGCTACTAAGATTCTAAATTGGGTGGTTGCCATTTATCATTTTATCCATGGCTTCTGTGGGCCATTTCTGCTGCATACTAACAGAAAGCGAGGCACGTTTCAAGGAGTAGCTCGGCACCCCCTGGCCCCCAATCACTGCCATGGCGACCTCCCTTTTACTCAGCAATACGCACCCAATTTCTTCTGCATAGCAACTGGGCAACTCATTCAATAATGCACGAATACCGGGCACGTCTTTCTTTTACTTTATTCATCTCCAAACTGAAACTCTTTTCCCTTCCCCCTCCCTTCCTCCCGCCCCTCCCTTTCCCGTTGTGCTTTCACTTTCCACTTGAAGGGGCAGGTGTCCTTTTCCACTGCACCCCTCCCCCCCACTTGCTTATCCTGAAAGTTCAATGCCTACATTTCTTCAATGAGGCGGATGGGCTTCCTTGACATTCTTTGGGGTGGAACGGGCGGGTTTCCTGTCTCGTTCGTCCTCTGGTGCCTGTGGTGTGAGGGGTGAAGGGGGGGGTTCTTCAGGTGGTTCAGCGGGTGCTTCTTGAGTCTTGAGTCCTTCCTCTTCTCAATTAATACACTTAACACGTATTCCAATCAACAAAACGCGATGGTTCCGCATAGGTAGTATTTTGGCATGAAGGCCCTAATGATGTACGATCGGGGCCTTCATTCCATCTCTGCATTTTACAGCTGTTAAGTATTCCCGTTTGTGTGTCGTCATTCGTTCCATTGTGTTTTGTTTCAACGGTTTCCATAAAATTAAGGATTGTCTGAAAGACAGATGAAAGGTGCTCCTGATTGATGTAAGCCGCGTTTGTTAAATGACACAGGAAGGGAGAGGAAGTGGTCTAAACTGTGCGCTTAATGGTGGGCAGATGCGGAAGACTTGCCTTTACTTCATTCAGGATTTGCCTTTTGCCAATAAACACATCCAGACTTTTGTCAAGCTTCGTTTCAGAAGTAAAAACACATTAGAACCCTTTGACTTTCTATTTCTGCCAAAGGGTCTGATTCCTGTTTCGGTTTGGCTTGTGCGTGTTGGAAATGTAAACCCAACTCATACCTACTCTCACTGTACTCTCTGAACTCTAATGGTCAGAAAATTCTCAACCCTTTCAAGTGAAAAGATTATTGCAAATTGAAGAATATGTGCTGAGAAATTTGTCTTTTCGCCTCCGTGGCCAGTGGGGGGGTTGGGAGGGCGAGAGAGGGGGTAGAGACGGGTAGAGATATCGCACACTTGCACCCACGCCTGGACTAGCCTATAGAGAACTCTGGAAATTTCCCAGTAGGCCTCTGCACCCTGGGCCTCTTTTGTGTGGTATTTCCACCTTTTCTCAGAGGAAACGGACTGGGCTTGCTGAAAGCCTGCAATTTGGGGCCACTGTGAACATTATCTCCAGGGCCTCTCTTTGTTCCCAGTCCACCCCTGCTTGCACCTACACTAATAATGAAACAGTCTGGGTGCAGGAAGTGGGCGATGCGGCTGGGGGGATGGGTGATCGAGATAATCGATGTTGGACGTGACCCCCACATTGGAAAGTGGATGCCAAGTCACACAGGCCAGAGCTATCCTGATTACAGAACCAAAAGTAAAGCTAATCTAGAAAATTAATCAGCACACTGAATCAGGTAATAAAAAGGTCAATTAATCAGGGCATTTACAAAGTATATTTTGTAAACATACAAATGGCTTCCATAACAAATGTATGATTGTACTGAACATTTGTCAAAAACTAGTTGTGCTGTCCAAGCGATTGTTACATGCATTGACCTCCTGCTTGGACCTCCTGGCAGATATTGTAAGTGTGTACCTAAGACAGGTAAATCTACAACGCCATGAATTGACTCCTGCCTAGGGTCAACCTATCGCTGCGGTCTGGGGTAGACCTAAATCTATGTATAAGAAGAGAGATAGATACTCTATACTCTAAACACAACTCTCTCATAGGAAGTGATGTGATTGTCCCTCTCCATACCAATAGTCCTGAAAAATGGACACAGTACTCCTAAATCGTATATATTTCCAAATTGTTTCAATTTATTACTTCATATATCATGATTTTTTAAATTTATTTAAAACAGCACCCATAGAATCAAAAAGTGGGTAATGACTTAATACAGTATCACATCAACAAGATAAAAAGTAACATAAAACAATACAATAGACACTGGTGACACGGATGAGACACTAGATCGGAGTCTAGTGTAGAGACACTTTTAGTGCCAAAGTTTACATTTGTGTCATCTGTGTCTATTGTATTGTTTTATGTTACTTTTTATCTTGTTGATGTGATACTGTATTAAGTCATTATTCGCTTTCTGATTCTATGGGTGCTTTTTTTAATTACATTTTTTTCATGATATATGAACTAATAAAGTGAATCAATTTGGAAATGTATACGTGTTAGGAGTACTATGTCCATTTTATCAGGGCTATTGGTATTGAGAGGGACAGAATCACATCACTTTCTATGAGAGGGTTGTGTTTGGAGTATAGAGTATTTATCTCTCTTCTTAAAGTATATATTGTAGGCATCCATGTTTGTGCAGTGTGTTTTGAAGTGAATTTATCACAACCTACGGTGGTGTGCGAGACTCACTGCCCATTCTGTTTTGTGAGGGGGCTGAGCCTCAGGGGACTGATCTGGTCTGGCCACTACCCGACGTGCCACCCAGAAGGCGGTTGGACTGGGCTGCTCTGGCCACTACCCGACGTGCCTCCCAGAAGGTGGTTGGACTGGGCTGCTCTGGCCACTACCCGACGTGCCTCCCAGAAGGCGGTTGGACTGGGCTGCTCTGGCCACTACCCGACGTGCCTCCCAGAAGGTGGTTGGACTGGGCTGCTCTGGCCACTACCCGACGTGCCTCCCAGAAGGCGGTTGGACTGGGCTGCTCTGGCCACTACCCGACGTGCCTCCCAGAAGGTGGTTGGACTGGGCTGCTCTGGCCACTACCCGACGTGCCTCCCAGAAGGTGGTTGGACTGGGCTGCTCTGGGCTCCAGACCCGTTCACAGATGCAGCAACTCTGTAACGGTGAGACTGGGACAACTGGCCGTGTGAGGAAGCACGTGGCGAACCCTGCAAGTTCAGAAGCCGCCATTCCCCCGCATACACGAGGAGAGACTTGAATAAAGTGCAAATGCCAGTGGGTTAACTTTGCTGAAAGTACTGGGGGGGGTTAGGGGGACATGATGCCTAAATTAAAGGGGGCCCTGCCAAAAGAGTGGCACAAAATGGTGTGCCATAACAATTTGGGAGGGACCAACACCATTGTCCCCCCACAAAATAACACCCATGGCAAATGCAGACGTTCAACACCTCAGCTTGCAGCAGTAGCCTGGGGATGAATTCCAGAAACAGGATGGGGGAGCAGGTACAGTGTGCAGGGAACACGCTGCAATCCGACCCTTACACTTATCGCTGTAAAGCTTCCCTGCAGGACAGCGCAGAATGCTGCAGAGCTGCAGAGCCACGGCCGTTGCTCAATCAGATTCCAGGATGGCGGGACAAGCTCCTGAAACTAGTAGGGCCAATAACGAACCCCCTATTAGAGATAACCAATCCTGCAAGAATCACTAAGACCACCTTAAACCCAGTGCCATAAAAGACACTGGAGAAAAGCAATAGGGCAGAGAGTTATGCAGGGAGCAGATGTGCCAAATTACCTCCTCCTCCCCCTTGCTTGGAAGCGAGACCGCTGCTTGGAATAAGGTAGGCCGGTTTCTCCAACAAATCAAGCAAGGACCCTGCCTGCACCGAGTCACAGTGAAAACCTGTGGAGTCAGGCAAGCGTATGAAGGAGAAGCAGCCCAGCCTCCACCTTTGTAGAGAGAAGCCAAGTATGTCAAATTCTCCATCTAAACCCTCTCGTAGCCCACTTTAAGAGAGGCGTGACACCTGGGAAAAGGAGGCCCTTAAAGATTGTCCGTCTGCGAAGGACCCAGCATGATAAGGGTGAATGCCTATTGCAGAGAGCAAGCAGAAATCTGTCAAGAGCTGAAAGAGCAGAGGTTCAGTAAAAATCACAAACAATGTCTCAAAGCGATCCACTGTCAATATCTAACCACCTCCGTGCGATTTCCATCAACATAGCATCTGAAGTCATTTTGGATACTTTTTAGGTCAAAACACATTATTTTGTTTTTTGTGTGTAATTAATCTCAAGTTCGAGATCTTTAGAGTATTCAGAAATTTAGTGTGACAATGTCATGAGCTTATGAAGCAACAAAGGGAAGAGGTGCACAACTAGTGTTCATAGAATATATCTAAGGTTTAAGTCGTGAATGTGTTTCAATGGTAGAAATTATAACTTCAGGTGCAATAGGGTGCCGCCTCTAGAGCCTCAGAGACCCTACAAAAAACGCTAAACAAACAATGCCTGTTATCGCCAATAGGAACACCTATTTGCAGTCCTTGCGGAACAAAGACCTGAAAAGTTTTCATTGGGTGTGGAGCCAAAACCCCACCGTAACCTTTGTATAACCAGATAGCAATTTTTTAGTTAATCGTTAAAGTAAGTATTCAACAATGCACAATGTACTACAATCTGGGTGAAACAAACCCCCATGTTTTCACTTCAAATTTAAACAGTATAAATAAAGCAAGATAAGTTAGTAAATAGTATTTAAATCAAAATGTGTTTATCTAAAACAACTGATGACAAATAGCAATTTAACATAGTGAGGGTTTCTCAGTTCAAGTCACTGAGGACCTTTCTGGCAATCACCATTCCTAACAATGGGCTTCATTACGAGTGTGCCGGTCCGGTAACAGTGCCGGTAAGCGTACCGGCACTGTTACCGGACCGGCGCAGTGAGTTTTGTGAGCGGCTGCCTTCCCACCCGCCAGGTCAGACCTGACGGGCGGGATGGCAGCCGCTCACAGACTTTGATGGAAGCACCGGCACTGTTGCACACAGTGCCGATGCTTCTGTCCTCCCCATTCCCATTGTGTCCTATGGGACTCAAATGGGAATGGGGAGTAACATTTTCTGGTGCCTGACTTCACAGACCGCCGGGGCTGTAATGCCCCGGTGATTCCGTGAAGTCAGGTGCCGGAAAAAATGACAACTCCAGCGGCAGCCTGCTGGTTTTACCGGCACGGCTACCGCCAGAGTTGTAATGAGGCCCAATGTCTGGTATATTCCCACATTCTTATTGTACATATAGTTCATAACATAGAAAATTGTCACAGAAAATTAACAATGTCCAAAAGAACTCAAAATGTTGTCCAAAATACAACTAAAGCCAACACGTTTCGGAAATAATATCCATCTTCAGGGCATTTGAGTCTTAATGTTCCAAACGTTTCAAGTAACAGTGTACACCTGTGAACACAACAGGTGAGCAAATTGAGTCCAATGTATTCAATAGTAAAACAAACTCCAACTTCTAGTAGGTGTGTAAAAACATGAAGTACACTAACCTGAACGTTGTTGCTGTATAGTTTAAAGGTGTGCCAACCTGATAGTACTGATGGTTAAAAATAGATATCAAGCAACGACTCGCCCGCCTGAAGGACTCAACCGGTAAGACGGCAAATTCACTGGATGGCAAGCTGGAACTCCCTCCGTGGTTTAAAGTATAAGCACTGTAAGACAATAACGGTCACCTGCTGTCATGCGGTGTGACTGTCTAAACATGTAAGTGCACGGATAAACTTGCTCTCCTTACATCACTGACTGTCCATATGTGTTTGGAGGCGGTTTAACCTTTCACTAAATGAATGAGACATCAGTCTACTGGGGGGTGGCCTGAACGCATGTACTGGATAGAACCAGTGCGCTCTACATCCCGACGGTATACACCTTTCGTTTGTGGAGTTAACAACATATTCTGTCCAAAATGCATAAGTAATCCACTACAAAACATGTTGGCAAACTGTTTTTGGAAAGTTGCCCCTCAATCGCTACAACTGCTACAGTGGCGTCATGAGCCTAACCTTTCCATTGCACAGGATTGGTTCTTGGTTCTGGTGAAAAAGAACATGATTTCAACAATGCAGCAGACAAATCAGCCTTATAGATGTTTAACAACAAAGTGCTGATTTGTACCCCTCCTTAACGCCTTCTGTTGTAGGCCTCTCCACAGCAGTCTGCCGCGTTGCAATCTACCCTTACCTGCGTTCTTGTGCTATCATATAAGGTGGTTATCATTTTTAGTAGCCCTAGGCGTTTGCCCCTGTCTCCATAATTTGGTACAACATTTTGCATGGTTAACCCAATCAAGAGATGACAAGTAACTGGGCAATACTGTGTGTAAGGGATCCTTTTTAATGAGCACGGATTTCTGTGTAATCGAGGTTACGTCCATTGTATTCTTTGACGCAGAAAGGACCAATATGAAGACAGTTTGAACCGGGCCCCGAAGCTGTTCTTCGTCTGCCCACCAGGGGCGCTCTTGAAGCAAGACGTGAGCATAAAGTAAGCCTGTGCATCAAGTAGTATTATGGCTCTATAAGTACACAGATCTATGTGTGCCCCCTTTCTATACATGGGGATTCACATCCTGTGTTCCCATGAAATGGAAACCGCGCCTGTTTTTCTGATGGTGATAAATGGCAAATAGTGACTTTTCTGCATTAGTGGGGTTCTCATTAAAGAATTCCTAAAGCCATCTGCACCAGGAGCGTTCAAGTTTCTTAGCTTTTTTAGTAGGTCAATAATGTTCTTTAATGAGGCCTTACATTCCTACCGAATTCGAGCTATCATCGTCCACTGCGTGCAAGTAATGAAAATGTATTCCTGCAGGTTTCTGTAGAGATAGGACTTACCTTAGCAGTCTTTCATTAGATGCCATTATTTGTACCATAATTCCAATACTTTTTGCCATCATTATCACATATGATCTCTAACATTTCTTACCATCTTTTTTTATTTTGTTGACTTTTGTGATATTTCAACCAATTTTTATATTCCTCCATGTATTCCTTACCATCTTTATTTATTCAGTCATATTAATATCACTGGAATACACACAATGCCTTACCTTTTCTCTTAACGCTGGATTTTTTTTTCAAAGACATGTTTGTAATGTTGTTTATGGACATTAGTGAATCGCTTCTTGTTTACCTTCATACCAGGTCTAGGGATTTTAATGGTGGTTAATGCTTCAATTGCCTTACTATACTCATTCAAGAAAGAAGCAAAAGTGCAGTTTTGATGAACCTGTGCCACAGAGGACCTTAAAAAACGTCTGTCATTGATGTTAACATGTATCCCCAGTCATTTGGTATTCGTCTATAGCACACAAATTCAACTCTTGCAAGAAAAGGTTTCTATTCAAATCATTCCCTTCGGAAAGGGATTGCTTTTTAAGTCTGAATAACTTTCGTAGTCAAAGCTTTCCTAAAATCTCAACTCATGACAAAAATGTATTGGATTATGGCAGCAGAGCAATCAATAACTATAATGAATTGGACCAAAATCTGCAGATGATCTGCCATTCAACATTCTAAAATGCTTCATTTAAAAAAGAAATCAGTCCAAAATACCGCCTTTAAATCTGTTCTCAACTGTGTAAATTGGAGTAACGTTACTCCCCAGCCATCATCCATGAATTTTAAAATCTGCATCTTCCCCTGAAGCAGTCGGTTATTCAGCATTTAAATCAGACATTATTATTGTAGGAATGTTAGGATTAATACTTTCCTAAGGTTTCGAAATGGTATCTATCAATTCTCATATATTGTTTGATACAACAAGCCCTGTAAGGTAATAGACTTTGATCAAAAGTATCTTAAAATAATCTAACATATTGGCCCTGGATACTATTGCTGCCTAATAAACTAGAACTATGGGTTTTTGGGTGGGGGTTTTGTCTTATTATTTAAAAAAATCTTACCCCAGCAATAAACCGTCTTCGGATCCCCCCACCTTACTTCCAGTTACATATTTATATATTGAGTTTGTGCAGTCCAAAACTATAGAATGTTTTAATTGGGCTCCTGTACATCAATGACATCATGACTAAGATAAAATGTACTTTGTGGTGTCTGTGTCCCCTCGGGTTGTATGACGATGTCATGAAGCACTCATCCCTTTTAAGTTCCTATAAAGAAGTTAGGTTTAAGTTGAACCAGTAGCTAGCCCGCTACAAGGCCGCCGTTATAGTTGATGTCTCAGGGGAGTATTTCACTGGTAACCAAGTTTCATGCTTCACATCCGACTATCGTTTCATAACCAGACGCTTGTTGTTTTGTCTTTTATTGAAGCACAGCTCCTTCAAGGTGTTGGGTTTTAAACTCGGAACAATGTGTAGCACTCTTTTGTGGTATTCCATCAAAAGGAATGTTCTTGCCTGCCTTGGCATCACTGCACAATCATATCCTCATCTCCACCTAATTTCAATATCTGGAATGTCTAATTCAATTCCCAATCTAGATCGAAAGTAACGCATGACCTTATAATCATTTCTTATTCCAGCTGTTCAACTACTTCCACATCGTCACTTGTGGTAGCCTGAAATCGAGGAATAGAATTAATTTTTTTTTAAACACACTATGGGCCTCATTACACGGTAGGCGGTAAGGGTTAACGGTCACCGGTAATGGTACCGGTGACCGTTAACCCTTACCGCCTTACTACGAGGTCCCTTAGCGGGTTGGTACTTTAATGCCTGCTTTTTAGCAGGCGTTAAAAACCAACCCGCTAAGGGACCTCGGTGCTAATTACGGCACCGCAAATTTGCGATACCGTAATTAGCACCTTCCCCATTCCCTATGGGAATGGGGAAGGGCAATGGTGGAAGGGGGGAATTACCGCCCCGCCAACCTTGGAATAGGGCGGTAATTCCCCTTTCCATCAAGGCGGTGCCGGTAATAGCACCTTGGTCCACCGCCTACCGTGTAATGAGGCCCTATATGTTCTCCAGAAATATAGAGCTGATAATCACCTGTGTGGAATTTTTGGGACCGTGTATCCAGAGACGTCATTCGGGGGCACCCGGGGTCGCAACTGCTACCCCTGAGGTTTCCCTTGCTACCCCTGTGGTCTTACTTGCTACCCCTAAAAAACTAATTTAAAAAAAGATTTTCTTTTTTTCTTTTTTATACATTGAAGCTCCTGGGTGGTGGGCAGTGCCATGTGGATCTTTGTTTCTGGAGTGGCTGGAATTTATGTTGAGGCTTCTTAGAAAAAAAGGTGGGTTCCACAAGTCTAACTCTTTGAGAATAGAACCCTAAATAAGACAGAATAGGAATATCAAAAAATGTGTCTTTCTGGAATTCTATACAATAATGGCTAGACTCATTAAAGGGGTGAAAGGTCATGTTCAGTCGCTTCCCATTGTGTCACTTCGGGGTGCGGTCAAATGACATCACTTCCTGTGATGTCATCAGAGGTCAAGGGTCATGTGATGGCACTTCCGCTGCCCCTTACATTTTGGTGAAATGACGTTCCTGCGTGCATCATTTTTTACAAATAAATGAAGAGAGTTGTTGCAATCACCATTATTTAATTTACACGGTTCGTCAGACACATTTGAATGATTACAGTCCCCGACAAATAACATGGCTTCATCCAGGCCGTGAAGCTAGCCACCAGACATGTTAGTTATGCATCCATACTTCACAGCATAGTCAGCATCAGCTGTTAAATGATGATCATACATGCCTGAATTTTCACCTTCAGATTCCCTGTCTCTCTTAGGTAACACCCACACCACCTGCAGATCCCTGGATTTAAAAGCTAGCTTGTGCATTTAGAATCAAACTTTTAGATTGTTTTCTTCGTCTGACAGTTAGGGTGAGGGGCAAGAGCAAATGGACTCTCATCATTAGTATCAAGTTGACGTCATTACCTCTTATAGCTATTAGTTGTGATGGCTGTTTTAAACTCCTTTTCTCTCTTTTTCTTAATGATTTTGTTGCTTTTATCATTTTCCAACTATTAAACCAGCCCATTAAAAGTCAAGCCTGAGAGGGGACATTGGCCGACCAATACATGTGATCGAGTTCAGAGAGTATCTCTTTATCATCTCCCCCCTTGGTACCTACCAAGGTTCATTATGTGATTTCAGGCTAATAAATTTCTCCATATATATATATATATATATATATATATATATATTATATAAATCAAAAACACACAAGCGCCTACGCGGTTGTAGCACTACAAAAAACCACATATCAGGCAAGTACAAAAAGATCCCAGCACACAAATCCTTGCTACAATAAAATAACATCTTTATTATAACATTTCACAGCACATCATAAAATACAAAGGCGCAAGAAATCACCTCTGTGACAGCCATAAGGTTGTAGAAAAGTCACTCACCCCAAGGGTGGAAAAAGTCACGCGTTCTGCCTGAATGCTCAGACTAATGCAATCCAATTGTGCCGGTAACACCATAGAGTTTAAAAAGAAAGGCAGTTACAAAATGCTTAATTTCCTGTTCAGTCACGTGTTTGATAGTCATGTGACCGCATAGTTGGAAGTCTATGACACGCCCATTAACCTCCATATTGGAATGGTTAGTTAACTACATAGATAATATTAGATGTAATGTTGATGTACAAAAAGTTATTCTCTACGTTCAGCAGATCAGTATCTGTCATTAATATGCAGTGAACAGATAAATTGTAGAGTTAGAACCTGCCCATATTTAAAATATGATAATGTTCAAAAGAAATGGTGTATATAATGCACTAGTGTGCTTATTTGTCATTATATGTCTGAAAGCAACTAAAATAGCCGCAGTCAGGCATAAGCCCGCACTGGGGCAAGTGCTTACAAGCCTCGGAGCACTCGCAGCGGTCATAAACCATCCTTTAAAAGGGCAAGTGCCTTAATTTCATGATATCACAGGATTCAGCATGTCTACCTGTGCTGATAATTTCGACATCTCCATATGTTTCAAATTAACATCTAATGATCTAAAATACAATCTTAGGTCAGCAATCACTGATAATGCCAGGTACAACGCAAGCATCCTACAAAAAAGTGCAAATTGGCAATCTAGATTTATTCACAGATGATGTCATACATAGTTGGCAAAGTGGAAATAGGAAATAAGAAATGTCCGGTTAGTCCCTGTCCCATAGTGGAGACAGATTATGTGCAAATTACAATTCCTATATCATAAATACCATGATAGTTGTAACATTCTAAAAGTGCAAAATGGCAATTCAAGTAGGTTCAAAAACATTGATGCCTAGCGTTTATTACATTCATGTTTGTAAGAACACATACATCTCAGCATCTATGTTGAGGCCTTTCGGTTTCAGAGTATCAAACTTACAGATCATAGTTGCTTCCAATTGCCTCAATTTCAGTTCACGGTTACCTAAACAACACACCATTGCACTTGTTAAACTTATGAAATACTGTTTCGGAAGGTGAGGGTTAATGAGGCTGGGATGGGATGTGGCAGCAGGAAGTAAAAAAGTGGTGTTTTCTTGTCACCAAAGTCATACGGTAAGTTGGAAGTTGCTCCTCAATATAGTGTCCATTAAGTACAGGCGAAGAATTACTGTGTCTGTGTTACAATGTATTCAAAATAATATTGCAGTCAGACTGGCGTCCTAGAGTTTGAAATCTGAGGCAGCCACCTGCACTGTTTGATGGAAACAGCGGGTCTGCAAATGTATGGGAGTAGCAGTTCTCATGAATGCATTCAGATATGTTGTTGCAAAGTCAGAATGGATTTTCATTCTGAGTGAAGGTCACTTGCTTTGCTTTTTTGGTTGCGAGCTCAGTAGGCCCACACATCCGACTGAACCCATAAGGGTCAATTGTTTTTTGACGTTGAGCGAAAGGGAAAATTCAGTAAGAATGCAGGGAGTGAAACTTCGGAAAAAATACCATTTGATAAGGTTATGTATTCAAAACGTTTGTAAGACTTTCTGTGTAGTTGTCATTTTTTTTTTACTTATGGAGAGTGCAGATTCTCGGCGTTTGTAGGCTATCACTAGATTCACCCATGTTCAACGCTAATATTTCTTTAAAATGTCATGTATGACCACATTGATTTGTGTATCAGTTTCCACGTTCTTTTTGTCTTTTTTGAAATTGTTTGGTAAAGGTTGGGTATTGATACAAATTTTCTGTTACGTTTTCCGAACAGCTACATTCTGCAGTACTGTGATTGCCATGGATTCCAGATGCTAAGTGATGGCTTCTTTGCACGCCAGATGCACGTACTCGTGACCGGCTGCCTAACCGTCACTGTTTTGTGGGACGACTGTCCCGGACCCATTTGTCCATACGCTGCAGTGGCCATTAGGAGTAACATAACATCTTTTATGGTGGTGTAGGCCGAAGTTCATGCCGACGTCTTGCAAATCACTGTGCAACCGAAGCAGTTGCTTTATCGAAAACGAATACTTTGTGTATGCGAAAAGAACAACATGCGCCTCACGATTAACATTTTCGATGACGACAGAAGATACAAAGTTACTATTTGATTGAAAATGGGAATAGTCCGAAGGTCTCGGACAGTTTATTGTGAAATAAAAATACTTTACAAATTCCAAAATGTTAATGTTTTCTTTTAAAAACCAGTTTATTATTTCAAAATGTAACGTGCTGCATTGTACGTCGCTGTGTGTTCATTTTCAGGTTCTGCGTAAACGCACATAGGTGCTTATGGGCGCATTTGGCTACGCTGGAGAGGAACGTCCTCCAAAAAAGGTGTACAATATCATTAGGGTTGGTTATGTGACGAGATGTGGGAGTGTTTTCGTATTACACAAGTGTCGTAATGTAGTTAAAAAGCGTAGCGGTATACGTTTATTGACTGAGGGGTAGGCTGCAGCCATGGGGAGTGGGCAGAATGTCGGGGTCATGGTATAAGGTCATGATCCGCACAATGTGGCTACTGTCCATGACCAGAAGGGAGAAAAGATAGGATTACAGTGGCCATGTCCACCTGGGACTGGCTTTGTGGTAAAGTTGTTCAACATTAGGATACATTTGAAAGGGAGGAAAAAAGTGCTTGTGGTAATATGTTAACAGGGTTTCCTTTTGCAGGCTGCCATGGAAAGTGAAGAGGGGCCATGTATGGAACAACCACCTTCCTTTTCTATGGTGGCCCTCTTGGAAAAGGATTTTGTTTTCTAATCCAGAGGTGTCCCGTGTTAGAACGACAAATCCTCTTTTTTAGTAGCACACGTTACTGCTTTGCAAATCTAGATTGTTAATGGCATTCATCCCCCATTGTAAGGGTGGAAGGGGGGGTAATGATCCAGAGATCGCGTTATGCACTCTCGCTTCGATTTGCCTGATAACTTGGCCTGTTGGCCCTTTATTCACTGTTCCAGTCCCTGGAACGGAGGACGAATGCTACAATATTCCCATTAGCATAACACCAACTGCAAATGGAAATGTTCAAAAATCTTATTGCGTCTATGTCCTTTACTGAGAAATATAAAGTATATGGAGTGTATGCAATGTTTTTTATTTTTATTTTTAAACTGTATAAGGCGGTTCTTAAAGGAACATTTACTTTGCTTATGGATGGCTTTTGTTTTGGAAGGACAGCTAAGAAGGAAAGTTGCGGACGGAAATGAGCAAAGAGGCCCCAAACAGTAATATGGGGGGGTGGGTGGACGGGGGAAAATGTTGTGTGTGTGTTATTTGTAAGGCAGGGGCAATGTTTCTCATGCTCCTTCATTACAGCAGTGGTGCTGTTTCTTGGGGAGGAGGGATGGCCTTAGCTCAAGTCGTTTTCAGATAAATAGTACTTTTGCTAAAAGTATGTACTGTGTACTACATTGTTAATGGCTGACTACGAATAGGTGTTGAACCTGTGCAAGGGAAATGTTGAAGGTGGAAGTTCCTACATTTGTAAAAAATGTATTTCCCCACTGTCCACTAGGCATACATCTTATTGTTAAGTGTGTACAGATTGTCGGACACGTCACCGTGCTGTGCACCAGCATATGGTCATGTGGCATTCTCCGCAAGGTTTGCAATGAAGTCAGATGTTACTTTACATTATGGTTACGTGCCACTACTAGAAACCGATGAACTTTAGTAAAAAACTTTTGTTAAAGCGACGTTATGGTTAAGTTGCGCTACTAAAAACCTATCAAATTCACTAAAAAACTTTAACGGGACGCTATGGTTCAAAGTAAAACCGAAAAACCCTTGAAATTCGCCAGTTATGGTAAACTAAGCAACCATAACTCGCGCCACCACCATGCACTGCTAAGACTAACACCCAGGACTTCAAAGATGACATCACAAATGTGCCTGGAAGCATATTCTGCATCTGATTATTAATTTAATTGACAGAATAATTTTTAGCAGCATGGATAGCTTGTTCACACAGCCACTCTTGAAATAAAGCTTTAGCACTATTTGTAAGAGAGTGACAGAAATGCCTGTTGCACCTTTTTATATAGAAACAATTTTGAAACTTCAGGAATTATACCTGCCTTCGCCTCTCAGATCCATTCTCCTCACTTACTCCTTGCCATCGCCTTCCATATGCCTTCGCCTTACGCCTCTCATACGCCTTTGCCTCCCATATGCCACGCCAAGCCACTAACCCATCATTTTTGACATATATATATTTTTTCAAGGGGAGTTGACGTGCTAGGTGTATAGGGATATCAGCTCCATTTCCCCTTCAAGTGCATTGTATCTAATCCTTAATGCCTGTAAAACATTTCCAAATTAAGTATTATTTTTATTATTCTTATGGTATTTATTGAGAACAGACCTAACTTCAGGAAGCAACACAGTGCTTTACAAGTCATAGAGGGTAGGACAAGGTGAGGGAAGATGAGATGCAAAGGTGAGTGGAGCAACCAAGGGAGGAAACAGTGGGGAGCAGATCACCCTTACTCAGTTATAATCAAATAATGTTTAATGCTTGACAGACTCACAAGCAATAGTTTCACATTTCACAAGCTGCGTTGGTTTAAAATGTAATGCCTTGTGATGGAGTGTGTAATAATGGCCACCAGGGTTTTCATAGTTTTATCCCAGCCCCTTCAGCCTCCTTCTGGCCATCAGGAAGTGTGTGAGCCTAGCCAATCCCAACTCTCACACCCTTTAGACTCACTGCTGCAGACCATCAGCCCTAGTTCCAGTCAGGGGGAGGGGCCATGTTACTATGCAAGCCAGGCTGCCCAGTCCAGTGTGGTGACTGACAGGAGCAGGTGGGTGTGGAAGGCTGGAGAGGGAAGAAAAAAAAAGCACTAGAGAAAAGAGATCAGGGTTTTATTAAGGTATTGAAAAGAGAGACACAGAGCCGGAAGCAGATTAATCAGCTAGAGATAGGAAGCTCAAGAGGCCCAGGTCAGGTCTTCGGCGGGTCTAAACGGGAGGGAGGAGGTTCAAGGGGTTAGGGGTTAAGGTGACAGTTTAGACCAGATATGGGGATAACAGAGTAAGGCAGGAAGGCTAGTAGCTATTGCTTGCTCTCGCCTGACTGATGCCAACACCATCTGTAATAGAACCTCAAGGGTACTGCACAACATCAAGTACTGGCTTACTCTTACAGTATGGGACCCTGGAAAGCCTGCATCTAAGCTCAAAGGAGCAGAAGAAGTGTTTGATACATCCTGACGCTATTGGGAGGAGTGAGTTAACGCCTCTGGGATTTAGGAACTGTGATGGCTGTAACTGTGACCTGGCACTCTGGTTGCAGAGGGCCAGGTCAGACCCTTATTAGGTATAAGCGATGGGAGGAGTTTTCAGTGGGGGCAAGGGATCCTACTCACAGTTTAGAAGGGGAGAACAGAGTCAGGAAAGAAGGCTGGTAGGGATTGCTGCATCTCCCATGGCCGACCCAAAACCATCTGTACGAAAACCCTAGGGTCCGGCAGAACATCAAGGACTGGCTTAGTCTTCGAGTAGAGGAACCCTGGAAGGCCCACCCCTCGACTCAAAGGAGCAGAAAAGGGGGTTGGAACATCCTGGAGCCTGTGGGGAGGAGTGAGGCAACTCCTCCAGGAATATGAACCAGTGACAGCTGAGACTCGAAAGCCTGAACACTCACCCTGAGATTGGGAAAGGCACCAAAAGAGACATGTGTGGATTAAGGTCGATCTATTTTTTTTTAATTTCTTTTGGAAAACATCCTATTTATTTTTAGGTTGGCCCAACCCTGTATACAGTCCCTAATAAGAAATATTGAACTCTGAGTATTTGGTCTTGGTGTATTTCTTGTCCCAAATGTCCAATCTATATCTAAAAATCAACAATTCTCTCTTTGAATTGGTCTTCTATTGCATTGATTTTATATAATTGATAAACCATCACCAGCAGTTGAGCAGATACGGCCATATCGACTGCATTATGTTGCAAAGACTTGTTTCCCAAGAACTGGTGTCTTATTTGCTAGGTTGGAGTGAGGTGAAGGGTTGTGAATACATGCCTTCCCTTTGCAAGCCTCTTAGAGGCCACCATTACTGTTTGCCAAACTTGCAGCCAAGTAATACTCGTCTCTTTTCTCTAAATCATTATCGAAGCTAACAAATGTATTTTCTCGGCTTTCTAGCGCGATACCAAAGGAGCTTGGGCCCACAGTCACCTAAGTCTCTATCATTAAGCATTCTTCTCCCATTCCCTAAGGTCAGACTACCTCACCCTGTCGAGATGTCAACAGCGCAAAACGCGTTGCTCGTGCCACACACATCGCTGTCGGCATGGATTGTAATTAATGAAAGCTGGTGGCCAGGAATTACGACACCAGCCACTGGCTTAAGCAAACATTCCAGAGCTCAAAGGGCCTTGGCAGCCATGCTGTCACTGGGGATCCTTCGGGAAGGCAGTGTGTGCATCGTGTATCACATCTCCATACAGGCAGGAAAGCATTTATCATGGATTAGCATTTCAGGAAATAAATGCTTCTTGGTATGTGTAAAGGACTGCCCTGCTTCATGATGCAGCCTTATGGCAAAAGACAGTGATTCTTGTTGAAAGATTAGGAACTTGGACAGGCACCAGGGGTGCAAAGCGTAAGCGTACGTCAGTAATAATCCCCCATTTAAACTAAGCAAGGCCATGCTGGGTACTTTAAGCCATGACTTATAGAGTGCTTTTGAATGTAGAAGGATACCTATACAGTGTTTATCCTCAAATCACTTGTGTATATTCAGTTCAGTTACTGTTTCTTTCCCCCATGGTGATGAAAGCACGATAGCAGCATACTTTAAATCGGTGTTAATGCTAAATCAAACTCTGGTTCAATCAGATTTGGCTGATTTAAGTAGGATTTGCATACCATATATATCCGGTTCAAGCCCCAGTCATTTTTTATTTGTTGGTACTGGGGACCAAAAAGGGGATCCAAAAAAGTCCCAACATAAACAAAAAAACTTAGAAAAGTTGGTTTTATTTAACATAAATAAATCTTGCACTTATAAAACTCAAACTAAGAAAAACGCCAGGACAGTCCTTCTTTAACAGTTGCACAAGTTCAAAGGTCTCCTGAAGTTGTCAAGAATTCAAGGTATTTTCCTGGCGCTTCCAGCCTTTGTGGACCGTTCTATCATATGTCCTCCAGCTTACTTCTCCTCCGATTCTTCCTTTCGATTCCCTAGACATCGCTGTGTCTCTGCCAACAGGCATCAAAGCAGCCGAAGCTTTGCTTTTTGGAGTAGACTGAGTCAACTGGGTTTCTGGTCCCAGTTTACACAGAGGAGCTAACAATGGTTTACCACTTAATTTTCCAGGATCCTTCAATTTTGTCATGGTCCTTCCCAACATCAAGTTACATGCTTGTTCTTCCTCCCACCACGGGTTCAACCCCTTTTGGTGGGAGTCTTCCCCCATAAGTCCTCCCTTGGGTGATGCCTGCTTTTCTACCACCTCCTGATATTCTTCACTTGCCACCTTCTGATGTTCACCTCCTGCCACCTGCTGATGCTCTCTTCCTGTCAACTCCTGATGTTTCTTCTGCCCCACGTGCGCCTGATTTGCTTTGCTCCTTCAACTCTTTCCTTCAGACCCCTTTTTCCTGCTACTCTTCAGAAGTGCCAACTGACACCCAATGCTGCCCGTGTCTTTCTCCAAACACCCCCACCACTCTCTACTAGGTTGGGGTTTAAATATCTGGAGGTCTACGTCCCTGAATTTGGCTTGGATGGAGGGTATGTCGATAAGGGGTTTGATTATGCGGGGGTATGGATTGGCCCTCCTTAACTACAGCCCTCTGATCAGATGGGTTAGAGTTTCCCTGTACCGGCAAGTTGTCTACCGCCTTAAGAGCTACATCCGTCACAATGTGTGCAGATGTTGGCTGCGGGTGCAGAGCCCCACCTGCTTCTCTGTGCTTGTTTAGTGTTTGAGAAGCACTTTCTATGTTAAGGACGCTTGGATTTCCCTGCTGCATGGGAGGTGAGAAGACTTTCTTGTGGGTTTTGACTCAGATATAGTTTTTCAGTATGCTGACAGACTGCATTAGGGAGCTCCTGAACCTTCCCAAACAGATATATATTTTAAAGGGACCATTATTTTGGTTACACTTGTGATGATCCCAGCCCATTGGTGGGGGCCTATTAGGAGTGAGCAGTACATCTTCCCATAACACTTACAGACCCATCGCCCAATAGCACAGGATAGTACCCAGCTCACTTGGTCAACCCACTAGATGTCACCATAATACAGCAGTGGACGTTGACAGTCACATATATGAACGAAATCCATCACATTACAAATCCAACCTTACCCCGCACTAAACCACTAAAAAGATTTATTCCATGAACAGCCGATTTCTTTTAATAGCCCTTTTTTATGGAAAAAACCCCATAGGAAAACAACCATGACTATGCCACTGCTATGCACTGTTGGTTACAGGTAAAACCATAGGGAAATTGGATCTTTTTTTGAATTTATTTTTAGTTTAAGGTTTTTCTTGTTTGTGTTGTCCCACACATAAAATGCAAACAAACCATAAGCCTTTTTTCTTCCTTTCTTTTGTATGGCTTTTTCATTGTTTGAGTCCAGTTTGTTTGCTTCTATTACATTTGCGTTGCTATATATGGTGCCCTGAACAGTGCATACCGGTGGTTGTGTTCTGATTATAACAGCTCAGGATTGTTGCTTTAGAAACCATAACTAACTCATTTTCGGGGGTTTGCTTTCTTACACTGCAATCATAACCAACCTATTTTAAAGAATACTTATTTCACTGAACACAGGTTTCTATGTGTACAACTTAACAATAACTTCCATTCACTCGTAGTGTTTACACTGATTTTAGTTTTTTAAATTGATATACAACATCCTATCTACAGTACCCTTCAGGCATGGAAACATCACCTTTCCCTTTCATTGCCTTTGGCCAAGGACAGGGCCCACCAAGATATCAAAAGTGGCCACTGAGCCTGGACTGGGGTCCTTAATTCATCACCCATTGCCAGCACATGGGATCCTTGTCATCACCAGGGACCAATTTACCTGACCCGTGCCTGCAGAAGTTGATTTTGCCTACATTGCAGGTCTGTGGGCCACTAATCATAGCCTGTGTTGATAGTCACTGGTCCCTTCACATGGGGCAGGCCACACCAGGCCATCCTTGGCAGCAATTGGGCCGCACATTGGCCCATGCCCACTGGCTTCCTTATCCCCATTGTGTGCCGTGGGCCATGACCCAGGTCCGTTTTGCCTGGGGTGTGGCCAAACTCACCCAATGTAGCGCTGGATCTGGCTGATGCTAGCTTGAGGCCAGGCCCAGTGGCTACTTTACTAGTCGTGTGCAACTGCCCATGGGTTTCATGGTCAGTAGACATTTCCCAAGTCATAAATTCTGACCACAGGCACTGCCAAGCCACCCAAAATAACCACTGGGTTCGGCCTATGGGCAGCACCATTAGCCACTTTCATGTCAGTGAGGTTGGGGACGTTCCAGGCATAGAAGAACAACTGCCATAATGGGCAAATGCATTATCCATCCTATAACCTGACATCTACTGAAAGGAGGGTGACAACATTTTTGAACATCAGCCAGCAAACAAAGGAAGGGCAGTTGTCATAATGAACATCAGTGACTATATGCAGGAAGCACATAGGTAACATTCTGACATAAGATACTCCACACATTAAGGTGCTTAAGGCAAGCCCGTCTGTGCCCGTCCGTGCTGAGGGAGGGCGGGAGGGATGTCAAACCTATTCTAGGGATCAGCTCCTAGTGCTTGCACCATTGGGCACCATCCACCCACAGAGATGTAATCATACATCATTGAGCAAGATACCAGCTGGTGATAGGATGGCCCCTATTCTCTTAAAGCCGAACGACAGAAACTTAGACAGGCTGAGCACAAGTGGCGCAAATGGTATGATCCCCATCTTAAAATACAATTTCAGCGTCAGCTAACAGCCTATGTTATAGCGGTGAAGACAGCTAAAACGCTATGTATTTCTGACAAAATTGAAATGGCTCCCTGCAAACCTAAAGCCCGATTTAATGCTCTGAAAGCCCTCAGATCTTCTGATAAGCTGACCTCTAGTGTCAGACCTACACAACAACTACGTGATGATCTATCTTACTTTTTTATCACTAAAATTAGTGATATTCGCCAAAACATCGCAAAAGCCACTTTCACTGCGGTGGGTAGTAAGACTGACTCTTCCAACTTGCTGGAATTGCCTACTGAACCCCCAAATGGTTGGATTTCCCGAATTTATCAGAAGAAGCTGTGTTAGCAGCTATTAACGAGATCAAATCCTGTTCACCGTCTGATGCCATCCCCATAGCCACTGTGAAAATAGTCTCGTCCGACTTTCTAGGTGAAATCACTGCCGCCATTCATAATTTTTGCCAGTTAAGGACTATTCCACCTGAGCTGAAGGCAGCGAGAGTGATCCCTCTCCTAAAAAAAAAAAACACTGTCCTTGCTAACTTTCATCCAATTTCTCTTCTTCCGTTTCTTGCTAAATTGTTGGAATCCTTGGTATGCCCTATACGGTCTTCGTTTCTGGAATCATCCTCTCTTCTGGACCCAGCGCAGTCTGGCTTTAGACCTGGCATGGGCAATTAGAGTGTTCTGGTCACCCGTCCAGGACGATATGGCCAGACTGGTGGACTCAGGTGGGGTCAGTGCCCTAATTCTACTAGATCTATCAGCAGCTTTCGACACAATCGACCACCCCATACTGTTGTCCCGCTTTGCCCAGATGGGCATATCTGGCTAAGTACTAGCATGGTTCACCTCGTTCCTGGCAGATCGTACCGAGACTCTCTCCATGCCACCCTTTCTATCTACTCCCTGCCCTCTAAGCTTCAGAGTACCACAGGGTTCCTCCTTGTCTCCAATACTTTTTAACATCTATATTTGGGCACTTGTCTGTCTCATCCGCTCCTTTGGCGTCGATGGTTACTCATACGTCGACACTCGGATCCTGATACGTTTAGATCTAGTTCAGGCTGAGATGATGTGCCTGCGAAGATGCCTGACTGCTGCCGGTGAGTGGATGAACGACAACTGGCTCAAACTAAATGGAGACAAGACAGAGGTCTTGGTGGTGGGGTGCCCTCCTGATCCTTCACTTTGGGTGTCCTCTTTCTGGCCCATATCTTTTCCTACTAAGAAAGTGAAAAATCTTGGTGTGATACTATCGGCATCTCTCTCTATGGAGAACTAGATCACTGCTGTTTACCAAGCAGGCCACTTTCAGCTAAGAGTCCTAAAGAAAGTACTCCCCCTGATTCCTGAGTTTCTTCGTCCACGGGTGGTAGCAGCTCTTATACTCTCATGCCTGGACTATTGTAACTCTATACATCTGTCTCAACTGAAGGGGCTTATTCTGATATTGCAACGTTTACAAAATCTGGCCACTAGAATGGCTATGGGCTCCCCCTATGGAGGCCATATCTCTCCTGTCCTTTGGTCTCTTCATTGGCTCCCGGTGAGAACACGTATTAGGTTTAAAGTTCTGTGTATCGTGCACCGGGGTGTACACCGCTTGGGAGCTGAATTCCATCAAGTCAAGTTCACACGCTATGACCCCACCCGCGTGTTGCAATCCACTCCTGCCAACCTCATTGTGCCATCTTATCGGTGAGCACGGACAGGAGGCAGGGCCTTCTCTGTAGCTGCTGCCATCATATGGAATTAGCTTCCCTTCTCCATCAAGACATTAACTAATCACCTTGCTTTTAGGAAGGCGATAAAGACATTTCTCTTCTGAAAAAGTTCTCCTCTTTTGGCTTGTTCTCCCTATGGAACTCTCTCCTCTCAGCGCCAAGATGCCCTCGGGCGAACGCTCACGCTCTACAAAATTCATCAACATAACATAACACATATGCAGGAAGAGCCAAACAAATGATAGAAAAGAGAACTGAAAAAATTGTAAAGACATCTTAATGACATCAAGGAACACCTTCAGGGCCTATTACTAGATCACCCAGTACCCAGCACATTCGACATACTAACAAAGAACCCCATCCACAACACCAAATCATCTCTGGACCAGGCATATTAACTAAGAACATCTTTGGCTGGGTGGAGAACTTCTTTAACTATTCATAAGAGACACTCCTAGTTACACTAAGCACACTGGATTCTACTAGGGGCATATTACTAGCCACCATGGATGCAGAACCACCCTACACTAACATTCCCCATAACAATGTTACAGAAGCATGAAAGAATGCTCACAGCAATCATAACCCCCTTGCTGACAATATAGACACCTGCATAGAATTCATCTTAGCCCAAAGCTATTTCACATTTGGTACTGAACCTTTTTTCTGAATTATGGGTATGGCCCTGTGTACTCTGAGGAGCCACAGTATGTAAATCTGTTTGTGGGACACTTATAGAGGGATTACCTTGCCAACTGTGACTGTAGACCACCAAGATAACTTCACTATGTTGATACTATTCTCTTGATTTTGGCTACTGGGGAACAGGACATCCTAAGCTGCCACAGAAAATGCAATGAATTTCTTGCAACCATCAACCGCAAACTCTCTTCCTCCCCTGCAAATGTAGATTTCCTCCTAAACACAATAACAATAATAAATGGCCTGCCACAGACCACAGTATATCGCAAACCAAAAGACCGGACATGCTATTTAAAGTGTCAGTTTCCTCCAAGTGCACACCAAGCATGTGCCAATGTTCAGCCAAGCATTAAGATGCTAAAAGGGACCAGCATAAATTCATTTTAGCTCTGAGATGAGAGTTCAGAAAACACGGATACACTTGCAGAAGTGTGGACAGCCGTGTCCATGGGGCTGTTCACGTACAATCCATATTTGGAATTCCACAGCAATGCTGCTCAGAGACTATAACCCATTCTGCAACAAGATGAACGACTATGAGAGGTTTTCCCTGAAATGCCTCTCCATGCTTTGCAACAGCCGCCAATCTCAAGGAAAAGGTGATATGATGCAAGTTACATCCACGTTGCACAGAAAATGGACCCATACAATGCAAAAGCAAAGGTTGTATAAACTGCCCACATATGTACAGTTCAGATACAATCAAGATACCTTACATAGAGTACGATTATAAATTACAGGAAATTTCATATTCAAATGTAACCATATCGTGTATTTATTTATATGCAATGCGTCAGGGGAGGCTACTGTGTAGGAAACAATGGCCAAGAACTATATATGTGTGCATGAATCTTCACTGGCAAAGCATGCAAAGGCAGACAAAGGACACACCCAATGGTGAACACTTTTGAAACCAAATCTCACTTGACTACCAATCAACAAATTCCGATTTTTTGCATATATGGAAATTCAGGATTCACAACATATTGATCTGCCACTTCCTATCATTTTATCTATGGCTCTTCAGTGACACCTGAATGATGTAGCCCAAGCCCTACCAAACTATTTGAGAAAAAGGTCTGTTTCCAGACTTCCTCCAGCCCACACCTTACCAATTCGTTAAAAGCCTTGCCCACGAGCTTCCCACATCCCTGCTAGTGCCCCTGTACGTAAGTCAGCCTCTGCCCTTTTATTATCAGATGTATAGAAACACAAACTCAATATAATATTTGATCCCAGCCTTTTGAGACCAACCTTCACTAGTCAAAGGCGTGACACGTGACTGATTGCTCTCCTTCCCTACTGGCTTTCTAGAGGCACAGACCCAACACATGGATGACTGTGCCACTACCAAGCTTCATATTCGCATATATGTTTACTTCATTCTTTTAGCCACATCTTCATTCTTTGGACATCCATACATCAGATTCAGTGCGTCTATGTATCTTCTCTCTTCATCGCATCACTTCTCTTCTGTCCAACTTTACATCAGTTAGGGGATACATTCGGTAACGTTGTCTCAGTGTGTAACGTCTCTCGTACCTACGATGTGGTATTGCGATGACACCAGGCATCATGCACAGTGATTTCTTGCTGTTCTTCCTGTGTGAGAGAGGTGTAGTGGTTACTCTATAGATGTGTACATCTACCTCTCTACAGCTGCAAAGCTGATGATTGCCATTCCTCCTCCTTTGTGTTGCACTCCTAAGATTTTAAAATAGTCTAAAAGACTGCTGCAAATCATTGGCGTGTCTGGTTGTGCCCTAGGACCTAATAAATAATTCAGTCCTTCACAAAGCTTTGGTGGTCTTCTTCTCCAATGTCATTTGAAAGAGTTATCAATTTTATGTTGGAGGATTTCAGGAGTCTCCCAGGTGTCCACAAGAAAAGCCCTCACAAACTTTACTTGTACTTTCCCAGCTAAAAGCTCTTGCATATATAACATGGGGATTATGAAGAAAAGGAGTGCCACACCTCCAAACCACACATGTGAAAAAACAGGAACAAGAGAGGATATTATTATTATTTGAAAATGAATAAATCGCAGAACTAGGAAACCTAGGCGCTACAGTCGTGTTGGGGTTGTTTTACCGAGGTGGAAATGTTCGAGGGAGAAACGACCGAAGATTATTTGTTCAAAATAATCTTCAGTCTTTTCTCCCCTGAACATTCCCGATGTGCCCAAACCCCTATCCACATCCCCATCCCCACCCCCACCCACATCCCCATCCCCACCCACACCCCTACCCACACCCCCACCCCACTTACCTTGCATTCCGTCTTGCTGTGTCCCTGCAACGCCTGTTCCCTTTCACTTCTGTGATCGCTCAAGGTCTTTCCTTTTTTTTTCTACTTTTTTTTTTCGTCCAGAAAATAGGCAGTGGCCCTACACAATTGGGCAAATATTTTACCAAACATCAGAATGAGAATAAAATAGATTGCGTAACAATAATAATGTATGTAAATATGTGATATGGAAAGTGCTTTGGATCAAAGCGCTATATAAATATCAAATTATTATTAATATTAAGTTTATCCCGGAAAACTATGGGAATGTAGAGGTATATACGACTAATTCATGTTTACTGCTGCATTTTGTCAGCACACCTTTACATACACTAATTCATATTTATTGGCATTAATGTGATTTCTTTTTGCTTTGCAGTATGTTGCTGTTCGTAGCAAAATGGCGAAAATGCCATTTTCTCTATGAACCAGTTGTGCTCTGATGAATTATTTAAAAGAAATTAAAAAACATGAAACTTTTTTGGCAGCTCTGTCATATTTATAATGCCTGGTGAAATACATGTAATTCATTTAGCTTTGATATATTTCAATAAATGTATTTATATCTGTTGTAAATGGATGACTGAAAACATTAAACAGTAAAGTTTAGAGAATGGTTAATATGAAATGCTTTTTGTAATGCACTTTTTGAAAAATAAAATGGTGAATGCATCAATTTGGGTGGGGGGGGGGTAAGGAGAAAATCAATAACGGTCCTACTAGGCATTGTGGCATTTGGATCGTGCAAGTGCAGAATAGGAAGTGCATGGGGAGGGGCAAGGTCAGGAAGGAAGGATAGATGAGGGAGAGGGAACAGGGGAAGTGCAGGGAGGGAGGGGCCCATGAGGTTAGGCAAGTGCTAAGGGAGCCAAGAATGGCAAGTGCCAGGGGAGCAGGGCTAGACTAGTGCACATAGGGTGGACCAGACTAAGTAGGCTAGTTAAGGAAGGCTGCCCGAGGGTGAGAGCTTGTTAAGAGGGTTGGGGGGGGACGGGGACTGGTCGAGGAAGGCCTGGCCCCAGTAAGACTCATAAGGGACCAGACAACCAGTCGCCTACCAACTTCAATCACTCATACACAAACTCACTCACCACTTTCTCTCATCAACCAATATTTCACCTTGCATACTTCTTGAATAATTTACCTCCATGCTCCTCTGTACTGTCCTTCCTTTGCCGAGTCACCAGGGGTTGACTGGGAATCAAAAGAGACCCTGGAAATTATAAAGTGGCCCCATGGTACACATTTTCAGCAAGCCCAACCCTTTTCCTATGGAAATAAAATAGGTTAGCACACAAAAGAGGGGCCCAGGGTGCAGAAGCCTACCAGGAAATCTCCAGAGTTCCCTATAGGCCGGTCCACCCCTGCTAGTCACTTAGTCTGTCTCCATTTCCTCTGACCGCACTTGAACAACCCACAATTTCCTGCTTCCTGGGTATCCTTTACTGCTTCCACTTCCCCTTCCATTGGTTATCCTCCACTGCTGGTTCCTCTGGCCAACCACTTGCTGTTCTTCCCCCTGGGGAGGTGTTGCAATTGACAAAACGGATATAAGGGGGGTCCTAGCCCCACCCCTTTCCTGTAAGCAGGTCTACCTGGGTTTTTCAATGGTGGTCCCCAGGATTGTCGATCTAGCATGGGAGCCATTCCACAACCCCAGTACACGTTAGAGTATTTTCTCTGAGGGAAATTGAGGCTCTTTGTGTGTGTGCTGATATGCAGGTCGGTCTTCTTTGTTGCTTCACGTCGTGGCTTCCCATCACTGAGTTGCTGGTCGGGGTTTGTCATTCTGCAGCAATTGTCTGTAGCGTCTCTTTGGCTATCCTCTCGACATTCCACTGCTACGCATGTTGGGATGTGTAGTTCCCTACAAAAAAACAGAAAGAAACTTGCCACCATTGTGCGAGACATGTGTGGGGTGATTGACAGTGGTACTCTGTACAAGCATGCTGGCACAGCAAGAAGGGATAGGGGCTGGGGTCCTCCCACTGCCACCTCCCTCCTCTGGGGAAGGTCTGCCTCTGGCTTCCACCCTGGTAGGCCACCCGCCCAGGATGAGTGGGGCTAATGACCCTATCATAGAAAGGTGTGCAGACGTGTATCACAAATTAATATGCAACTTATTTGTTATGTGTCGAGCCTGGTCTATTGGTTTCCACAAAATTTCTAAGAGGCAAAAAAACATTGCCAGCATGCAGGTTGTGTATCCGTATATTTGGAAGTGCCGAAGGCTTATGGGTTTTTATGACCCATATAAGCTGTTAATCGATGACGGGTCCCTTCCAAAAATGATGTCCAGATAGCCTAGTTGTTTCTCAGTTATAGTATTATTCTCTTAGCATGGTGTAACGCTTGCAGGAATAATATACCCTGGATGGATGTACCTGTCCTGCGTGTAGCCTAGCGCTGAGACTATATCACCCCTGGGGATGCTGCAGATGCATCAGCCTCCACATGTTATCGGTGTGCTGGGACCATGTGCTAGACACTGGGGCTGCAGTAAAATCATGCTGTAAAATGTCAAGGGCAGTCTGAGCATTGATATTGATATGGTCAGAGTCAGTTCGACAAAAGAAAACTCACAAATAAGTTGCCTAAAAACCACAGAACCGTGTACAGCTTTGAGTGGAAGAGAAACCTGTCCAGAGCACTCACAGTTCCAGCGGCCATGCGTGAGAAGGCCATCCAGTCCTGTTTTTGCCTGGAATTCCAGGAGTTAGACTTGTGCTAATGTTCAAACAGGGAAGAAGAAACTACAAAGTCTCCAAATCCAAAGGGAAAAAAGGAGGCCTGGATGGGACTTCTCATGCTTGGCCACGTGCACATGGGATTTAGTGCATTGTGTGTTGCTGGCAAGCGATGGTAAGCGAGACCTCCTATCTTTCCATGTCATCATGTAAAATTGATCGGACTTTTGAGGCAAAGTTAAGCCTCTAGAAGCTTTCGGAAATCTGGTTGATTCGTGGGCATGGGGCATTGTTTTTCCTCCAGGATTGAGCGCAATGTAGCAGCATCAGACCGAGCAGCATCTCCCTTCATCCCTGGGAGCTACCCTAATATTGGGTCAAGTCCATGTCCAAACCTCTGTCCAACCCCCTGCCGCAGACATTCCCTGTAGCCCATGGCTGGTCCTCTTATTCACTTTACAATGGGAAGGAGATTATATCCGGTGTCCGTGTGTCTGTCTGGACTGCAGTTTTCTGGATCTGTGTGAAATGATGAATGCAAAAGTCCGACTGCCAAAATTCCGACCTTTTTTTGTTGTTTTTTCATTTTTCCACAAATATATATGTGGGGAGAGACCCCCCACAACCCTCCCACCTTACCCCTATACATTTGTAGTAACTTTACCCCCCCACAAAAATGGGTGTCAGACTTTTGGGAGTCGGACGTTTTGCCTCGGTCATTTTGTCATATTCCCAGTTTTCCACGGCTGCATGCATCAGCCTTATCAGAGGGCATGAATGATTCTTGTGATGATTGATGCGACTGTCTGCTTCCTGATCTGTGCGCCTTTCAGCTGGTGCTGGGTCTAGGTGTTCAGGTGTGCTCTTGACTGGTTAGCCAGTTCTAATTGCAACATCAACGTCCTAGCCACTACCCCTTGCCTTTGGTCAGACCACCACATTATCACCTTTAATATTAAAGCCTCCCCACGCATCCCGACCGTGATAGCACCTGCGCTCCCAACCAGAAACAAAAAGGACATAGCCAAAGAGAAACTCCTCCCTCTACTACTCCCTACACTTAATGCGGCCACTGACGCCTGTAATGACCCAACTGTTCTAGCTGACATCTACAACTGTAGCATGCTGACAGCTGTAGATACTATCGCCCCCATCAAACTGAGGAAGGCCAAACCACGTGCACATTTGAACTCCTGGTTCACCCCACAGCTAAGAGCACTCCGTAAATCCAAACGCACCGCTGAAAACCGTTGGAAAAGCCACCCATCTGACGTGCATAAAGACGGCTTCTTCCTGGCCTCGCTTACATACAAAGCAGCCATTATAGAAGCGAAAAAAGAATCCCTAAATAATCGCATTCTGACTGCTGACTCCAACTCTAAGGAACTATTTAAGATCCTAAAAGAGCTTGAAACCCCCGTTATCCACCCTGACACTTGCATTAAAGACAGCAAATTGTGCGCCAATATCCAGGCAGCATTACTAAATAAAATCACCATGCTTCAATCCAAAATTACAGCCAAACAAATTAACCTAAAATTGGACAATCTCCCTCCAACCGCTGCAGGGGCCTTCTCCCCTGACGTCCCAAACCGCAATCGATTTACCTTCTCACCGCTCACCAGTGCGGAGGTAGAAAACATTATCCTGAGGATCAAACCATCCAACTGCCAGGGCGACCCCTGCCCTGCCTCAATTATCAAAGAATCCGCCCACTATCTGGCCCCTTTCATCACAGCCTTCATCAACTCATCCTTTAAAACGGGTACCGTCCCTGACAACCTCAAGGACCCTTGGGTGATCCCCCTGCTTAAAAAACCCTCCTTCGACCCCAGCATACCTACCAACTCCCGACCCATCACCACTGTCCCTTTCCTGTTAAAAATCCTGGACCGTGCAGCAAACCTGCAAATCCAAGAGCACTTGGAAGCCAACAATCTCCTAGGCCTCAGACAATCCGGCTTTCGTCCCAGACACGGAACTGAGACAGCTCTACTAGACTTAAAAACCCAGATCGAAGTGTTAAAGGACAAGGGCAAACTTGCCATGCTACTTCTACCTGACCTCTCTGCGGCCTTCGATCTGGTCAATCACCAAATCCTATGCAAACATCTTCACTCAGCCGCCCACTTCTCACCATCAGCTACGGCCTGGATCAAATCCTTCTTGAGCAATAGATCTATGCGGGTCTTTTCTCAATCTGCAGCTGCAGATCCTTCCCCGATTCACTGCGGCGTCCCCCAGGGTTCTTGTGTGTTCTTGTGTGTCGCCAACGCTCTATAACGTATTTACAAAACCACTCTTTGATGTACTTGACCATCTGGGTGTCTCCTATACTAACTACGCGGACGACACCCAGATACTCATTCCTATCACTGATGACTACGTGGCGGACACCAAGGCACTGAATGAGGTCTACCTGGTCATCCAAGCCTGGATGGCGCAACACCAGCTATGCCTCAACGATGACAAGACCGAGCTCCTCATCTTGGGCACCACGCAACGTCTCAGCAAACTTGAGCCATCCTACCGATCATTTATCATCGATGGCAACACCATCCATGTTTCGAAGGACACCAAAACTCTTGACGTCTATCTTGACGCCACTCTATCACTAACCCGACAAACAAACGCAGTCAGATCCTCTTCAGCCTACACCTGCAAACCTATTACAGCCTGCAGGCCATTTCTGACTACACCCAACACTGTCACCCTAGCCAGAATGCTCATCATGGCCAAAATTGACTATGGGAGTGCCCTCTACCTAGGAACGAGCCAAGAGAACTTGAACAAACTGCAAATTACCCAAAATAACGCTATTAGAGCTGCCCTAAACATCCCTAGAAACCATCACATCTCGGAATCCAGATCCAACCTACACTGGCTACCGGTCAAACAGAGAATTTCACTGAAAGTCTTAGGCCTCACCCACAAATGCCTAGCTAACCAAGCCCCACCATATCTTTGCAGCCGGCTCTCCAGACACGCGCCGACCGGCCCGCAAAGAACGGCTCAGACCCACTGCCTAACCATTCCCAGGTTCAAACTCCAAAAGGCGGGTGGATCTAGCTTCCCCTTCCTAGCTTCTAAGCTTTGGAATGCTCTCCCTCTCACCATCCGAGCTGAAGAAAGCTTTAACGCCTTCAAATATAAAACCAAATCCTGGCTCTTTAACCAGCCTTGATGCCCAGACCCACTTCGGCAAACGCTTGCCACAAGCTACGTCTGTATGTATGTATATATTGCCTGTATGCCATGATCACTATGTACTGTAAATTTGTTGATTTTAAGTAACTGTTCGCTCATGTAACCATGTCTAAATTGCGCCCTGATGCCTCCGGGCCTGATGGTGCGCGTTACAAATAAACAAATACAAATACATGTTATGTTAGGCTATGTAATTATGCTTTTCTAATGCACAGACTGTAGTTCCAAAGCGTCTGTTCTTGTCCATATAGTGGCATGTTGAGCCCACACCGTTGAAACCAGAGAGAGAGTACAAAAAAAGGGTAAGGTAGTTGGGTGGGGAAATGAGGAAAAAGGTGGCAGATGTTGGAGAGAATAGGAGAGTGTTGATGTGTGTTAGTGCACACTATATGGACTCAATTCTAGAGCGAGAGGTAACACGATGATGCATTTGTTGTGATAGTATACAGATTGTATTTTCAAGGCAGCCTTGAAGTGGTACAAGATAAAAATGTGGCTATGTGAGGGAGCATGGGATGTATATAGCAACAATATGAAAAAGACCTTTGAACATTGTAGAATTAATTAAATTAAGATATTTTTATCTTGAAAATGTTTTAAGTATTGCTTTCTTTCCCCGCCTTTTCCATTCTCCCCTTACTTAATATTGTTAGTATTGCTAGCTTTGTTTGAAACACTTGTGCGGACAGTACTATAGGTCTGTTTGTTTCTATCACCACAGTGAGAATGGCTATTAGCACTCGGTACGGGAGAAGCAACCAATCAGGTAGCTCGGATTGTGGGCTGAATCCCATGAGCTCAGCACGCGTTTGGAGGAGGCAGATCGCTGCTTCCCATGCCCCGACATCTCCCCCACACCTTGCTCTCCCCTCAGGTCACTGTTTCCTCCCTTCCCTGCCCGCTACCCCACTCACATTATTCTTTTGGTGGTGACAACCGCAGCCACCGCTCCAGCTTCCGTCCAGGTACGCCGGCTGCTGTTGAAATGGAAGAGTGGCTCCTCCTGGATCCCCACCTTCCATCTCCATGGCGGCCATCTTAAGGTAGTATTTTCATTGAATCTACATTACTATCAGCAACCTGGGTGCCTGGATAGGAAATAACACCTGATCCGACTGGTAACAGCGCCCGCGGGCCATGTTATTGCCATAGTATTGACCCTAAAAGTAGACTAGGCGGGCAGGGTAGCAGAGGGACAAAGCATGTTCTCTTTGCTCCACAGCCAAACCTGTGACATTATATACAGGGGAGGTGATTAGTGTGGAATAGTAAACTGCTGTTGTTCATGAGGCCCACCAGCATCAAGGCTATGTCTGCACCTTGTGCACTCCATTAGATGAAACATATTGCCATCTAATTCAGTCCCTTCCCTGGATGCATATGGAGTCTCGGCAGAGGATTAAACACCCATCTTGAAGACAGTATTTCCATTCTCTAACTGCAGGATGTTGGATGTTCTTTCCACAATGTAGAAGTGAGCAGAGGAGCTGTACACCCATATTAAGAGCCCCCTGCTACAAAGGAAAGCACCGGGAGCCCTACAAAAGACCCTGCTTTTAAAAACAAATGAAGTCCAGTAATAACTAGGCATATTTTGAAAGGGTCTTCGCATATTTAATTGGAGATTTACAAATGGTATGCACATTACTCATAGAACCAACATAGTTCCATTAGTCACACAATGACTGCAAGCCAATCACGATCGCACAGTCAGCTTATGTATACGTCTGAATGAAATGCAGACATACATAGGTTAGTTTGCTTAAATCTCTACTTTGAACATAACAGGAGTACACAATGACATGCAACACAAATGCCAAGACTTATAGGGCATGGTTTGAGAGGTCTGCTTGAGCATACACTTTGGCATCACTACTTTATGCAGGTGTGAAGTAGTGATGTTAAGTAAGAAAATGCGATGGTGCATTTTCTGCAATACTAACTTTAGCAGGCGCTTGTTCTATGCAACAGTGATTTTGCACGCATTGTACTTTTGTGTCCAAGGAGAAAAAACTATATTTCTGACCCTGTCATGATTTGCCTTTGAAGTGTGAAACAGGGATAGAATGTTTTATTTATTTCTCTGTCATTTCGCAGAGACAGGCCTTGTAATGGGTCGTTGCTGTGAGCCTGTCACACGCTAGTGTCGGGAGAATGCTTCTGACACTACTATATACAAAGAAGCTGGATAGCACATCTTTGCACTATTGTCCAGCACCTCCTGAAATGCTCAGCTCACCTTTGAGAATATTTCTAACAATAGCGCAAATGAAATGAGCACCTTCTTGGCGCTCCTTTCATTTGCACTATTTTTTGAGAATTTGGCCGCGTGTTTCTAAAATCAGTTAATACGGAGCACGTGGAAAATGAATTCCACTTGCCACTTTTTCTTCTGGCACTCAGATAAACACTTGGAGACAGTTATGGGGGACCACTGCCAATCAAACATTGCTCTCCTTCTTGTTGTGCTGCGCAGACCTTCCCAGATATATTTAATTTTACGTGTTTGCCGATAAAGAATTGTCATAAAATAGCAGGGAATGAAAGGAACCTCTGTTGTTCCCCAGAACCATATGCAGCAGCGGAAAATAAAAATGCAAATGAGCAATTACACTTCACGTGTACATGGGAGTTGATGCGCTCAGTATATTGGGGCGGATCATTATCTTGTCTTATCCGATTAGTTCTGTGGTGTTGGAAATCTGTGCAGAATTCTTTTTATGTGCAGAAAATGGCTGTTGCATTGCACTCTTTTCCACTTCATGGATACCAGATTTGAGTAGGTTGGGGAAAGAAACCCAGGAGACATGACCAACAGGCAATGATATCTATTAAAAAAAAGCAAGACAGAAGGAGTGGGGGAGAGCGGTGTTGTCTTGTGTCACACTACCTTGTTGCTGTTATTCAGGATTGCATTTCGCACCCAAAATCTAGTGTAACCAATTTGAAAACGTTGTGAAGCAGGGCAAAGAGGCAATAGGTTACAGGGTGGATACATGAACAAAGGTGTATTTTTGTAATCTTGTTTTGAAGTTGGACTGGGTTCCTTCTTTCTGACTTATGTGATGTTCCTTCCTTTAGGGATCTTTTTGATTTTGGGGTACATGAGTTTCTTTTAATTCTTGTTTTAGATTGAATCTTTTTTTGAGAGCTGTAGTCGAAAAATGTTTTAACTCTGTTTTTGGATTATTGATGTCCAACATTCGCGAAATGTGATGAGCGGATCCGTGAAGAGTGTGAATAGCTTTAGGGTAATTTTGAACTGGTCAGTTTTAGTGAAATTGACAAGGAGTATGTCCCACCAGTGCAGCGGGTGAGCACTGTGGGCACACCAACCTCATCCTGATTGCAAAGACTACCTGCACCATCCTCACCACACCCAGAGTAGGACCTAGACCCCTCGCCAAATACCCCAATAAACAAAATAATGACCCTCAGAATCGGTGTGAGCCTCTATATTGTCAGAAGGATGTGAGCATGGCAAAGCAGTGAATTGGGACATCAATGTACCCTTATTCATTAATAGCAAAACGCATTACCTCCTGGTCAAGTCCAACCCTAGATCATATTCTTTTTTTTATTTTATTTGTATTTGTTTATACTGTTTATTCTGTCGTTATTCCTCCCAACATATGTCCTGATAACTACTGAAAGGTGAGAGCCAGCATTTCTTGGGTTGGCCCGATCATTGTGCCATCTCATTTCTAAAATGAGTCAAACTGTTGACAATATAATTCCTATTTTTGGTGAAACGTGACTTGTTTGTTTATGGAGATGGGTAACTCCGATGGAATAATTAAATAATTGAAAAATTGCTAACACCTCAAATAGAAGCATTTGAAGCAAATATGTGGCATCAGAGAGCAGCCTCTTAAATTCGACAGTCGGACCCTTACTGTTTACATTTTCTCTCCCATTTGCAGACCGGGTTAGAATTTTAACCATTAAACCCCCGCCCCTCCCCAGGCATCCATTTTAATGCTTGGACCCATCCGCTAGGCCCACCTTATGCAGCTTTACTTCCACCTTCTGTTCCAGCGAGAATCACAAGAGGACTGGAAAGTGAACCCTTATTTTTCTCTGCTTCCTTTTGATGTACTTCTGGGATAACTTGGGATTTAAGCAACTTCCTCTGAGCGTGCCATCACCTGGGCATCCAGAGCACAGGGTAGACAGAGCTAAGGGCAGGAGTAAATATCTTCCTTTTCATTCTGGGCATCTTGTAAGCCCTATTTGCCACTGGGTGCCACGATAATGACACTTGCACAGCACCAACAACATATAACTCAAAATACAAGACAACGTCATTGAGTTAACTCTTTCAATGCCTTTTCATTCGCCTTAACTGCCATTCTGCCCATGAGCATACCTCTAATATTAATTATCTGATTGACACATATCCCTCTGGCAAGCTCTTTCTCTCAGAGACATGGCTGAAACCCCACCACACACCTCTCACCCCTGACATCCCCCCACACTATCCCATTCACCACAGGGACCGCCCACACAAAACAGGTGGTGGCATTGCCATCATTTATAGTGATTCACTCGCACTTAGCGACCCCACCCACAATACGCAATCTTTGAAGCCCACTCTCTCAGTTGCTCCCCTCCTTCACAACCCCACCCCGCATTCATCCACCTCATTTACACACAGCCCCAACTTCCGCACTGATTTGTCTGCCTTTGCTAGTAACAACCAAAGCTTTTCCCTTTATCCACATCTACCCTGGCAATTTTAAATCAGGTAGTTCCCATCCAGGCAGCAACGCCATACTGAACAGGTGCCTCACTCCACCTACACCCTATTATCTCACCCCCACACACATATCCAGCAACACCATAGACCTTCCGATTCCAAGCAAAAGTCACATCTTTGTGCAACATCGAACCTGGATATCATGGTCTGGCCTCTTTGTGATCCCCTTCTCACTCACTCTGACACAAACATCCCCACACCTGCCACTCGTCCCACCATTCCTCTCATCCAGACAAATCAAACACATTACAGACACAGCATTAGGAGCACTCCTATCACACCTCTCCTCAAACACAGCCCTCAATACTCCTCAACAATTACACCATCACCCAAGCACTGAACCAGCACCCCAACAAAACACAAACACCTCACAATTGCCACCACAAACCATGGTTAAAATATTCCCTCCTCTCCATCAAACAGATAGATAAACACCTTGAAAGAGTCTGGCAAAGGAACCCAGGCTCGTCCAACAGACACCCTGCAAACACTGGCACAACAAATACAAGATGTCTACGGTCATGCGCAATGCTAGATCCGCCCATTACCTCCATTCACACACAGAAACCTTTGAACATTGTAAAGTCACTCTCCAGACCACCATCCACCCCTACTGCCCCTTATGCACTTCAGTATACAATTCTTTCTTACAATACTTCAGCTGTAAAATTCACAACACACATGCCCTCCTCTCTGCTGCCCCACTTCCATTCCTATTCCCATACCAAAACCTGGGACACATTCCACTTCCCCAGCGATTGAGACACGCTCATCACCCTCACAGCCAAAACGAAACCAGCACACTTCCTGGATGAATCATGCTCACCTCAAACCACAAACATCATCGCCACCTTGGCTTTTCACTAGGTCAACATCATCAATTCTCGCCTCCCTCGTGGTACAATTCGCTCCAAATTCAAAGCAGAAAAAATCTCCAGCCTCCTCAAGAAACCATCCTGAACCCTCGACTCCACATTGCCTAAAAACCAACTTACAATCACTATCCTGCCATACCTCACCACAATCGTGTAAGACTTTGCTACCAACTAACTCTAACAATATATCATTAAAACTACCTCCTCAACACCTTCTAATAAGGCTTTCAACCCAGCCACAGTACCACTCCGGCAAAACGTTACATGGATGACCTCCATTCTTCTGAAAATCCTAGCTCAACGGATGAAGAACAAATATATTTCCAAATCTCAAAACTCCACACCCTCAAAAGCTGTCTCTCCATCATCATCACCTGGATGGCCACAGACCTCCCCAAACTCAACCCATCCAAAATGGATTACCTCCTCCTCTGCCCCTGATCCCCCACACCCCACACAGGCAGAACCCTGACATCACCCCCATTGATCAATGAACTCTCTGCAGACAACCCACACATACCTCTCTGCACTTGTCAAATCAGTAGGCGTCACCATCGATCTCCACCTACACTTCACACACCACAAAGCTGCAATCAGCAAAACATGCAAGCTACAACTTCATCTACTCCACAAGATAAGACTCATCCTTTCGCTTGACACAGTGAGAGCATTAGCCCGGCCCCAAGTCGACTACGGAAAGGCTATTCTCACTTACACCCCCCTGTCCCCACCAGCACTATCTCCTGTGCAAAGACGGAGAACATAGGAGCAAGATTCATTGTTCACCTATTCCAACAGTCACACTTCCCCCAGCTCTGTCTCAGCTCCACTGCCCCCCTGTATTGCAGACAATTGCTTTCAAAGGATTCTGCATCATATACAAAGGCACCCATCTCAAAAACCCAATGTACCTTTACAGCGAAATGAAACCACCACCAGCACAAACACTAGATAAGCCAACTAAAATCCAACACATTCCTCTCTGCACACTAACCTGCACACAAAAACAAGCAGGCCCCTAGTGGGCACCCAGAGCCTGGAACGTCCAACCACTCTGCATCTGAATTACACTTTTGTCATCACTTTCTTAAAATGTCTCAAAACATAGCTCTTTTTCAACACCTTAACCAGCCCTCTCATCCTCTCTCTATCTTGATCTCCCTCTTCTGTCCGGAAAAATAAATATGTTTATCTCCTTCCTTTTGTATTTTGTAAGGCGCTCCGAAACCCATTGGGTAGAGCCAGTGCTGTACCAAAATTCAAATAAAATAAACAATAAATAATTATAGAGATACAATGAAAATCTCATGAAACAACATGAACAGGTAGAAAATGTTTCAAATACAAAGAGGAAAAAAATGTCCTATGCATCATCTACAGAGTAGCTCATGGAATCAAAAAATGTAGTTAAGTACCAAGACTGAATCGGCATTATTACTTATTTATTTAATTGAATTTGTAAACAGCTGGCAGAGCCACAGTTCCCGGATTTAGAGCAGCAGCGCTCGAGGCGAACGCATTGTCAGGGGGAGCTGGGATCAGTGAAGGGCACATGTGATCGCATCCTCTACACCTCAGATCATCCACCTGGGACAATCTGTAGGGAGCTCTGGTGGGGGACTCCTGTATTGGGTGGTAACACAGTACCCCAACCACCTTGCCCTTTACAGCCAGAGCCCTCAAGAAGGTGTTTGTGTGGCTAGATCCTCACAGACACGGGTCAGGTGCTCGCCGGGGGAGGACCGTGAAGCACAGAGCAGGGACGAAGAGTGCTTCCACAGCCACCTGGGCTCTCAGCGCCGCAGCCTTCAAGACAAGGGAACGCTCGAGTGACTTGGCCCCCTATGGTCGGAGAGGGGGGCGCCATGTACCCACAGACCCATAGGAGCCCACCATGCATCGGGTTCCATGTCCACCAACAATGGCAGGGGTGCTGATGCCCAAGGGGTTGGGCCCACAACCCCAGGGCTGTTTCACTTTCAAACACCGAGCCCCAGGGGTACAGTGCTGCCCACAGGCACGTCGTTCCACAGCCACACGGTGCCAGAATTGGACATGAAAACAAATCCGGCAAGTAGGGCACACTGGCTGGAGAGGCTTAACATGTTTTTCGAAATGTCCGAACTTACTGAGGATGCCAAAAGGAAGACACTACTGCTGTTCTATGCAGGGAGCGAGGTCGACAAGCTATACAGAGTATTGCAGTAGGTGATGGGTCTTATCAAGCTGCGGGGAGGGTGTTGTCCAACTACTTCGGCCCAATGGTCAATATTGACCATGAACGATTTAGCTCCGACAGGCTGCTCAGGGGCCAGTGGAGTCCATCGACACATTCTACACCTGGCTGTGCCAATTGGTTGCAACGTGCACATTTGTTGACAGAGAAGGAGAGTTGCACGGCTAGATAATCCCAAAATGCTGGTCCAACTAGCTGCGCACACAGATCCTCAAGGAACCAGGAATTCTGGAGCTAGCAAGAGCCCAAGAGCTGGCTGAGGTGCAGGCGTCCCAGATGGAGATGTCTATGAAAGGGCTGCAAGTGGAGGTGGTACATGCTGTCGGGACCCAGAGCAAGAAGGCCACTCTGGGGACAGGGGCCACAGGTGGAGCCCTGCCTAAAAGGGCAAGCTTGAGGCACCCCGGAGACTGTGTGATCTCTGTGGAGGGGTGGGTTGCCACATGTAGAGCCATGTCCGGCAGTAGGGCGCCAATGTGGTAGATACCACAAGGCTGTACATTATGCCAACTTCTGCAGGAGCTCGTGGACGTCAATCAACATGGCATGTGGCTGCTGAGTGTTACTGAAGTTATACAACTTTGGTTAATGTTTTATGTTGCTACCCTTGGCATCGGATGTTGTCACTAAGGCACACTACCGTGCCTTCACGTGTTGCTGCTTCAGTGATCACAGCACATGCCTGATTTAGACGGCTGTGATCACGTGTAATACGTTAATGAAATGGGCGAGCCCGCTCGCCAGTTACTTCTACCATCAAACTGGCTCACGTGTGTTTTATATTGAGCACATATTAACTGGTCCCAGCCTCCTTGGTGCCCATAACACCCACTTACCTTAGTTTAAAGGGATCGTCAGAGTGGATGATGACCACCGTTACTCCACTATCTGACCAGCAATTCATAAACCCCTTGAACTGCGGCATAACCCGCGGGACCCCGCACAATCTGTGTCATGCTAAACTAACGAAGGTTATCAGCTCAGTAATGATTTCAAATATTACCCATGCTCTGAACATCTTTTTAATACAGAGCATGGTTCCAAACGAGCTTAAGATAACAGTTGCATTTGCCAGTGTTGTGAAAAATCACTAAACATCAAGATTCTCTCTGATGTTAGTCCAGTCTCCTCATTTCCATTCCATTTCCAAGCTGCATGAATGAACGGCAGCACCACAGATGCAACAGTTTTCTGAGGAAAGCCCCTGCCTGCATCAACAACAAGTAGACTGCCATTTAAGAATAACCAGCACTTCCCTCCTCCTCCTCTCTCTGCTCTTCGCTCTCCACCGCACTTCTTGTCACTGCACTTGCACAATCCGAATGACACAAGGCCTGGTAGGACCGTTTTTGTTTTTCTTCATCCCTTTTCCCACCCCCCCTTTGGTCTTGTTACGCCTTGAAACACCTTTTGCTGTATAGGTGCATTATAAATACCCAATAAATGAATAAAATGGGAACAGAGACGGTCCTAGAAACGGTTCTTGATGAACTATGGGAACTGGGTGCTTACGGCTGTGCTACGGACCTTGCTATACTTCCCTACGGCATTTGATATAGTAGACTCCTGATTAATCCTGGATCATCAGTATGCGTTTGGATAGAAGGGAAGAGTGTTGTGCTAATAACGTTTGTATCTTATAGGGCACCGAGAAACAGTGACACCAGGTCACTGTGAATCAGAAGAACAGCTTCTGACCTAAGGAGTCCCTGTCAGCGCTTCTATTAAATTTGTTTATTTTCCCCTGGCAAAGACAGTGGAATCTTTAAACTTTATATTTTCATGTATGCTGGTGCTCAGCAATACATTTTAGAACTTGGATATAGGCAAACGATAGAGGGCTGTATATCAGCCGATTAAAACAAAATGGAGACAAGTACAAGGTCCTTCCGGCTTCTTAAAATCATGGTTTGTCCTATTTTTGGACGAATTGTGTGTGTCGGTGACCTGAAACTGTGTAACTGGTAAAAATCTAGGACTGAAATTGGATGCACACTCTCAATAACATCGAAGATATCCGCTATAACCCTAACAGGAATCTTCCAACTTTAAGTTCGGTTCAACATAGAATATTAAAATGTTTCTCTGTGAATGCTCTAATTACAGCTGCAAACAGCCCCCTGTCTCCCCAACTAGATCACTGCAATGCTATTTACTCAGGGCTTTCTGATGCAACAAACCATTTATTTTTATTTTTTTTAATTTCTTTTATTGATTTTATGCAAACAAAACAACGAAAACCAAACAAGCAGCATAATCATAATGGTTCAATTACACATCGAGTTATCATAGTCACTGCTCCCATTATCCCTCCCTCCCCCCGTGAGCCCATCTGTCAATCTCTTTCAATGTTTGGCACATGCGGCCGGGTTTCGTTCTCTTCGGAGTCTGTTGGATTTGATATTACTCCAAACAATTCTGTTATTAGCGTTTTCCAGGCCAACAGGGTGCCTCCCTTCATCAGCCCGGCTACTCGCATCTCGGCATGCCACCGTTTCAGCCTCCGCCCATTTCTGCAAGTCCTTCCACCATACATCCACCTTAGGTTTGTGGCATTTCTTCCACCCCATGGCGATCCTACGTTTCGCAAGCACATACGCCAGATTTCTAAGTTTCTCAATATGTTTGAGTTTCCGTGGCCTAGGGAACCCGCCCAGTAAGCAGGCCCAAGCTGTGTCTGTGTCAAGAGTAACCCCTTTATCAGCCAGTTTCTGCGCCACTTCTCCCCAGTAGCAGCTAATAATCGGGCACGACCAAAACATATGTGTCATGTCAGCGTTTTCCAGGTTACATTTAGGACACACTTGTATTCCAGCGTTTTGGAACTTGGATATCCTCAAGGGGGTCATGTATGCCCTATGCGTTACATACAGCTGAATTTGTTTTAATCTGGCATTTCTAGACACTTTCTTGTGGTAACCCAGGGCACGCTCCCATACCCCCTCCTCTATCGGGGCCCCCACTTCCGCCTCCCAGTCCAGTCTCAGATGCGTCAAATCTTTCCCCACCTTAGCCATCACCATCTCATACAGTCTCGAGATCTCATGGCCCCCTTCGGATATATCATACATTGTTTCCAAAATTGCATCTGGTTCTTCTATCAAAACTGTCTCTGGCCAGGTGTTCTTAATCATTCGCACCAACCTAATGTACGTGACATATTGACCCGTGTGTTGCCCCGCCTCTTCATTGAGTTCTATAAACTCCTTAATGGATCCCTCTTGCCAAACATCGCCTAGCGTTGCCAGCCCCACCGATCCCCAGTAGGTCCTAACAATCGCCCTCAGCTGATCGTCCCCTCCTGTCAAAGCAACCAGCGGAATCTGCGGGAGGCACGGGTATGGGACTTCCATCAAGCGACAAGCCCTACGCCAAATTTTCCATCCAAGCCTCAACATCTCAGGACGCCCCCTCATTTCAGTTTCGGACAGCCAGATCATTTCTTTCAAATAAAACAGGGCGCAGTCCTGTCCAAGCACCCTGTGCTCAGGGGTCACTTCATCAGAAAGCCACTTAGCCACATATTGTAACTGTCCTGCCAAATAATAAACCTCAAAATGGGGCAGTCTGATACCTCCTTTTTCATAAAAGTTCTGCAGTTTCCAAAAAGCCACTCTATTTCGGGTACCGTGCCACAGGAAATCCCTACACATGCTGTTCAATTTGCTGAAAAACTTCTTGGGTATTATGTATGGGATATTACTAAAGTAATGCAGGAGCCTGGGCAGGACTACCATCTTGAGCATGGCCCCCCGCCCCATCATCGCCAAGGGCAATCTTGCCCAGAACTGCATACTGTTTCTAAATTTCTCAACGGCTACTTCCGTATTGTATCTGTGTTCATCTTGCACCGTGTGATATACATCTACGCCCAAATAGTGAAAGGAGCTAGTTGCCCATGGTACCTGTAGCACCGGCAGTCCATCTACAGGTATCCCCTTATAGCTACCTAGCGGGAATATGACAGACTTTTCGGGGTTCACCGAGATGCCCGACAACTCTGCATACCTTTCCATCACTTCAAGTATGTATAAGAGATTTTCTTCTGGGTATTGCAAGTACAGCAACAAATCGTCTGCGTACAAGGATATCAAGTGTCATTCCCCTCCTACCTCAATGCCAATCGCCTCATACTGTGCCCTAAGGCAGATTTCCAGAGGCTCCAGGGCCAAGATGTAAAGCATCGGGGACCAGGGGCACCCTTGTCTGGTGCCTCTGCCAAGTTGCCATCTTTCGGATATCACCGCTCCAGTTCGGACCCTGGCAAGCGGCTCACTATACAACATCTTGGCCCACCTGATATAGCACGGCCCCATTCCATACCCTTCCAAAACAGCCAATAGCCATGACCACTTGACCGAATCAAAAGCTTTAACTGCATCTAGAGACACTATCGCCATCTCACCCTCGTTCTTACTACCCCATTCGACCACCCGGTGAAGTCGCCTATGGTTGTGCGTTATGTTTCTGCTCGGGACATAACCCATTTGATCAGGATGTATGAGTCTACCAATCACTTTCTGCAATCGATTTGCTAGGACAGCCGTGAGAATCTTGCTGTCCTGATTTAGCATCGACAGAGGCCTGTAGGAACCACATCTATGCTCCAGTTTATTGGGCTTGGGCAGCGGTATTATGATCGCCTCTCTGAGTGATTCCGGCAACCGTCCTATCTCAAACGCTTCATTGAGCATGTCCAGCATTGGGGGGAGGATTTCCTCTCTGTATACTTTATAGAATTCGCTGGGGAACCCATCTGCCCCTGGGGTCTTACAGGTAGGCAACTGCTTCACAACTTCCTCTAACTCCTCCAACGTGATTCTCATCTAACTCCTCCCTCTCTTCATCGGTTATCTTGGGCAGCCCTATGTCTTCTAACGTTTCGATTATCTTGCGCTGGTCACCTATCTCATCATCTCCATACAGCACTCTGTAATATTCCACAAATTCTTTGTTAACCCCCTCTTGCGTGGCCACCTCATCTCCGTCCTCCCTGATAATGGTCCTAATCGGAGGCCTAGGGGTCTCGCTTTTGTATAGCCAGGCCAAAAGGCAGCCTGTCTTGTCTCCCCCCGCGTGCTGTCTCTCAACATATTTCCTATAATTGAGATTGCAGAGTCTTTCCCAATGCCCTGCACATTGTTGCTGTAGTTGGAGTACCAGCTCCGTGTCTACGTCATAGCTCTTCAATGCTGTTTCTAGCTCAGTTTCCGACCTCTGCAGGTCAGCCAAGACCCCACCCTGTAACCCTCTTGACTTAGCAATGGCCACCCCCGCATCACCACCTTAAAAGCTTCCCATAGTGTGCCCGCAGAATCAACGCTCCCAGTATTCTCTTCAAAGAAGTTAGTAATCTCTTCCCTTATATCTTCTCTAAAACTGGATCTTTGAGCGCCTCCGCTCGGAGGCGCCATGTAGGGATCTTCGCCCTCGGGGGGCAATATTGCCATCCGAGGATCAGGGGCAAATGATCCGAGAGGACCCTGGCCTTATATTCGATTTGAGTAATCTCAGACATCATATCTGCTGTAGCAAAGACGTAATCGAGCCTAGTGTGCAGTTGGTGCAGGGCTGAATAGTGCAAGTATTGCCTCTCAGTGGGATACCCTCCACGCATCTGTAAAGCCAAAATCAGTTAGCAGCATCTGCAACGCTCTCGCCGCTGGGCTAGGCTTACTCACCCTGTCGTCTGATCTATCCACCGCAGGATCCAACACACAATTAAAGTCCCCACCCCAAATCACTGCGCTCCCTATACACGTACTAAGATTGGTACACAGGGTTCTGAAATATGCTGCAGTGTTTTGGTTGGGGGCATACATGTTTATTATGCATACCTCCCTGCTCTCCACCAGCCCCCGCAGTATAGCCATCCTTCCATTCATTTCAACCACCTCTTGTATCGATTTGAACGGGACATGCAGTGCCACCCAGATTAACACCCCCCGGGCATATGCAGAGTATGGCGAACCCACTACGGTCCCTCTCCACTTTCTCTTAACTAGGTCCAACTTCTCTCGCGTCAAGTACGTCACCTGTAATAATGCGATGTCTATTTTCTGCCTTTTCAGATACATCATGATTTTGTTTCTTTTCAGGTAGCTGTTAAGGCCCCTGACGTTCCACGTTATTATCCTGAGGTCCCCCATAGGTCGTTAATAAGCACCCTCCCGATCCTCCGTCGATTACGCCCCTTCATGCGCCGCAAGTACAACATACTGATTCCTCCAAATGGGCACGAAACAAAACTTAAACTCCCCATAACCACACACACACTCAACTTCCCATCCCCTAGCTTTCTTCCCACAGACCCCTCCCCCAACAATACCCTCCCAAACCGTTGCCCAGCTCCATTCCTGGATCGCAGGCACCCCCACATCTAGCCCTGCCTAGCGCGAGCTTCTACTCAGGGCTCAGTAGGGTAAAGCCGCCCTAATGGCCGCTGAAACTAATAATCTATTGGGGTAGGTCGTCCGCGCTCTGTTGCTCCTTTCAATAAACATTACGCATACAATTGCCAAACCGTTACCAATTACAGTTACACTCACTATATTCCAGTCCAAATCGAGCACCAGGCTCAGATTGCGTACAAAGTTCAGTTAGTTACAGTTTCTCTATACCATCAGGGTCCTCCTCCTTACTAAGTCTTCATTCGGTATGATCCTGCCGGTCACGATCCGCTTCTTGTTCCGGGCAGCCCTGCAGGTCCAGCCATGTGACAACATCCTCAGGGGTATAAAACAATAGCGCTTTATTCTTATGTAGCACTTTCAGTCGTGCTGGATACAAAGCATGTATTTGATTCCTGCTGCCCTCAGCCTCCTTTTGACGGCTACGTAACTGTATCTCTGCCTCTGCACCAGTATCGTGTAGTCCGGGTATGCTGTGATGTTGGTGGATGCTCTCTCTATCGTGCCGCCCTTACGAAAATATTAGAGGATCTTTTCTCTGTCCCTGTATTTCAGGATCCTCGCGATGATCGGTCTTGGCAGGGCCCCTGGCCGGGGTTTCCTCATTAGGGCGCGGTGCGCCCTCTCCACCGTGAATCCCTGTGAAAGATTCCCAGCTCCGATCCCTTGTAGGATCATGTTTTCAATGTAGTTTGTGGATCTTGGCCTTCTTCTCCCTCCGGAAGGCCAACCACGCAAATGTTGTTTCTCCTCGCCCTTCCTTCTGCCTCTTCCGCACGATTTTCCAGGTTAGCAACCTGTTGTTTTAAGACATGGATCTCCTTTGCATTGCTCGTGCTAACATTAGTGTTAATCTTCACCCCACTTTCCAGACCGCTGGTCCTTTCTGCAAGTGCCCTAACATCTTGACGTAGCAGGGTGAGTTCTGTACCTACGGCATCGATCTTATTCTCTAGAGCTGTGCGTAGGACCGCCTTTGCCAAGTCCCATTTAACACTTAGTCCCGTTATAGCCTCTAGGATCTGGTGCTTGTCCCCTTCGGTGGCATCCTCCGCAGGGGTCACGACCGTGCTCTGCACCGATGTTGAGAGGGTCCGTTGCGTTTTCGTGAAAGTCTCCATCGTGGGTTGCTTGGTCTTGACTCTCAACCCTTTCGCCGACATGGCGCTTCCCTCCACTCCTGTACGCCTCTGCCTTAGTGCTACTGTTGCACTGACCTCGGTCCGAACATGTTCCGGCTTCCAGGTCTCCTAACTCGCATTCGAGATGGCACTTCGGATTGTCTTGTGGATGGGCTATGGCCTCACTCTCCGCATTCAACTTCCGTAGGCCTCGTCACCCAAGCGTCCAATGTTATCTCCTCCTGCGGTCAGATCGCCGAGGCTCCATTAGCGTATGCCAGGCCGGGCGCTCTCATGGTGCTAGTTCGCCCACTCTGCCATATCTCCTTATTGTATTATTCCTCCAGGCCATTTACCGCAGCCGTGTCCCGCAGTTCCGGGGAATCAGTTTTGTTTCTTCTCTGAGGCCTCTCCCTTGTTAGCTGCCATCTTGGTGCTGAAGCGGCCACACAGTCGCACCGACAAAAACATGTATATCTCACGATTCTCGGGGACTATGAACTTCTCCAGCGAGCTTCACCTGGCGTGCGGCTTCCGACGCCTGATCCTCTAAGTTCTAGGCGCTCGTTGCAGTTTCAGCAGGTAACTTTGGCAAAAATAGAGTCGGATCATCAGGAGCTCCTCACGCAGCACGTCCTATTCCATGGCCAGTTAGCCACAGCCCCCGATGCAACAAACCATAGACTTCAAAGAGTCGGGAGTTTAACAACCAGAAAGCTTTGCAAGCTCAGACCTTCAGATCATGTGTTCCTTGCGTTGCGACCACTCCCCCGGCTATCAGTGGAAACAAATTATCCAGCATAAATCTAAGAGGATCAGCATAAGTTCATAAAGTCACAAAGCAAAGTACGGACGTCAATCCTCTTTCAAATACACGTTCAAATATCCTGGCTTTAGACTCTGTCGTGTTGCAGGTGGAATGTTATCCAACTTAGTGGCTAGTCTGTGGACTCCCTTGCCAAGAAAAAGTAGGTCTGCTCTGTGCCTTCTCAATTGTCCCCAAAAACCGAAAACGTGGCTTTGCTTAAGCTAGGTCATTGTTATATAAACAATCAGTTATATAAAGAATGCCATTCTGCCCCTCTGCTAACACCAGCGCCAAGATCCAAAAAGGTGGTTACGCCGTATAAACGCGGATTAAATAGAAAAACAGAGATAGAATAGGTAGATACAGGGTGCATTAAATCCTCAACTGTCCATATTATTTATAACTGCATGTTGCCAAGCTAGTGGGTTTACCAACCATAGTGGCAAGGGTAGTCACATTCAATGTTATCCCTCGTGCTCCTATGACCTGAATGTTAATTACCTCACCTTTCCAATGCATAGCATGCCTTTTCTGGGGTGTGTGATTGCTTGTAATCCCATAGGTATTTTGGCTATACAATGTGCTATACTTTTACGATGAAATGGACAGTTCGGGTGCTGTTAATAGTGGCCTGATTTCAGAAGTTAGCCCCAGAAGGAGTTGGTAAAGTGTTTGCCGGAACGATCCCCGAATATGGCCCATCCTGCCCGGCCCTTAATTGGTCTCACTATCTGAGACCTATTGAGAGAAATAATCTGATTGTCTGAAGAGGTGTAAAAAAGGATTAGCTCTAACATGTTTTCACAATAGGGAACAACCAGCTTACTAGTGACCATGTACTGTACAGCCAGTCATATTGCGAGACAGGCCAGGGGCATTTGATCTTCAACATGTATTTACAGCATTGTTTCGTTCGTCTATATTTCCCTTTCCCCTCCGTCACACTGCACTGAAAGTATAGAGAGCAGGGTACGAAATAAACTTTCCAGGAACACCAGCTGCTCTGCAACACGCATTCTTTAGTTACTCCCTTCTTAATTCTGAACGGGAACGAACTGAACTCCGCACTTCCCTAATGTCACGTGCTGAGAGTCACCTCATGAGGAGGACACGTCTGAAAGTGGGACATTGGAACCTCTCCCACGCACGATTGAAAAGTGCTCTTAGAGGGACGAAGAAGCCTGTTTGGTGATTCAACGAAATGGTCTTAGATGCTGGCGACAATAACACCAGGAGGTGGTATGTCCTCTGGTGCGCATTCTTCGTCTGATGGTTCTCTATCTCCTGACTAGTCCGACTCAGTGTTTTCTGAAAAGCTTCAGGTGTCATTTATGTTCCAGAAGAAAAAAAAAGAGTTCCTAGTTAACTTCTTGTCCTCATTCTCAGCATTTATCATGCAACCCTTTATTTGTGGTACTGTGAGCATTTCAGAACTGAATGGAGGGTTTGACTTGTGTGTCTCTGGTTCTCTTGCAAGTACTTTGTTAACAGCTCTCAAGTGTACCTTCCTGGCTCTCTGTCTCACATCAGAATACGGTTTCATGTTTGCTTTAGTCTTTGAGTCCTTTTACGTGATTAGGAAGACAAGTGTGTACGTTTCTTCCAAACATCACCCCAGAGGGGCAATTATCTCTGGTGCAATGGAAAGTATTAATCTCTTAGTAGTTGACATAACAGGGTTCAGAATCAAGATTGGATAAACAGGAGCTACACAATTGCTTTAAATGTCATATAGATGTGTCCTAAACTTTATAGATTGTCCCAAACGCACTGAGTTAAATTCAAATAGTTTTGTTTGTCCAGCATCAGTTGGCCTGGGGAGCCACAAGTAGCTCCTGGTAACTGTTGGTTTTAAGCTAACCAGGCTCTTCTAGGCTATAAGCATAGCCCCCAGCTCCCCTCAATTTCGAAACCTGACATGTTTGTTCAACTGGCTTTTTTGTTAAGTATGAGATTTGCAGAGATCTTTTCAATTAGTTTGAGGCTAGAAAGTTGAGATGTCTCTATGCTGGAACCCCATATATTCGTCAAAAAGCTGAAAGTCTTTGCTTGAAAATGGTGGGCCGTTATCAGACTTTACTTTTTATGATACTTCATATGCAGTAAATATTTTGTCAAGAGCTGGAATTACATCAGAAGCATCTGTGGAGGAGGTTGGCTGCAGCTCTATATGTATGGTGAAATTGTTAATTGTTAACAAGATGCAGGCGCCAGAATAAATAGAGCAGAAAAGATCTATTGCAACTTCTTCCCATGCAGCTTGGGGTAATGGGGCCATTAGTAGTGTTAAGTGCGTAGGGAAATGCTTTGAAAGAGCAAACCGTTCTTAAGTGCATCTTTAATGAGCAAGTCCATTTTGGGGAAGCAGACATTTTTCGTAGCAAACCTTTGGTGGGACACTATACCATAGTTCCCTTCATGATCAAGGTCTATTATTTGTCTAAGTAATGAAAAGGTGATCTCGGACACCAAAACCGCCATCTTTGAATGGTCTTTCCATCTTCAGATGGGGGATTCCACTGGGCTCAGAGCAACATCGAGCTCAGCACAAAGCCACCAAATGCACTCCGTTCAGCAACCTGAGGCTGCCTGCAGAGATCACTACAAGAAACCTTCAGTGGTCTACGGGCTGGTCAGGTGACCTCTGACTCCAAAACTACCATCTTTGAATGGTCTTTCCATCTTCAAAAGGGTCTTGAACTGAGCTGAGAGCAATATTGCGCTCAGTCCTACCCCTGATTTGCCGTCTGCTGTTCCTGACTCCCACCTCCCACCATTGGACGCTCCTTACTAGCCCTCCTACTTTACCTCTTGTTACTAGAGCACCTTAGTCGCGGGCGACCCAAGCTAACGACGAACAGCTAAGGGCAATCACACAGCCTGTACTCCGAGCCTCTTTGACTCATCTCCTGTGAGTCTTTATACCACTGCCTCTCCTATGCCACCTGGTAAAACCTAAAATCCCCCTACCACATTGCCAGCTTCTCCCGACTACTACTGAACTAAAATGCATTTTATTTATTTATTGTTCACTTGTTAGGCGCCTCTACAGCAAATAATTACTATTTCAAAGCGACAAAAGGGCCAAGGGAGGGAACAAGGGAGTGAAACACATTAAAAAACACAAAAAATATTAAAAACAGTGGAGGGGAAAAAGGAGAAAAGACGGACTTACTATGTCTTGTGAGTATTCAGAACGTGCAAGTTCAGCAAGGAAGAGGGAAGAGGGGGGGGGAACTGCTGCAGTGTAGAAGTACATGTTGTGGAGAGTGTACGCGGTCTGGAGCCGCAATGGGTATATATGCAAGCTTCCAAGGCGGAGGGAGTTCTAGGGCAAGTGCTGAGGGTAGACAGAAGCTGGGACGATTGGGTCTGCGAGGTCAGGGGCCCTGAGAATGCATGAGGGCCCAGGACACCAATCATAGTAACTGTGAAATTAGCAGAGGAGAGAAGAAGGGAAGGAGGAGGTAAAGAGGAAAGTCTTGAGGAGCTTCTGGAATGTAAAAGTCCTTCTCAAGGCACAGAGGGAGGGGTAGGCTGTTCCATAGGATGGAGCCAGCAGAGAAAAGCAAACAACAACCTACCCTCTGTTTAGCGAAACTCTTTACACGCAAAGAGTTGGTGCCAAAGAAATGTAGAGGTCTAGAGGGGGAGAGTATTTGGTGAGATAAAGTCGAAAATAGTGTGGTCCCTGGGCCCAGACAGCCTTGTGGAGGATGCAGAAGGATTTCCAATTGATCCGTGCAGCAACCGGGAGCCAGTGAAGACATTTTAGGGCAGGAGAGATGCAGTTCCTTGGCTTAAGGCCAGGGATAAGTCTTGCTGCCCTATTCTGGATTAGCTCTAGGGGTCACAGAGTGGAAGAAGGTAGATTCAGGAGGAGGCTATTGCAATAGTCAAGCCTAGAGACAACCAGAGCTCGGGTAACATTGAGCCTCTGGGGGAAAGTGAGAAAAGGGAGAATTCCTTTGAGAATTCCATTCTCTCTATATCCTCCTCATCCTTGTCCTGCTATTCTCTCCTTAGGCTCTCTCCAATCACGCTACATCCCTCACCTTCCCTATCCCCATCATAAAACTCACAACTCACCACTCTCGCTACATCATCTCCATTCCACCCTACTTCTAAGAAACATCATCCAATGGTCCGCTCCCATCACCTACCCACCCGACCTCTGTTACTCTGAAACTAAACTCCTCTACTTTTCCCTGCCTCATCAACTGATCATTGCACTCTGAAACACTCAGTCTGTTTGCAAAAAGACTTTCTTCATCACTGACTACTTTTACTGTACCTCTCCTGCCCTGGATTTCCTTGCTATCACTGAAACCTGGATATCTCCCTTTGACAATGCTACCCTGACAGCCCTTCATGACTCCAAACTTTCCTTCCCTCACTCTTCTCCTCTGACAGGCAAAGGTGGTGGTGTCGGGCCCCTATGTTCTTCCTGCTTTACCATCTCAAACACCCCCAATGCCACATTCCCTCCTCCTTCTTTTGGATTTACACTCAACTATTGCTCTTCCTCACTATACTCACGTCATCTCTATTTACCACACTCTAGCCCCGCTGGACCATTCTTCGATGAACTTGGGCAGCTCCTTGATTCTCTCTCGCTATCACATAACCTCATCCTCTTAGGTGACTTTAACCTTCCTTCTCCTAACACTCTGCAAACATCTATCCACTTTATTCATAAATGTTAGGAAATATTTCTCTTTTAGGCAACTTTCTCTCCATATTCTATGTACCCCCAAACGTATTGCTTTTGTTTTACACCTTGTCCTGACTTTTTGCAGAGACGTGAAGCCTTCAGCTTTACTTCACTGGCCCCTTTGCTCATTTGTTATGGGCAAACTGACTAGTCCATCAGACTTTCAGTACTGGGCAACTATGTTTCCCTTTTGTCTTTTGACATGTTATCTGATTGGGCCATTTTTTCATATTGCACACAGCATCTTTTAATGAAGTGCAATGGGGATACTTTTGTATCACCGTAGACTTAAACCAAAGGCATTTTGGTTACTTTTAAATTGTGCCTAAAGACAAGCTGGTGGCAGCAGTTGCATTTTTACAATTTTTGCTATATTTTTAGCTAGATGTATTTTTAGTTAGCCTTCCTACATACCAAGGTCTAATGGATCTTGTGTAGTCTGTGGAGCAAATGACCATGTGAAAGGAGGCCCCATATGTGAATTTGGCCTTCTCCCACGATATGGAAGTGATACTCACAGGGGCAAATTTCTCTTCAGACTCCTTACCCTGTGGGATAGGATTTGAAGTAGTTTTATTTTCCCTGGGATACCGGGAACCTCGCATTGCTGAGGTTTATGCCTCCATAGCTGATAACACTAAGCATAATTTAAGTATAGTGTGCTTGTAGATTATTTGTTATTATAGACACCTCTGCCATTTGGGACACTGGGGCCAGCAGAACTGTAGTGAATTCCATACTGGCAAACTCGGGGAGCTTGCCAGAGCTCCTCTGATGCCCACTAAGTTGGCTGATGGACCCCCTCTCAGGTTTCCAGTTATGCCCGTCACTCTAGCTGTGAATGGTGGGTGGTCAGGATACCTGTTAGTGTGCATAGGCAAGTCCCTGGAAAGGTTCTGTTAGGGAATTACCTCAGAGACTTGTGTCTTGTGGGGGACACTGCACAGCGTCCACACATTAGGTCTCAGACCAAGGCTGCCCTACCAAGACTAAGCCTCAGCCAAAGCCAAAGGGGAAATCTAAGGCTAAATGAATAAGAAAACAGAAAAGAGGTAAAGAGAACATCCCTCCTTGCTCGCCTACCACTGAAGTGAAGGCAGCTGGCCAAGACCCTGAACCTGGCAAGGAAGAGGGGCTGCCTGAATTACTCAATCTCCATGACCACCCTGCACTGCTGAGTTTACTTGGAGAAAGATGCCCATGCAAGGAAGAGTTCAGTAAGGGCCAACGTGAGTGTCCATCTTTAGAAGGCCTCAGGAGACAGGCCTATTCCCAGTTAGAGGGTGAAGCTCTGGAAAACATCAAATCTATTGGGAAGGTGGGTGCCTGTACAGTGAGCCCTCAGCGTCCTCTGAAGGAAACCATAGGAGATTGGTGGTTCCCCTTTAGGTGAGACCCTTCCTCCTACAACTAAACCATGAAGTCCCCCTTGCAGGTCATCTTGGCATCAAGTAGAACCTGATTGTAAGAGTTGTGCTACTTGGGAGATTTCTGGTAAAAGTGGTGCTAAGTACCACCCTCTGCAGTGGGTATACCTTTTGAAAGGTAGAGATTGACATTGTTGACCCCCTTGATACTCCAACATCCTCAGTCAGTGTTCATCTTGGTGGTAGTTGATCATGCCAACAGATATCCTGAAGCCATTCCACTGAAGACAGTAGCTGCCATGTCAGTTGCTAGAGCATTACTGGCCATATTTATTAGGGTTGGCTTCCCTAAAGAAGTTGTATCTGACAGAGGCAGCCACTTTGTCCAATTTGATGCAGGCCACAAGGAATGAATGTGGAGTTTTCTGTACATTTTAATCAGCCTATCATTCACAAACAAATGGCCTAGATAAGAGATTCAACAGAACTCTCAAAAGCATGATTGGAGCTCTTGAGGAACCCCAGAGGACCAAGTGGGATCCCCTAACCATGCTTGCTTTTCACCTATAGAGAGGTACCTCAAGAAGGGGTTGGGTTTAGCCCCTTTGAACTTCTATTTGACCACCCTGTGAGGGCGCCCCTTGCTTTAGTCAAGGAGGGATTGGTGATCCCCACTCCTCCTTTCACTACCAGTGTAGTGGAAGGTGTGCTTGGTTTGAGGAAGAGGCTGGCCTTGCTAATGGCTCAGGCCAATGACAAGCTGAAGGCTGGTCAAGCTTTGGTTAAACCTGTTAATTTTACTCCAGGCAAGGAAGTTCTGATTACGAACCCTATATGACCATGCTCTTCACTGGATAAATGGTCAGGCCCTTACAAAGTAGTAGAGAAACCTGGTCAGGTAAACTATTTAGTGGACGTTGGGATACCAGGCCAGACTCCTAAAGTGTCTCATGTAAATAGGCTGTAGGATTGCAGCCCTATGGTGAAATGGATCTCTGCTCCTAGCTTCAAACAGTGAGGAGGAAGAATCGGAACCTCTCCCGACCTGTTAAGGGCAGTCCTTCAGATGGCTCCATTGAGGGTGTACAAATGTCCCCTCAACTGTCTTCTCAGCAAAAAGGTGAGGTGAAAACTCTGCTTAGGCAATTTTCCCACTTGTTTTCACTAACTCCAGGTTTGACACCTTGGTACAAACATGACATTGATACTGGAGACAGTGTGCCTACCAAATGTAGGAGTTACAGATTGCCAGACAAAATTGGATACTACATTAAACCTGAGGTCAACAGAATGTTGGATCTTGGAGTGATTGAGCCCTCAAGCAGTCCTTGGTACAGTCCTGTGGTTCTGGTACCAAAATCATGTACATGTGATTAAAGATTCGGCTATAGAGCTCTGAATGATGTTACTGTGAGAAACCTGAAGGTGTCTCACTTACTAGTCCCCGGGGATCTCTCATCCAGGTGGCCAGAACACGGCCATCGCTATTGGATCCAGTTCCTCGGGGTGGACCAGTGCGTGAGGATCACCTGGATGGGGAGTCATTGGGGAGTGGACGTGGCACACCAACTGGTGAGACGCGGTATCCCTCTTCTTCCAACACTTTTTCCCCATCCTACCATGTAGGATACTCAGAAACTCTATCCCCCGCCCCCTTATCTGACACAAACACTTTCGCACAACACAAAAGACAACGGACTAACACCAGAGCCATTTATCTGACATGTCCCAAACACAAGGGTCAGGCAAAGACAGGCAATTGACCAGAATCACACGCACCTGATCCCCCTTTCCCTTCCCCACAGGGTTAAAAGGTGGAGCACGAAAGCACACGATGACCAAGGCAGACCGCACGACGAGACAGCTCTCCCAGTACGGCAATTCAAGAGGAGGAGAAAGGCTGCGAGAACCGAAGGCACGACAAGGAGAGAATCGACCTTGCCCTTTTCAACCCAGACCCACAAAGCCTCCATAAAAGGAATTGTAAGACTGCGAACAATAGCCAGCATGTTTTGCAGCAGATGCCAACGGTACACAAAGCGCTCCTACACTGATAATCAGGACAGGGACAGACGCTTGCTACCATGGTACCATCCTTGACTCCAGAGACAAGAGAAGCCAAGCAGTTCATCACAGCCGATGAGTCGAGGGGAGAACTGATAAGAAACCGAACTGTGTTGAACGAAAGTTGCAGAAGGCAAATTGAGGGAAAATCAAAGAACTGTTAACTCCTAAGGGGAAAACCAGCTGCAGTGGGGTCCAGCATCACGTGGGTGCTCACTCAAGAGACTCTGGTTAATTTTCCACTTGTTGAAAACTACCAATACCAGAAGGCCTTGGGAAAGAAGCAAGGAATAGGTCAAAGTGGTCATACAGGGGTCTAGCAAAATCCTCTGTACAGTTGAAAGTCTTTGACCGAAAAGTGAGAAAGCAAAAGAAACGTTGTGTTGACACAAGTGAACATGACAGAGTGAGGTCCACAGTGAATTGTTTAAAAAAACATTAAAACTTGTGAATGCAGCAGTTGAAATCATTTGGGAAAATGCTGTAGTGAACCCAACGGAGGGAGGCTAACATTCAAGAGGGGTCTGAGCCCGGAAGAGGAGGGTCCAGGGGTGAAAAGCCATCCCCCAATGACACGTGAATGCAGCAGATACAATCTCTTGAGCACAAGCCATAGTGAACCCGACGGAGGGAGGCTGACGTTCGAGAGGGGTCTGAGCCCAGAAGAGGACGACACAGGGGTGCAGAATCATCACCCTAAATATAATATGAATGGAATTTTTATTTCATATTTATGAACATATCAGACCCTCGGAAACAAGAAACGTAACCACTGAAAGTCCTGATATCGCTAGGAACCTTTTGTGGATCCAGGCGTGACAAGCCACCACCCAGCGTACAAGTGCAAGGGAATTTATTATTTGTTATTTTTAATACATCAGGTCCTCGAAGGCAAGAGACTTTTTATAGAAAAGAGACTTAACCACTGAAGGTCCTGATAGCTGAGAATGGAACTGTCATTTTGTGCTGGGAAAGCTCAAAAGTGTGCTGTGGAGTTCTGCCTTATCCCATGCTCAAAACGTGGGCAAGAGAGACCCCCGGCTACCACATCCTGACTTATCATTTGTGAACACTTCTTTCTTTCTTGTGAACTCTATCCCAAACTCTTTTTCTATTTAGTTGTAAAGATTGGCAATCATTTTTATTTTAGTATAGGCCCTTTTATTTGACAAGACACCACTAGGACTTCCTTATTTTTCATTTGATGGTTGTAGCTTGCTCCCATTTCAGATTTAGGTTTAGATTAGGCATTTTTCTAACCTGCATATACAGTTTAACACCCTTGAACTTTGATCACTTGTGTCTGTTTTTACTATTGCCACCATGAGTTCCTTACATCATCAAGACAGATGCCCACCCCCCTCTACCAAGAACTGGTGAGTTGGTAGACAAGCTAGGTGCTTCCAAGAACCTAAGCACCTTTGATGTCACTGCAGGGTATTAGAAAATAGCTTTGACAGAAAATACCAAGGAGAAGGCAGCATTTTCAACACCTGAAGGACTTTGCCGGTTCAGGATAATGCCTTTTGGGTTGAAGAAAGCACCTGCTACATTCCAAAAGTAGGTCAACCATGTTCTGAATGGGCTGGATGAATTCTGCATTGCATATAGTCAGCTGGAGATTGTGTTACAGGCTCGTCTGAAAACCCACATGACCATAGAGACTACCAAATGCCAGATTGGTCAGGGTTCAGTGGTCTACATTGGGCATGAGTTTGGTGGGGGAAAGATTCAGTTTCTTCCCAGCAAGGTACAGGCTGTACAAGACTGGGCAGCCACCACAGAGCCTTTCTATGCCTCAATGGGTACTACAGGAACATTATGGAAGACTATGGCACCATAGCTGCCTCTCTGACTGCCATCACTACTCCAAAATAGCCTAAGATTGTTTCTTGGTCTCAGGAGTGTGAGAAGGCCTTGCGAGGCCTGAAGGATTCCCTTTGACAGGCCCCTGTTTACAGGGCACTTGATTATCAGAGGCCTTTCTTAGCGTCGACAGATGCCTCTGACACTGGGATAGGAGCAGTACTATCACAGCTAGATGACAAAGGAAGGGAACATCCTATATGTTTCATCAGTTGCCAGCTTAAGGACAGAGAGTCAAAGACAAGCTGGTGGCAGCAGTTACATTTTTACAATGTTTGCTATATTTTTAGTTAGTTCATCCGCGTTTACCACGTTTAGCTACTAACTTTGGCTAGTGTCCTAAGATGATAGAGATAGGTGTATAGGAGCACTCCTGAGATATTGAAGAAATATAGTAAAGATAGAATTAAGAATATAGGAAGGTGCAGGGGAGAGTTAAGCAACCCTGGCACTATGCTGTGGATCACAAAGCAAAAGAAACCGCTGTGGAACACTGGCGTCCCCTGCACACCAAATGTGTTTGTGTACACAAACAATGTTTATGATGTTATTAGAACATGGAATTTTAAAAAAAAACATTTAATTCATGGAGTTTTCATACCCAAAAGAATGTTATTATAAGAATCAGCATAACATTCAGTAGATACATATGTTATTTCCAATCATTCATTCATTTCTATCCAATTCATGTCCAATTCATGTAATATTTCTGTACGGATAATCGCTCAACGCATTTCGGGCCTCTAGTCCCTTTGTCAGGAGCACACGTTCTACTGTGTTTCTTTAATCAACCTTCACCATGATTGTGTTATGAGATAAAAGATGTATAAAGTATGTTAGCTATACTGTGCTTCGTTGATTTGTACATATCATGCTAAGCATGTATCAATTCTCTCTCCTGGCACCACTCTAGTCATTCACCTTCCAAAAATCTGGTTGGGGGATGTACGGGAAGGGTAACTTTCGTTAAAGATGTAGATGACACCTGGGGGGCAAATAAGGAGTGAATACGGGTCAGTAGTGTATCTGAGAGAGATAAAGAATCAAAGGGTGATGAAAAGACAATCTTACCTGATTCATAGTTTCTTGAGAAGGAGTGATCCTGTTACTCTTGTAACCTATGGGTAATTATATTCCATCAGAGAAGATTCTAAATAATAAGGATATTATAAAGGTAAAAAAGGCTTTAGATCAAATGACCATAGGGTGTTGACTCAGATAATGAAGACTGTTGTTAACATCTGTGGGTTTGTGAAAGAGACTAGTTAGTTTCCCTTCTTTCAGTTCTAGTTCAACATCCAGGTAATGGTGTTTGGGCATTTCTACTTCCATTGTAAATTTGATGTGATCATTGATGGAGTTCAAATATCTAAGAAACTCATCAAGTTCAGTACGGTCGCCTCTCCAAATTATGAACACATTGTCAATGTATCTCTTCCAAGTCACCAATTTAAGGTCCCAATTAGGATTGTTCAATATTGATTGTGTCTCAAGGTAGTGCATATACAGGTTTGCATATGCGGGTGCCATGGCAGAGCCCATGGATGTCCCTGCTGCTTGTCAAACCTAAAGAAGTTATTATATCGGATAATTCCCTTAAGTTCAACGTGAATAATTTTACTGCTCTACAGTGGTCTTCCCTAAGAAGGGACCATTCGAGAGCCTCCAGTCCACCTCCATGGGGAATGGATGTATATAAACTTTGGACATCAAATAATGCCAATATGTCCTCAGTTCGTAGGTCACAGATGTCCTTCAGGGTGTTCAAGAAATTCCTGGTGTCTCTAAGGTAAGTGTCAGTCTTTTGAATTATTGGTTGGAGAACCTGATCCACATATATGGCCAAGGGGTCAAAAATACTGACAGTTCCGGCTACTATAGGTCTTAGTGGTGGAGTGTGAATGTTCTTATGAATTTTTGGAAGTCCATAAAATACTAGGGTAGTGGGGTTTTCTTTGATTAGAAATCTTTGAGTCTTCGAGTTGATCCAACTGTTCTCCAGAGCTTTATTCAACGTGGTTTGTATGAGAGTGGTTATCATGGGTGTGGGGTCTCTTTCAATAGGTACATTGACATCACCGGGTAATACCATGCATTGTGAGTTATAGAAACTGGTATCCATGATGACTATCGCTTGTCCTTTGTTGGCTGGGTTGAGGGTAAGAGTATATTAATCGTCAAGATCTCAAATCATATGACTGATGTTTTCAAAATATTATATATTGAGGTCTTCCTAAAGTTAATCTTTTTCATGTCAACAAGCATCTGTTTTTTAAAGAGTTTCAAAGCCATGTTAATCTGTGGGTTGAATGTGCTTTTCGGTTTCATCTCTAGGCCAATTGTAACTGACGGTTCGTCATGTGGGGGCTGTAGATCAAAGAATATTTTCAGACTCATTTTCCTTATGAGTCTAAATAGATTAGTTCTTTCTTTTAAATGTGTAGAGTTATGAGATGGAGTAAATGATAAACCCAGATTGAGGACTCCTAGTTGACTCTTATATAGATGTTTAGAAGACAGGTTAACCATTAATTGTTCACCTGTTTGTTCCTTGGCCTTCAGCTTCTGGTTTCCTTGTCTTGCCTTCTTTTTTCTAAAAAAAGAGACTGGAGTTGTCGATGTCAAAGCTGGTTGAGAGTTATGGAAATGTGAACTGTGTGTAGTTGTTTTGCTAGTTGGAGCTGGATTATTTGCAATTATTGATCCAGTATCTTCTCCACTGGTTAGAGTTTCACTGCTGATGTTGTTACCTTCTTATCTAGGAGCTCTTGGTTGCGGTAAATTTGGCGGGATACCACCAAACAGTAATACTGTTCCCGACAGTTGGTCTGACGGAATTACTGGCAGATTACAAGTAGTGGAAGGGGTAGTTAATCCCCATTCCATGAAGTTCCACATGACTCCATTGGGGGGATCGCTGGTATTTCTGGTGCCTGTAATACAAGCTGTTTCTTGCCAGTGGGGTGGCTGGCTTACCTCCAGCTCTTGGCTGGACGTAAATAAGGCCCCCTTCCGGCAAACCTGTAGTTTGCCCGTGCAGAAACCTGACGGTAAACATTGTTACCAGCACGTTATTTCCACACCAGCAAACATGTAATGATGCCCGAGAGTCTCAATCAGAGTGTATGGCATAGGTCTAGACGATGTGGCAGGAATGGTGGAAGACTTTTCGCCTTCAGTTAGGGCGGCAACAGGTGTAATAAAAGATGATACCTTTCAGTGGACGAAGACCAGTAGAAATACTCTCATGCACATGAACAGGTGATAAACGTTGGCAAACCTGCAGTGTCAGCAAGACAGACTATGAAGAGTATAAATACTGGTTGACCCCTGATTGCGGTCAATCTTCACAGTGATGCGCAGCTCTCAGAAGTCACCAAGTAGGCGGGTATGGCACCAGCATCATAGTAAATGTGGTCTGCAGGCACAGAAAATGTGTTGGCAGGTGGTAGCATGCATGTGGTTGTGATCAAACCAAGCCAGCTGTCTGTTATAAAATGGTGGCACCATGATCAGCAGGGCTCGTATTGATTGTCTGACGACTTCCTCTGCAGAAAAATAGAAAGAGAGGGAGAAGAACCTGGGCTGCATTGGGTGGGCGTGCTGGCAAAATGGAGGAGTGATGGGCCAACCAGGAGGCTTTAACAATGAGAAATGAGGCAAATGTGAGAGTGGAGGCAGAATGCTCTCCCAGCCATGGAATGAGGCTTGCAGGCAATCTCTTTGTCACCATTGGCAGAGACACTTCCCCACACCCCAAAAGAACCTGCTACACCAGTCTACTGCGAATCCCGCCCATCAAAAGGGCCAAAGCGGGAGGGATTGGCTTCCCTCATATAGCACCCAAACTCTGGAATGCATTGCCCAACACACTAAGAGCTGAGACCTCCTCTCAGCCTTACGCAAAATGCTAAAAACAACACTTCAACTAACCCCACCTCGTCACACCACATCCCACCTCACCGCCCTCCCCTCCTTCAAGCACCCCAGTTTCACTAGTATGTCTATGTATTGTCACCTACCCAAGTTTTGTATTATGTACTGCTCAAGTAACTAAGTATGCTTTTTTTAATGCAACTTAACGTTGTCTGTTACAGCGCCACGATGCCCACGGGCTGCTGCATGCTTTATACATGTTGATAAATAGATAAATAAATTGTCACACTGTACTCGAAGTAAAGGGATGAGAATGCAAAATAACCATTTCAGACATGGCAGCTCAATTACAACAGCCCGAACCGGAACTAACTGAACTGTGTGCTTTCTTTATGTCAATTTCTGTGAATCAGCTTTTGTTATGTCCTTCCCACAGGCTAAACGCAAGAGATAACACAATTTTTACTCATTATTGATAATATTGTTAACTATGTTTGACACAATTGTGTAGGTCTGTGTGCTGCCATAGCCAACGTGATGATGTAAAGGGTTGATTCTAAAAGAAGTGGTGACTGAAATCTGAAACTATAGAGCAGCAGTGCTAGGGTGTTGTCTTGACCTGCTACCTTAAGTGCAGAGCTGTTCCTGTGGGACCATTTTCCTGGAGACGCCCCCGTGACACCAGAGGCGTTGCTAAGGGGGCTGACGGTGCTATAGCCCCTGTTCTTTTGGTTGTAGCCCCGTATAGAAGCTCAGGAGCTACAACCAAAAGGCTAGCAGAGCCCCGAGTCCCAACAGCCCCGACATTAGCAAAGCCCCAGATCTCTTCCAGACCTAGCAACACCCCTGCGTGACACCCAAAACATCCATGTGGCAGAAATGGAAGGAGAATGAATGTACATGAGCTTGCGCACTGGAATAGGACACACAAAAGCAAATCAGTAAAGCCAAGCACGTGGGATTAAATGGGATGAAAGTAGAGAGGCTCCACTTGCTGCATTTCATTCTGGCACTCAGATAAAACATTAGAGGCAATAGTTGGGGACCATTAACCATTAAACATAACTCCGTTTTGAGGTGCTGCACAGACCTTCTCAGGTATATTTAGTTTTACATCTTTGCCAATAAAAAATTGTCATAAAATTGCAGGGAATGAAAATAACCTCTGCTTTCCTCTCTAACCATATGCAGCTGTGTAAAATAAAAATGTAAATGATGAATTACACGTCAAGTGCACAAGGGAGTTCATGCGCTCAGTTTATTGGAGCTTGTCATGATACTGTCTTATCTGATTAGTTTTCTGGTGTTGGAAATCTGTGCAGAAAATCTTTTTATGTGCAGAAAATGGCTGTTGTAGTCCCATTTCCCCTCTGATCCATTTCAGGGATGCCGGGTTTGCATAGTTTATTTGGTGAAAGAAACCCATGAGACATGATCCTCCATACAATGACCTTTAAAAGAGACTGACAGGAGGCGTGATTGCTGCCTGGTGTTCCATTTTTTGGTAATATTCAGGATTTTATTTGGCACCCTAATCCTAGTGTAACCAATTTGAAAAAATTGTGTGACTAACGAAGAGGTGATTTTATCAGGGTAATTCATGGATTTCATCAGAGGCAGCGCACGCGAGCAGCCGCTAAACAGCATTCTGGCGCACAGCGTATTCATGGAATATCAAAACCAGTGTGAGCGCTGGAGCAGAGAACATCCCGCATCGCCAGTTACGCCCCCAGGAATGCCCCTTGCGCAAGGATAAGGCATTGAAATCCCCAATGCAGCACAAAGGGCCGCGATAACCCTGGATCAGCTAACGGGGCCGCTACACTGCAATCGCGCGAGCGGGTAACGTGTAATTCTGGGGTGCACTGGAATTATCACGCGCAAAAGGCCATGGGCGAGCGGGCTACGTGTATTTGTGGGGTGCGCGGGAAGTTTCACACGCGATAGGCCATGAGCGAGCGGGGTACGTGTATTTGTGGGGTGCGCGGGAAGCTTCACACGCGATACGCCATGAGCGAGCGGGGTACGTGTATTTGAGGGGCACGTGGGAAGTTTCACACGCGATAGGCCATGGGCGAGCGGGGTATGTGTATTTTGGGGATGCGTGTGGAGTTTTACAAGCAATTGGGCTGGGTACGTGTATTTCGGGGCTGCGCGGGAAGTTTAACATGCGATTGGGCTGGGTACATGTATTTCGGGGGTGCGCGGGAATTTATACACACGATTGGGCTGGGTACGTGTATTTGTGGGGTGCGCGGGAAGTTTCACATGCGATAGGCCATGGGCAAGCGGGGTACGTATATTTTTGGAGTGCGCGTGGAGTTTTACATGCGATTGGGCTGGGTACGTGTATTTCGGGGGTGCGCGGGAAGTTTTACACGCGATTGGGCTGGGTACATGTATTTCGGGGGTGCGCGTGGAGTTTTATACGCGATAGGCAGTGTCTGCCCTCCCGGGTGTGGGCCACCCCCCTCCCCATGCCCCGCACGCAGCCCACACCACAGGGGACCACCCCACACCCATGGCCATGCCCCGCAGCCAGCCCATCCACCCCAGTCCATAGCCCGCAGGCAGCCCTACACTCCTGGGCTTGCCCCGCAGGCAGGCCACATGGCACCATGCACTTGTGAGCCCCGACTCATGTACCCTTGCACCCCCACCCACCTAGCAGTGACAGGCACCTGCCAGATGGTCCCGACTCATGTCCCCCCCCCCAACACGTCATCATGATCCACAACCATGGCCCTCATGGCCACCCAAATTCCACCGCACGCCACCCCTGCCCAAAGAACCAACCAAGTATTACATACACCCCACATTGAAATGGCCATTACATGAAACAACCCAAATGGCATGTATGTACATCAACACATGTCCGTCACACACACACAATGGGTGCCAGTGAATGTGAAAACCCACATCGTGACATGCATGAAACCAATGAGAGAATACCACAAATCGAAGTATGAAACAAAAATGTATTCAACACAAAATGCTGTGAATCAAATGAAAACACACAATAATGGAAATAAGAAATAAAATGCTGCATGTTCCAAAATTAGAAAAAATATGAAATCAGAATACAATAAAATCCAAATGAGTGTGTCCAAAGTCTCCATCCAACAAAGCAAATCCAAAGGGAAAGAAATAAATAAAATCCATTGCTCCATGGTGAATAAAAAATAAAATGACGATGAATCCACTGTTCAACTATATACAAATAACAAATCCAGGGTCCATGAACCCAACCATTGAAATCAAAACTACAAAATAAAACTACCTAACTATCTACAAAAAGGTGGGGCATAGTCCAAGCGCCCCAAATGAAAGAAAAACATAAATGAAACCTAACTCTAACTAACTATATACAATGGCGGCAGGCAAGTCCTACGGCTCACTCTGTGATGTCCCGGGCCAGGGCATCATCGAACTCCATGTTGATGTCCCGGAGGCAGACCTGTTCCCTGGCCCCGAGATTTCGCAGGGATAACGCCATGTCCACCTCCAACTCCCTGCGAGTTGCCTCGAGGCACTCAGCCCGCCTAAACGCCCTGCGCATGCAGAACTCCGCCCTGACCATGGTGAGCCGTGCCTCTTCCGCCCGCCGCCGCTTCGCATCTAGGCACTGGCCCAACCGTTGCCACACGGAAGACACTCCCATTCCAGGGTCCTCCTGCCCTCCGGCCGATGCCTGCCCCTCTGATGTTGATGGCCACGAGCCATGATGCCTCCCACATTGAGCCTGCCACTGCCTCCGATGCAACTGCCTCTGCCAGCACAACGGCATCCAGGCTGATGGAATCCACCGTCGCCGTCGTGCACGTGCCCTGCCCGATGATGCCGACACATCCTCCATCTGCTGGGGTCCAGTTGCTGGGGTGTCCACCCCTGCTGGACCTCCGACTCCCGACTGTGGCAGGGATGGGATCTCCACCGAGCTGGCTGCGTTGGTCGGGGCAGGTCCACAGGGGGCCCTGGTAGCATCTGGGCCGGAAGACGGCATGGAGAACGACTGGCGTATAGTCTCCACAGAGGAGGAGAGGGCCGCCAGAGTGCCCGACACATGTACGAGACCCCCGACCATGGCCCCTTCCAACTGGGCCACGTTGGCACGCAGCTCTTTGTGATGACGTGCATGCTCCACCCAGGAAGCACGCACGTCATCACGAATGTCAAGCGTGCGCAACGCGACACCAATCAGCATGGTCTCCATACGGTCACGGGTCCCCTCGTCCGCAGGTAGAGGAGTGTCAGATGACGTGGACCTCCCCCTACCTGCGTACGGGCCTGGGATGGGGCATTCCTGCTGGTGCATGGTGGTGCAGTCACAGTGCCAGGGACAGTGACATGCACAGGCCCCTCCGTGGCGACCTGTGCTGCCTCCTACCCCTGCCCCTGAACTGCACCACTTGCACCGGTGGGCCCACCAGGCCCCATGTGCGGCTCAGTAGCGGCCTCCTCCTCCTCTGTGGAAACTACCAACCTGGATGTCTCCACACAGTCGTCTGCCATTGCAAGCCCCTGTGGGGGCTCACACACCCCTTCTGCTGCAGCCGTAGTGGCAGACGCGGCACCAGTCCCCTCGCTTCCGGATGATGGCAATTCCTTGGAGGGTGACTGGGCCTTGCGTCGCCGGCCGGCGGAGGCATCCCTGCCGCTTTGCTCCACAGCGCTGTCTCCGCCCTCTTCTTCACTCGCCACTGTGTAGAGGGAGACATAGAACACAAGCATCATGGTACTGTACAATAGTCCCCTAGACAGGAAGCACTAGCACATGAGTGGCACTGTCAAATGTCACTTCCATCATGTCCCTCCACAACACATGGGTCAGTGCAGGCAACACACATGCAGGAACCGGCATGGCAACTGCAACAAGAATTTGCATCCATGTCCACCGCACCGTAGATACATCCAATGGTGGCCTGGTACTCACATGCATCATGAGACATGCTGATCACATGCACACGCTTCACCGGAGGGTCATGCATCTGGCACCGTATGCCCACAGACACAGTGGATACAAGGATGAGTAGGCTGTATCAGTGATTCAACACATCGTCACAGACATGTGTCATGCATCCATGACACGCACACTACTATGACACACGGACATGTACTTCATGCATGTCCATGACAGCAGCACACATATATCACACCACAAACATGTCACGGTACAGGCACAGACATGCATACATGTGTGCATTCCGCATGCTGCTCAGCATGAAGCACTGTAACGCATACACCATCCATGTGGGTCACGCCTGACTAGACTCACATGCAGCACCATCATTTCCCTGCACACACACATCCATACATGACCCATGTCACACATGCAGCCAAGTACCTAACTACCCCCACGCTTCAACATGCACTGTTTCAAAGGTGAATGCATGGGCACTTACCGCTCGACTCCAGAAGGGCCTGCATCCTGAGGATCTGGTGGTGAAGCACTGGGCAAATGCGCTCCAGGACCCTCATCTGCTGGGTGGTAAGCTGGGCCCGGTGCCCCACTGCATCCTCTGCCTCCATGAGACACCGGGCCTTCTTGAGGGTCCTGGATTTGTAGTCCTCCCAGTCCTTCCGGACGTGTTTGATGTTGCGGGGTGCCACTCCCTCCGCGTTGATGGCACCCACTATGTCCTCCCAGATCCTCTCCCGTCCTTCCTTGTCGGCGCGCAATGGTGTGAAGTGGGCATCATAATGCCCCAGAACTTGCTCCACCAGGATACCAACTTTCCTTATTGCTGAAGCTGGTAGCCCTCTTCCTCTCTGTGGAGCGATGGTACTTCAGTCGAGAGTCTTCTGTTCCAGCAGGGGTGGTCACAGCAACTGGACCCCTGCAGATGGCAGATGTGCAGACACAAAATGGCAGGGCACGGTGGCAGTAGGCAGGCAGGCAGCAGCAGATGGCTCGTGGGAGGCTGCTCGGGGCTCTAGGGGGCAGTAATTCGGCCTTCTGGGTAGGAGCGTGGTCTTCCGTGTGTTGTCACGTGGCCAGCTTGATACAGAATGATTTGGCACGTGAAAATACTGCACATCAGCGTGTAATTCGAGGAAAGGCCCTTAGCGCGTAAGCGCGTCTGTGATGTGACATGTACGGGCGTTGCCCTGGCACGGGTTGAAGGTCCCACGTGGGTTTCCATCGCTATGTACGTGCTTTTCGTGGGAAGTGGTGCGTGTGTTTTCCAGGCGCTGGGGTTCACATGCGATTACTTCACAGCGCGCAATTACTTCACAGCGGGTGGGTGTTGGCTACATTATTCTTCTATGACGGTGAGTCGCACATGCTATTTTTCCCACTGCGGGTGTCCCTGTTTGTCGCCTATCTCTTTTCTTCCGGGCATACTAGCCTGCGTGTTGATTGCGTATGTATTTTTGGGGTTCCTGGCTGGCACAGCATACTGTGTGTGTTTTTTACACGCACATGGGCTACAGGGGTTGCTTATCTGTTTTTATTTATTTTATGGGATGCCTATGGGTCGAGTGACACGTCACTTCTCCAAGGGGGCCACAGAATGGGACATTCATTTAGCTGTATGTACATGTTTGTTGTTTGCGTACACTTTTATAATGCGCAGGGACGCTACTCCCTGCCTTCGTGTGGCGAACGTGTTTAGGCCTGTGCGTGTATTTTGCCGTGTGCGGGTTTCCTGTTTTCAATTCCATGAAAATGTGTTGTTGGCGCCCGTGTGGGCGTTGCAAGCATTTGCCTCCTGTACTTCCCCCGTAACGCCCACATTTTCATGCGTTGTTCCCCATTCCGCGTGTTACACCCCGTGTTCCCCCCACTTTTCTTGTGTGTGCTGCGCTATGTGTGCTTTCCCTGTGCGTGTAGCACATGCCGTTTAATGACCTGTGCGCCCGGGTGCACCACCCACGATTTTAGCGCACATCCCAGGATTTACACGCACACTTAATTCCATGAATCGATGTGCGTGGCTTTGGCACGCGTGTGCTGCAATTTTCACGCTTGCGCTGCAATTTTCACGCTTGCGCTGCGATTTTCGGTGCACATTAATTCCATGAATCGGCCTGTTAATATTTTCTTGAGAAGTTCATAGTATCCTCCTTGGGGTACAGCTGAAATCTGTAATGCTATTGAGAGTTCAATTTCAATACCAGAATTCTTACCTCCTTTACATATGTCAGACAGCGGTCCATACAAGTCAACCAAAGATATGAAGACCAGAGGCCATGATTTTGAAAACAATGAAGGATTTGGTCTTGTTGTTGTTGCGTTTCAAGCAGTTAACACACATTCATCTATCAATTGCCTTCAAGCAAGTTCTAAAATGTCTTGGTTATTAGACTATACCATACATGCAAAGGAGAAACATATACATTAAATAGAAGTGGTGACAGGGCAGACCCTTTCAGCGCTCACTATTTCAGAAGCCGTTCTTGTGATTCATAGAGGCCTAGTGTCACGGTTTTCCTTCTCCTAATAATATATGATTGTAATCAGTCCTGCACTCATTGCAGGACTAAGCATATCTGTTGATTATACAGGAGAGGGTTTTCCGTAGCAATAGGTTACAACAGCGATACCCCTATTCATTCACGCAACTTCAGAGGAATAGACATTGAGATATTGTGTGAAAATTAGAAACATTTTGGGATGAAGTGTCTTTTTTGTTGCTTTACAGAAGTGACCCAATAACTGCTTTATCAAGCTGGTTGGAAATGATGTCTTGTATTACAGAGGTGTTCAGAAAATGGGTAGTATCTGACATATTTACTGAGCTGATGACCTTCATTAATTTAGACGGACATAGATGAAGTGCAGTCTCTGGGGCTTTGCTAGAGTTAAAGAGATATATCAATTTTTGGCCAGACAGTGGAGGAAAGATGGTCATCATCTACTTTGGCTGTCCCTTAAAATCCGGTCGAAAATGTACAGTAGTACTTGGAGCATTCCAAATGCAGAATGTGATTACCAAATAAATGATCTCAGGCACAAATAACCGGACAGACTCAAAGAATATGGCAAAATACTACTTTATTCTCAATTTAATAAAGTAGGGAAACCTGTCGAACAAACAGTTTGTAGCTCACACACTCTCATTGCATTTCCATTACACAAAAGGCTTAATACCTCAATGTATGTCAGCTATGATGTCATCCTACATGGCAAATAATAAAACCTATCAGGTGGAGGGATTGGTTAAGGTAACATATATATCTATAGTTCATATAAGTGTTAATATCATCATTGGCTGCCCTTTATCTGGTTAGCACACCGTAAATATCCTCTAACTACGTAAAATACAGATAATAGCATAATGCCAGCAGCAGATAGGCTTCTGCAACAATGCATGGCCCATCACCACATAGGCAACTATGATTGATTGGCACTCTCTTCCAACCTTGAACATTCAGCTCATTAGCAGTACATAAGCAACAAAACCTAAGTGCATGGAAACGTCAGACAACTGCCTTTCTTAGCAAATTAACCTACCATCTCTCATCAGTTAGCCCTAAGCCAAGACCTCTTGGTTGTAGTTGATCTTGCTGACTGATCTCTTCCTCAAAACTTTAAAGGGAGTGAAGGTACACTGCTATATTCGTCTGGAGCTTTATGACCAGGCCTTGTTTTCCAGTCCTGCACCACATTTTCCGAGACCATGATTTTGTCCAGTCTGACCTTTTATTTAGTGCTATTTGATTCAATTATGGTGAGGGGATACATCCAGTACAGTTGTCTGAGTGCATAACGTCTCTCATACCTTTGATGTGGCATTGGGATGATACCAGCTGTTACACACAGTGCTCTCTTGCTGTTCTTCCAATATGACGGAGGTAAGGGGGCGGGAACTATAGATGATGTGTACATCTGCTTCTCTACGAAAGAGAGCAGCAAACCGATAAATGTGATTTCATAGCCAGTCATCCTGTCATGTGGGTTAGAGATTTTATAGGGGATGAAAGTGGCACAAGAATTACATAAATTGAGGCTGGAATATGTTCCTCTACTGCGATATGGTTTGCGGCCTGTATATTGAAGGTTTATTTTGTTGGATTATTGGCTTGTTTAGTTCTTGATGTATAGAATTTAGATGTGCCCCTCGATAGTCAATTTGTAGTTTGCAAGTAATACTTCGTTTTATCCTAATCCTTAAAGTAACAATGTTAAATTCGGTCTAGGAATTTAAGTGCAGTTTTTATTTCATTGAGCTATACTCAGGTCTATTTATATGATCTTTTTTTTTCTTCTCATACTTTTAAAGATTTTGTTGGCTACAAGTGTATGTTTCATGAGATTTTCATTGACTATTTTTAATGCTACCTGTGATGTTTCTGTTTGTGGTGTTCGCAGTTTTTCAAATATTGCAAATATCGTCATTAAAGTTACCGGTCTCCATGAACAAACAATTCACTTTTCCTAAAAATAGCAATCGTATTGGTGATTAATTTGACTCAGTATAAGATATTTGATGGCACAATGATCTAACGATGTAAGTGGTAATGAATATGGGCAGATGATACCTCGCTGGGGGAAGAGAACAATGCTGGAGTCGGGAAAACTCAGCTCTTTAACCTCCCGAGGTCGATATAGTGCAAAAAGTAGGTAATAATGATGACATTGATTATTATAGCACGCGGAATGTGTCATGAAGTTCTATTTAAATCACTACTTTTTCTATTTTAATTTTTACTGGTGATCACCTTTCAATAGTACATTTTGTCATCCGGAGGCACATATGTTGGGCTGCATGAAGAAAGGATATCTTCTGGGGTGAAACTGTTCCATGTGGGTGTGCGCTCTGGTGTTATTAAATATGGACTCACTGATGACCCTAGTCACTGCTTTTCTGGGCTCACATTTCTCTGATAATATGAATGTTCATAAGGATTTTACAGAGCATCTATTTGCTCATTAGTCAACCTTTGGGCAGATGTTTAGGCCCTGGTCCAGTCGTGGCGTGGACAGAGGCAGACAGGCTTCCCTTTGGCACATGAACAGCACGCCCACAGCCCTTGTCAGCTGTGTGGGTGCAGCATACTCCACATAGATTCCACTAAAACCATCAGACACTGCAACAGGGTGCTGACAGACTCGCCAAAACAGATTTTTCGTTTCAACTTTCTATTAGACAGATATATATCTGTGAGGTAATTGGGGTTTTTCTGTATAAGGGTGGTTACCACCTCCCTAGCCCAGGCTCCCTATCCTGGCTCAACCATACCATAGGATTTGCTATCGCAATCATACCCCTACTATCTGGTTCTATCTCTCAAATTTGAAGCTCTAAATGGGATAGCCCGGTTGGTTTGTTGCTCTCCTCCTGTTGGCTGACTCCTCAGCTTCTCCCTACTCACCTCTCTCCTATCTTCTCTCACACACCCCTTTATATCTTTCTCCCTCTCATACACTTTCTCTCTTGCCACACTCCATCCCGTGGTCTTACTGCTCTCTACTGCTTCTCCTATCTTTATCCTCCAAATGATCTCTTCCCTCACCATATACTCCACTTTCTGCTCTTACTCTTGCTCGCTCTCGATCTCTGCACATGCCATCCACTGGTCTTACCACTCAATGTCCCTCTTTCTCCAAGATTCTATCTTCCGCCACCAACTCCCTTCTGGTTTTTCCCCCGCTCCAAACGCCTTGCTCCCACCACTACACCTGCTTCTACTCTACTTCACCCCCAGTCTCTCATTTCTCTCTGTCTCACACCGACAGAGACACACACACATACCCACACAGTCTCTCTCACAAACACCCCCCTTTCTCTACTCTCTATATTCGCAGTTTTCAATTCAGTCTCTTACTCAATCGCTCCCACATAAACACACAATTGGTACCACCTTCTCAGAACCAACATATTAGCTTCACTTTATCTCTACACTCAACAGTCTCCTCCTTCCGCACCTGGTACACCGTCCTTGCTAGACTTTTGGTACACCGTCTCTCCTCCTGACCTCACCCAAACACATTTCATCATCTTCTACACCTGCTGTTTTTTATAGCGCTGTTCTAGCTGTTTAAACAGGTCATTATTTATTAATTTGTTAATAAAAAAGTGAAAACATTTTTAACTGAACATTTTTACCTAATGAATACAGATTTTTTTTTGTTTGGGGGTCCCTCCCCAAGCACCCATTTCCCTTTGTTTACAACCCCACTCCAACCCCCTCCTCACCCGTTTTAACTCCTTACCCCACACATATATAAATTAAAAGAATTAGGTATTTTTCCTCAACAATGATTAGTTACAAATGTTATTAATTATTTAGTATTCGTTATTATCGCTTGATACCGTCTAAACCCTCCCCCGCCGCATATCCCATTGGAGTCAGCTGACTCTTTGGGTCAATCTCTGTCCTTTTTAAACGAGCAAGTCGTCAAAAACGCCCCACCCCTTTCTTCAGACTCTATTTTGTTCATATGGCCCTGCTGCTCCTGGCCTTATTTGTTAGAGTTTCCCCTGTGTTTCCTTAAGCCTTTTCAAGTAAGTGGCATTTAAGACCCTTGGGCACAATTTAACCTCTCCCCCTGTGCTGTGCCTCGTGTTGTCCATGTTACAGTCTCTCCAACTTTCACTGTACTCACAACCACTGTTGTGACATTTGCAGAGGCCAGGATTGCTGTGGGGCTCTGTTCTGAGATCTTCAATAAATTACAAGGCTTAAAAATAGAAACATTTATGTTAAAGCAACACTGCTCTGGTCCGGGTTTCGGCTGTTATGCCCAGTGCATTCTGGGAAATGCCGTTTTTATTTAATCTTTCTCTTCATTGGAGGGTCATAGAGCTGCTGCAGTTCCCAAGTCTAGCACTGGCTTCTCGAGCAGCTCTAATCTGATGGCTCCTTGGAATGTTCTGAAAAAGAAGAAAACGGGGTCTTGCCAGGACAGAGGCTGATAGATATTGAGATAGACACAGTTGCACCAATAGCCCTGCACATATCCAGCCACTCTAGGGAGCTAGGGATTAGGGTGCCTCCTAGCCACAACCCTCTCCCGGCAGGGTATCATCCATGACCCTGTACACCACCAAGATATTCAAACTAATATGACTTCCAGCCATGGGCAGAATCAAGTTCAACCCGGTCATAACATTTCACAAAATATTGCACACCAATAGGAAACAAGGTCACGAGAGGAAAAATCATCTCCTACCTTGGTCAGAAATTAGGAAATATTTCCTGTTTAAGTAAAACAAAAAGAGTACATGCCGATTCATGGAATTGATGTGCGCCGAAAATCGTAGCGCAAGCGTGAAAATCGCAGCGCACGCGTGCCAAAGCCGTGCACATCGATTCATGGAATTCAGTGCGCGTGTAAATCCTGGGATGTGCGCTAAAATCATGGGTGGCGCACGCAGGCGCACAGGTCATTAAACGACGTGTGCTACGCGCACAGGGAAAGCGCACATAGCGCAGCGCACACAAGGAAAGTGGGCGGAACACGGGGGTAACATGCGGAATGGGGAACAACACATGAAAATGTGGACGTTACGGGGGAAGTACAGGAGGTAAATGCTTGCAACGCCAACAACACGTATTCATGGAATTGAAAACGGGAAACCCACGCACAGCAAAATACACGCACAGGCCTAAACACGTCCGCCACACAAAGGCAGGCGGTAGCGTCCCTGCTTATTACAAAAGTGTGCGCAAACAACAAACACGTACATACAGCTACATGAATGTCCTATTCTGTGGCCCCCTAGGAGAAGTGACGTGTCACGCAACCCATAGGCATCCCATAAAATAAATAAAAACAGATAAGCAACCTCTGTAGCCCACGTGCGTGTAAAAAAACACACGCAGTACGCTGTGCCAGCAAGGAACCCCAAAAATACGTACGCGATCAACACGCAGGCTAGTATGCCCGGAAGAAAAGGGGTATGCGACAAACAGGGACACCAACAGTGGGAAAAATAGTGTGTGCGACTCACCGTCTGCCTTGCGTCTAGAAGAATAACGTAGCCAACACCCACCTGCTGTGAAGTAATCACGCGCTTTGAAGTAATCGCGTGTGAACCCCAACGCCTGGAAAACACATGCACCGTTTCCCACGAAAAGCACGTACATAGCGATGGAAACCCACATGGGACCTTCAGCCCGTGCCAGGGCAATGCCCGTGCGCGTCACGTCACAGACGTGCTTATGCGCTAAGGGCCTTTCCTCGAATTACATGCTGACTTGCAGTATTTTCACGTGCCTAATCACTCCGTATCAAACTGGCCACTTGACAACACACGGAAGACCACGCTCCTGCCCAGAAGGCCGAATTACTGCCCCCCAGTGTCCCGAGCAGCCTCCCACGAGCCATCTGCTGCTGCCTGCCTGCTGCCACCGTGCCCTGCCATTTTGTGCCTGCACATCTGCCATCTGCAGGGATCCAGTTGCTTTGACCATCCCTGCTGGAACAGAAGACTCCCGACTGAAGTACCATGGCTCTACAGCCCAGTCCCAGGACCCAGTTACCCACCAACACCTACCGCGGGGGTCGCCATGTCAGGGCAAACACCATCAGAGACCACTGGGGACCCCCAGCCAGAGAGGCAGAGGGCTACCAGCTTCAGCAATAAGGAAGTTGGTATCCTGGTGGAGCAAGTTCTGGGGCATTATGATGCCCTCTTCACACCATCGCATGCCGAAAAGGAAGGACGGGAGAGGATCTGAGTGGACATAGTGGGTGCCAGCAATGCAGAGGGGGTGGCACCCTGTGAGATCAAACACGTCTGGAAGCGCTGGGAGGACTACAAATCCAGGACCCTCAAGAAGGCCCGGTGTCTCTTGGAGGCAGTGGATGCAGTGGGGCACTGGGCCCAGCTTACCACCCAGCAGATGAGGGTCCTGGAGCGCATTCGCCCAGTGCTTCACCACCAGATCCTCAGGATTTAGGCCCGTCTGGAGTCGAACGGTAAGTTCCCATGCATTCCCCCTTGAAACAGAGCATGTTGAAGCGTGGGGTAGTTAGGTACTCGGCTGCATGTGTGACATGGGTCATGTATGGATGTGTGTGTGCAGTAAAATGATGGTGCTGCATGTGAGTCTAGTCAGGCGTGAGCAACATGGATGGTGTATGTGTTACAATGCATCATGCTGAGCAGTATGCGGAATGCACACCTGTTGAATCACTGATACAGCCTAGTCATCCCTGTATCCACTGTGTCTGCGGGCATATGGTGCCAGATGCATGACCCTCCGGTGATGCGTGTGCATGTGATCAGCATGTCCCATGATGCATGTGAGTACCAGGCCACCATTGGATGTATCTATGGTGCGGTGGACATGGATGCAAATTCTTGTTGCATGTGTCATGCCGGTTCCTGCATGTGTGTTGCCTGCACTGACCCATGTGTTGTGGAGGGACATGATGAAGTGACGTTTGACAGTGCAACTCATGTGCTATTGCTTCCTGTCTAGGGGACTATTTTACAGTACCCTGATGCTTGTGTTCTATGTTTCCCTCTACACAGCGGCGAGTGAAGAAGAGGGCGGAGACGGCGCTGTGGAGCAAAGCGGCAGGGATGCCTCCACCGGCCGGCGACGAAAGGCCCAGTCACCCTTCCAGGAATTACCATCATCCGGGAGCGAGGGGACTGGTGCCGCGTCTGCCACTACGGCTGCAGCGGAAGGGGTGGGTGAGCCCCCACAGGGGCTTGCAACAGCGGAAGACGGTGTGGAGACATCCAGGTTGGTGATTTTCACAGAGGAGGAGGCTGCTACTGAGCCGCACATGGGGCCTGGTGGGGGTGGTACCACTGGTGAAAGTGGTGCAGTTCAGGGGTAGGGGCAGGAGGCAGCACAGGTCGCCACAGAGGGACCTGTGCATGTCACTGTCCCTGACACTGTGGCTGCACCACCATGCACCAGCAGGGATGCCCCATCCCAGGCCCATCCGCAGGTAGGGGGGAGGTCCACATCATTTGACACTCCTCTACCTGTGGACGAGGGGACCCGTGACCGTATCGAGACCGTCCTGATTGGTGTAGCGTTGCGCACGCGTGACATTTGTGATGACGTGCATGCTTCCTGGGCGGAGCACGCACGTCATCAAGAAGAGCTGCGTGACAACGTGGCCCAGTTGGGAGGGGCCATGGTCGGGGGTCTCGTACATGTATCGGGCACTCTGGCGGCCCTCTCCTGCTCTGTGGAGACTATGCGCCAGTCGTTCTCCATGCCGTCTGCCAGCCCAGATGCCACCAGAGCCCCCTGTGGACCTGCCCCGACCAACGCAGCCAGCTCGGTGGAGATCCCATACCTGCCACAGTCGGGAGTCAGGGGTCCAGCAGGGGTGGACACCCCAGCAACTGGACTCCAGCAGATGGAGGATGTGCCGGCATCATCGGGCAGGGCACGTGCACGACGGCGCCGGTGGATTCCATAAGCCTGGATGCCGTCGTGCTGGCAGAGGCAGTTGCGTCAGAGGAAGCGGCAGGCTCAACGTGGGAGGCATCATGGCTCGGGCCATCAACATCAGAGGGGCAGGCATTGGCCGGAGGGCAGGAGGACCCTGGAATGGGAGTGTCTTCCATGTGGTAGTGGTTGGGCCAGCGCGTAGATGCGGAGCGGCCGCGGGCGGAAGAGGCACGGCTCACCATGGTCAGGGCGGAGTTCTCCATGTGCAGGGCTTTGAGGTGGGCTGAGTGCCTCGAGGCAACTCGCAGGGTGTTGGAGGTGGACATGGCGTTAGCCCTGCAAGACCTCGGGGCCAGGGAACAGGCCCGCCTCCAGGACATCGACATGGAGTTCAATGATGCCCTGGCCCGGGACATCACAGAGTGAGCCGTAGGACTTGCCCGCTGCCATTGCATATAGTTAGTTAGTGTTAGGTTTCATTTATGATTTTCATTCATTTGGGGCGCTTGGACTATGCCCCACCTTTTTGTAGATAGTTCTTTATTAGGTAGTTTTATTTTGTAGGTTTGATTTCAATGGTTGGACTCATGGAGCCTGGATTTGTTATTTGTATATAGTTGAACAGTGGATTCATCGTCATTTTATTTTTTATTCACCATGGAGCAATGGATTTTATTTATTTCTTTCCCTTTGGATTTGCTTTGTTGGACGGAGACTTTGGACACACTTTCATTTGGATTTTATTGTATTCTGATTTCATATTTTTTCTCATTTTGGAACATGCAGCATTTTATTTCTTATTTCCATTATTGTGTGGTTTCATTTGATTCACGTCATTTTGTGTTGAATACATTTTTGTTTCATACTTCGATGTGTGGTATTCTCTCATTGAATTCATGCATGTCACGATGTGGGTTTTCACATTCACTGGCACCCATTGTGTGTGTGTGACGGACATGTGTTGATGTACATACATGCCATTTGGGTTGTTTCATGTAATGGCCATTTCAATGTGGGGTGTATGTAATACTTGGTTGGTTCTTTGGGCAGGGGTGGCGTGCAGTGGAATTTGGGTGGCCATGAGGGCCATGGTTGTGGATCATGATGACGTGTTGGGGGGGGACATGAGTCGGGGCCTGCTGGCAGGTGCCCGTCACTGCTGGGTGGGTGAGTGGGTGGCTGGACATGAGTTGGGGCCTGCTGGCAGGTGCCCGTCACTGCTGGTGGGTGAGTGGGTGGGGGGACATGAGTCGGGGCCTGCTGGCAGGTGCCTGTCACTGCTGAGTGGGTGGGGGTACAGGGGGATATGAGTCGGGGGCTCACAAGTGCATGGTGCCATGTGGCCTGCCTGTGGGGCAAGCCCAGGGCTGTAGGGCTGCCTGCGGTCTATGGACTGGGGTTGATGGGCTGGTTGCGGGGAATGGCCAGGGGCATGGGGTGGTCCCCTGTGGTGTGGGCTGCGTGCGGGGCATGGGGAGGGGGGTGGCCCACACCCGGGAGGGCACACACTGCCTATTGCGTGTAAAACTCCACGCGCACCCCCTAAATACACGTACCCAGCCCAATCGCATGTAAAACTCCACGTGCACCCCCGAAATACACTTACCCAGCCCAATTGCATGTAAAACTTCCCACGCACCCCCGAAATACATGTACCCAGCCCAATTGCGTGTAAAACTCCACGCGCACCCCCAAAATACACGTACCCCGCTCGCCCATGGCCTATCGCGTGTGAAACTTCCAGCGCACCCCTGAAATACATGTACCCAGCCCTATCGCGTGCAAAACATCCCGCACACCCCCAAAAACCACGTACCCCACTCGCCCATGGCCTATCGCTTGTGAAACTTCCTGCGCACCCCACAAATACACGTACCCCGCTTGCCCATGGCCTATCGCGTGTGATAATTCCAGCACACCCCAGAATTACACGTTCCCCGCTCGCGCGATTGCAGTGTAGCGGCCCTGTTAGCTGATCCAGGGTTAGCGCGGCCCTTTGCGCTGCACTGGGGATTTCAATGCCTTATCCTTGCGCAAGGGGCGTTCCTGGGGGCGTAACTGGAGCTGCGGGATGTTCTCTGCGCCAGCGCTCAAAATGGCTTTGATATTCCATTATCACGCTGTGTGGCAGAATGCTGTTTAGCTCACACGGCTGGCGCACGCTGGCGCACGCTAGCTCTCTGCGCTGCTCGCGTGCGCTGCCTCTGCACTGAAATCCATGAATTACCCTGTAAAATGTGTCTCTGTGATTGCTCAAATTATGTCGATGAACAGCCTGATATCATTCCGACTAGATTACTGCAACGAAATGTATTAAGGCCTACCCGACTCAACCAACTACAGAGTCCAAAGAATCCAGAATTTGTGAACAGAATGCTTTGCAAACTTGGAATAGGTAGGGTGAAATATCTGCCAGCCAATTGAAATGTTTTGCCATTTTGTGAAAAAAAAGACATACCGAGTAGAAAATTTTACTCGTGCGAAACCCAATATTCCACATTTCTTGGACTAAAATGTATGCTATTTTGCAACTTTGTAGTAATTGCAGCTGTGACATTATGGAAGAATTGAGAAATCAAAATATTTCACAACATTTTCCATTCATAGCAAAATTGGACCAGATGAGCGGATTTCACACGGAAATTTCCTCAAAACAGATTTGCAGAATTCTGCCAACCATTAGATTGGACCACAGGATCATATGTCCTCTGCCTTTCCACTAGTCCACTGGCTACCAGTGGAAAGAGAATCTGGCACATATCGTTATGATTAGTTCATAAAGTAATTTTTTATAATCCACCCCCATTTTATTTTTCGAGAAAGCTTCACAATTACAAAAAAGGGTTCCACAAACCTCCTAGTTTCAGAAACAGGTAGGATATTTTTCAATGTAGTGCTTAGTCTACCCAAATCTTTGGCATGCAAAGTTTGGTCTACCCCACACCTTCTAAATCTCTGAAAGTAACTTACCTCATTCTAGGCAATTATTAAATGAAACATATGTGCTGTACACTTTTGGGATTCTCCCACTCTTACCATGCCAAGTTGCCAAAGGTGATAATTCACACTTCATAAAAGTGGAGGAACAGAAGATACAATATAAAAGTTAGGAAAACTCTCCAGTATGTTGTTGAGCTACTGCCATTTACCAAACGTTGCTGCAAGCATACATTCAATATTGCGCCTATTATTCTCCTATGAGCTTAATGTTCATAGACAAACCTTTTGAATGCATGGTTAGTTGCGAATGTACAGGGTTTTGTTCCTAAAAAATGTAATGTAAAGGACGAAATGGATGGTTCCTGCACTGGTAGTATTGAGCCTACACAGAAGCTGAGCAATTTAAAAACGTATACCCAGATGGAGTTGATAAAGTATTTGGCCTGCACAATCTTTATTTATTTTATTGTTCATTTATAAGGCGCTTAATACCAGCGAGTGGTTTGTAAGAGTGGGACTGGGATTTGAACCTCTTTTGCACCACTTTGTTTTACTTCCAAGACAAATGCTTTGGCCCTGAGCTATCCTTCCTCCCCTTCTGGTGCTGAAATTGAAATCATTGAATGGAGCCAAGCTGCCTGCCTCCTTTTTAGGTGTAAGAAGTGGTGGCCGAGATAAACAGTGATTTGATTTATTGGGCATTAATAAGGCGCTTTTACAGCTAGAAAAGTGTTTCAAACGGAGGGTAGCAAGGGAACATAACATGACAATGGAAGAAAATGGCAATGAAAAATAACAAACAAACACAACAGTGGTCCTACTAGGCCTTGTGACATTCGGAGTGTGCGACTGGCGAGAGAGAGAGAGAGAGAGAGAGAATTTTTGCTACAGGAGTATACTTTCTATTATTTTTATATATATTTCTGTGGGAGCATACAAAATAATTCAACCTCCTCATGAGCTAATAACTCATCTCCTCCTTCAACCAACTCTCTCTCTTCCTTAGATGAACCGCATAATCCACTTGACAACAACTTTCCTTCCTCTGGTGACACCTGTCTCTTCTTTCAATATCCCCCACATTCCCCCTTCAACCTCCAGCTCTCTCCTCTTGCCCTCTTTTCAGTATTCCTCTCTCCCACCAATCTCTGCCAAATGCCTTCCTTCAACTCCTACTCAAACTCCCCACACTATCAGATTGATCAGACTATTTTATATAGCAGGGTCTCTCCTACCCTTGGTTGGCGCGTAATGCTTTTGAGAACACCTGTGTACTCTGGTCTGTATTGTTAGGTGATTGAGCTATAGGTTGATGGTTATGTGACTTGGAAGGGGGCTTACCTGAAATAACATGAGGGCCTCCCGGTATTTTGGATTCCAAAAGGATCATAGACAAGTGTGGAGTTTCTCTCTATTCCTCTGGGAGCCTTGTTGTCATTGCCTGTGTTAGTCTGGGTCCATCCGGTCTCCTTGTGTGTGAATCTGGAGTTGAGAAGGGTATTGGTAAGCTTTGGAAGCTGCTATGTTTAAACTTATTTCATTGTCACAGACCTCTGGCTCAACCTCTGACACACTTGCATGTCGCCTGCTCCAAAGACAATACAGACTCTCCATCCGGTCCAAGAAAAGAGACCACATGCAGGCGTGGGTCTCTGGCGCATCCAACAACACTGCTGAGATCTTTAAAATCTGCAGGGAACTATCCAAACCTTCTGCAGTCTCCTCCTTAGGACTCCCCTCCCAAGCCCTCTGCAACGCACTGGCCACACACTTTACTAATAAAGATCTGGACATCCAGAGCTCCCTTGCTTCCCTATCCCCCCCCCACTCCTCCTCCACTCCCTTGCCTCCTATGGCCTCACACCATCCTCATTCCACTCTTGCCTCCTTCTCCCCTGTCACCCCTGATGAGGTCCCCAGAGTGGTCCATTCCATGAGGTTCTCCTCCAAACAGGTCTCACCTTGCTCCTCCAGAACGATTAAGGGTAACATTGGCTCTCTTGCCCCTGCACTTGTTGATTTCTGCAACCACTCTTTTCCCACTGGATCTTTTCACTTCTCCCTCAATCACTCCCTTGTGCGCCCCCTCCTGAAAAAACCTTCATCAGACCTCACATGCCCAGCCAGCTACCACCCTATTTCTATCACCCCCATTCCTCAGGAAACTCCTGGAGATGCTAGACTTCCCCCAACTTATCTTACACACTGAAGTTGTTGGTAGTCTCCATGACCATCAATCTGTTTTACGAGCATCCAGAGCATGGAAACTGCTCTTCTGAACACCCATGAAAAATTGCTCTCATCTCTGGATTCTCACACTCCAGCTGTCCTCATCCTACTTCATATTTCCTCTACCTTTGACACAGTCAACCACTCCATCCTCTTACAACGGCTCCATGATACCCTGGTTATCTTGGAGCAGGCATTGCAGTGGCTGAAATCCTTCCTAGATGACCCTCTATCCCAGGTTATTCTGAGCACTTTCTCCTACACTACCTCTTTTTCCACCTATGGTGTCCCCCGGGGCTCCAACCTCTCCCCCTAGCTCTTTAACTCCCATTGCTATGCTGATGACACACAACTCTTCTATACATTTCCTACTGACCCTCTTACCTCTTCCATCATCCCGCACTGCCTATCTGCCATCCATTCCTGGTGCACTTCCAATGATCTCTGCCTCAATGCCAGCAAGACTGAGATCCTTCCTATTGGGACGCCGGCTCCCCTTTTATTTCCCTTGCCCTGGCCATCCTCAATGGGCTCTGCCCCTTCTGCTTCATCTGAAGCCAGAAACCTAAGAGTCATCTTCGACTCCTCTCTCTTCTTCCTCCCTCACATTTAGGACATTGCCAAGAAGTCCCACTTTCAACTCTTCCTTCTCAAAGGAATTCTCCCTTATATCACTTTCCCCCAGAAACTCAATGTCACTGGAGCTCTGGTTCTCTCTAGGCTAGACTACTGCAATAGCCTTCTCTTGAATCTACCTTCTTCCTCTCTACGACCCCTCCAGCTAATCCAGAATAGGGCAGCAAGACTTATCCTTGGCCTCAAGCCGAGGGACCACATATCTCCTGCCTTAACATCTCTTCTTTGGCTATCGGTTGCTGCAAGGATAAATTTCACATCCCTCTGCATCATCCATAAGGCTGTCTGGGGCCGGGTCCATGCTATCTGCAACTTGTTCTTTCGCTAAACAGAGGGATGGTGGCCAATCGCTTTCCTCACCTGGCTCTCTCTTATGGAACAGCCTGCCCCTCCGTCTTCGTCTTGAGCCGGATCTCCACAAATTATGCAAGCTCCTCAAGACTCTCCTGTTCTTCTCCTCCTTCCCTTCTTCCCTTCTCCGCTAATCCCACAGTTTGAGATTGGTGACCAGGGCCCTTATCTTTCCTTCAGGGCCCTGTCCTCCCACACCCAATTGCCTGCAGCCTCCGCCCGCCAACAGCATTTGCCTTGGCACACACTGGCCTATGCTACTATAGGCCTACACTTACTTATTTATTGCAGCTGAAAGCTCCCTAGCACTTTCTTCACTCGGCACGTACACTCGCTGCTCACACACGAGCACAAGCACTCCAGAAATTACCCCCCTCTCACTCTTCCCCTCTACTCTCTCTGCACTTACACGCTCTGAATGCTCACAAGGCCTAGTAGGTCTGTCTTATCTTCCTGTGTATTATTATTTCAATCCCTTGTTCCCTCCCTATTGCCCTGTGGGCACTTTGGAACACAATTTACTTGTTGTATAAGCACCTAACAAATGCACAATAAAATAAAACAATAAAATAAATTGTGGGAAACTTGCAAGTTTGTGACCCCTCTAGTTTGTAACACCTGTGATGGAGAATGTGTTTATTTAGTTTCTTTACTTGCTCATGCCATACAAATCAGTTTTTCCTAATTTAGCATGACGTTGTAACAGTGGAGCTTCAGCAGGATGTGCGCAGAAGTCAGAATGTCAACTGGTGTCTATGTTATCAATGCTGGAGAAAAGAATGTATTTCCTTGCTCGCTGGGTACTTGGAAATGAGGCAATGTTGGAGAATGACTTCCTTTCCTGTGCTAAATGTTTGGTTCTGGCCAATGGATTTGAAGGGCTCACTGAGAATGGGAAGGAGTCTCCCTGAGGGTCCTAGCCATCTCCTTTTCCCTCTGGTGGTCACTGTTATGGGTAGTGCCTCTGTGATGGCACCCTGATGGTCTCTCACGTCATTACCCCCGGGTAACACTTGTGTTCCCCAGGGGTCTAACCTCTCTCCCTGGCTCTTCAACCAGTACCTGGCACCTCTTGCCCACCGCATTTCTACTTTCTGCTCCAATTTTCAATTTTATGTGGATGACACTCGGCTCTCTTTCAGGCTCCCCTCAGCCGTCCATGCTTCTTGTCTCATACCAGACTGTCTGACCGCAATTCAGGAATGGTGTGCCACCAATGGTCTCTGCCGTAATGCCAGTAGAACTGAGATCCTCCTCATTTGGAGACCTGCTCCCTCCTTTCCTCTCTCTCTCTCTGACCCCCCACTCTGGGCCCTCTTCCTGCTCCTTCCTGTAAGGTTAAGAACCTTGGTGTCATCTCTCCTCACATCTCTGACGTCTCTAAGAAGTCAAACTATCAGCTGCACCTCCTGAGAGGTATTCTTCCTTTTCTCACTTTCCCCCAGAAGTTCAGTGTCTCCAGGCTGGACTCTTGCAACAGCCTCTTTCTAAATCTTCCTGCCTCTACTCTTCGACCTTTACAACTTATTCAGAACAGGACTGCGGGACTTGTCCTTGGCCTCAAGCCCAGTGATTGTATCTCTCCAGCTGTGAAATCTCTTCACTGGCTCCCCGTGGCTGCAAGGATCGAGTTCAAGACCCTCTGCATCGTTCACAGGGCTTTCTGGGGCCTGGGACCGCTCTACCTCCAACTTTCTCTTCTAAAATATCTTCCTTCTCGAGCTCTCCGCTCATCCACCTCCAACTCTGAGGGTCAGACGCTTCTCCAAGAAGAGAGTTGGGGGCAGATCTATCTCCTCGGCTGGGGCCTCCCTCTGGAACAGCTCCCTGCCTCTCTCAAACTTGAGCAGAACCACCTCCGGTTCTGGAAGCAACTCAAGACCTTCCTTTTCGCTTCCACTTTGTCTCTTCCTCTCCCCTGCTGATGCACCAGACTGCTCCGCACACTGGTCACCTGGTCACCCTCTGAACTCGGCCCAGGCTCCTGCATGTCCATTTGCCCTAGCACTCCCTCCGGGCTCCCCAGGTCTGTATCAGCAACCCTACAGTCCCTTCTCTCTGCACTTATGAGCCACCCACTGGCTGCACTTGTGAGGTAACTGCACTTCCTCCTTCCCCTCCCCCCTGGCACTTCTCCCCTTTCCTCTTCCTCGCACTTGCGCGATTTGAATGGCACAAGGCATAGTAAGATTGTTATTTTGTCCTCCCTTTGTTTCCCCCTCCCCTAGAAACACTTGTGTACAGGCACGTTATAAATGCCACATCATATCATATCATATCATATATTATTCCTGTGACTGCCCCCCTGGAATCCAATGAGGGCTGTCTGGGGATCCCCTGCTTTCTTCCTCTGGGCAGAGCATGCACCAGCTTGGTGTGGCATCCGTCTCCACCGTGTGATCATAAGGCCAGCAAAGGGGCTTTGTCACATTATGCATTCCGTTATTTAGTACTACATACATAGTACACATGCCTTGGGTTACAGTGGCAATGTATGCGCTGCTGAGTGAACAGCTTCCCCCACTATCCCCGAGTGTTTATTGAAATGTTAATCTGCATTTATGGTGTCACACTTCATTTATCTCCGGTGGATTTAGCAATTTTAGGCAGGTGGAGCGTGGGGGCGGAAGGGAGCCTCTGCCACCCGCTTCTCCTGCCTAAAAAAAATGCATCCACACCAATAAGTACTGTTCACGCTGGCGAGAATGCATTGCATTCCCATTGAATACACATCCTTTTGGCACCAGCTGACAGGCGATGGAATTCGTACCAATCTATTGTAAATGCATACACAGCGGGGGGGGGGGGAGAGAGGGCATTTATCTGTTTGCAGTATATTGTATAAGATATAATATCACATCAAATTGTTGAAATACAAACATTTACAAAATATTACAATTCATATTACAACAATCAATAAAAAAAATCCTGATCTAATTAGTTAACTATCAGTTAACAATGAATATGCAATCGCTCTACAATTGAGGTCCACACTTTAAATAGCCCAATCTGTAATGAAACGGTCCCGCTATTTAGGCGCTATTTCCAGAACTCGACACTGTTAATAGCTTCGTAAAGTGCAAATTATGCATGTAAAACCAGGTCTTGGCGTATATGCATGGATCTTTTGCACTTCTCAGCGAAAACAATGAAAATGACATGAAGGGGCCTGACTGCTGTGCACGTAAACGCACATTCTCGCGCTCCTTTTCATGAAATGACCATTTTTTTTTAATCCTTTCATTTCGTGCTGTGGTGCCCTCAGTGGTTTCCGACTGATTGGCCGGTAATCAAAATTAGTTTGCACCTAATTTTCTGAGTGCCACTCGGATTGTGTTTTTTTTTCTCTTTCCCAGTTGCGCAAATTATTGGCACCAATTAGCTAAGTGTCACACTGTGTCTCAGCTGACAAATGATGGCTCGCTCTGTACTGTAATTGCAATGCAGAAAGAGCAGCATGTCTAATTGTTTGTGAATTGTAATTCATGCCTGCTCGCTGCTCATTATAACATTTACGTCTTTGTCAAAGTTTTAGGCACACCTCAGAGAACACTGTTCCCTAATTTAGAACTCAACCATACCTTTCATTTTCTGGGGGAAAAGTTAACTATGCCTTGGATTAACTAACATCTGTGTTTATACAGTAACAATTGGCATGGAAATGCCAGACCAAATCGTACAGATCCTTGGGTTTCCAAGACTCTGACCTTGTAGCTCTGGTCTGACATTCTGCCCATCCGCCATTTTATGATCCAGTGCCGCTTCCTGCTCTGGCAAACTCAGTCCTTCACGCCTCTCAAAAACGTTCTCCCAAGCCAGCTGATTTCCCTTTCTCCTAATTCTAAAAGTATTTAATCCTTGATCTCTCCCAGTTAAAGAATGATCTTCCGTTTTCAAGAGCCATGATACCGCCATCGGTTTAGGCTCTCTGCACCTGACTGCTTCTTTAAACCTCATTAAGCTTCCCTTCTGAACCTTATTTCAAGTAGGGCGGTACAATTGTGCATCCCACTGGTGCAACGCAAATCTACCTGTGCCAAATGCATGGGGTACAGATAACACTGCTGCAAATGCCACCATTGGTATTAGCCTCACTGATAAGTAGCATCATGTTCACCTCATTGAAGACTCTGAAGTGGTTGCTAAAACGTGAATGGAGTGACAGCTGGTGACAGTTACATATGTTCCACTAAGGAGCACAAATAACAGATCAAGTGAGACTCCAGTCACCCAAAATGTTTTCTTCTTTCCAAGAACATATCTTTAAACAAGCATTGGCAATGCCAACAGTTTGAGCTTTTGTGTAGGCATGGTGACAGCACTTGCCAGGCACTGCTATAGTAATATTAACTGGCCGTTGATGGCAGCAGGTGCAAAATGGAGTGGGTACCTGGGCATCTAATAGCAGTACCTGCCAAATGCCTGATACTTATACACAAGCAAAACGGTTGGCTTTGCCAATGCTTGTTTTTAACTGGACTTCAGTGAAGGACACACATAGTGCTTATAAATCACGTGGCTGAAGTCAGACTTGATTAAGATTTTTATTACACCAGCTCAAGGAGATCCCTTGAGAAGGTGTTTTGGTTGGGGATGGGCAGGAACTGGTTGGGAATGGCCACAGGGATTAGCATGGCCATGGGCAGTCAATGGGTAGGCATATAACCAAACAAAATGTGCAAGCTTTGTGTCCCTCCATATATGCCGTTTTTCCCTATTTGTACTCGTGTGCAATAATTTTGGTTTATTGCTGGTGCTGCCACCTAGTAGCTGAAACTAAAAATGGGTGCATATGATGCATTTTAGACCATTCTTTTTGAGAAGATATAGGTAAAAAGTCGAACAATGTTTTTTTCTGCAGAGTAAAACACAAATAAATCCAGTAGAGATCATGTCACCAGCACATGTTTATGATTCCCACAATACATGCCACCATGTAAAACCCCCTCCATGACATTTGCTGCTCACAATATTTGCCAGTATAGTATGTAGGAAGACATTTTCATGCTGACTGTGCCAACATATATCAGTATTGCCAACTGTTAATCTGTTAACCCCTGACTGTGGGGCCACTGCCATTCTCCTGGACACCATGGCGAACGGCTGTGAGAGGATTTCCACCGGTATTTCAAAGTTGACTAGAGGCAATGGGCCTCATTACACGGATGGCGGTAGGGATTTACCGTTACCGGTAAAGGAATACCGGTAACGTTAAATCCCCATGCGGATCACGACCCGGCACACCGCTATTAGCGGCATCGCAAATTACGGTGCCACTAATAGCGGGCAGTCCGTGTGCGCGCGACCCTCCATCCCGTAAATTACGCCATGCCGCTATTAGCACAGCATCACAAGGCCAGTGGACATGCCAATAGCGGCATGGTAAATCCACCCAAACCCCTTACCGCCATGGTGCTAATACCGGCATCGCGGACCACCCGTTAAGAGGAATGAGCAGTGTTCCCACCTGCCACAGGTGGACACAATCAGCACAGGTGGAGGCAATGGAGACTGTGGCAGCTCAAAAGGAGCACACCACACCCCTTCCCACACCCCTTCCCACACAAAGATGGTCCCAATACTGGCAGCAGTAAATGGCCTGGGGGACCTCATTGCAGCGCAGCTGCTACTACAACAGGCAGCACAAAGGAGACGCAGGAGGAGGAGGAGGAGGAGGAGGAGGAGGAGGAGGAGGAGGAGGAGGGCAAGACAGGCACAGCAAGCACCACAACGGCACCTATGCATACCACAGAGGCACCCACCAATCCCCAGGGTCAGAGCCAGTCCATTCAACCTAACCCCTGAGCAGATACACACCCTGTACCGTCTGGACAGGGTTACCATCACCAGCATCCCGGACATGATCCACGACGACATCGTGAGCCACATAGACATCAGAACTGCCATCCCCCCGCAACTGAAGGTGGTGAGTGTGCTCCACTTCCTGGCCACAGGCACCTACTAGCATACAGTGGGACAGATGCATGGCATCTCACAACCAGTATTCACACGCACGCTGAACCAGGTACTCGATGCCCTCCTGAAGCATGCACCTGAACACATATCCATGCCACGGACTGGCCAGGAGAATGCAAACACAAAAGTTGGCTTCAATTCACTGGCAGGCATCCCAAGTTGCATTGGGGCCATCGACTGTACACATGTGGAATTGGTGGTCCCACATCACAATGAAGTAGTCTACCGGAACAGGAAGCAATTCCACTCTATCAATGTCCAAATGGTATGTGACGCCAACAAGATGATCACACATTGCTGTGCCAGATTTCCAGGATCAACACATGAATCCATGGTCCAGCGGAACTCAACTATCCCACGCTACATGGAGCGAAACCCTGGACAACGTTTGTGGCTACTCGGTGAGTAGCAGGGCAAGCACATGGCAACGTGATTGGGGGGGGGGGGGGAGAGAAACATACTGCAACAGGGTGTCGACTGTCGTCCGTAGGAGAAAAGGACATACAGATGTACACCAATGTGCATCCGGGAAGGCCACGATGTACTTGGAATGAACCCACATGCAATTAGAAGCTGCACAACATCGACAATAATGCAGGTTGCAAAATATCACACATCCATCCACATTGAACATCCCACCACGCCACTTCTCACAAGAATCTGCAACATGGCGTCAAGATAGTAATACACAATCAGCGCAGCACAACATCAATCCAGCAATGCGCCCTTGAATGAATGCAAAGGGATCACCCCTAGACATAGCACTGAACCACACACCTATAGCGCCACTGAAGTGATGCCTCACAGCATGGCCACATTGGTGTCAGAATGACAGTACACTCGCAGTGTGGTACCAAATTTCCCTGGGACAGGGACACCTAAGACCTGGCCTCACCCAGGACATGTCAAATGCTGGTGGAGGCATTAATGTTGCCTTACTACTTGCAGGGTCAACCTCCCCCTTGCACGCTGCTGCCACACAGACCATCTGCATGTATGCTGTCAATTCAGTACTTGAATCACAATGCAATGTCAATTAGCGTGATGTGAACAGGCCGCTCATGAGGTGAACAGTAACAGGACCCTGTTCATTCCCCCATACAGGTGATGCGGGCTATCCCCTGAAGAGCTGGCTCCTCAACACCTGTACGGAACCCACAGAACAGGCACGAGGAGGAATACAATCGTGCACATACACGTACCCGCATCGTGATCCAGCAGACTTCAGGACTTTTGAAGTCACGTTTTAGGTGCATTAGCAGGTCTGGTGGTGCTCTCCTGTATGGACATGAGAAGGTGGCCAAGATCACCATGGCATGTGTCATGCTGCACAATATGTGTATCAGACGGAATGTGCCACTGCCCCCTGACGTAGTAATAGAGGCACCTGATGAGGACGATGATGGTGATGAGGACGGAGGTGAAGGGGATGCAGGTCTTGCAAGAGGGGATGGGCAGGAGGGACGTGCTGTGAGACAGTATCAGATCAACCAAATATCCTGAGGAACATGTTTCCGTACTGTCACATGGTAATGGGGAGTCATGCACTGGTGTATGATTACGAGCACACAATGGACCCTGTCCCCAATAAAGTACACACACACAATGAAGTTGTCCAGGCCAGTGTTTAGATCGGAAACCAGTGTATTGAGTAACATTAAGGTGTGAAAGTGCAAGTCAAAAAACATCCCACCACCCTTCCCCCCACCCCCACAACAGACCCATAACACCCTTCCCCCCACCCCCACAACAGACCCATAACACCCTTCCCCCCACCCCCACAACAGACCCATAACACCCTTCCCCCCACCCCCCACAACAGTCCCTCATGTGTTTGCCAGGTTTGCCCTGGCCTATGCACACATAGGGATCCCTATCGACCCCCTATTTTCAATTGTCCTCAGGGGGATTCAGAGGGTTGGCAGATGTGCGCCTGGTGGTGCGCGATGAGCGCCGGAGGGGGCTTGTTTGCCTCGACCCAGAGGATGAGGATGGGGCAGACTGGCCTTGTTGGGAAATGTGGCGGTCCATAGTGTCAGCCATGCGTACCAGGACCTCCCTGAGCCTCCCTATCTCATCGCACAGCCTGTTGGTGTTGGCATCCATCCGCTCTGTGGAGTGCCTCAGCGCCTCCACGATGTTGTCACTGCGATTGGCAGCCTCCTCAACATGCTGCCCAACCAGCACAGACAGGTCTTGTTGGCGCTGCAGGATGGTGGACAATTGGTGGGTAGTGCTGGGTGAGTGTGCACTTGAGGCTGTTCCCCCGGATGCATCCACCACAGCAGGTGATGGCAACATGGGGGACATGATTGCAGGGACGGTGTCCTCAACTGTGGTATCAGATGCAGGGGTGTGGAATGGCACTGGCTCTGGTGATCCAGGGGGGCTTGGGGTGTGCATCTCCATGGCGTGGTCTAGGGTGTCCTCCAGATCGGATAGGGGGGCAGTGGCGGCAGCCTCACCAGTGGAGCTTGCCGCAGCTGAAGGTGGGCCCTCGGTGGCTGGCATCGGTGCGGGTGGGTTCACCACCGGTGGTGGGGCCGCAGTTGGTGGTGCAGCTATTACTGCCGTGGCAGTGGCACTCCGACGTAGTTTGGCACTCGTCTGGTGCGGCCTGCCCCCCTTGCCCCTTGATGTCGTTGGTGTATCCGCCGGCTCATGTGCCCTTGGCCTCTTGCATGTAGCAGTTGCCTGTGTTGCATCAGCGGCATCCTCCCCATCTGTATGTGAGCCTGTCAGGGGCGAGATGGGGGATGGCATTGGTTGCGTTTCAATTTACTTAATGCAGATTACATTATTAATGCAGTTGTGGCAATTGGGACTTAGTGGTTGTGGATGCAGGTGATGTGCCAGTTCAGTGCCTCATCCATGCATGGTAGTGTTTGGGACTTGTCTGTGGTGTTGTGTGCATGTGTGTGTGTGTGTGTGTGTGTGTGTGTGTGTGTGTGTGTCTGTCTGACACAGGCATGGTGATGGATGGATGCATGTGTGGATGTGTGTCCATGCATGAGAGGAGTCTGTGCTTGCATATGGGGGGGTACAGTACATTCACGTCGCATCCTGTCATGTGTACACTCACCTCCATCAGAAGTGGTTCCCACGCCGAGCTCCATGCTGCCTACTCCCTCTATCGACTCGACGGCAATCATGTTGGCGCACGTCTCCTCCCATTCCTTCATCAGGATTGGGGATCCATCTCCACCAGCACTGGCAATGCGGTGGTTCTCCGCCAGGATGCCCCTCACCCGCAGCCTGAGGTCGTCCCACCTCTTCCTGCATTCGCGCACAGTGCGCGTGCTGGTGCCCACTGCACTGACTTTGGCTGCGACCTCCTCCCAGATGGCTTTCTTCCTCAACAGGGTTGGCCGGCGCATGTCATTTGCGAAGACCACCTCAGCATTCTCCGCAAGGGTCTGTGTCAGCATCACCAATTCCTCATTGGTGTATTTTTCTTTGCGCAGCCTGTCACTCGATTTCTTCAGTGCCTTGGGCATGTTGAGGGTGTCCCTGATGATTTCGAACTGCAGGCCACTCCAAACAGGTCCAGGGGGCAGTGGATGGCAATGGATTGTGTTTTTAAAGATGGCCGCCGGGCTCTTTCCCGTTCCGGCGCGATGACGCTATTTCCGCTTCCGCTATTTTACGGTCACCGCTAATAACGATGACCGCTAATAGTGATGACCGCTAATAGCGGTGACCGCAATTTGCATGTAGCGTGAGGGCGGAGGTGCTATCTGCACTTTCGTCAATGCCGGTAAGGGACTTTTTGGGGACTTTTGCGCCATGGCGGTAGGGTCATTACCGGCATGGCGCTATGCTCATGTCCGCGTACTCGTAATGGTGCGTAATTAGCGCCCTCTTACGAGGGCGGACACGTTAATAGCGCCATGCCGCTAATATGCGGATTTTAGCGCACAACGTGTAATGAGGCCCAATGTGTTGTTGGCCCCACCTTTTGCCACACCCATGGCTCTTTCCCTGGAACTGGCTGCTCTTTGTCCATTTTCTGGCCCAAACTCTGGCATCACAGTCCCGCAGTTGCCATTGACTCCCCCAGAAGCCGAAGCACACCCCCAAGTATACTCCCCCGTTTCTTCTGTGCCCATGTCTCTGGATTCCGGGGGCAGGGGTTCAGCTGGTCTGGGCAGGGGGGGAGAAGTCCAGCGTTCCGTCCAGCATCGGGAGCAAGTCCACGCTTGATGTCCCCTAGGAGGTCAGTTCCTTCCTCCGTCTTAGCCGTCTCTGGGCTTCCAAATCCCCCCCCTCAAAAGGAGAATATTGTCCATCAGTCCCATCTTCCTCTGAACCTGCAAAATTGTCAAGTTGTACATATCACCTCCTGCTCACTGAGATGGGTGAGATTAAAAAGCTCCTACTACTCTTGATCAAGGGGATGTTGGGAGTCAGGGTGGAAAGTGGTGAGGGTTCAGCAGGGGCTGACCCAGTGGGCCAGAGGGACCTAATTTAGAGTCTACCCAAGGGATTCATTCTTCGCACCTCTGTCCGTCCCCTGCTTCCGTGGTCAGGACTCTCTCATGCACGAGGAGCCGATTAGAGGTGGTTCCTCCCCTAGTCCCTCACCCACAGATGGAGTCGGGACCTTAGTTACAGGGGTCGAGCACCTATCTTCGCGGAACCCAATGTGGAGAACAGAGGGCAACATGCGTTCAGTGGGGAGGGGGATGGTGCTCTAATCCCTGGTCAGGGGAGACCTCTGTCGGGTTATAAAACCCTTGAAGGCTGTAGCAGTTCGATGGTGCTCCTCCATGGAGTCCCAAAACTATCGCCAGACATAAGAGAACCAAGGGATGCCCTTTGGAACAAGTGTCTTCACTGGTTACGGGCTGTTGGGGATTGTGAGTTTGTGTCTAGGGCTTCTTTGCTGCAGTGCACTAGACTGTCCAAATTCCCAGCCAAACTGGACACTGTCAAACTGATTTTCGGTGATGCCTTCATGGCTAGGAACGTTTTGAAAAAACGCAATGGCCTTTGGCGGACAAGGAAAAGTAGCATTACAGTCAGCGCGCCCCTTATCCCTGCTCCTGCGCGCCCCATAGGAACCCCCTCTAGTAACAGTCCCCTCTCAGGGGCTAATTTGACTGCCTTGGGCCCGTGGCGCCAGGGGAGTCATCAGAGGCAATGGGATGGTAGTGCCTGACTAATGGCCTAAAGAACAGTTTGGGGACACTCTTGGAGGGGTTGCCTTTTGCACGGCTTTGCTGTCTCTTTTTTGGCCGCATAAATTTGTTTGACTGACTGACTGAGAAATGAAATACCACCTGCAAATTATGTTTAGCGGGCACCATTTTACAATGGGTTCCTATGGAATCTGCCTGGTCTTTAGCACATGCTAAATCGAGGTGTATTCTATAGGAATCCTTTGGTTTACGACTACATACAAATCTCATGCCACCGTAAAACCAGGTGTCCTTCCAAGTATCTGTGACCAGCACTGCAGGGGTTAAGCCTGAAAACCCCAGAACCCATTATGATCTTTGCTAAACTCTTAGAGTCTGAGGCCTGGCTCGTGCTTAGATAGCCTTAAGCTCCAGGGGTGGTAACAGTGTCTTTCTCCAGCATTGGATCTTTCATGGATTCACATGCTTAGAATATTCCCCGTCGACAGACTCGGAACCCTCAGTACACTTTTATAAAGCCGTTTCCCATAGGAAAACGTTCGACACTTTTGTGTCCTATCTACGTCATTTTAGGCCCGCGCACGCATGCTCCACTAGGACGTAGCGTTATAAATGCCCCGCCCCCGTGGCTCCCTTCAGATCTGAACCATCTCCAAAGTAGTGGGAGCACCTCGTGTAGTCTACTATTTTGTCTAGGTTGTGCTGTTGGAGTTTCTTCTGATGTCAGGAAAAGCGCTGTTCCGCCCATGCACTACGTGCGGGTTGAAGAAGGTGTATGAGGGGGACGGACATATGGATTGCATATATTGTCTACACCCTCATCATTCGGCGGACAAGTGCGACATATGTAAGGGCTTCTTCCAGAAGACTCTTAAAGATCGTAGTCGAAGACTTGTGGCATGGTTAAACGATGGAGCGGGGGCATACCCGCCTTTGGAGGTGGGCTCCACGCGCAGCGTGGCCTCAGTGTCAAAATCTTCAGGGGCCCCATGCCGCTCGACATCGTCGGAACCCCCGGTGAAGAAATCACGACCGGCGGAGAAGGAATCATCGAAAAGCCCTTCTAAGGACTCTTGGACGAAGAAAGCCTCATCATCCTCATCTTCAACGAAGAAAGACAGAAAAGAAAAATCTAAATCCTCCTCGGGCGATCATCATAGATCGACCTCGAGTCGAGATGCAGAGAAGTGCAGGTCGAGTTCGGAAAAGGAGGGAACGCCTCAAGGACCTGCACGACCGCCTCCGTCGTCGACGGCAGGGCAGTCGTCGACCGTGTCTCTGCCACTGACACAATTGGCCTCAACCGTTCTTGGACCGCAGGCAATAACGACGACGTTGACGACGGGTCCAGCTATTGCTTCGTCGACGGAGATTCCGCAAGAGGCCTGGCGACCAGAGGTTTCTGACCCAGTTTTGCCGGAGACACTACTGCAACAAGAGGCCTTGTCGGTATCCTCGGGAGATGGGGATGTGAGAGTAGCTGGCCCTGCAGACCTCAGGTTATGAAGGATTACCAGGCCCCTCTCTGGGAGCATTCCGGGGTTTACCCCTCTGCTCAATCCGCAGTCACTCTTGTTGCTGGAGGTCTTATCCACATTGCAAACGTTGCTGAAGACACTGGACGACAGACTACCTCAAGCAACTCAGGCTAGGTCGGCCATCGACAACCCGGGCCCGTCTCGTCGGCCACCTGCGTCAACCCCCACGGCATTGCCAGCAGGTGCAGACCTCTCGGCTCCACGCCGCGAGGAAGGAGAGCAGATGGATTCAGACTCGGACAGTAGAGCCTTATCGGATGTCTCGCTCTCCCCCTCCAGGGATCCAATCTGGGAGCCGGAAGCAGAATTAGAAACCCTGAGAAGCCCGGCTCAGCTGTCTCCCCCGGACGATATTGGGTTATTTCACACCATGATGGCCAAGGCTTGTACAGAATTTGGCCTGGCCCAGGAAGAGGAGAAAAAGGACTGTTTTCTTTTCGACCACATGGGAAAGAGGAGAAGGTTGGTGTTTTCAGTACCCATCTTGGATCATGTGTGGCAGGAGGGGCTACAGACCATGCGCCACCCTTACTCGGAACCAGCGATAAAAGGTCGTCTGGAGAAAAAATGTAAGGCTCCAGAGTCTACCCCCAAGTGTCTCTCCTCCCAACCAACTGCTGACTCAGTGGTGTCGGCGGCGAGAAAGGCGAGGGCCCAGCACAAGTGCACGACCCCCCCGGAAAGTGATGCCAGACGACAGGATGCTTTCGGCAAAAAAGTGCTGTCGGTAGGTGCTACCACAGTGAAAGCGGCCAATTCCCTGGCCATAGTAGCCAGATACGACAGGGAGATGTGGCACCGACTGGCTCCTATGCTGGAGCATCTTCCGGAAGAACATCATAAGGCGGCGATGTTACTGGTCAGAGAAGGTGAAGAGGCCTCCAATCATGCCATAAACATCGCGGTGGACCTTGCGGAATCAGGGTTTAAGCAGGTGAATAACGGTGTGGTTCTCCGAAGACAGGCATGGCTGAAATGCACCAACTTCCGACCAGAGGTGCAATACAAAGTGCTGGATATGCCTTTTGAGGGAGACCTTCTGTTCGGTGAGAAGGTAGACTAGGCCCTGAAGGGCATGAAAGAGGACTCGGACACGGCGCGTTCCCTGGGGGCCCTCCAAAGGGGTCGAAATGTCCGGTCTTTTCCTCCATTCAGGGGAGCATCAGGAAATTCCAGATTCTCTGCATCGAGAAACAGATCCTTCAGTAGGTCAGCATACCCCTCCCAGGGATACAGATGGGCTTCTCAAGCGGCAAAACGACGCCTGGACTACCAGGCCCCCAAGAAGAGAACAGGTTACTCTTCGTCGACGAGGGATAAGCAGACCAAGGACCAGCAATGACGGGCATCGGAACGTTCTGGCAGGCATGGTATCGTGCTACATCAACGAATGGGAGCAAAAAACAACGGATCAATGGGTGTTGGACACTGTAAGATACGGACATTCCCTGCAATTCAAAAGCAACCCTTCACACATTCCACCGGCGTTTGTAGCTCAACCCCATCTGAGCGTGTTGCAGCAGGAAAGTAGCACTTATGCTACAAAAAGGTGCTATAGAATTCGTTCCGTCGTCACAGCGGGGTCAAGGGTGTTTTATTCCCGATACTTTGTGGTGAAAAAACCAAACGGAAAGTGGCATCCCATTCTAGACCTGCGCGATCTAAACAAATTGTTGAAACGCCTAAAATTCAAGATGCTCACGCTCCAAGAAGTGATCCGGTCAGACCAAGAAGGGGACTTTCTGGTGTCTCTGGACCTGCAGGACGCATACTTCCACATGCCGATGTGTCAGCGACACAAAGTCCCTAAGGTTTGTGGTAGGGCGGACTCGCTACCAGTTCACAGTACTTCCCTTTGGGCTGAAATCCTCTCCCAGAACGTTCACGAAATGTTTGGCCCCGGTGGCAGCCTGGCTTAGAAGGCAAGGCCATCATGTATACCTGTTTCTCGACGACTGGTTGGTGAGGGGGTCCTTCCCTATGTCGACTCACACAAGTTTGCAGGCCACCATGCACCTCTTACAACGGCTGGGGTTTGCGGTAAACTTCGAGAAATCCTCGTTAACGCCGTTGAGAAGCTTGGTGTTCCTGGGCGCACAGTTTGAGACCCAGTCAGGGTTAGTGAAGCCATCCCTCGACAATCACCAAACTCAATCGATTGGCAGGTCATCTGAAAATCAATAGAGACTGTCAGTGAGAAAATATATGTCAATTCTGGGCGCTATGGCGTCCTGCATTCCTCTGGTGGGCAACTGCCACCTGTTCATGAGGCCGGTACAAGAGTTTCTGACGGACCGGTAGAAGCCGGCCCAAGGGCTCTGGTCGGACAAACTGACCGTCAACGATGACGAGCTACTACTAGCTCTTCAGTGGTGGAAAAGCTTGCAGAATCTATCCAGAGGGGTACACCTACAGGAGCCGGAATTTCGGCTAACCATAGTGACGGACGCGTCCCTGACAGGCTGGGGAGCACACATGGGCACTCTACAAACGCAAGGTCATTGGTCTCGGAGGGAATTTCTCCTGCACATCAACGTTCTGGAACTGAGAGCAGTGCGCTGGGCCCTGAAGTCGTTCCTGCCGCACATCAGGGGGTCCATAGTGAGAGTATTGACAGACAACAGAACGGCAATGTTTTACTTGAGGAAGCAAGGGGGCATGCAATCCAGAACCCTTTCCACCGAGGCTCAGAAGGTGTGGCACTGGGCTCTGAAACACGATATATCCATCGTAGCTCATCATCTTCCGGGGGTACGGAACGAGCAAGCGGACTCGCTCAGCAGAAATATGGACCAAGTTCACGAATGGGAGATAGAAAGCGTTCAGTTGTCAAAAGTCTTCGAGAAATGGGGACGGCCTCCGCTGGATCTCTTCGCTACGAAGAGGAACAAGAAGTGCAAAATGTATGCCAGCAGGTGGCCACAGGAAGGCTCGCTGGGGGAAGCGTTCTCCTTTCCGTGGACGGACAAGTTCCTCTACGCCTTCCCTCCGTTCCCTCTGATACGGAGAACTCTGCAGTGGATATGCAGGTACAGGTGCCGGGTCATCCTAGTGGCACCGTGTTGGCCGAGGCAGCCGTGGTTTTACGACCTGCTTCACCTGTCAGTGGATCAGTCAATAACGTTCCCGAAGGTTCCCAATCTCCTGGCCCGGGATGAGGGAACAGTGTGGCATCACAATCCAGACAGTCTCAATCTCACAGCTTGGCTCCTGACTTTTCGGAATTTGGTGCCTTGAGCATTTCGTCGGACTGTCGGAGGATCCTGCAAGCAGCGCAAGCCCCTTCCACCGACAAGTCATACAAGTGTAAGTGGAGAAGGTTCTGTACGTGGTGTCAAGGACAGACGGGAGTGCAACCTCTAAGGGTTACTCCGGAACAGCTTCTGCCGTATCTGCTACACCTAGCGAAGAGCGGATTATCTTTCTCATCAATAAAGGTACACCTGGCGGCCATCTCTAGGTTCACAAGGAGAAGGAAGTCGTCTCCCTTGTTTAGTGACAGGTTGGTGAAACACTTCATGAGGGGTTTGTTCCGGGCGTTCCCTCCGGTTAAACGTTTTCCACCAACGTGGAGCCTGAATATGGTGCTAGCAGGGTTAATGAAACTCCCCTTTGAACCAATGGCCACATCGTCGATGAAGTTCTTGTCATGGAAAGTGGCCTTTCTAATAGCTATAACATCAGCTAGGCGGATCTCTGAGTTGCAAGCGTTGGTCATAGACCCTCCGTACCTAAGGTTTTTTAAGGACAAAGTGGTTCTGTCAACGAATCCTCGTTTCATACCAAAAGTTCATATGGCTTATCATAAGCACTCATCCATTATCCTGCCCACCTTTTTCACGACCCCCTCATCGGCTGCGGAAAAAGTCCTACATACTTTGGACGTCAAGAGAGCTCTAAAATTTTACCTTAATCGGACTCAGCAACTTAGATCTACGCAACAACTCTTTGTTGCATATGGTCCTTCGGCAAAAGGAAAAGCAATTTCAAAGCAGGGACTGGCCCGATGGGTCTTGTCGACGATTGCCTTCTGTCATTCAAAAGTGGGAAAACCGCTACAAGGGCGTCCGAGAGCTCATTCCACAAGGGCAACTTCGTCATCGACGGCGTTGTGGGCAGGAATCCCACTGACAGACATTTGCCAGGCGGCGGCATGGTCAGTGCCTCACACATTTACCCGCCACTACTGCCTCGAACGGCAGCATGCGGACGAAATACAAATGAGAAGAGCAGTCTTGCGCCATCTGTTTCAATAAGGTAAGCCCTTTTCAAGAAGGGTCTGTGATTATTTTGACATATGTATATATGGATGTATATATATATTTATATATGTGTATATAGGTATTGATCTGTGCATGTACTGTTGCGCATTTTAAATTGGCATCCTACGTAAGCGTGGTTCGCTATACATATGCTTGGGAGGTTACCGGATTGCATTCACACCTCCTCTTTTTCATGATCACTGCTGTGCATTCTATTCTAAGCGTGTGAATCCATGAAAGATCCAATGCTGGAGAAGGGAATAGTTTCTTACCTGTAACTCCATTTCTCCAGCATTGGTATCTTTCATGGATTCACATGCACCCGCCGGCCTCCCCGGAATGCAATCGTCTTGTATATCTAGGTTTCAACCCATTCTGCTTTGGAGGGGTCGAAATCTGAAGGGACCCGCGGGGGCGGGGCATTTATACCGCTACGTCCTAGTGGGGTATGCGTGCGCGGGCCCAAAACGACGTAGATAGGACACAAAAGTGTTGAACGTTTTCCTATGGGAAACGGCTTTATAAGTGTACCGAGGGTTCCCAGTCTGTCGACGGGGAATATTCTAAGCATGTGAATCCATGAAAGATACCAATGCTGGAGAAATGGAGTTACAGGTAAGAAACTATTCCCTAACTTCAAGAGAAGAGTGACATCCTGAAAACTTCTATGAAAGCCAAGCATCCACATTCAAGGGCCAAGAAAGAAATGATGAACCCTTTCAAGCCCAATAGAATGTGAGTGACATTTTGCCCACCATGCAGCGGAGACATTGGATGGGGGAAAGGATCATGGTCCTAAAGCGATTTGTTTGTGTTTTAATTTCACAAAATGAGACCTTGGTTGAACCTAACCCATGTGCACAAATCTTGGTCTTGAGTTGTCTGTTGGTCACCTAGCTGTGACAACTCACATACACACATACACTAAGTTTTATTTTTCCCCTTACTTGCTCAATGGTCAACTCAGCACAGGGCTTGAGCCACAGCCTCAAGCTCTCGCGCATGCCCTGCCTTACACAATTTACTCTGCAGGAATGAAGCAGGGGGACATATCAGTCAACACCTCTACCTGAATCCTGGTTCCTGGCATATAAGTGCACCCGTGTTCCACCGTTCCCTACATACCCAGCACCCACATGCGCATTCCCAATTGGCCATACAAGGCTGGGGAAGTAAAATGTCCCAGCACTGCATGGTCCATTGGGCAGGTGGGGTACTACAAGCCATGGGAATCCTGGTTCCCCGTAACATACACCAGCCTAGGAGCGGCCCATCATCTGCTCGCTGCAGCTGAGGGAGCACTCAGTTTTTCTCTGGGTTTTCTTCTAAACTAACTTTCTCTGACAATTCATAGTCATTTATTGATATGGTAACATCCATAATTGTATGTTGATTTAGTGCATGTCTGGTGTTTAGTGCAGGAGCACAGGAATTAGTTGCATGTTAGCCATTATTTAAAACAACAAAGAATGCTTTTGAAGAGATTTTTAGCACCCGGGGTGGTGGAGCCAGCCAATCAGGTTGCTCGGATTGCAGGCTTTCTGCAAACCAAGCCTGCATTCCGAGCAACCTGTAGGCTGCTCTTTCACCCTGCCATTTTACACCCACCCTTCTCTTCTCTCCGGTCACTGTTACCTTCACTCCCAACCCCCTACCCCACTTGCCTGATTCCTTCGGTGGCCGCACAACCACCGCTGCTACTCTGCATCCCTGCAGGCCACCATGGAAATGGAAGAGGAGCTCTGCATGGAGCCCAGCTTTACATATCCACGGTGGCCGTCTTGGGTAAGTACTTTGGTTGAATGAACAGGACGTCACAAGCGCGTACTATTCATTCAAACAAAATGACATTGCTGTCAGCACCCAGGGTTTCCGGATTGAAAATGCAGGGTGCTAATAGCAATAAGGCCCTCGCCGCCAGGCCAGATCGGGTGGTAATTGCACCAGGGCCCACTGTTAAAGCCCTTACTTCACTTGGGCCAGTAAATCGGTCCCAGGGCCATTACCACCCAATGCAGCCCACTGGCACGGGTCTTATTGCTTAGTTGTTAAACTGCCGAAAATAATAATTGGTAAGGTATCACAGGCTCAATATTGAGGTTTCTATCTACAGTTTTCTTGAAATTCTACATGTTGTATATATCAAGAATTGGACGTTGTTCCGAATCAAGGGACCAAGTGTTGAAGCGATCATGGTGTGATGGCCTTATTTTGTGAGCACCAAAATACCACCTATCTGTGTATAAAAACGATACTGCAAGTTCACTTGGAGTTCTGGGTTCATATAGACACTTGTCTTCAGTGGCTTGCAATATGTAATATTGCCTTTTGTGTATGTTATCCACATGTAAACAGTTGTTTCAGACCATGTAAGGAGTTTCAGGGTGGTGCCACATGTTATATTCCAATCAAGTTAATCAACTTGAAATTCCACTTCTGTAGACCAAGCCTGCATGGAATGCCTCCTTCTCTATGGAGGCCTATGGCGATAGTTTGTGCATTCACTTAAAATGAATCATCCATCCAATTAATCGTTATATATTGGAAGGTATAGAACTTGTCTCCTGATGGCAACTGTCTAGAGAGTTTTCATGAAACTATTAGTATTAGATTCCCATTAAGTAAACAATCTGAAGTCATGTTCTCTATGCACATAATTGTAGGCGACCAGCATTCCGTAAGCATTCATTTAGCATTGCAAGTGTCTCTCGATCAAATATGGCCCAAGGGAGGTGCTGCAGGGTCTTCAGAGGTGTCTAGTACCTGAGACGAGCAATATGATGTTTTAGAAAGTGTCTGAAGACTGAGAGGAATACTGAGGATGCCGAAAGACATCCCGAGAATAAGAGGAGCTTTCGAAAGTTCGAAAAAGAGATTGGAAAGTGAGAGAGAAATTGAGAAGTCTTAAAAACATTTAGAGTTTGAGAGGGGTCCTGAGGGGCTCTAGGAAGTGCCTAGAGCCAAAGAAAGGCACTGAGAAGCCTAATAGATGCAAAGAGCACCGGAGGGATGTTGGGAAGTGGAGAAAGGACCTGCCTTCTGGGAAATGTGTAAAGAAACCTGGAAGTATATGAACCTGTGCATGGCTGAAACACACTGAGCCACCAACTAGAGATTGGCAACCTCGAGAAATGGTTAAACAAGGGGACAATCGGGCTCTATCGGAGGTAGGAACCTAACCACTAGTGCTGCTCTAGGGAAGAGAACACATGGAAGGCATGTGCAGGATCTTTTTCAGGCATGCACACAGAGTGATAAAGTAAACCAGTGGAGTAGGATCCACCGTGCAAGCACAGTGTGGCAACCTCTACTTCAACACCTTATCTAGACTGACATTGTTTCATTTTAAATCTTAAAAACGGGAAAGATGTCTTTAGTGTTTCTTGTTAAAATCAACATTTTCGGGGTAGGGTTAGTGGATATCTCATTTACAGTAAAAGGAACAGGGGATGGGTTCTTCTGGTGCTAGCTCCTTTACAATAAAAGGAACAGGGGATGGGTTCTTCTGGTGCTAGCTCATTTACAATAAAAGGAGCAGGGGATGGGTTCTTCTGGTGCTAGCTCCTTTACAATAAAAGGAACAGGGGATGGGTTCTTCTGGTGCTAGCTCCTTTACAATAAAAGGAACAGGGGATGGGTTCTTCTGGTGCTAGCTCATTTACAATAAAAGGAACAGGGGATGGGTTCTTCTGGTGCTAGCTCCTTTACAATAAAAGGAACAGGGGATGGGTTCTTCTGGTGCTAGCTCCTTTACAATAAAAGGAACAGGGGATGGGTTCTTCTGGTGCTAGCTCATTTACAATAAAAGGAACAGCGGATGGTTTCTTCTGGTGCTAGCTCCTTTACAATAAAAGGAACAGGGGATGGGTTGTGCCGCATTGATTCTGTCTCGCACCCAGATATCATTATCTCACGCCCTCTTTCCTTTTGCCTAATGTATGGAATAAAAACTAAATGCCAGAGAGATATACAGAGACAGAGTGATACAGCGAAAGAGAGAGAGAGAGAGAGAGAGAGCAGCATAGAGAGACACTGCGAACGAGAAGGCAGAGGAAGGGAACACGGGGAAAGAGAGCAGAGAGAGCACTAGCCTGGTCTCTGAGACGCAATGTTCAACTAGTCTTTCATGGAATATGTGTTGGTCTAATGTGTTGGATAAACATTAAAGTGATGTATGGTTATGCCACCTGATATGGAAATGCAGTACCACCATTTCTTCTGTTGACCAGCTACACAGAATGAGGATTCTCCAGCATTGGATCTTTCATGGATTCACATGCTTTGAATATTCCCCGTCGTCAGGCTGGGAATCCCCGGTACATTATATAGACCCTTTCCCGTAGGAAAACTTTTTCGACGCTTATGCGTCCTATCCACCTCGTTTTGTATCATGCGTGCCCGTGCCGTCAGGACGTCATGATATAAATACAGGTCCCGCCCCCGCGCTCCCTCAGATTTCAACCGTCTTTTTTTAAAGTAGTGGGATCCTCGTGTTTTACTACTAGTGAAAACTAGGTTGTTTTGTCTGTTTCGCTTCGGCGAAGTTCAAATTCTGGAAAATTATGTCTGGAAAGGCGTTGTTTCGCCCGTGTGCAACCTGTGGCCTAAAAAAGGTTTATGAAGGAGACGGCCACATGGACTGTATCTACTGTCTCCACCCGCACCACACGGCGGATACATGTGAGATATGCCAGGGTTTCTCCCAAAAAACCCTTAAGGACCGTAAAAGAAGGCTGGTCGACTGGCTTAATGACGGAGCGGGTGCCTACCCGGCTTCGGAAGTTGGCTCCACGGCCTCCAGGGGCAAGTCGGAGCCTCCATCGAAGAAGGTACGGCCAGCAGAAATTCGCGCTGAGGACAAGCATAAGGGGAAACATGCTGGATCCTCCTCATCACATAAAAAGCCCTCCTCCTCCTCATCATCTAAGACGGAGAGGCTAGCGCTGTCAAAATCCTCCTTAGGGGACCGTCCCACGTCTTCCATGAGTCGAGACGCTTCAGCCGGGAAGCCGGCATCGAAATCGACGACGAAGTCTAAGGGCTCGACGACGACGACCGGCTCGTCGACCTCGGTGTCATTGACGATGCCTATTACCGCTCAAGCAGCAGCGGTTGGGATTCCTTCGTCGACGGAGACTCAGTCTATGGCCTGGCTGCCTGAGGTCTATGACCCGATCCCCCCTGAGGTCTTACTGCAGCCAGACACGGCCTGCTCGGCGGAAGGGGAAGGTGACATGGTTCTGCAGCCATCGGATTTAGGCTTACGGCCTTCCACGTCGACGACGACGACGAGTGCGTGTGGGGGTATGGTACCTATATCATCCACGTTACTGACCCCCCAGATGGTTTTGTCTCTGGATGTGCTTAATACTCTCCAGAAGCTCCTCCAGCGGCTGGATACGCAGGTCCCTCAACCTGCGACGTCATCGTCACTTTTGTCTGTACCTTCCGTCGACGAGCAAACTTGTACGGCTCGCTCGACGACGAAACACCCATCGGCTCCCCAGGCGGTAACAGATCGTCCTCGAGCTCAGGAGGAGGGTGAGTTGTCGGAGTCCGACTCTATACTGGATGACTCCGGGTCAGACATCTCCTTGTCACCGTCGAGGGACCCAACATGGAACTCGGATATAGAGTTGGAGTCTACGAGGAGCCAGACACAGCCATCTCCCCCTGATGATGTGGGAGCCTTCCTTGCAATGATGGGAAAAGCTTGTTCTGAATTCGGCTTGATTCCGGAGGAGCAGAAGAAAGACTGTTTCCTTTTTGACCATATGGGTCAAAGGAGAAAATCGGTATTTGCCATCCCAATCCTTGACCACGTGTGGCAAGAAGGTCTCAAGACGATGCGCCATCCGTTCTCGGAGCCAGCCATAAAGGGACGGATCGAGAAAAAGTTTAAAGCTCCGGAGTCCACTCCGAAATGTCTAACATCACAGCCTCTGTCTGACTCGGTGGTGTCGGCGGCAGCGGCTAGGAAGGCCAGGGTCCAGCAAAAATGTTCAACGCCACCTGAAAGCGAGGCTAGAAGGCAGGACGCCTTTGGAAAAGAGGTGCTCTCGGTCGGAGCGACGACAGTAAGAGCAGCCAATTCCTTAGCGATCGTGTCACGATATGATAGGGAAATGTGGCACAAACTAGCCCCTATCCTAGAACACCTGCCAGACGAACACCGGAAAGCAGCTATGTTACTGGTGCGGGATGGCGAAGAGGCCTCGAACCACGCTATTAATATCGCAGTTGACCTAGCAGAGTCTGGTTTTAAACAAATCAACCATGGAGTAGTGCTTCGTCGACAAGCGTGGCTCAAATGCACTACTTTCCGTCCTGAAGTACAGTACAAAGTCCTGGACATGCCATGCGAAGGGGAACACCTGTTTGGCGAAAAGGTTGATGAAGCGCTGAAAGGGATGAAAGAAGACACGGATACTGCTAGGTCCCTCGGCGCTCTTCAAACGGGTAGAAATTTTCGCTTTTTTCGCCTCTTCAGGGGTGCTTCTGGAAACTCCCGCTTTGGAGCCTCGAGGACCGTGGATTTAACAGGCCCTCGTACTCTTCACAAGGGTTTAGACGAGCGTCCCAGTCGGCACGTAGAAGCAGGGACTATCAAACCTCCAGGCGGCGAGGCTCAGGTCCGTCGTCGACGAAGAACAAGCAAACCAGCAACCAATGACGGCCTTCGGAACGTCCTGGGGGGTCGAGTCTCTCATCACGTCGACCGATGGAAATGCATCACCACAGATCGATGGGTCCTAGACACGATTCGCATGGGTCATGCGCTGCAATTCAAAGACAAGCCTCCGCGTCTTCCCCCTTTATTCTCGACACAGCCCCACCTCCGAATCCTACGACAAGAGGCGGCGCTTATGTTGCGAAAAGGCGCAGTAGAAAGAGTTCCTGTGGCACAGGAAGGACAAGGAGTTTATTCCAGGTTCTTTGTTGTCAAAAAGCCAAACGGCAAATGGAGGCCCATTCTCGACCTGAGGGTACTCAACAAGTGGCTAAAGAGCCTCAAATTCAAAATGCTAAAGCTCCAAGAGGTTATCAGGTCGGTGCAACCCATGGATTATCTATCATCACTAGACCTTCAAGATGCTTATTTTCACATCCCAATTCGCCCACGACACAGGAGATATTTAAGATTCGTCGTCGGGAGAAAGCATTTTCAGTTCAAGGTCCTCCCGTTCGGGCTCAAGTCCTCCCCCAGGACGTTCACCAAGTGCTTGGCCCCTATAGCGGCCCATTTAAGGAAGGATGGTCATCATGTCTATCCATATCTAGACGACTGGCTGGTCAGAGGTTCATCCAAGGAACAAACACGAGACAGTCTACGAGCCACAATGTCCATCTTACAGGAACTGGGCTTCGCAATAAACTTCAACAAGTCCTCCGTAGAGCCTTCGAGGACCTTGGTCTTTCTAGGAGCGGAGTTTCATACACACACAAGCCTGGTGAAACCATCCAGCGAAAGAATTCAGAAACTTCTAAACAAGGCGTCGGAATGGAGAGACGGTTCCAAAGTCTCAGTGCGCAAGTACATGTCCCTGCTAGGGACCATGTCGTCCTGCATTCCGTTAATAAACAACTGCCGTCTGTTTATGAGGCCTTGCCAGGAATTTCTAGCGGACCGTTGGGCGCAGAGCAAAGGTCGCTGGTCCGACAGACTGGTCGTCGACGAACAACTAGTTCAAGCACTCGGCTGGTGGAAAGTGTCGACTCATCTAACGAAAGGAATGCCTCTACTGGAACCAGAGTTCCAAAAGACGGTGGTGACGGATGCATCGCTGAGCGGATGGGGAGCTCATCTGGATACGTTACAGGTACAAGGCCAGTGGTTTTTGCAGGAGTCCTCCCTGCATATCAACCTGCTAGAACTGAGAGCAGTGCGATGGGCTCTGAAGTCTTTTCTTCCTCAACTGAAGGACTCGGTGGTGCGTGTCATGACGGACAACACCACTACGATGTTCTACTTGAGGAAACAAGGAGGGACACGTTCCAGGTCCCTATCGACGGAGGCACAGAAAATATGGCATTGGGCCCTACAACACAACATGCAAATCTTAGCGTTCCACCTACCAGGAGTGAGAAACGTGGAAGCTGATGCCCTCAGCAGAGAAATGAACGAAGTCCACGAATGGGTGCTGAACGACCAACAACTTCAACAAGTATTCAAGGAATGGGGACAACCTTCCATAGACCTGTTTGCAACGAAGAACAACAAAAAATGCCATCAATACGCAAGCAGATGGCCTCAACAGGGCTCACTGGGGGATGCGTTCTCATTCCCATGGACGAACAAATTCCTGTACGCATTCCCTCCATTTCCCCTTGTCCGGAGGACGTTGCAATGGATCCTCTGGTACCCATGTCGGGTAATTCTGGTGGCCCCATACTGGGCCAGACAGGTGTGGTTTTCAGACCTACTACACTTAGCAGCGGCGGAACCAATGAGATTCCAGAAGGCCCCCGACCTTCTGTCTCGACAGGAGGGTGTTGTTTGGCATCACGACCCGGACAGCCTCCAGTTGACAGCCTGGCTCCTCACTTCGCCGAATTTGGTCGGCTAACGATTCCGGAGGACTGTCGACGTATCCTGCAAGCGGCAAGAGCACCTTCCACAAACGCCTCATACGCGTACAAATGGAAAAGTTTCTGTCAATGGTGTGAGGATCAACCAGGTTTGGTCCCGCAGTCGATTAAGCCGGAACAGCTCCTTCCATACTCGCTGTTCTTAGCTCAAAAGGGCCTGTCGGTTTCAGGTTTACTCGTCGACGGCACTCTGCACCATTGTTCAGCGACCGCCTGATTAAGCACTTCCTTAAAGGCCTCTTTCGGATTTTCCCTCCAGAGAAGAAATTTCCGCCGAAGTGGAGCCTCAATCTGGTCTTAACGTCTCTTATGAAGCCTCCTTTTGAGCCAATGTCATCATCGTCTCTAAAGTTTCTGTCGTGGAAATTGGCCTTCCTGGTGGCCATCACTTCAGCCCGACGTATTTCAGAAGTTCAGGCTCTAATGGTAGACCCACCATACTTGCGATTTTTCAAGACCAAGGTAGTCCTAGCCACTAACCCGCAGTTCATACCAAAAGCTCCTTCGGTGTTCCATAAACACTCCTCTATTGTGTTACCTACGTTTTTTCCGGAGCCATGCTCGGGAGCGGAGCGCATGCTACACACATTGGATGTAAAAAGGGCTCTCAAGTTTTATCTTCATCGTACGCAACCGTTCAGAGAAACGAGACAGCTGTTCGTGGCCTATGGTTTGGGTGCTAGAGGAAAAGCCATTTCAAAGCAAGGACTATCAAGATGGGTGTCATCTACTATTTCGTACTGCCATTCCAGGGCAGGGAAGCCTCTTCTACGACGGCCAAGAGCTCATTCAACTAGAGCAGCGGCATCGTCGACGGCACTGTGGGCCGGAGTCCCTCTAGGGGACATCTGCATGGCGGCTACCTGGGCGACTACACACACCTTTACCCGCCATTACTGCCTGTCGCAGCAACATGCCGAAGACACCCGGATGGGACAGGCGGTGCTTCGACACATATTCCAGTAAGGTAAGCCCCGGCTGCGGGGTTGCATCCTGTGGAATTTATGACTGTAAGTGGTCCGTTTTTTCCTATGTTAACTATTACTGATGTATACATGATCATAGGGAACAGCCTTTGCGAAGAAAGTATATGGGTTTGCATGCACGCCTCCTCTTGGGGGTAGTACTGCTATGTAATCTATTCAAAGCATGTGAATCCATGAAAGATCCAATGCTGGAGAAGGGAATAGTTTCTTACCTGTAACTCCATTTCTCCAGCATTGGTATCTTTCATGGATTCACATGCGCCCACCTGCCTCCCCTGATCATGCAAACCGGTTCCCCCACTACTTTGGGGGCCGAAATCTAAGGGAGCGCAGGGGCGGGGCCTGTATTTATATCATGACGTCCTGACGGCACGGGCACGCATGATACAAAACGAGGTGGATAGGACGCATAAGCGTCGAAAAAGTTTTCCTACGGGAAAGGGTCTATATAATGTACCGGGGATTCCCAGCCTGACGACGGGGAATATTCAAAGCATGTGAATCCATGAAAGATACCAATGCTGGAGAAATGGAGTTACAGGTAAGAAACTATTCCCATATTCCAAATGTGTGAGCATTTGCACATTTTCATTTGAAAAAATAGTAATTTCTCATCAAAAGGTCATAATAGAGAGAAATGTTGCTCGGAGAGTTCAGGGGTAAATATAGGTGCAAGTACAAGCTCCCCCTGTTTCACCTTGTCAGTTTCAAACAAATCCTAAAATCTGGAGAAATGCAATTAGATTTGTTTATATAGCTCGTAAATCCTTCTGGCATTTCCAAGCACTGTAAATAAAAGATGATCTTATCCACCTTGTTGGTACACCCTTTTGATTTATAAGGACCTGGAAGACTAACCCATTCCTGCCAGGACCTCCATCTCTGACCAGCTGGCCAAGCACAGAGTAAAGTAGGCTGCAGCATGTGCATTACCCCACTGGGACACCCCAGCTCTGAGCATAGCCACAAGCTAGCTCGCAAAGGCACAAATCAAGATCTGTATTCTTCAACAAGCTACAAAAGTACGCGTTTCATTGAAATATTTATGCTAAAATATGTCATTAATAAACAGGAGGGAGGCTAGATTCCCTGACTAAATGTTCTTTAAATATGCACATAATGTAGAAACAAACCAATGTACATGCTTCTAACGACATCATGGGGAGAAGGAATTGGAGGTCCCTTTAAAGTAAAAAACCAGGGGTATTGCTAGGTCTGGAAAGATCTGGGCTATGCTAATGTTGGGACTGTTGGGACTCGGGGCTAGCTATAGCCTTTGGGTTGTAGCCTCTGAGCTTCTATTAGGGGCTACAACCAAAAGACCCGGGGCTATAGCCTCCTTAGCCCACCCCCAGCAATGCCTCTGTGACATACACTATTTCTCTGCTTGGGAGCAGCACACTGGCATGTGCCAGAAATGTCACCCTCTCTGCATCGGGCGAGCCTATTTTTTATAGGCAGAGACCATACTTCACTATAGCTCTTATACGTATGGATGTAATTGCAGTTGTCTGACTCTAAGCAATATGGTGTGCTGTGCAGTGCTGGCATGACTGTGGTAGAGGAAGGCACGGTATGACAGAGCTAATTGGCTGTTTATTCACTCACAAAAAATCTTCCTTCTTTCATCCTCGAATACACCTCCTCATCAGTGTGACCCATTTACAACAACAATTCTTTGTGGAGCAAACTACACCTGTCACACAGTGCTCCTTAAGACTACCCCTGAGGTTTTGCGAAAGCATTAAGCCTTCGCTGCTTGGCCCATTAATATGTCTAACGTTGCGTTCCCCGCTTAATTCTTTTGTTAACACCTAGCATGGTGGCAGTAGCTGGGCATATTAAGAATGTTAGCATATTCGGGCCTCGCTGCCCCTCTCAGACTTGAGCCGGACCACCTTAAGTTCCGGAAGCTTCTCAAGACCTTCCTTTTATCCTGTGCCTTCTCTCTCACTCTCCCCTGCTAATCTGTCTTCTTGCTCTGCCTACTCCGCCAGACTGGCAGCTCAGTGCCCTCTGATTCATAGAGGGCACCAGGCACCTCTCCTGTCCAGTCCACCTGCAATGCCTCCTGGCCCCCTGGCACTGCTGCCTGGCCTACCTGTACTTCCTGGCTGGGACTGCACCCTGGTTACCCTGCCTTCCTCGCACTTAAATCCGAGCCTTGCTGCCCTGTTGCACTTCCCACTTCCCCCTTCTCCCTGCACTTCTGCTGCGCATTTGCACGATCTGAATCACACGAGGCTTAGTAGGATCGTTTGTCTTGTCCTCCCTTGTCTTGTTGCACATTGAGACACTTGTGTATAGGCGCATTATACATACCAATCAATCAAAGGGACTTCCAAATCTTACCCGATGAAAAAGAAAGAGGCTTCTTGTAAAAGACAGTGGCCGAAGTGTACGAAAATTAGTGGTGGAACTTGTTCCCTTCTGCCCTGCCCCAGTTCCCCACAAACCACATTGCAACGCCCCTCCCACTCGCAATTCAAACCCCGAAATAAACACACCTGCTGTTTAAGGAAAGATCCAGTGCAGTGCACTGAAGTGCATGTTTCAACTTCTCCCTACACTTTTATTTTAAAACCAAGCCATTCCGGAAAAGTTTCTTTTTAAAATGAAAGATAGAACAATTGTGAAACTTAATACAAAAAAAGTATAAGAGCACCCCTCCCGACCACTGGTAAAAGAGAGAAAACTAAGCTGACAGGGAGGCAGGAGGTCAGCTGCCCCAATGGCCTGCCCTGCACAATGGAGTGAGTGGTCCAAGGAAATGCCTGATGCTTGATGCTTCCGTGGAGTGTGTTTACATGGCTGCAGCAGTGGAGCATGCGCAGTCGCTGCTGCAACCTATCGTTTAAAGCATGATGTCTACAGGCCGCATTACATAAACTGAGAAAGGAGACCGTGCACACATGCAGGGCTCGGCAGAACAGGGCATGGCACAAGAAGAACGTGCACAGCCACACACTAAAAAGAAGAAATGACTCCAATCAGAAGTTGTTCCAAATCCTCCCAGCGTGGATTGAGATGTCCATCGATGGGAAAGGTCGCAGCAGCCACCATGCATTGCTTCACAATCTAAAACAGTCCTGTGCTGCGTACATTAACAGAGATACATTTCAAATGTGTTAGCAGGCATTCCCTCTGCTGCCACATACCCCGAAATGTGCATTAGGCAGGGTACAGACTGTATTTATTAGTTTGGGCTATTGGGTGTCACTTGCAAGACCTATAAGCCTGAACTATTGCATTAGAGTACAGATAGGCAGACATGGCATATGAGGAGGAACACAAAGCTTGTAGGTGTTGTTTGGTTATTTGCCCACCCATTGACTACCCATGGTCAGGCTAATCTCTATGCCCATTCCCTCCCATCCAAAACACCTTCTCATGGGAACTCTTTGAGCTCGCTTTAATCAAGTCTTGCCATCAAACTTTGCAACACAAGTGCCTGCCAGTGTTTTTCCAGAGCAGTCCTCCAAGAGTTAATGACTTAATTGGAAGTATAAACACTGCTACTGGTGTAATAAAAATGTCATAACCAGGCCTGCCTTCAGCCACTCGATTTATAAGCATTCTGCATGTCCTTCTCTGAAGTCCTGTTAAAAACGAGCATTGGCAAAGCCAACAGTCTTGGCTTCTGTATAAGTAGCAGGCATTTGCCAGGCACTGCTATTAGAGTCCCACTTTGCACCTATTATCATCAATGGTCAGTTAATACCACTATGGATGTGCCTGGCAAGTGCCTTTCTTTGCCATTGCTTACTGCACTCTGGCGATTCAGCATTTGTCTTTCCAAAGCAGCCTACACTGCATTTCTACTGATGTCTAACAATCAATCATAGCCTGCAATTAGTTAACAGAATGCCTGCCCTATTGAGAAGAAGGTGACAACCCCTGTGGTTAAGAGATGGTCCTGCTCAACGAACATGCAATGTCAGTTCCTGAACATGCCCCCACACCGCTGGTAATCAGGGAAAAGGTCTGGGCCTGAAGATGACAGGCCGGCACCGGAAGTCGGAGCTAAGCATCTCCGTCGGTCACGCAGCCCGGCACTCCCAAGTGAAGAGGACCGACGTCAGTCATGGTGGACAAGGAGTGGGGGAACTGTTTCATTGGCTGTAGCAGTGCAGCACGTACAGTTAATGAGGGCTGCAGCCAATCAGTTTAAAACAAATGATTTGTATTGTTCCAGATGGGCTACACACATAAAATTGAGGAAAGGAGCCTGGCACTGAATTTACTATGCACGGTTATTAATCCGCCATGCGCGGCCTTTGAAAACAAAGTGCATGGGGCAGCCGCCGCGCACCGTAGAGGGAATAGTGGTATACAGATGTGCAGTTGATGAGCGGAAAGGGGTTGACCATTACACAATTGGGCAGAGAGTTTGTGTCCCTAGTATTCTTATCTTAACTCTTGGTATTTGTTCAATGTAAGGGCCTTTAACCACTCACTGTCAAATATTTTAAACAAACTGAGGTAGCCAACCATCTTGAAAATCTGTACATTTTGGCAATATTTTTTCTTTCTGAAGGTGAGCCCGCATGTGTAATATTGTGCTCACACTTGGAGTTTTGTATTTTTCACTATGTGCGCTAAATGAATGTGCGTTTATAAAAGAAAAGAGGCTTTCCTTTTGATGGCGATACTTGCAGATGCCGAGACTAGCATGAGTTGTTGAGAATGTCCATATAGGGATAGTAATTGTAAATTAGACAGAGGCCTGTTTAACCTGACAAGAGCTTGTTTTGCAGAAGGATTGTGCTTGGTCCATGTGTGTCGAAATGAGCTGAGTCTAACTGAAACTGTCTGCAGGATGCGGGTGGGGGGAAGGAATGAGTAAGCACAGCCTCGTGCACAGAGATAAGGACACAGAGGGGCACGAGAGAGCGAATAACAGATAACAGGAAACCACAATAGCAGATGTTGAACTGTTGACCGTTGATGCAAAGTCATGACTGGGAGGAACCGCCTTGTGGTGGACATAATCTATGTGCAGCAATGTATGACAGTGTAAAACAGATGGGTATAAAAGGACCACGATGTGCAGGGGAAAGGGCGGCACTTTGACGACTTGCTTTGCGAGACGGTTGAACTTGTGGCCCATTCGCGAATGCTTGTTTGTTAATAAAGCAATGTTTACTCAACTCTTTTCTGTTTGAGTTTTTATAGGGTCCCTCTTGTACTGGTTATGGTGACGGCGAGAAATCACACCCACAATTTTGGTGTCAGAAGTGGGACGCGAAGGAGCGACAGTCCGTCACTGGGTGAGGAACGCCGCGGCGGAACCGGAGAAGGAATTGATCACGGGGCCCCAACAACTGAATCCGCACCTTTGATTGCAACCAACGCGTCATCCTTGTTTTTCCGGCTCCGTCGGCGGTGGAACAGCAGGCTGTCGCCCTTCGGGTCCGGAACACTCTGGCGGGACCCTTAAGATAAGTGGTATGGACGGATGCATGATGGAATAAGGAAATAATGATTCAGGGTTTGTGAAGAGGACGGTGGTAAGTCCGTCTATGAAGAAGTAATGTTGAAATGATGATATGATATGTTAGATACGCCAGGAGGATGTATTATTATTGTTAGCCAATAGGTGCATATTTGGGAAAGGTGAGTGTTTTAGGCAATTGCGGTATACCGCCAAGATGGGTCAAACGGCTTCCCACAAGGGAGGTATAGGCAAGAGACACTATGCCCCCCTTGAAGGAACCCCTGCATTTGATATGTTGATTAAACATGGATTGAACTCGACATTGTTTTTAAGGGAGTGGTCTGAATATACAAAAGATTCGATTGAACATAATTGGCCAGATACCGGGTCCTTTGACATAGACCGCATATCCAAAATAGAAATAGAGTTAGTAAAAAGACGGGTTAGACCCGCACAGTTTGAGGCTATACGACTATGGAGGGTAGAAGCAATGCGCAGGCACAATGCTCAGAATAAACAAAAAGCAAAGGAGCAGAAGAGAACGGTAAATCAAAAATTACATGATCTAGAGATAAAAGAGAAGGGTGAGAGGCTAGATCAGTTGGATAGACATATGATGATTAAGAACAGTGGGGGTATGTATCCTGCCGTGCCGGTGCCTCGGTATGAAGATGTGATAGGGCTAGAAGCAGAACAAACGACGACTGAATTATTGTTTCCAGGAGCTACAGCTCCACCGGCAGACAGTGAGGGTGAAAGGGTGGAATTCCCAATGAAGTACGGAGACCCAGATAGGTTGATAGACCATAGGAGAACGACTACTGTAGAAAAGGATAGAGATGGAGACTTGCAAATCCTTATGACCGGGCTGTATGGCATACCCCTCAATGACAGCCTACAGGACCAATTGGGGCGTTTGACACCTTTGGAATTTAGGACAGTGGCCACTAAACTATATACCTTTCATGAGGGTAACTGTAAATTGAGAGGACAGAGTACTGCGGATCTGCCCTCAGCATATCAGGACGCTGTCGCGTTACTACCAGTGACTGCGTCCAGTGTTCAGTTATGGGGATGTATGTCCAACATAATAGCGGAAGTCATAAGGGGAGGTGTTGAATGGGAGAAGGAAAAGAGGGCATGGGAAAGAGAGGTGAAGGAAAGAGAGGCTAAACTCAAAGATGCAGACCAGGCGGGCCAAAACGTAGCTAATCGTATGATAGCATCCATACACTCGCAGTCCATGTCCACCCTGGTGAGTCTGATGGAGGGCCTTGGCTGGCCTATACAAGTAAACGTAATTAAATATCTTCTTATTAGGGTGGATGATATAGAAGAGGAAAAGGAGCCTAGATATGTGTCCCAGTGGAATAGGATTAAGACGGAATTGGATAAGAAACTGCTATCTAATATAAGAGTGGATGATTCAGGGGCGGAAGAATGGAAGATGGGTAAGGTGGAGAAACTATTAAAAGATTATAAAAAAATAAAAGAGAAAGCTCTTAGTCATCAATCCTCTGTTTCGCCACCAGCGCAGGCCCCTGTGAGTGAACAAACAAATACGGAAAAGTTACTATTAATGCCAATGAGAGAGTGCCAACCCACCATAGAGGTAGCCACTGGTAACATGATGCGCACCTATGTGTATGTCCCTTTATCCCGAATTGAATTAATGCATATCACCAAGTCCATCCCCGACCCCCGTATAGACCCGGCAGGATTCTACAAAGAAGTAGGAAAGTTATTCAGACCAGGGTTATTTACCGTAGAGGATGTAGATAACATATTGTTAGCCATTGTCCCAGAAGAAATATGGACCCCCTTTCGTGCCAAAGACAATGAAACAATAAAATGGAAAGATGTAATGGATGCGAGCAAAAATAGAAAACTGCATGAGGAATATCCTGAACCCCTAAGGGGGCATGGCATGGCAGTCCTGAGGGCTCTAGAAAAGGTGTTACCCCCATTTGATGTGAATGTGGAGAAACTGTCCGCTGTGATACAGGGTGCAAGTGAGGAAGTAGCACAGTACTTTCTGCGTTATGAAGCAGCATTCAAAGCGCACAGTGGGCTAGAGATAGGGTCTGAAACGGGCCAACGGTACTTTGCCACAAACTTTGTAGAGGGGCTCCACGGGCCAATTCAGGAGAACATTAGGAGGGCAGAAAGTACATGGATGACTAGAAACCCCCGGGATCTCCTCGAAATGGCTAGGTATTACGAAAGAGGCGAAAGAGTGAAGGGACAACAAAAGGCACGACAAGAGAAGGATTTAAAAACCAAAGTGTTGATGCAACAGTTGCATCAAGGGCCCCAAGGTGGTATAACTACAATTATAACGGCCCGTCACAGGGCTATAGTAGCAACATAATAGGGGGCCAAGGGACAGGAAGAGGTACAGTGCAAGGAGGTGTGCTATATGGGAGGAGGGATGGGCTACCCCAAGATGTATGTGCCTTCTGCAAGAGACCGCGACACTGGAAATCCCAGTGTCCCCAGAGTGGTGGGAGAGGAAGGGGCGTACGGCCCCCTTTACAGACAACATTTGCCCCAGGAAATAGGACTGGTGGGTACGGCAATCAAGACAATAGAATGTTTAAACCCCCTCAACCCAATGCCTTTGACGGACAAGCAGGAGGGGATGTTCCCTGGCAGGCCCCGCCTCCCCCCAATCTACTGTATCAGCCACGACAAACGACACAAGTACAAGGTGTATGCCAGGGTGAAGAATGTGGAGAAGGGGTATACTATAACGATGATTTTCAGGATAACACAAGCGATATGTCCTGAGGATGCCGGAATGAGATAGCGGGAGTGGTGCAGGTTCCTATAGACCAAAGGGGGCCTTATGCCTCTATTAGGATCGGCCCCCACCAAAACTTGAGATGTCTGGTAGACACGGGAGCTGGAAACAGTTCAGTGAATATCAGAGCCGTCCCCGCTGTCCCATTATCGGATAAAAGCAAGGTATCAGTTGGATTTGGGGGAAATCCAATAAAGACTCCTGTAAGTGAAATAGTAGAGGCGGAACTTCATGGGGTAAAATGGGAGAATGGGTGGCTGTTGACCAATCACTGCCCAGAAAACTTGTTAGGTATTGATGCATTAAAAACGCTAGGGGCCACAATATATTGCTCCCCCCAGGGAGGGAGAATGACCATAAGCAAACCTATGAGTATGATAGGAGTAATGCAAACCCTGCCCCCGGAACTCCAAGACATCCCGAATGAACTATGGGCCACTCATGGGAATGATGTAGGAGTGTTGGATGTTTCCCCAGTAGTAATCAAACTAAAGCCCGGTGCCAGGTTGCCCAGGATAAAACAATATCGCATATCACACGAGGGAGAGCAGGCACTATATCAAATAGTACAGGACATGATACGGTTAGGGGTGGTAGAGCCAACAAATGATAGCCCTTGTAACTCTCCGATCCTTCCAGTACACAAGAAAGGTGATGAAGCGGTACCCTATCGTTTCATTATTGATTTGAGAGAAATAAACAAAATAGTAGAACCCAGATATCCAGTTGTCCCTAATATTTCAAGTGTACTCACTTTAATTCCCAAAACAGCGAAATGGTTTATGGTAATTGATTTGAAAAATGCCTTCTTCAGCATTCCTATTGCCGAAGAAAGCAGGTACCTGTTTAGTTTCACTCTTCGAGATAGACAGTATCGATTTACTAGAGCCCCGCAGGGGTATACAGAAAGTCCCGCCATATTCAGCCAAGCACTAAAAACACAGATGGATAACCTAGCCCTACCCGCTAACACTGCTCTGATACAATATGTTGATGATTTGCTATTATGTGCAGCCACCGAAGAGGAATGCCATTATGTGACCAGATTGGTGCTAATGCACTTAGCAGAGAATAAGCACAAGGTAGCCCTAGCCAAAATGCAGTATGTAAAACAAAAGGTCCATTATTTAGGCTTTGAGCTGTCCGAAGAGGGGCGAACCCTGTCTACTGATCGCATTGCTTTGATACAGTCCATAAAAGGTCCAGACACGGCAAAGGGTCTCCGAAGGATAATTGGTGTTTTATCCTACTGTAGGCACTGGATTCCTGAATTCTCTGTATTGATCCAGCCCATGCTAAAAGCCTTAAAAGAAGTACAAGAAAACGGCCCATTAGAATGGACACCTGAGATGGAAAAAGCCCTGACAGCTATGAAAGATGTTCTATGCCACGCACCGGCCTTAGGCACACCTGATTATACTAGGAGATTTTGCCTTTTTGTTGATGAACAGGAAGGTTGCGCTGTGTCAGTCTTGACACAGGAACAAGGGGGTAAACAGAGACCATGTGCATATTTTTCTAGCACTCTGGACTCAGTAGCTCGAGGCCTACCCCCATGCATGAGAGCAGTAGCTGCAGCAGCGACAGCCCTAAAACAAAGTGCAGGTATCATCCTAGGGAGTGAAGTAACAGTAAAGGTTCCACATACGGTAGATGTTCTTCTGAAAAGAGTGCATACACAGCATTTGACTACAGCTAGACTCACACAGTATGAGATGATCCTGTTTGCCAGTAATGTAAAAATTGAACGGTGTAACACTTTGAATCCAGCGACACTGCTTCCTTTGCCCACCTCACCTGATGACATTAGGCATGATTGTGTGATCCAAATGGAAGAACACACTAAGGGTAGAGCAGACCTGCAAGACACCCCGCTGGTTGATAATGAGGGTATATTATTCTGTGATGGTTCCTGTTTCAAACTGCCAAATGGGGAGACAACAGCAGGGTATGCAGTAACTACAGGGCAACGGTTGATTGAGAGTGGGAAAGTGTGTGAAAAATCGGCCCAGGCAGCAGAATTGATTGCGCTAACGAGAGCATTAGTGTTAAGCAGCGGTATGAAAGTGACAATTTATACTGATTCAGCCTACGCGCACGGGGTGGTTTCCAGTTTTGGTAAACTCTGGGGAGAGCGTGGGTTTTTAACCTCCCAAGGTGATACTATTAAACATGCCCGATTGATTGCTGAATTATTGCAAGCCCTTACGCTGCCCAAAATGGTGGCCGTAGTGAAGTGCTCAGCGCATAAAAAAACACTGGATTATGTCACGCAGGGAAATTCTTTGGCTGACCAGATGGCTAAACTAGCTGCCACAAGGGACACTCGGTGGGAAGCCCGACAGCTCATAGTGGGGAGGGATGTGACTATGGAAGGGACGAAGGAGCGCGTAAAAGAAATCGAAGCAGATGCAACCATTGAAGAAAGACTATCTTGGCACAAGGATGATCAATACGAGGAGACGGTAGATGGGCTATGGGCACATACCAATACGAATACTTGGGTACTACCTGATGCATACTTACCTGTGATAGTGAGTGTGGCTCATGGTCCAACCCACGTTAACGCAAGAACTATGGAAGAAGTTTTAAGTACTGTGTGGTACAACAAAAGATTGGGAATGTATTGTCGCCAATGGGCAAAACAATGTGAAATATGTGTTTTATATAATGTGGGGAAAGGTGTACCGGCCCCGGCAGGCCACAGTAAGTTACCCACCTGCCCTTTTGAGGTGGTGTATATGGACTTTATACAGCTGGAGCCTGTAAATAAACATTCCCTGCATTACAACAGTACTGTATTGGGTTAACTAATAGACTGATTTCTATTAATGCACAGGTGAACGCAGTAGCTCCATCTCCTCTGATAGGAGAAGGTCACGACGTGCAGCCCGGTGACTGGGTTGTTATAAAAGCCTTCGGTCGCACCAGCGGACTGCAACCCAGATGGAGGGGCCCATTTCAGGTGCTCCTCGCGACACAAACTGCGGTAAAAGTTGATGGCAAACCGCACTGGTACCACGCAAATCATATTAAGAAGACGCTGCCACTATTGATTCCTCCAGAAAAAGGAACCGACAAACCGCAGGTTGCAAGTGTACTGCCAGATGCCAGTGACAGGTGTGCCCATCGCCTCCGATCCCGTGACGTGTATGTGCCAAGCAACGTGTAAGGACACTGTTTTGAACTTTGATCATTAGGGAGATGAACATTTGGACTCTCTTGTTGGTTTTAGCAGAATTGTGCCTTACTGAAGACGACGGGCTTGTAGCCTGAAGGGCCTTCGGCGTTCCCCTCCTGGGACAGGCACTACGAGACGTGGGACAGATCGGATGAAGGTTTTCGGTGAGACCTACCACTACTAGAGTAATAAGGACACTGGTGCTTTAAATAGGGGATATTGCTATATCGCTAGGTTGCAACTGATATACGCTGTATACTAAGCCATATACTGAACTATGTCTATACCCGTGTATGCTGGTTTAGTCCCTGAACGGATAAGTGTATGCTCCTCAAACACAGAAGGTAAGAGGAAAATACCAGTTTGTACCACAAGAGGAAAAATTTTGTTTTCTGTATGCACGATAGTAGTACTAATAGCATTTGCCATAATATTCTGGTATCTGGAACATCCATCTAGATATGAATTAAAGAACCTGTTGCCCGAGTCAAATGAAACAGGGAGAACAGATTGGGTCAAGAGCAGGAATCGAGATGCCTATGACCAACACGACCCGGAAGACTATGCTAAAAATGAATACGTGAAGATAATAAACACAACATATGGGGTAGTGAATAAAACTGATTGCTGGATCTGCACCCACATGCCCCGACATAGCAGTGAAGGCATCCCAGTGTACGCATCGCCAGTTACTGAGGATGCCGGGTGTACATTAATTTACATGAGAATAGTGTCAGCACAGCAATACATGATACCGAATACCGCTTGTTATGTTAGAGGAGAGAACAAAACCCTTCTAAAGGAAAAGATACGCTATAAAATCAAAACTGAGGGAATCGGGCTTGCACCTGCTATGGTACAGATAGTAAGAGAACCTCCTCCCCCTATCACCATCACACAAGAGTTTAGGCCAAAGAATATATGTTTTAAGAGAAACGCAAGAGGTAATCAAAGAATGATCTCGGGCGCAGTCAAATGGTGAATCTAAATAACTACACGAAGGGATTGTTACAGATTGAAGGACATGCCTACGTCTGTAACAAGAGGGCTTATTTGTGGTTAGCCAAAGATTTTGTTGGGGTATGTTACATAGCCAGAATAATGCCGGCTGTGATGGTATATGCCCCGTCTACTCTGCATAAAGAGATACACAGCAGAAATAAACGAGCAGTAAACCCAAAAATTCCTACGTATCAACCTACAGGATGGGAAATGTTTATAGATCTGATGGGGGTCCTGGTTCCTCCAGCGGGCATCTTTATGAACAGTCAAGAAATCCAAAAGCTAAACAGGGCCCTTGAGTTCGTAATCGAAGAATCTGCAGACCTAATGGAAAACATCACTTATGAAATGAAAGCAATTCTGCTAGTGGCTCTCCAAAATAGGTATGTCTTAGACATACTCACTGCAGAAAGGGGCGGAGTCTGTTTTTTGGTGGGATCCCAATGCTGTGTTTACATACCAGAAGGGAGTACAGGAATCCTGGATGGAGTAAACAAACTGCATAAAGTGGCGGATAGCATCCACCAGGAGGAAGGGTCAGGAGATAGCTGGTGGATGAAGCTCCTGAAAGAAATTGGATGGCAACTTCTTACGCCTATACTGGTTCTAGCGGCAATAGTTGTAGGAATTTGTCTCTGCATCCAATGTTTCCCGGTATGTGTGTCGTGCTGTGTTTCCATGTGTTCCTCCACCGTAACACGCCTAAATGCAACAAATAAAAGCCATGTACAACAGGAATGCCTGGACATGGGAGGCCTGGAGAAGATTATGGTATACACATTATGTGATGATTAGAAATGCCTAAATTGATGCTCAAGTGTGAGCAAAAGGGTGGATTGAAGGTGAGCCCGCATGTGTAATATTGTGCTCACACTTGGAGTTTTGTATTTTTCACTATGTGCGCTAAATGAATGTGCGTTTATAAAAGAAAAGAGGCTTTCCTTTTGATGGCGATACTTGCAGATGCCGAGACTAGCATGAGTTGTTGAGAATGTCCATATAGGGATAGTAATTGTAAATTAGACAGAGGCCTGTTTAACCTGACAAGAGCTTGTTTTGCAGAAGGATTGTGCTTGGTCCATGTGTGTCGAAATGAGCTGAGTCTAACTGAAACTGTCTGCAGGATGCGGGTGGGGGGAAGGAATGAGTAAGCACAGCCTCGTGCACAGAGATAAGGACACAGAGGGGCACGAGAGAGCGAATAACAGATAACAGGAAACCACAATAGCAGATGTTGAACTGTTGACCGTTGATGCAAAGTCATGACTGGGAGGAACCGCCTTGTGGTGGACATAATCTATGTGCAGCAATGTATGACAGTGTAATACAGATGGGTATAAAAGGACCACGATGTGCAGGGGAAAGGGCGGCACTTTGACGACTTGCTTTGCGAGACGGTTGAACTTGTGGCCCATTCGCGAATGCTTGTGTGTTAATAAAGCAATGTTTACTCAACTCTTTTCTGTTTGAGTTTTTATAGGGTCCCTCTTGTACTGGTTATGGTGACGGCGAGAAATCACACCCACATTTCCTTTGTTCGTTTTTTTCAAATTGCGTCTTGGATCATCAAAACCATTAAAAAACCAAGAAGCTCCCACATCAGGGACGTCATTTAGGGGTTGCCAGAGGTCGCAACTGTGACCCCCGAGGTCTCCATTGAGACCGCAGTGGTCTCCCTTGCGACCTCTAAAAAAAGAAAAAGAAACTTTTTTTTTTGTAATGCAAGCTCCTGAGCTGTGGCCATCACCATGTGGCTCTTTCCTTATGTAGTGGCTGGCTTTCTTGTTCAGGCCCCTTAAAAAAAGAAAAATAAGAACAGGATTGCCACAAGTCTAACACTTTCAGCACTGACCCTAAATAAGAAAGTATAGGAATACCAAATACTGTGCCTTTCTGGAATTCTGTACAATAAATGCTAGACTCATTAAAGGTTTATTTCAGGCACACTTCAGGGGGTGAGTCACTGATTTAGTCTGTTCTTAAATGCCTCAACTCAGCCTTTCATCCTTCTAAGGTCGATAAATGAGTACCAACACAGGTTGGGTGATATTGGGTGTATATTTTTTCTATATAAAGCGCTTCAGCATAAGTACTATATAATAACACATCATTATCATTTGGTCGTAGACGTCTGCTTGCATTCACAGTAATTTGGTAATATGGGCCTATATACACTGATCTTAACGATACATATGGTGATCCATTCTTGTATAAAATGTACATCACATTATAGTGATATCATAACCATATTTTTCGTAGTGTCACAATGCAATGTGATGCCACTTCCTGTTTTGTCAATGGGTGAAAGGTTGTGTTCCATCGCTTCCTGCGATATCACTTCGGGGTGGGGTCAAATAACATCACTTCCTGTGATGTCATCAGGGGTCAAGGGTCATGTGATGTCACTTCCTCTACCCCTGGCATTTTGGTGAAATGACGTCCCTGACCCACATCGACCTCCTTTGCTAATCCCCCACACTCAAATGTATTTAACACATATTGCACCACACCTCTCCATGCATTTACCATAACCACACAATGTAATATTATGGTGAGGAGTGAAGCATGCAGTATCATTCTTTGCTACTGCCATATACTGCACACCCACCCACCCTCTTGCCACCTATTGCCTCGCTCACCAAGAAGGTACATCATGTTCTGCACTTGTACACACCTTCACTCAGTCTTACACACAGGGCCATCATGGGGGTCGGGAGGCAGAAGGGAGAACCGGCCCTTACCTTACCCCATACCTTGCATGGGGCACTGTTGTCATCCCCTTGACAGTGCTGTATGTGATCCTGCACCTGGTCGTGTGATTTAGCACGGTGAAGCAAGATCGCACACAACACCGGCAGAGTGCAATCATTGACACCACACTCTGAATGCATGCACGCGCTAGTACGCACGTTACAGGGGGCCCTGTTGTCAACCTCAGGCTGGGGTCCATTTCTTGGCTATTAACACTACTTCTCTCCTTGCTGCAGCAACAGGCCAGGGTGCAGGGTGGCTACAGAGGAAGTGTGACTGAAGCTCCCTTTGTGCTCGTTCTCAGCTGTGCTTTGCACACAGAGATAACCGCCCCATCACCAGGACTCTGGAGCTTGCTAGAAAGACCTGAACAGCAAGCTTCCTGTATGATCTCTGGCCATATTCCTGTCTGTGACCCCATCTGACCACCCTCACCCCAAATGCCTTATCCACAGGAATGAAGCGTGCCCAGAGCCAATATTTTGCAGGTATTTCTCATGTGGTTCATGGCCACCAGATGGGCTAGGGGGCAGAAGCGGAGGGTGGTGTGTCCAGGAGGTATACTTTTCTTGCGGGGGACACTCATTTACGACTATGACATAATTCTGAGCCTAACACATAAGGCATTTATAATAATCAATTCCTTATATATCGCTTTCGTCAAAGCAATTTTACATAAACACTCGTACATAATGTTTTTGTTAAATAGCAGCCAAACTCAATGCTCATTTGTCGAACTCGGAAGTATGAAAGGTTGGGTAAACTTCACAAAAAGGGTGACCTGCAGAACACACACAGATCCCAGTAGTGAGCATTTAACCTGCTGAGCCATCTTACCAGCTATTTCCCATTGAGTGCGCATGCCACAGCATTTGGTAATGCATCGGCTCTCAGGGTTGCATTTCCGATTAACATAATGCTTATGATTACAGCGCTTAGAAGGAGGAGGAAGAGGAATATGTCGTGGGCGACTAATGCAGGTTAGAATGGAACATGAGAGGGGGAGGGGGGCTAGATATCCTTATTAATGTTTCTTTTTAACTGCACAATTGATTAAACAGTATATGGTGTCACAATTGGATAGCTCAGCAAGTTGAAAGCTCAACTCTGACATGCACCCGCCTGCATTTTCCAAGTTCCTATTTCAGCAGGGCTGAATCAGCCCTTCATCCTTCTGGGGTCGATACATTAAGTTTGATCAATTTGCAGTAGTAACAGCTATTTTGCAGACCTTAGGAGCCGGAGGAGTCAGACATATAGCACGATGCATAAAAACATGATCTAATACCAACTATTTAACATGGATTTGGGAAAATCTAAGCCACTGTAACATCAAAACTTGTAGTATTTTTGCACAAAATGATAGGCCTCAGAAACTGAAAATATTCAAGTTGGCTCTAAATAAGATGGCCTGGGTCTACGGCATCCAGTCTGCCTGGCCCCTATAGGCAAACACGAATCTCGAGCTGCACCTTTGCAAATATAGCACAATGCGAAATGAAAGAAGAGGACTCCAAGAGCCCACTTCATTATTAGTGTTCACACTTCCCCTGCAATCTTTGACAAGGGCTTGCAGAGGCAGTGCCAGACATTACAGGGGAGTCACCAGGGTGTGCAGCTGCCATCCCTGGTGACCCCCAAATGACGTCCATGACCTTAGTGTGCTGACTCACATGGAACTTTTGAGGGGTTTGACTTTGGTCACCCCATGTCTGCCCTCACTCCCCTCTTACTCTGAGCGTCCACTGGGGGGCAGACTATGGCTTCTGGGCTCTTAAGCCCCACTGGTTTCAATGACAGGTGTAGGCCCGATGTGGAAGGGTTGTTTCCCGGGCTTACATTAGGCCTACCTGTCGACCTCTTTTCCCTGTAAACATGCATATAGGCACACAGAGATTGTCTAGCAGGTCTCCTTTGTGACAGACATGACTTCACTCAAGTCAAAGCAGAGAGCCATTCAGGGAGGTGGATTCCGCAGAACCCCTGATGCACCTGCTCGAGGGAGGGAGGGAGGGAGGGAGGGAAGGGAAGGGAGGGAGTGAGGGAGGGAGGGAGGGAGGGAGGAAGGAAGGAAGGAAGGAAGGAAGGAAGGAAGGAAGGAAGGAAGGAAGGAAGGAAGGAAGGAAGGAAGGAAGGAAGGAAGGAAGGAAGGAAGGAAGGAAGGAAGGAAGGAAGGAAGGAAGGAAGGAAGGAAGGAAGGAAGGAAGGAAGGGAGGGAGGGAGGGAGGGAGGGAGGGAGGGAGGGAGGGAGGGAGGGAGGGAGGGAGGGAGGGAGGGAGGGAGGAAGGAAGGAAGGAAGGAAGGAAGGAAGGAAGGAAGGAAGGAAGGAAGGAAGGAAGGAAGGAAGGAAGGAAGGAAGGAAGGACCTCCACCTCTCTATCTACCTACTCACTACCTATGCAAAAGGGCAGATGAGATAGGGCGGGCCAATGAAAACACTGTCTGAACAAGCAGAAGGCGACAAAATGCTGATGCATAATCCTGATTGCAATCAGTGCACACACAACCTACTTACAGACCGCCCATCTTTTCTATTGGTGAATGGCTTGGTTTGTACAAGCAACCACCAGACCAATGAACGCACCAATCCAACACGTGTCCCACTAGAACTATTTAATGAGGAACCTGTCCCTTTTATATGTAATCTGCTACTGGTTAGGTTAATGTGCACTGTAGCTCGGCCGTGAATCCGAAGACCTCTCACAAATATAACCATTCTTTTGTAGTAAGACCTGAATTAACCATGAGAACAATACTTCTAGATTTTACAAAAGATTTTCACAACAGAAAGTTCAATGTGTTATTTTATATTGCATATTATGACAGGTGTTACAATAGTATGGTGCCAAAGAGGATTGGCTGTTCTTGGTTGTAGGAAGTAGAATTGTTTAATCATAGCTCTTGTATTTGTGGGGAGGAAAGGGAAGAACACATCACTGGAAGATGGAGGGATTCATTGCAGTGCAGTCTGGCCATCCTGGGCAATCACTACAGATGCTTAGCTCTTGTGAAAAAGAGGGAAATCAGTTCTGGGAGATAGAGACACTCATTACAGTGTATGCTTGTGATCTCCAGCAAGGAGTGCTTGTTTTCTGAGGGAAGAAAGCAATTGGCACTGATAGATCGGAAGATTCATTTCAGTACAGCTTTGTGATCATGGCCGAGCAGTATATTGTATGGTCTTTTTTTCCAAGAAAAGGAATCCGCAGATGGAGGTGAATGGATTCAATGCAGAGCAACCCTGTGATCTTTGGTGAGTGGCACACACTGTGCTCTTCTGTTCCAGTCATGTGGAGGAAAGCAATCAGCACGGCAGTCCGTATTCGGGCTGGAGGTTCATTACACGGCAGTGTTGTGATCTTGGGCAAACAGCATATTCTGAAATTGTGCTCCATTATGAACCCTAAAATGCAACCATTTACAGGAGCCTTATCTCCAGTGTGGAGCTTCCTCCTCAACGTCATCCACTACTGTACAGAGACAGGTTGACAATCTACCCTTCTTTTTGCCTCATTCTACAACTTTAAATGCTCCAGTGCAGCCGCTAGTCATACTGCAACCGTTCTGCTTTCTACCAACCGATAAAAGCAGATTTTGCACTTGCAGTGAGCTTCTTTCCACTGGTAAATTCTAAGCTTGGTGACCATGTCAACAGGGTTTATTTCTGGTGATAATAGGCCTCTGGTACTCTTTTCTAATGCACATCATGTAGTGTTTTCATCATGTTTCTATGCAACATTGCATATTTTCCTCAGAAAGTAAACATGTGACCTATAAAGCTTAGCACATCTCAGAATGCACATTTATTTCTCTTCCTCTTTTTTAAATATTTCTATGGCAAAAGGCCCCCTGGACTTCTCCTTGGACAATCCACCCCACCATGCAAGGCACCATTCATCACTTCTGCTAAGCGCTCACACCTACCGTCTATCCTGATTCTCCTTTACCTGTCTGCTGCCTTTGACACTGTAGATCACTCTGAGCTCCTTAATATTCTCTTTTTTCTTGGGATTCATGGTCAATCCCTTGCCTGGATTGAAACCTACCTTTCATCTTGCCAATTCTCTGTTTCCTGGAGCAACAACACCTCTCAACTCACTCCTCTAACTGTTGGTGTTGCCCAAGGCTCTGTCTTGGGTCCACTCCTCTTTATACTCTACACTTCTTCTCTTGGGGCACTAATCTCCTACTTTGGGTAGCAGTACCAACTCTTTGCGGATAACACCCAAATCTTCTTCCCTTTTGCTGAACTCTCCTGTGATCTCTCTATCAAAATGTCCTAATGTCTCTCTGCCATGAAATATTGGATGGCTTTGCAATCTCTGATGTTAAACTCTACCAGAACAGAGGTACTCTTCTTCTCTGCCAAAAGCTCTGTCTCATCTTTTCCTCTGCCTATCCAGTTTCCACCTGTCACTCTCCCCTACTCTTCTTCGGCTAGAAACCTCTGCATCATCTATGACCCTTCTCACACCTTCTCTACTTTCATTTACAAAACTGGAACAGAAGCTCGCCAAAACCTCCTAAATATTAGGAAAATCAGGCACCTACTTCCTTTCAACACTGCTAAGCATCTCTTAACCTTGTTTGTCTTCTCTAAACTGGACTACTGTGCCAGCATCCTCTTTGGTCTCCCCAACTATGGTTTCTGTCCTCTGGACAAGATCATTAACTTTGCTACCAGGATTCTCTTTGAACTTTCTCACTTCACACCTACTTCCTCGTAGCATCACCAGGCTGGAAAGCTGATGATGCAAAACAGGGCCATTTAAATGTCTTCTGATTAACAAATATATCCACGGTAAGGCACCACTGTATCTATCCTCCTCTATCCAACTCTATAAGCCTTCTTGTAATCCCTGCTCTTCCTCCTTGACTACCCTTGTGGCTCCTCGCCCTCCCTGTGCTTCCTCTTGCTTCCGCTTTTTCTCTCTTCTTGCTCCACTTGCATGGAATTCTCCCCCTCCCCCCCGGACCTCTGAGAAACAGTCCACACAGCTTTGTTCAAAACCAAACTAAAACCCTACCTCCTTGCCTCTGAGTTACCCTCTTAACCTACCTCTTATCTGCCTGCTAGCTAACATGTTTCCCTTGCCTCTAACCTGCCTCTGTCCCTCACTTCCTCTGCCTCCATTCTACCACTTCATCCATCATGGTCACGTCCCGAGCACAGCTGGCTGTATGGCCTGCGTGCACTTAAAAATGTCCAATGTTGGTTGTCCTTTATGTATGTCCACTTATGTATTGTCCCCAGTGACTGCTCCATTTACTCCCCTCCACAACCTGGTCAGAATGTCCCTCAAACTCATCCATTTGTAAGAAGCTCACTACTTCCCATCAAATCTGATTTCTTATCTATTGTATGTTTTGTGATCAAAAGAGCATTGTCCCTCCTGTATTTAAATAGAGAAAATAACACTTATGCACCTGTGCTTTAATTATTTCCAACAGGCTTTACAAGTTTGAGGAGTGATCGAGATTAAGGCAATCATAATTTTAGTTTCCGATATTTCTGTCCATTGTCTATATTTGGCACTACAGAGGGTGTTCTGAAGTAAACAGAAGTGGAATGTGTAGCACTATATCGGAAAATGTCAAAGTTGGGATTGCCATGTTTATTCCCAGAAACAGTCCAACCAATTGTCAGTGAAGCCAAGCCAACAAAATCATTTTGAGGTAGCAGCGAAGTCAGAGACAGCTTTATTGTCTTGAACGACAATCTTCGGAGCAATATGTTCGCTCTCCCAGAACAAACTCCCAACAACCTGACCCATCCACCAGACCTACACCTTTATAGGCCATGTCCTGTGACACAACCAAAACTATCCTGGAATCTTCCAGAAAAGAAACAACTATTAGAATTAGGGGGGAGGTCTCGCTCCACTGTCCCAGTCATAAATATGGTTAGATGAGTCTGTTGTCCACGAAGATGTCTCTTACACATAAATCGCCTGACCCTGGTCCTTCTAGAAAGCTCCAGCCAAATGATGACCCAAATCACTGTATTTTCTTTGTACATATAGCAGTCATTTCCCACCCTAATTCCACAGTCAGAGCCATTCCACAGCACATGGCCCAAGAGGAGCCGCTCGGGAAAAGCTCTAGTCAATGACTTACAAGTTCTGATTGCACAATATGACTGAACACAACAGAAATAGATAACACTGCAAATTACTATGGTCCTCATTACAGTACTTCAGGCGTTTTATTCCATTTTAAGATTCTATAGTACTAACGAGCCTTTGAATTGATATAAATAGCGTCATGCAATACTGCACATCCTAGACATTTTTGAAGACACTTGGAGTCTGATCGCTCCTCATTACCAGAAACTGTCTACGTCTACGACCTTACTAAAGATAGGAACACATTTAAATAGGCACATTTAAGAAATTCAGCCTTGAAAAAGACCTTCATTGGTCAAAACACATGTCGGCAACAGCTCAAGATTAAAATACTTCATAATCATCAATGTTATCTGTACTTTATAATTGGCAGTAGTTAAGCCTATATCTGAAATAAGGTGCATATGCATATGTATATGCTGGGAGCTTGCTCAAGCCCAACACGGTTGTTTATGTTTACTGCTAACCAATAGGTTTTGCTTTGTAGATGTAGAGGGTAAGTTGTTTTTCTCCTGTGTAGGCTTTACAGAAAATCCTTACCCTCCATGTTGGCAAAGGCAGAGCTATTGGCTTTGCCAATGCTTGTTTAATTAAGTAGCTTTTTAAAGTCAAGCATATGCACAGCAGCTTTCCACAAACAAAATAGCACTTAACACAGGTTGAATCCATCCATATTTGTTTTTATTTGCAAATACAATGCCTTCAAAATATCCATTCTCCTGGATAGTACAAGCCCTCTGTTGGTTGGATCGTGTTTTTTTCTTTTGCATTACAATTCCTTCATGATTTAAGGAGAGTAACTGTAATGCTGTTTAAATCCGGGCATGCAGCACCCCGTGAGACAAATTGATCATAGGATACACATCCTGAAATAAATGTTTTTATGTGAAGAATTTGCATGCAAAACCCCCGCATCATCTCACCCTATAAAGTGCTATATGCGCCTGGATTCCCTTTTACTTATATGTGTAAATCCCCCTTTGCATTTGTAGAATAGGAAGTGCGATGGAGAAATACGTGCATGCTTGCCATGTGTTTGTGCCTTATCGGCCCTCCTCTGGCTGGCTGATGTTCTAGCTCGTGTGTAAAGTGCTTCCTCCTTCCCTTACTGAACCATGTGCCCTAATCTAATGCCCAGGTTGCGTGTTGTGCAGCCGTCTGCGACCCCATTACCCTTGTGCCAGGAAACAGAATAGCCCCAGTAATTGCCAGAGAGCTGTCGGCTAGGGACGATAGACAGAAGCAGTGCTGCTGATAAGCAACATGCTGCAGAGTCCAGTTTTAGTTTTCCACTAGCTTCTTGCAAGCAAGGGAAATGTGCGTTTCAAGAAATGCAGTTATTTTAAGGAATTAATAGAGCATGACGTGTTTAATGTGTGCCAGTGGTGTCCATTTCTCAATCCAAGATTTTGAAGTGAAGATTCCTGCAGTTTTTCTGCACATGCGCTCTCATGGCCTGGCCTGCTAGGGGCCTCAGCTAAATGAAGCTTTATTTTAAAGTGGCTGGTGAATAAGTATATAGAGAAAGTTAGAGATGGGCTTGTGCTCCACTTCAGCAGCTCTGGCTTTGCCTACGGCTGCTTCCTATAAAAGAAGTGCCCGCTTAGTAGGTGATAAGACTTAATAGGAGGCTGGCTGCAGGGATCAGTATATTATGGGACAAACACTCATTTCCTGCCCACCATTTTGTTTTTCAAAAAACAAAATGTAAAAAAAAAGAAATTTCGGGTAGGAAAAGGGTGTTTCGCTCATTAAATTTATTTTTTTTACTCACATTTGTGCATGTTTTGGACCACACAAAAAGCTACTTTGTGGCACATAAGTGATCATTCGCCCAGTGAGCGGAACAGAATTGTTAGCGAATTTCGTCAGTTCTGTTTCTCCAGTGAGATTTTCGCCCATCCTTGGTGGAAAAACTATCTATGAGTGTGATGTGGTGTGGGAATAATCATGGTTGTGATTGTTGGCTCATGACACATCTTTCTGCAGCCTTCAAAGACTGCATGCAGTGTATACCATGACTGCTTCTGGACAGTAGTAGAGGGATGCACCATGCTGTAAGAGCTGCTTTACTGTGGTCAAAAACTCGTTTTAAAAAAACAAAATTTCAATAAAACAAAATTCTGTGCAGGAAAGCGGCACAAACTCTGTGTGCGAAGTTGGGCGGAATTTGTCAGGAATCTGACAATTTTGCTGCGGAACGAAATTAGCCGTTTTCATCCACCTCTACTTTCCACAGACTGTCTGTCACCGCTTTGGCAGTACACACATACTTGCCTAGCCCAGAGACTCCGGGTTTTCAAGCTCTTCTCCGGGTCCCCGGGAAGAGCGTGGAGTCTCCGGGTTTTCCAGCCATTCCTGCATCTCCACTAGATGTGTGTGCTTTGACCCATTTGCTGCCACGCGGTGCCAGCAAGTAACTGCGCCCTTCAGCACTTCTTAGCAGCACATCTGACGGGAGTAAACGTTTCTTTGCTGTCCCTCCCGAAATGCGCTCATGTTTGCCTTCAAAACGAGTTAACTGTAATGACGGGCAAACGTTACAGCCTCGCTAGGGGGAACACTTATACCGCATGTGGATTCAGAAAATAAAAGTTATCGTGGCATGTGTTCTCGAGATTCCTTTATCACGTTAATAATGCACTTAGTTCACATACACGTACATATATATTTATGATGGATTCCTTAATATGTTTTGCACATTTAGTGCTTATTACAATCGTGGGAGTTTATAAAACAAATATAGTACAAAGTAAAATATATTGCGAGCGTGTGGGCGTGGCCTGGCGAACATGTGGGCGGAGCATTCCAGTGACATGGATCTCTGGGTTTTTGATTCCGGAATGTAGGCAGGTATGAGTACGCCAGGGCTCAAGTCGAGGGTACATGTAGGGGTACAGAGTCCACCCGCTTTATTCAGAGGGGGGACTCAGTCCCCCCAGCTAAAATGAGAAACATTGAATGTCCACTTTAAACTTATGAATTCAAGCTGACCACGGGGATCAAACCACAGTCATCAGGTTTGTAGGCCGTACACTTCACCACTGCACTGTATGACCTGATGGAGAATAACAACTAATGGTGAAATGTTCCATTTTGGTACTGCAAGTCTCGGGGAAAACATTTGTATTGGTTCTTGGAGTTTAAAACATGCACATCTAATAAAGTTTTCAAAAACACTATTAGAAGAAAATATCCTCTCTTGGTTTTTTGTGTGTGTTGATTTTATGAAAGGCGAATGTCATTCGTCCTGTTCAATTTGGGTGGTCACCATGATATGCTAATTTTTGGCGTCATCACATCCCATTGCGTTTGTTGAGTCCCCTCACTTTAATTCTTTAGGACTTGACCCCTGGAGTACGCAGCAGAGTTCCCTAAAGCCCTGGGAAAGTGACCTCTTGTCACTAAGCAAGGCTGTGTGTGGTATCGTGATCAGCAAGCGCAAGAGCGCGTCTCTCTGGAGCTCGCCTTTTAGCAGAAAGGGTTTCACGGAGGGATTTTAGAAGGAGCTTGGTGTCTGGAAGGAATTACTCAGTGGGAAACTTATTACTGCTCCACCCAAATCCGGCCTCAGAATGTGTATAGAAGATGGCTTCCTCCTGCAGTCAATGGGGGATGGCTTGATTTCAGGCTTCCAGAGCCAGCATGATTTCAGCACTCAGGCCTGCAATCAAACCATCGGAACCCCACCCCTTGGAAACCGCTCCCCTGCTGCTCCAAGAGACCTCATCTTATGAAAACATGCCTGTCCGCGGTGCTGGCCCGTCTTGCGATTAGCCCCTTTAGAGACAATTCAAGCAACATCTGCAAAACGAATCCGACCTCTGAGCTTTCATCTTTGAACGCATCATTTTGGTCCTCGCCTCTCTAGTATGGGAGCCAACTTTTGATTTTTACTATGGGGGTAGAGAAGCATATTCCACACCTGAATATTTTAAACAGACAGAACGAAGATGGAGATGCAAGGCCCTTGCCTGGTGGGCTTGGTGTGTTCTGCTCCAGGAATTCATTTTTAAATAATGGGTTAAACAATGCATTTTACAGCACATAGTCGGAAGCAAATGGAAAAATCACTGGCTTGAGCACATGGGATCTCAGCATCAGTCACTCAACCTGCTGAGCTACCTTTCCAGCTGTGTGACTTTAAATCCGTAGTGAATTCCCTGATACTGGTCAATATCATCAATAGAGAACTGTATGTAAATTACTTATAAGGGTGTCTCCATTGGGATCTAAAATTGGAAACCGAAATCTGTAAACATCTTTACGATGGGTAAGTGAGCTCCTGGGCCCATTTCTAGAGAACTGAGGGGACAGTTGCCCCCTTGCCCCTGTGAACTTGGGCCCCCTGTACTTGAATAATATTCTCAGAGAATTAGCTAAGATAATATTTAGGTTCTGGCAAACAGATACCAGGGGGAAAATGCACTGATCGATCTTCCAAGAGACCTCTGCTACCCCCGCACCCTACCTGTAACCTTCACTGTTACTCCAGTCCCCGCTCCGAAACCTTGCCTGCCCTCGCCCTACCCGCCCAATCTACCTCTCCACTGTTTTCCAGATCGGTTTGTGCTTTATATATCCCACACATCCAATATCTGTGCATGCCATCTTCAATGCACACACTGCCAATTACCTCAGTTGGCATAAACACACCTTGCCAATTGCCTCACTGCAGAGAATGGTAAATCTGATGCTTTTGGCACTCCGCCTCTGCATAACTGGGGCTGCATATAGGCGACGTCCAGGATTGCTGGGCACCTGTGCTCTCCCGGCTGCCGAGAGCATGGGCAGCCTGGGCTATCGTGCCAGACACTGCTCCACTATCTTCCGGACACACACACATCTAAGGTATAGTGGGGGGTCTTCACTGAAACCAGGCACTGGATTCATCGGTGCTCGGGCTCTTATGAATGAGAGCCAAGTTTTGCGTAATGGTTATATGTCAGGTGCTTTAATTACACACATGTGCCTACTATTCCAGGTGAATTGATTAAACACTATTTCCGACACGTGTTTCGACGCAACAGGGGTCTTTTTCAAGGCGTGTGTTAAATGTCATGAGCTCTGGATCAAGGGCTCTGTTGGTTAACATTATGGGCCACGGAGGCCACCGCGACTAGATGGGCAGTCACGGCGGACACACGTAGTTGGAAGACGGGAAGGATTCATGTGCGGGGGCATGCAGCTGACGCAGTCTGCTGTGGCTGCAGAGGTGGAAGTTGCAGCAGCTACTCGGCAGCTTTCTCTCCCAAGAATTGATATCTTTCATTATCTCCTTGTGAATAATGCAACTTGGCTAATTTAGGGGACTCCGCTAAGAAGCCAAACTGGAAGGCCAGCCGTGGGAAGAGCGCTTAATATGCTAAACCTGAACCCCCCACTCTGCCCTAGCTGTAGGTCTGCAGGCAGATTTGATTTGAAAACCTTCCATGAGGTGCCTGAGGTGCCCTCTAGCTCACCATTAGTAGTGCAGGCCGAGCTCAATCGCTTGACTTCACTTGAGGTGCATGTAATTATGCATGTATCAGTCACCCTTTTAAAAGAGCGTGCATATAAATGTTATTGAACTTCATGCCCAATTCAAACATATTGTAAAGTTATTATCAAGTACTGAACTCAGTTGAACTACATTGTTCCCGATGTACAAATACCGGGACAAGAGAACAAATAGAAATCAACATTTTCCTTTAAAGTCAATGGGGCAAAACGCTCTAGTACGAGTCAATGGGGCAACATTATAATAAGGCAATAAACTGGTAAAAAAAGCGTTCAAATCTTCTTAGTTTCACTCTGAGCAAGAGTCTGGTAAAAGCAGCTCGCTTTTAAGGAAAAACTTTGGCGAGGAGATGTGCATCAGACCTTGTTGGCCGCCCGTTATATGTGGTTATTTAAGAGCTTGAATCTTTTCTGTGCGTAGTAGTCGCATGCAATGATTGTGAGGGAACCAAATTGATGAGCCTTAGACAGTGCTTTAAGTGGGGTAAGAAATTGAGGGGGGGCCCTCGTTTGGGGGCGTGGCTTCCATTGTGGGAGTGGCCTAAAAGTGCACAAATCATAGTAAGGTGCGCAAACAAATATATAAATGTATTTGAGCATTTATATATTTGTTTGCGTACTACTATGGTTTGTGACTTTTCAAGCCTTCTTTTATTTCTATGTTTATAAAAGGTGGCTTGTAAGTGCACAAAGCATAGTAAATTACGCACACTTGTGTGCTTACCTTACTATGGTCTGTGTACTTTTCAAGCTGTCTTTTATAAACATAGACATTTGTAACATATGTCTATGTTTATAAAAGACGGCTTGAAAAGTAGGCATCTTTTATAAAGCGTTGAGGACGGACAAAACCCAAGGTGGCTTTGTCCGTCGACAAAGCTTTATAAAAGATGCCTTGCATTGTGTACGATTCAAGCAGTCTGTTATAAACATAGAAATATTTCTACGTTTATAAAAGATGGCTTAAACGTACACAGTTGAAGGCATCTTTTATAAAGCCTTGCCAAAGGAGAAAGGCGCCTCGAGCTCAGTGATCTCTGCTCTGAGCAGAGATCACAGACCCTGAGGCGTCTTTCACCCTCTGCGAACCCGCGGGCTCCGTGATCTAATCTGCATATTTGATCATGGAGCCCGCGGGTTCGCTGAGGGTCAGTGACCTGGCGAGGGAAAACTAAAGGACTCTAGCTTCCTCTGATGGCCCCTCAGATGAGGGGTCATCAGAGAAAGTTACAGTGACTGACGAAAGTGCCAGCCAGGCACAGCAACGGTGTGCCTGGCTGGCACTTCTGTCAGCTTGTCTGACGTTAAAGTGGTGGGCGCATCTCCCGTCGCGGCTGCGGCTGCGGCGGGATAATGCGTCCTGCCATGGCGTGATGAGGTCGGGGGGCCCCGGCAGGGCCCTGGCTCAGCCCCACTTTTTGGAGACTGCCGGGGCCCGGCCCCGGCAGGCCCCGGCCCACTTAAAGCACTGGCCTTAGCATCCATGAAGGAGCGCAACATAAACCGGTACTAGCTCACGCAGAAAAAGATACGTCATTGTCAGACTCTCTCTGCTGGCAGTCTCGAGAGAAAAACCAGGGGTTTCATTAATTATTTACAGATTAACCAGAAGGTTGCTGCGCTACTTCCCCTCAACTTCACGCTGCTGCAATAGAAATAGAAAAGGGACTTAGTCTCTTTTCTATGTATTATGGCAGTACCCATCTGTTTTCTTTTTTTTTACAGGAGATTGGGCACACGGTCCATCCACTGTCTAAAAAACAATTTGAAACTATTCGCACCCTGACGAAGCCTCGGCGCAAGCCCCAGGATGTGAATAGCGGTCATCCACTTGGTGGGCACAGAGGGGTTTGCTTCACTCTGGCCTACCTAGGCTTGGCCTGGCAGAGCTTTACTGGGCCTGTATGCCACCTGGCATGGGCATGTTTGCTTAAGTGATACGGGAAACGCCAAAGGAGAGTGCCCGGTGAGCAGCCCAACAAAGCAATGGAATAGAGAAATGCTGAAGGATGGGATGTGGGACCATTTCTAGAGTCGTTTGAGGAAGCGATTGACAGGAGTAGTGGTGCATCCTGGAACTTGGGGGCCAAGTTTCTAGAGCCATTTCAGAAAGATATTAAACTGAGGCACATTGAACCCCGGAACCTGGCGTTAAAGCTCCTATGACCAGGTTACATGTAAAACCAACTGCAGCTGGGCACATTTAGTCAAAGTTACTAATTGTAGCTATGAGTGAGACTGCAGTCATTTATTCCCAACATTTTAAGCACATGTAATTCAGACTTGCTAAAAAATGTCATCAATTCCACATTTGTAGGCATGGCATGAAATGTGTCTTTTCCACTGCCTGTCATTTGGATGGCACTTATTCAAAACCATTATGTTTAGTACGGGGAGCCGATGGGTGATGTGCTCTGCTGACTGCGCTGGGTAGCATTCTAAAGATGGGCAAACCTTGGTTCGTAAATAATGGTTCACTCACGCTGTTTTAATTCTGTATGTAAGCCTCTTTTTAATATTTTAATACATTTAATAGAACTTCAAATCATTACATAAAGCTAAAAATCTGTTTTTGAAATACTTTGAGGAAAGAATGTATCTGCAAGGGTCCCATGTCTTTACATCTACTGCAATTACCTCGTCATGCATTTGAACCTGTGCATTTGCATCTCTCTGTTGTAAAACCCACCTGCCTTTTGTTTATGTTGTCAATACCCACAGACCAGTTGTTTGTCTGCTTGGCCTGTTCCCTGAAAAGTGAGCAAAATCAGCGTCAATGCAGTAGCTGAACGTGCATGAAGATGTAAAGGCATGCCCCCAAATATTAATGAAGCAGAATCTTGTACCCTTAACTATTTCCTTAATGGTTTAGTTTCCTGTTTCCTAAAGCTGACGGGATGCTAACCTGGAGGACATCTTGGCTCCCTTAAATGTTGGTTATATTGCCTGCCCTTCTCATGCAAACAGTCTTCTTACCACTAAATCGGTACAATAAAAAAACAGCTCTCTTGGCCAGCCGGGCAACCTTCAAGCTTTTCATACACAATGGTCCTGCGCCAAATCGATGCATGACATCATCCGGCCAATTCTTTGTCAAATTCTATTTCCAGAGTTAAATTGCTGAGGGTAAATTCAATGAATATAGACAGTAATATAAGTGTCACCCAAGAGGTAATGTTACATGGGGCCAATAAAGCAGAAAGGCCACACACGAAATGCATGTGTTTCATTAATGTGATTTAAGAGCAGCAGTCCTGGTACTAGGCAACACAAAGGAGCCAAGTGGGGCGACCTCGCCCCTAAGCATATGAATGCCGGCAAGTCAGAACCACGATGACTCTCAGGTGTTATGCTTTGTTTCCCTTTTGCAGGTCCGGAGTACAAACCTTGCCGCACAATGCCAAAGTGCACTACAACTACGCCAACTTCCTGAAAGACCAGGGCCGCTACGACGAAGCCATTTTCCACTACAAAACTGCCCTCCGGTAAGTGTTGCCAGCCAATCCTTGCCGCCCACCCGGGCAGGCTGTTTACTTAACCCTTCAGCTTCCGCCACATTGGCCCACTTCTTTTCCGCCAGCGTCTAGGGCTCTGGAGAGGGACGCTTTCTGCCATTAAAAATAAACGGCGTGGCTCCTCTCCAGCTCCCTGTGTTCTTCCTAGGGTTCGGAACATAAAAGTTTCCATAGCTACTCCTTGGGCAATGAAGCGTCATGTACTCGCTGAACTAGCCGGCTTGTTGTCAGGAATCTGTGTTGCTCTCTCCACAGGCCATTTTCAGACATGCCAACTCAACTGGGCGGGAGATTTCATCAGAGAAATCGGGAGTTGCACATTTTCCCATAGGGATGCATTGGGGCCAGGAGTATTTTAGGCGGGAGAACGTGAAAAATAGCAATATTTGTTCACGAAAAGTCGGGAGACGCCCGCCTAAATCGGGAGGGTTGGCATGTATGCATTTTCCTCCAGGCTTTGGGGGCGCAGCACCCCCACCCTCCTCGGTCACGCAGAACCGTATTCAGCGCTTCACAGATGTATTGCATTCTGATCTTTCCTAATAATTGATCATGTGTTTCATTGTGGCATTGATGGAGAATAGAAGCTAGGCGGTCTTCTCAAAATGGCCTTCCAATTCCAGGCACAGGCATGTTGCATAGTAACGAGGCAAGCACAATGAATAACATGAATGCCAAATGCGCTCATGGAATATTCATACACATGAGGGATTATCGCGACACTCCTTCCCTAAGCAATCCACTGGTGAAAGGGGCATTTTGAAACGTGTGCATCTTACTGTGCTGTGTCCCAGGAACATACAGTTCAGTGCCCCTTGAGGTGTAGGTTATTGTTGTTTTAGTTAATTGGTGTAGTGTTATCGTGGCTTCAAGGAGCTGTGGAGCATTTTACCTAGAATCATTACTGGATCAGAAGCGCCTTGGGAATGAGGGGCTGTACGATGAAGAGTATAGAGTGTGGGATCCCGTTGAGAACGGATTGTGACGACCTCAATGTTTGTTTTGTTTGTTTTTTTGTTTATTTATAATGCAAACCGTGGGGGGGGGGGGGTAACTGGGCGCAGTTTACAAGTATATTCAGTGTCTTGGTTACACAGATGGCATTACAATAATGGGAATAACAAAAATATCACATTAACACAGAAAGGAGTGTATAATAATATACAATAAGACAATTCAGGTTTACTAAGAGCCTAGAAGAGTGAGAAATGCAAAGAAGTAATAATCTAACAATAATATACAATAATATACAATTCAGGGTCACTCAGAATCTACATAGTCGGGCGCTAGTTTTAAAAGCTCTAAAGTTTAGGAGCAGGTGTAGGAGTGTGCTGGGGGGAGCCTTTGGAGGTTGCCTATTCTGGTGAATCTTTGGAGATAAGCCAGAGTTTGGTTTCTTTCCTGAATTTATAGAAAGACTGGTCAGCTCTTAAGGAAGTAGGTAGTGAGTTGCATAGTTGAGCTACCATTGCCGGGAAACTACAGGCCCTGCTTTTTTACATTTGTATCTGGGCACTTTTAGGCAGCCAGAGTTTGTAGATCTGGTTAGTCAGGTGGTGTATTTGGAGACCTTTTCGACAAGGTAGGGAGGGGCTGAGCTATTGAGGTATTTATGGGTTAGGCAGGCTGTTTTTAGTTGAATTCCCTCATTGATTGAGAGCCAGTTGTTGTCTCGTCTGATCCCAGAAATGTGTTGCCTTCTGGAGATAAAATGTGTTGCCTTCTGGAGATGTAAAGAGGACATAGAAATTGGACAATTAGATGGACACAAGAGTTTGGTTTGTAGAAGGTTTCTTTACATACCTGTGAAACCTAGCTTAATCATATTATGTTTTCGCTATTGTCAAAATTGGATCCCATGTCTCCAGCCTCCATAAAACCACATCTGCTCTCGCTAAGGTTTAGATGTGGCAGTGTGTTTTTCTGATATCTGTAGGACAGAATCCAGGATCTTCGGAGTCTATTTATATGTCTGTCTGCAGTGTTAATGTGTGGGGGTCTTTGCCAGGGATCAGCCCTGGCACTTATTTCTGAGCCCCTACACTTATGCTCTCAGGTGAAGTGATGATAGTCAGAGCCATTCAACCCCAATAAGCAGGTGCGAGCTGTAGTTTAACCTCAAATGTGTCACACTGTGGGGAGCAGCTGTGGGTTGTGGCAGCAATGATGTGGTACTGTACGCCTCGCAGGGTCATAAGTGTGCTAGAAAATATTTGGGCTCTGGCCCTTATTTTCTTACAAAATTAAGCTCTGTCTGTCTGTATACCTGAGCTAGCCTCTGGGTGCCATAGGTTGGAATACATATTATGAGGATGCAGGCATTACGCCAGCAGCATTTCCCCTATTTGCATTTTAAGGTATATGTTACCCAAAAAATGCCAATAAGTAACATTAAGACATTAAAAAATAAAAAAAATAAGCAAAGCTCCTAAGGATATGAAGGTGGAAGGGGAAAAACTGGGAAAACAGGGTGTATGATATGATAAGTCATTTATAACGCGCCTTTACACAAGTGTTTACTGCATTTCCCCCCTCACCCCCTGCCCCCCCCCCGATGAAGTCTAGATTGTGAAGCAAAAAGAAATGCTTGAACCTGCAGCCGGGATACTACTGGTCGGGAGGATGGGGAATGGGGTCTGCGTGTACAGCCGCATTGGCATGACGAGAGACAAGAGCCAATTCTGCTGAACACAGCCCAAAACACAATCAAACTACCTACGCCCAAGACACGGTTGTGTAAGTGCCATGGGCGAGTAATAAGAGGTTAATGGATGAACTGTTTGCATTTTTGTAGATTCCAGGAAGGTGCCGCTAATAGAACAATCTGTCAAAATTAGCAATGAAATGTTTAGGAGAGAAAAGACAAACCCTGCTACGTCTGTGAGGCCCGCTAAACGCATATCATTTATCAGAATTCTGTCTTTCATGTCTAGTGCAAAGGTTTGCCTTGCAGCATTTGTTATTTTTGTGTGGTAATAAAGCTATAGCCGGTTTATTGAAGTGGAACATGGACTATTGCTGAAGTAGAGTAACTAAGCGGCTTCTGCCAGTTGCTTCAGAGAAGCGCATTTTCCTTTGCTTTTGTTGCCATACGAATGGAACTGTGGAATTTCAGATGTGTATCAAACACCAGCAAAGTAATAGTGGGTTTTAAAAGCCTTGGGGGAAAAAAACACCTTTCTCCTGAAATATGAAAGTAGAATAAGCCATTTGAGACAAATCACACATGCCACTGTGCCACCTAGTAGCCATCCCTGGAGGTTCGCTTCCAGTTCAGAGCCACATGAGCAAAGTACTGTGGGTATGCACAAGAGCTCAAACGCAAGCCTTTCACCCCAGAACATTGACTTTGTTTTTACAGGGCAGTCCTAGTTTATACATGGCTTAATCAACCCAAGACAGACAGTCCACAATGCTGCAGATGACTGCATGCTGGTTTCACCCTTATTAAGGATCCTCAGTGCAGTATAGTTTGGCAGCCTTAGCACATGTGCAGCAAACGCCAGCAAAGTTAACGTGGGTTTAAAAAGGCTTGAAAAAAGTAGAATAAGCCATTTGGGACAAGTCAAACATGGCACAGCTCCGCCCACTAGCCATCACTGGAAGTTCCCCTTCTAAAGGAAGCTCTGTAGTGTTATATTGAGAGACCACCCTTAACCTGGGGAGTTCTTGCCCCCCCTCACCCCCAATCAGGAAGCCCTACTATACTTTGCTTAAGTTTTCTTTTAGCACTGGCCTTATTGAACACTCATATAGAGCCACATACATCTTCCCCCTGTGCCCACAGTGAGCCAAGAACTAGGCCGGGTATAGAAAGAATATAAACTTATTTTAATTATAAGCTCCATGAATAATTATTTTGATCAATCACATCCGCTACCTTGTTTGTGGCAGAAAACACAGCTTCAATTAAAAAACACACCTTTTCTACATTTACTTTTGTCTCACAAACATGCAACACAGGCTAAATAATCTGGTCAAAACTCTATTCCCATGAACCCAGTTGAATGTTGAATTTCAATAATAATAATATGGCACAATACTAGAACATAATCTTCACGCTTCTGGTTGAAAGGTTTTTTAGTGTCAACCATAGGCACACATTTCATTGTATGAAAACTAGTTCACCTTCAAAGCTTGAGATATGGTGAGCACTCAAAATGCTAGCACTTGATATTACGTATTTGTAAAAATGTCTGTGGTAAATATTACACCAACAAGTAGTTTAGGAATAGAAATGGGGTTGATTTAAAAAAAAAAAAAGACATACATCAAATGTTCAGTGTTGTATACCTGAGGTCTCACTTTCGCAAAGCACTTTTCCCCACAGCCCCAAAAACCCAAGCATCAATGATATGCACCACCCTTCTGTTCAAAAGCCAAGTCGATGGATAGGGGACAATTTAAAAGTTTCGTTTTCCAGACCCCACCCCCTCACTTACAGGCCAGTGCTGGGGAAGTTGGACAGTAAAATGGGTATGATTATGAATTTTGGTTTTTCAGACCCCACTTCACTTAAAGGCCTATGATGGGGAAGTTGGACAGCTGTCAATTTACGCTTGTGGGGCCAAGGCCGCCCCTTTGTTCAATTGAATGTTGAAAGAGTGGTGACAATTGGGAATTTCGTTTTTAAAATAAGAATACCTTTTATAAAGTTTTTGGGTTGAAAGGAAACGTTTGAGGATGGTGACAATTATCAATTTCTTTGAGTGGCAAGTATACCTTATGTTTATGTTATGTTTATAAACAAGTTTTGATAAAGGGTTCAGTTGGGAATTTTCATTTTAGGAAAGGACACCCCTTTAATTCACAAAGGCAAAATAAATTCAAAGGTTCCTTCCATGTGAAAAACAGGACTCTGAAACACTGACCCCAAAATGGCTTTGCATGTGTGTTTGCAAGCCCAATTTTGAAAGCTGGTATCCAGTCCTTATAGATGGCTGGAACTTTGAATGTACTATAGATTGCATCAAAAGACTTATTAAGGAAAGTCCTTCTCGGGGTGGGAGGACCTAACTTTCTAGCTAATAAAATATTTAAGAATGATATCTAAAGAAAGAAAATACAGGGAAACAGGAAGCTTTTCAGCTCAAAAGGTGGTGCCCTTAGATAAGAAGACAGGATGCCAGATGTCTGCAGTGGGAGTTTTCTATGTAGCAAACGCATCCCCCATCTATAATCTGCACCCTACACCTCAAACAACAAAGAAACTAATGAAAACAAATGGCGCTGGAAACAGGAGGCCCTCAATTTGCATATTCCAAAGATTTGCTGTTCATTTAAAAGGGCTATTATGACTTCAGCCTTTTTTTCTCAGCAACCACAGGTCACACTGATTAAATGTATGTTTCATTTTTTAGATAATTTCTGGGGTATTGTGGTGATATAGAATTCATCCACCTGCGACTCAGGGAACTCTAATGGCCATCTAAAATTGGTTTCTGGCTAATTTGAAAATGTCCCGAATTTGAGAGTTTGGGAACTGGTGAAGGGTAAAATTAGGTACATGGGGAATAAATTGCATGTCCTTAATGATTATGCTTTTTGTAAAAATGGCAGAAAATTGCCAAATGGCAGGGCAACATGGTGCAGACCCGGCTGTTATTTTATTAAATTCCCCGGATTAGCTGAATCGTAAAATATATTTATTATGGCAGTTACTAGTAAATCACATAGATTTTGACACATAACTAGTTTTTGCCAAGATTTGACATGAGAACACATGGGGATTGCAAATGGAAGCTACCATATGTGTGCTCCAGACACCTAAGCCAATCCTTAGTGAGGGGATGGATTTGGGAGGAGAAAGAAGGGGAACTGTCCAATCCTATTTATGAGAACTCTTGCAGAGTACTTCCAAAGATTGTAAAGTTGATGGTGTCATCGTGGCTATATAAGGTGGATGCCCTATGAGGAAGGGACAGAGCTACTGAAATGTACCATCGGACAGCCACAAGGAATCACAAAAGGAGATTGAATTTGGGTGGAGCAGTATTTTGCCAGGGAGGCGTAAAATAGCTTACTGGACTCTATGGTGAAGAGATGGCGACCATCCTTGAAAGTGGAGTGACCAGACCCCTGCCCTGTCCTTCCAGAGGGTCCTGACATGCAGCTGGCTTTCCTTAACTTTAAACAGAGGTTTTCTATGTAAGTAGAATTGAACCCTTTGCAACCAAAAGGTGGGGGGTGGCCTGCTGGTCTTAAATACTTTACCTTTATATCAGGCGGGGGAGAGGGGCAAAACTGGGTAGATCCTTATCCTATTTAACTAAAAAATATTAATTTTATTAATTCCCCTTGGCAGAACACAGCAGGGTGATTTTTAGTTAACATTCTAAATTAACAACTTATTCCCAGTGTGCGCTGAAAACTATAGACTGTAATTTAATTGAGGGATCTTTTTGTTCAGCTTCCCTCACACAGGCCTTTAAGTCAAGGGGATCATGGGGTCTGAAACCCAACATTTTCAAATGGTCTCATTTTTTGCTGTCCAGCTTCCCCAAAGCAGGCCTTTAAGTAGAGAGGGGTCTGTAATCCAAAATTCTCAAATCTTCCTAATTTTTACCATCCAGGTTCCACTGACACAGGCCTTTGAGTCAAAGGGGGATCTGAAATCCAACAATCTCAAATCATCTCATTTTGGAGATCACTTTGGAGAATCACAAATGCGGGAACATGTATGACCACTTTAGATCATATTCCTCCCCATTTCTTAGGCAACTGCATATAAGCTCTGGGTCCAGAGGCCCAAGAATGGTCCATCAGCATGGCAGTTTCTCCATTAGTTCCTGGTACATCAATTATCTGCTTACATTCCTTGTTTTCTCCAACTTTGGTCAAACCCCTGTTTCTGAAGCACATTGTGGTATTCTTTATTGGCAGCATGGAAACAGGTCCTGCTTCATTTTTGACCAATGTTAATAACTTTGCATACTTGACCCATGACTTCAGGCCTTCATCATTCACCGCTTGCACTATCTGTACTGGTGCTGCCATCAATAAGTGTGCGCTACAGCGTAGCATTCCATATTCCCATCTGATGCTGGTTGCCACTCGTCCATATACCAATAGCTGTGGTCTTTCCCAGCATCCTGGTAATCCTCGCATTTCCCATGCGTCTGCACAACTCAGTCTCTTCTGTTTGGTCATCCTTATCTGGTCTTCAGTCGTACCACTACAGGAATACTTAAGCATTCTACTTATCCAGCGTGTTTTTTTTAACATTTTCTGCATCTTTATGTATTCATCTTCATATGGAAATGTCTTTCTCGACCTCCATCTTAGGGTTGCCCATTTAACTTCAAAATATCCTTTTGTGGTGCATGCCGGTAAATGGCTGAGGCACTTTGCATCATGTATAGGTATTTCTCTTGCAATAAATGTCTGGCTGTATTCATGGCATAAGGGATGAGAGAACACACGTAACAGCTTTCATCTGAGGCCCTCCTGCCCACCTCCTTCATGTGTTGATACCACATGTTATTCTTTAAATGGGCTGAATTATCAAGATATGTATTTATATCCTCATGATCTTCTCCAGCATCTCCCTTAAATTGAGTAATATTTGTAGAAATATCAGGGAAAATATTACTTGTGCTTTTGTTAGGGATAAAAGTGGATGTCTCATTGCTCAATACTTCATCTGCGTTAATTATTATATGGTGAAATTCCATAATAATAAGGAAGAAAAGACAAATCGTTGTACAAAATGAGGTTACAAGAGGTATTCCAAAGAAACTTATCGATCTTCTTTCTGGCAGTGATTTTCTTATACCTTTGAAAAATCCAATTTTTTTATTCAACGTTACTTTTTATAGCCGAAATTGAAAAAATAATGGCAATAATGATCCTGAAAATAATAGGACTGTTTTTACGATTTCCAAAGATTGCTATAACATCAACATGTCATCTTATAACAGCTGTGTAAGACTGCAATATGTAATTAAAAACAGCATACAAGAATGTGTGCAACGTTAATGTTATAGGTAACATAAAATATTGTGTGCTCTTCTTCTTTGTATTTGATCACCAACACATTGTTCCTTTGGCCTATCTAAAATAGTTCTAGAACTGCTTCAGAAGTTCTTAGCTCTCTTTTCCATAGGCTTGTAAGTTTTTAAACATTCAAAGTGTCTTTATTCCAGTAAGTCTTGGTTTTGTTTCTTGGTAGCCAATCTCATCATCATCCGTGGAGCTTTGTCTCTTGCTTCACTATCAACAGGTGCCGGAGGGGTATGGATCTCTCCTTTATATGGCATTATGTCATTCAGATTCAGCCAGGCTCTTCTTCCTACACTTTTATGTACGGTCCTTCAAAGTGGGCTTTGTTCCAAATGCACACAAAGCTTCTCACAAGCACTTGGTCCTCTGGATATAAACTGGACTGTTTCAGTAAGTCACTAAAATCAACTGTTTCGCTGTCTTCATCAATCTTCTTCAACCCTTCCCTCTGATTTTTGATCTGTTGAGGAAGAAAAGAAATACTAGTTGTCATATTTGTTAAATAATCATGCATCTTATCACCTAGTGTTTTTGCTACACCGTGGGCATCAGTTTCTAATCAAGTGGGAGGAGTAAGAGATACTCTCATGCGATGTCCAGTCACCAACTCATGAGGAGTCAAGTGGTGATCTGAGCCAGGCTGATTTATGAGTGCAAATAATGCAAAGGGCAGGCAGTGAAGCCATACTTTCTTCAAAGTAATCTTGATTTTGGCTATCCTTTCTTTAAGAAGCCCATTTAATCTCTTGCATGTACCATTTGTCTGTGGGTTATAGGCAGATTAAAACATATGCTTTAAACCCATTAAAAGAGTGACCTGTTCAAATTGCTCATTTACAAAATGCAGCCTATTATCAGACCGCAGGACTTCACACACACCCCATCTAGGAAACACCTCACATACCAGAAACTTGGAAGCACATGTGGCATCGGGTGCGTATATGGGCCTGCCTCAATCCATCTACAAAAGGGACATACTACCACTAGCATATACCTATGCTTGTTACATGTTTGTAACATACCCACATAATCTATACGAAGATGCTGAAATGGACAATTAGGTCTGGGGATTGCTCTTCTCTCTGTTCTCAAAGTATGCCCTGCTGTGAAATTTGTGCACACAATGCAGTTCACAATAAACTGTGCCACGTGTTCTAATAAATTTGTCAAGAACCAATCTTCTACAATTGTTGCAGCAAGATTCTCTCTGTGCAGGGTTGTGAAGCTGCTTCAGCGGCACCGTAAATAATGCTAGAGGCAGAACTGGCTTTCCCTTGCTGTCCGGTCTCCATACAGCCTCAGTGGGGGATAAAGAACACCTCCATCTCTTTCATAAATCCTGCTCTTCTTGTAGTGCTCAAACTTGTAAATCAATGAACTGGACAATGGGTAACATAATAAAACCTTCCTGCCCCATCATACATCACCCTGACATTTGCTTAACACTTTCTATTTAAAAATCAGAAATATTTGGGAAATATGCCACCCTTTTGGCTTAAATGTCTGCGGCTTCGTTACCACAAGAAATCATGTCTACCCTCTAAAGCTGCAGAGCTTTATTACCTTATTGAGTTTACCCAGTAGAGATGCATGTTGCACTGGTGTGCCGTCTGTACAGAGGAAGCCCCTCCTTTTCCAATGTGACAATCCTGCGTGTATGAATGATGTCACATAAGCGGAGTCAGAGTACACTGTCACTTCAGCATCCTCATATCTCTGGATTGAGGCAATAAGCGCCACCAATTCTGCAGCCTGTGCTGAACAATGTGAAGGCAGTCTCACACTTGTCACCACTTCAAATCCACCACCTCTGTTTAGTTTTACTACTGCTGTTCCCATCATTTGGTCAATTCTTGAAGAAGCATCAATAACTAAGGTTTCCTCAATAGAGAGTTGTCTCTAACATGGGGAATTCCCCATATAATTCATTGTACATTGTGCAGTTGTGCATAATCCTCTTTCCCTACTGGTTCTGCTATGAATGTTACTGGATTCACTACTCTACATATAACAATTTTGATTGCTGGGTTTGAAATAATTACCTCATATCATGATGCTCTTTGCGTAATCAATGTACTTATGGATTTTTCTAAAAGGGCAAATAAGGAGTGCTCAACAAATAATGTCATCAAGCACCCCATGGTAATACTTGCAACTTTCTCAATTGTGAAAGCAGCAGCAGCTAATGCTTGTTCACAAGGATAATGTCCTTTCATCACTGGGTCCAAAATCCCACTATAATAAGACATTGGTTTATGTCCATTTCCTAATGTTGTTTTCTGCATAAGGACTGCTGTCATTACTTCTTCATTTGAGTGTGAGAATAGGAAACACTCTTTGTTATAGTCTGGAATTCCTAACACATGGGGCTGTACAAATTGCCCTTTTTAATTCTTCAAATCCTTCAGCCATCTCCTCTTTCCATGTAATCTTACACTTTCCTACCTGTACTTCCTTGAGTCCTTTTAAAAGTGATCGAATGTATGTACACTAATCAAAAACCTAGGCCCTCCAATAATTACATAGGCCTAGAAATTGTTGCATTTCCTGTGTTTTCATGATCACTTATGCTCTCTCAGGTGTCACTTTTCTCCTTTCTTGAGAGATTAACTGTCCTATGTACAGGACCTCTTCATGGCATCATTGCAATTTCTTCTTATCTACATTATATCCTTTCTCTGCTAATATGGTCATTAGTTGAACTGAGTATTTTCAGTACTTTTCTTTTGTCTCGCTGCACACTCATATATCATCCACATACTGAATTATTGTGCTCTCGAGTTGTACGTTACCCAGATCCATCTGGAAGACCCTATTAAAGATTGAGAGGGACTCACAGTACCCTTGAGGCAGTCTTGTATGTTTCCAGCCCTGAGTTCTATACGAAAATGAGATCATATCCATGAGTCCTCATGAAGGGGAATTGAGAAAAGGGCATTTCATTTTTTTAAACTATTACTGTAAATGACTTGGCTGTGGCTGGAATATTGTTAATATCATAGCTGGATTCAGAACCAGAAGAAACTCTGCTTCGACTATATTGTTTAGGGACAGAGATCCTGAATAAATCTCCAAGACCCCCCTTTGGATTTCTTCAGTGGGTACACAGCCATGTTGCATGGGGAGTCTGATGGTACCAATATTCCATGCTGCACTAAAGTGGAAATGGTTTCAAATATACCTTTGTCTGCTTCTCTGGACATGGGGTTTTGCTTGTGGCAAAATTGCCCCTGGCTTAAGCTTTATTTTTAACTACTCCTGCTCTGCTCAATAGGCATACATTATGTGGACTACTGGTTCACAAGATGCTTGGCACCTTTTCTAAATCTTCCTGGGAAAATTATGCTTTCTTTTTTACCAATGCCATTATCTGTGGTTGTCTATATTCTCTACTTTAGTCCAATAAGTGAGACTTGTGAAAAATACTAATTCATCATCTGAATAATCATCTCTAAACAATTCTTCATATGTCAAATCTGTTAATTTGTTTCCTTCACCAAGAGCTATTACTGCTATCCATCCTCTTCCCTCTTCATCCATCTCATGGACAGCCACCCTTTCCTCTCTTACCACTGTTGCTTCTAACTCTAGAGGAATAACTTGTCCTCCTTTGTATTTGTATTTTATTTATTTGTAAAGCACGCCTGGCCGAAAGGCATCTGGGCACATTTATTAGATTACAATGACATAATAAGCAAGGTGTCAACAACAGAGATTACCATAGTGAACATGAAGAGCAGAGGAAGCATACAAAATATATATAACATATATACAGAATCAGATTTCTTAGAAATAATTAGTGTATTTACAGTCATGGAACTAATCAGACAGAGTGTGAGCAAAGGAAATGGTGTGGGGGCTAGCCGACTGGTAGGGCCTGTAGAAGCTGGGTGGGTCTTGGGAAGAAAGCCAAGCTTTGGCCTTGCTCTTAAAGGCGTGGAATGAGGGTTCCGCTCTAAGTGGGTTAGGCAAAGAGTTCCAAAGTTTTGTGGCAAGGACTGGGACGCTAGCTCCACCTGCTTTCAGAAGTTTGAATCTTGGTAAGTAGAGACAGTGGGCCTGGGCAGCTCTTTGAGTGCGGTTAGAGGTGTGGTGTGTAAATAAGCTGGGCAGGTAGCTGGGCGCCTGGTTGGCAAAGCATTTATGCATCAGTGCAAGCGTTTTGAGGGAGACACTTTGGGCTACGGAAAGCCAGCGTAAGCCACGTCTGGTGTCGGAGATGTGTTGATTCCTAGGGATATTTAACGCCGCTCTGATGGCATTATTCTGGGTGACCTGAAGCTTGCTAAGGTTTTGTAGACTCATTCCTAGTTAGAGGGCATTACAGTAGTCGATTTGTGACATAATCAGGGTTCTGGCCAAGATGATGCAATTGGCAGTGGTGAGAAAATGGCGCCAAGCTGTGATGAATTTGCAGGTGTAGGCAGATGCTGCGATTACAGCATTCATTTGTCTGGTGGGCGATAGAGTGGTATCAAGATAGATGCCCAAAGTTTTAGTATCGTTGGAAACTTTAATGGTGTTGCCATCGATGACGAAGGATTTAAAGGATGGGTGAAGGCTGTTAAGTCTGTGATGAGAGCCCAGAATGAGGAGCTCTGTCTTCATCATTGAGACAAAGCTCATGTTGGGTCATCCAAGCCTGAATGACCGGGTATAAATTGTTTAAGGCTTTAGTGTCAGCTGTGTTGTCCCCAGAGATGGGGATGAGTATCTGGGTGTCATCGGCATAGTTTGTGTAAGTGACACCAAGATAATCAAGAATGTCGAAAAGTGGTTTCGTGAACACTTTGTAGAGTGTCGGTGAAATGCCCAATCCTTGGGGTACCCTGCATAGGACTGGTGCGGGTTCAGCAGAGGCAGATGGGGAGAAGACCCTCACAGATCTGTTGTCCAGGAAGGATCTGATCCATGTGGTGGCTTTATCTGAAAAGTGGGCATCAGATTTGAGAGGACGGCATAAGATTTGGTGGTTTACCAAGTCAAATGCTGCTGATAAATCAAGTAGTAGTAGCAAGGCCAGCTTAACGTTATCTTTCAGATCCTCAATTTGCGTTTTTAAGTCAATGAGGGCAGTTTCAGTTCCGTGTCTGGGAGGAAGCCTGATTGTCTGAGGCCGAAGAGTTTGTTAGATTCCAAATAGTCTTGGATCTGCAGATATGCTGCAGGGTCTCGGATTGTAAGCAGGAAAGGCACAGTGGTGATAGGACTGTAATTAGTAGGTATGCTGGCGTCCAGTGTGGGCTTTTTAAGAAGGGGGATAACCCATGCATCCTTCCGCTATAGTGTACGGTAAGTAACAAGGCCAGGGAAAGTGGCCACAAAATATATAGAGGTTGTCCTCCCCCTTTCTCTAATAATGTCAATTGCGTGAACGCTCCTTGTCTTCCAAGAGGGGCTAGTTTCGCCCGTTCATCTTCATCCTGATAACAACCTTAATCTGCTTACATACGAAGGGGATACATCCTGTGTGCTGTGCGGCCGTGCTGGTGGTTGTTCAGTGTATGGTGTTGGTTCTGGTGTTTCCTCTTTGGGTTCTTCTAAATCGGACCATTTTACCCCTCTTTCTATGCTCGGGTTTATCGAAAAACCACATGCTCCTTCTCTTTGCGCCCTTTCATTTTCCTCACTTTCTTTGTCTGACATAATTATACCCCAGCTTGTATGGCTGTCGTCCCCTTCTCCCTTTCCTCCTCATCAAGCTCTAGTCTGCTTGAGGACAGCGTTCTATGCTCATGTTATTATGTCATCCAATCTACCTTCTGTTTCCTTTGGTGGAGATCCTACGATACTCCCTTTAGTTTTATAACCATCCTTGTCCCTCATTTGCCTATGTCTGAATTCCTGGTATCCCTTGCAGCTCCCTGTGGGGCTTTTGTGACCCGCTCTCTTTTTCCCATCGTTCTTGTGCTTTAATTGGCAATATGCATCTATGAACCAAGTGATCTATTTTCTCATCTCCCTTTTCTCTTCTTCCTCTTGCCTTCTTTGCTCCCTACGTTCTTTCAAACTTTGTTTCTAATTAATCTTGTTTCTTCTCCTCTAATCTTTCTTTTGATTTTGTTTCTCATACCTTCTTCTTTCTTCCTTTCACTTCCTCTCTCTCTCTCTCCTTCTCCTCTTTGTATACTCTCTCTCGTTGCTTTTCCTTCTTATCCTGTTTCTCTCTTTCTACTCTTTCTCTTATCCCATTACTGCCCTTTCTGTCTAACTTGAATAATATCTGTCCTCCCATCCACTCGTTCTGTACTACTGTTACCGCCTTAGATTTGTCCTTCCCTTCTTTTTGTCTCTTAGCTTCTTCCTCTATCTGCCTGTCCCTTCTTTCGTCAAGGTGTTTATATTCACTGCGTGTTGACATGTCCTTACATTCTTTCATTTTATGTTCTTACATATTTTCCTCACTGTTATAAGCGGGGGGCTGGATTAACATACCCTGGCAACGCCTTTAGCTCCTTTAAAGGATAGAATCCCTGTTTCTCAGTATCTGTACTACTGTTTTCAGAAGAAGAAAGAAGAGCTGAGGGCGATTCACCCTCCGCTTTATGCTGATTAAGCATCCATTCCTTTTCGGGCAGGTCTTCCTTCTCGCTCTGGTACATTTTCTAAAACGGCTGACCTTTACTGTAACATTTTCCCTGTATTTGCAGCATGTAAATACGTTGTCATGTGTTGTAATGCCGTTCTTGATAATGAACCTTTCGGAGGGCATGGCATATACATTTTGTCAGCTGTGCCTCTCAACCATTCAGAATGGTACTTCCTAATCTTGGGTGTGTATCTCAGTCATGTCTTTCACAGGTGTAGCAGGGTTATGCCCCCCATGATGACAAGTTGTTTTTGAGTGTCAATACCTACGAGACATGTTATTCTCTTATTACTTTTATTCAGCTACACTACAATAATCGGCTCTGGGCAAGCACCATCAATCACCGCCCATTTCCAAAACACAATTTTTCAACCAATTTTTAAAAACAATAATATTCTCTTTATTGCTTCATTTATAGTGATTCTTTCAGTCCTGCTGTTTTATTATTAACACTCTAAGAATCTTCAATTATTTATTATTTTTAATCAACTTTTATCCTTCTCTGATTGGTGTCAATTGCTTGATAATAGAGTCGCTGAGCTGACAGGTGCTGGAAAACAGCATTGTGTGAGGAACAAAGAACATTTGTTTGGCTTGGGATCAAGGATGACACATCAAGAGGCAACTGCAAGGCAACGGGAGTCAAAGACGATAAACTACATATGCAGGACATCTTTCTCTTAGATTAAGTGAAGGAGAAACATTTGCAAGAGCCACGTATTGGACAATTAAAAATGCAGAAAGCATATTCAAGACAATCAAGTCTCCAGAGGACAAGAGGAGCAATAACACCCAGCTCAATTGAATTAAATAGCACTAAATAAAATTTTGAAATGAACAACTTCATGGTCCCTTCACATGTGGTGCAAGACTCGAAAACAAGGCCTATTCATTAAAGCTCTAATTGAAGATAGTAATGTACCTCCACTCCCTTAAAAGTCCCAAGGAGGAGAACAGTCATCAAGGTTAACTACAGAGAAGAAGTTTTGGTTTAGAGCCTATCCGATGAGAGATGGTAGGCTAATTGACCAAAGTGGGCAGTGGTCTGACGTTGTTCCCCGCATCTGTGTTTCATTTTGCTCACGTGCTGTTAACGAGCCAAATGTCCAAGGTAGGGAGAGAATGCCAACTAATCATGAGGGTCTATGGTTCAGTCTGCTATATAAATTGTTGCAAGGGCCAATCCGTTGCTGTTATTCTGCTATTCATCTGTATTATACATAATAAGATTCTATTCTAGCAATTATAGCAATTCTAGTCTCTCCCTTACAGGCTTCTTAGCTCACTATTATACGAAGACTGACATCCATCTTTCCATCGTGGCCGCTTTACCCACGTCATATTTTACCCTGCAGCAAGCTTTGCTTTATCTCATTTACCTTGCGTTTCTGCGTGAATACATCTGCTACTTCTTTTCTCATGTATCTTCTTAGTGTATGTGATTTCTTCATCTCTGCATACATGTTTCTCTTTTTACTTCAGTTACAGTATCATTTTTTAAGTATTCGCATATCGCTTCGGTGCATCTTAGTGTCTTCTCTTCATGATGTCACTTTGCTCTGGTCCAATTTCACTTATAGCTCCTCTACATTCATTGATGTATGTAGACATCCTTCCACCACGTGAGTGCAAGAGTACATTTAATAAGGTTATCTGAGTGCATAACATCTCTCAAATCTTCGATGTGGTATTGGGACGATACCTGGTGTCAAACATAGTGCTTTATTGCTGTTTTTCCAGTATGACAGAGGTGAGGAGGCGGGCTCCAGAGATAACGTACACATCTGTCTCTCTACACATGCCTTGGTTCTTTGTAGTGTAGGGTGCAACATGACCATCCATTCAACATAAAAAGCAGGAAGGAGAGGGGTTCACAGGAAATTGCTTTCCTCATAGATGCCATTTGATTTAAGTACAGCTCTGTAGTTTATGGGCCAAAGTCCTGGAAAGGCATGGCTGACGACTGCACTACCCGACCACATACAGACTTTTTGACAGGGCTGTACTTGGTGTGGAGGGCAGGGTGCCTGGCAAAATGTCTGCCAAAGCATCAAGGGAAGAGCGCATGGCAGCAGGGCTTTGGGTTAGTGTAGTCTCACATTCATCATGTGGTACCAGTCATTCTCCTGCACGTATGCAGATGGTGACCAGTTTTGTCTCTTCACTATTCTCTGCCGTGATGCTGCACTAAAGATTATTTGCTATGTTAAACAACACTAAGTTATTGTTACCTATGTGTTGTACTTTGCAACTATTTTTGAATATCAAATATACAATATGAATAGTGGTTACGTGTATTGTAGAATATATTTCATTTAGTTTAATCTCCGGGACCCTGCTATGCATATACGATGGCCCTTCTACATGTTGGGGATCCTCTTGTGCATTTTGCAGAATATTATTCATTTTGCAGAATATTTTTCATTTTATTTTTTCCTCCGACTATGATGCACAGGATAGGGGCGTGTACGCATTGGGGACTGCAGCTGTTGTTTTTTTTGTGCAGAATATGTCTCATTTTGTAGAATGTTTTTCACTTTTTTGCTACTCCCATCCTACTGATCATAGACAGCAGCCCTACTGCTTGTTGTGTGCAGTGGACCATTTTGTGCATTTTGCAGAATATTTTTCATTTGGCTGTATAGTCTTTATATTTTGTCCCACCAACCTTTCTGCGCATTTCTGAAAAGAGGGAGGAGTGTAGTTTTGGGTTTGTGGCTGTTGTTGTCCATTGTGCAGATTTTGTTTAATTCTATTTATCCTGCCACGCCTAGTGCGCACGTACAGAAATATTGATGGGTTACTTTGGCCTTAAAAAGTGAGTTAGTTCCAGTATGATTGTACATGGTTTCTTGCAAAGGCACCCGGGTACGTTTAATCTGGAGGAGAGGACCCACCATCTTAAAGGCCAGCACTGGGATACAGGGAAAGACGATGGTCTGGTGGTTAAGGTGTGGTATATGTAATAGGCAAGTTATGTAAAGTGAGCTCTAAGCGGGTCTGCAGTAGTACATGTGGGGATGCTACCGGGCACAAGCATGTAGCTAGCATGGGCATACTTTTAGGGGGGACAAGGGTATTTGTCCCCCCCAACTTTTGCGGAACACCATTTTGTCCCACTCATTTGGCAGGGGCTCCTTTCATTTAGATGGCATGTCCCCCCCCCCCCAACATTTTAGCAACGTCACTCCACTGGTAGCTAGTGTGCAGAGAGGTCTGTATATTTAGTGGGGAGGTGGCAGTAGATAGAAAGGCGAGTAGGTTAGTAGAGACCGACAGATGTCCACAGAATGGCCGAGGACAGCAGAAAATGACAGCTCAACAGCGAAACATGCGCTAACAAATGCGTACAGGCACTCACGTAGAGAATTGCGCACTGGCAACAATTCAGTAAATCAGCACAGTAGTTGCTGCGGAAATGCAGAACAATGACTTACCTTTCCTTTGTGGACTTTTGCAAGTGTGGATTCTGGTTTAGGCCTCTCCTCTCCTAATACTGGAGAAGACATGGTGCCTCACTATGAGTTTGGCAGAATTATCTGTGGTAATTCTGGTAAAAGCTGTTCTCCATTAAACAAACTCACCACCGCGGAAATTGGGATGAATACTCCATATTCTGATTGTTGTTATTTCCCATTGTGGAGTGCAATCAGACTCCATTGGGGATTGGAGGTGTTATGTTGACATCGCCATGGTAATGGGGGGGTGGGTTGAGGACAAAGGAAGTGACTCGGGGAGAAAGGGAGCTGACAGGGGAGTAGGGGAGGGACAGTTCAGTTGATGCTTGTGTTAAATAAAAGGAAGACGTACGTTGCAATCCTCCGTGTCTGACCATTTGTGCACGTGTGTTACGTGCAGCGCCACGCAACGGCACTGGCGACGAGGTGGGTAACCTCCTGCAGAGCACACACAGACCGGAGTGCGAGGCAAGGGCGTGTGCAAGGCAGCACAACGGCCCATTGCCCACACGAGGATCAATGGACACCGCCCCAGCCGCATGCACCGGAGCGCATGTAGAACATCAGAGGCTCGCTGGGAAGGAGTCGTCACAAGCCGCAGCTCTGGAATGATCCAATCGTTCCATCCCGTGCGGCGGTGGTGAATGAATGCTGGGCAGAAGAGGACTCCAGGTAGCAGGCACGTGCCCAGAAGAAGAGGAAACAATCTACCATACGGTAGGCCGTGGCAACAGGCCCACTAGAAGAGGACATCTGAGCAAGGACCCAGCCCCACGTGAACACTGACAAACAGATGGTGCTCGTGCCCGGAGAGGCGGCCATCTTAAGGGACGGGGAGAGCAGACACAGATCTCGCAGATGGAGTGACGTGGAGGGCTGGAAGCTCTACAGGAAGTGGTGCTCGTGCCCCAGAGGTGGCCACGCCCTATAAGGCCAAGGGATAAGATAAAAGAAAGACCAGGAGGTCGGGATGTCTGGTCAGGACAAAGATCAAGGGGCACACGCCAAGAACAAGGACCCCTGGCGGCAGACCAAGTCCCATATAGACTGCCCGACACGCTGGCAGCTCAGATGCCAGGGGCATTTGACATCACCGACACCAGCAACATGGGCCCCAGATGGAGCAAGTGGATCAGGGATTTCGACCTATATATGGAAGCCACCAGGCCCATAGAAGATGCTCGCCCAAAATGTTTACTGAAGTTGGCAGTGGGTTCTGCTACCCGAGATATCATTGATGAAATGGCCCTCAATTCCATCAACTCTATTCAAGACCAGAAGGATGCACTAGCAACATACTTCACCCCCCACACCAATGTGGACTACGAAAGACACCTATTCCACAGCACCAAACAGAAAGGTTAGACTTAGGATGCCTATGTCATGCGGTTGCGCACAAAGATGAAACATTGTGACTTTGCAAATTATTCCAACACAGAAGCATTAAGGTCCCAAATTATCGCAGGGTGTGAATCTCAGACATTCAGGCGGAAGTTATTCCAAAAACAAAGCACCCTCGAGGTTACCTGGAGGTAACCCTCGCGTTAGCCCGTGCTGAAAGGGCCATAGACTCTCAGGTGGAGAGTTTCAACAATCCCACAACAGGAGAAAGCATCCACAGACTACAACCCGAAAGAAGATCAGAAGGACTATTTTGTTACAAGTGCGGATTTGGGTGTCCCCATGAAGGAGTTTGTCCCGCCATCGGTCAACGGTGTGCCACATGTGGTGAGGAAGGCCATTTCAAGTCGGTGTGTAGACTCTTTAGAGACAAAGGAAAGGATTGCATCAGAGAAACACCCCCCAGACATAATGCAAGACCCCACCCGCCTCCAGGGAGCCACCCTGGTGCCTCATCTCAAGGACCATCTCCTCAGGCGAACCCAGACCCTCGAGAGCAGGATTCAGGGGATGATAAACAAAGAAGAGAGAGGAGAGATAGGAGAAGATATGTAATGAGAGCGAGACCGGAGCGACGATCAAGACGCCATGTACGATATCTGGTGCAGCAATCACCATCAGACTCAGATCTTAGCTCCTCGGGAAGCGACCAGAAGAAGAAGGCCTATGTCTATGCTCTAGGAAATCCCACCGCACACACTCCCACTTTAATCATTAAATTAAACAAGCAACTCACTGAATTCCTGATTGATACGTGCACCACAGTGAATGTCATCAGCGAAGGCATCTTCAAGGAACTTCCTACAAGACAAAAATTGAACCCCGCCCTGGTAGACATATATGCTTACAGCGCGAAAGCACCCCTCAAGTGCCTGGGACAATTTAAGGGCACATGTAGATACAAACCGCATGAGAAAAGAATACTGGTTCACGTCCTGGCTACTGAAACAGACAGTGGATGCGTCCTAAGCTTCAAAGCAGTGGCCAACTTGGGACTTATACACATCCTTTACAATATCATAGTCCACAAGTACATTGACCCTGTGGAAATGATCTCCAACCTATATCCCGCATCTTCCAGGGCATCGGAAAACTGAAGAACAGACCCACCAAATTACACATCGACGAGTCCATACGCCCAGTGGCCCAACACTACCGAGGAATCCCAATTAACATCCAGAGAAAAGTGGAGGACGAACTACACAAGCTGCTCGAACAAGACATTATTGAGCCGGCCACTGGCCCCACCACATGGGTATCCCTGATAGTACCAGTTCTTAAGAAAGGATCACAAGTCATCAGGCTCTGTGTGGACATGAGGCGCCCGAACCAAGCGATACAGAGGGTGAGACACCTAGCCCCCCGAATCACTGATATGATTTATCTCCTGAATGGGGCCAAAGTGTTCTGGAAACTGGACTTACAGAAAGGATATCACCAACTGGTACTGAGCCCCGAAAGCCGGAACATAACCACGTTCGTTACTCATCCAGGCCTTTTCCGTTACAAAAGGCTAAGCTTCAGGGTATCCTCGGCCGCAGAAATCTTTCAGGCCGATGTGCACAATGTGATCAAGCATATGCCTCAATTACAGCGACAACATCCTGGACTTCGGCACTGACATCAGCAAACACAATGAGGTCCTAATGAAAGTGGGCAAGGCCTTAGAAGCACGCAACCTCACTCTAAATCGCGACAAATGCGAATTTCGCAAGAGCACACTGAAATTCTTCGGACACATATTTTCGGAAGCAGGCATGTCTCCGGACCTCGACAAAGTGGCCGCGCTGAAGGACACGGCACCCCTGGCAATTGTCCCAGAACTACGCTCGTTCCTAGGGCTCACGAGCTACTGCACTTGATACATCAAAGATTTTGCGACAGTGAGCGCCTCTGAGACTGTTAACCAGGCAAGATGCCACCTTCCAATGGCCAGACAAGTGCCAAAAGGCATTCAAAGCTATCAGGGAAAGGGTCGCCAAAGCTTAGAACATGTTCTACTATGACCCGAGTCTTCAGACAGAGCTAACAGTGGATGCCAGCCAGATAGGGCTAGGGGCTATACTGGCCCAGGTGGACCCAAAGGACCCCTCGCAAACACACATTGTCGCATATGCCAGCCGGAGCCTATCGACCACAAAACAGGCCTACTCCCAGGCAGAGAAGGAAGGCCTCGCTGTGGTCTGGGCGTGCAAACATTTCCACCTTTTCTTATATGGCAAACCATCAAGGGTAGTCACTGATGACCAGGCGCTGCTGTTTCTGTATGGAAACCCCCAAGCAAAAATGGCACCTCTGATAGCCCGGTGGGGGTTACGATTGCAAGACTACGCCTTCGAAATTGTGCACTGATCAGGAAAAGGTGACAACCCGGCAGACTTCCTATCCAGAAGACCCCGGCAGGGGTGTATACCAGAACCCTCAGTGGCGGGCAGGTATCTCAGGTACCTTATACATCAATCCACCCCAGCTGGGATAGACATTGGGATGACCGCCCAAGAAACAGAAAATGGCACGGCGTGTCAAATCATTTGCAAAGGTCTTCAGTCTGGCTTGTGGAGGAGAGCCCACTAAAAGGGAAGAGCCGCCGGAGACCCGATACAAACAGAGGTGGAACGGCTCATGCAGGTGCGGGACGAACTAGCACTCTCGAATGACCATCTCCTGATCAAAGACCATAAACTAGTAATGCCCCTGGCCTCTCATGAGTTGGCTCATGAGAGTCACTGAGGGATGGTGTCAACCAAATTCATGCTGTGCCAGAAGGTCTGGTTTCCCAACATGGACTCCATGGTAGATGAAACCCTGAAGACGTGCCCCACCTGCAACTTCATCACGCCAAACCGGCACCCGGAACCATTGCGGACATGCTGGAGGCATTTTGTTCTCTTTCCCACCAAAGTAGGAATTTGGCAGGGAAAGTGGTAAAAATAGCAGTAATTGTGTCAGCAGGCAGAAAAGAGATGGCCGTATCCAGAAAAAGATTGCCTGCTCCAGACAGCAATAGAATCCCATGTCTTTCTAATATTGCCAGATCGATCGCTTCAGAACTCTTGCCAAGTGAACTGAAGTTACTAATATTGTTCCGCTACTCCAACAGCTGCTGCCTTGTTTGTATCAGACTCAAGCATGCAGGCAGTTGCAGGAGAGTTTGCCAATAGAAATTGTGTGACAAGGGCAATGGAAGAGGTATGTTCTGACTTCCTTCAAGCCCCTGGCGGGGGATAATACTGCAACATCTGGACAAGCCATGCAGCTTTGCAACTACTAAAGCAGAGGTTTAACGCAGTATAACGCCTTCTAATTTAATGTGATATAACATACAATAATCCCTGTAATCTGAGAAAAATGAGAATGTGGCACTTTATGGCCTAACGCACTAACGGTTTATTGAGAGGCCACCCTCAACACAGGGAGTTTCTTCCCTCAAGGAGTCACACAACAAACTGTTTAATGGATTCTTTGTTCAGTCCTATTTCAGACTCCTATCATGCCGCTTGGATGCCTCCCCATGTGCCACCAGTGAGGCAAGAACCAGGCCGGTGTACAGAAAATATATTTATATTTATTTGGCTTACAGGTAATAGAGTTTGCACTAAAACTACACACACCACCTTCTATGTGGCTCACAACTTAACTTCTTTCTACATAAATATATCACACAAGTTGGTTGGAAAAAGTAAAATCACAATACTTTATACAGATCTAAATTCAAGGAATAATCCACACTGGTCAATGAACAAAAATAATTTACATATGCAGTGCTGTGCAATTTCGATTTTCCTATGCGCTTCAAAAGGCTAGCAGTTTGGCTTACAATGTTAGATACATCAGTTCTCACTTTTGCAAGCACCTCTCCCCCAGTCCCAAAAACCCCAGCATCAATTATGTGCAGTACCTTGCTATTCAGAGGCCAGGTCCAGGGTGTGGGGACAGTTTTAGAAGTTTGTTTTTCAGACCCCCCTCACTTAAAGGCCTGTGTTGGGGAAGTTGGACGGTAAAAATTGGGATGATTTAGACATTTTAGATTTTCAGACCGCCATCCACTTAGAGACCTGTGTTGGGGAAGTTGGCAGTTTAGGGATTGCTCTAGTTTAGGGACAGGGAAACCCATCTTCCTTAAACAAGGCAGGGTCAACAGGACGAATAGGATTACCCAATTAAATTACAGGCTATGGTTGTCAGCTTACACAGGGAATGAACGTGCCATGGCGCACTGTACATAGTGAATCTTGATACTAAATCCAATAGCAGCTTATTAGTTTATTATATTCTCAACTGGGAGTACGTTCCGAAATACATTGGACAGTTTATGGGTATCCCCTTGGTCTGGGATTACTTCAAATTTAAAACAAACCCAGAAAAGACTTTGTAAATTGTGGGTGCCTGGAATGATATTCCAAGGCCTCTACAATTCTGCCGGTTGTGTGGCACTTACCAACTCGAGTCTGCCAAACATCTGTTAACTGGCTGCAAAGCTCTGGAAGTACTGAGGCTTAGGGCCTTTATGGCAGCAGGCTTGGGCAGCATTAATGATGGGGAGGCCCTTTGGGCGATGATTATGGCGGGTAACCATGAACCCTGTATTATCTTTTTTACAATATTTTGGAAAAATGTTATGTGCACCTTGGAGGATTGCAACTTGTACTGATCTGTTGAGGGTTTGGATTGGATTGGATGTTCTTTGTGGGATTGGTCTGAGTAGGGCACATTGACATCTGGCGAACTGATTTTAATATGTGTTCATTGATTGTGGAGATGATTATGTGTAGATTATGGATTACATTTTAATAGAGATTCAGGGGGTTTGATGGGCACTATGGATATGTTGAGATATAAGGCTCATAGAACTATTGGAACTATGAACTATGCAAATGTTTTTATGCATTTGTATTTATAAGTGATGAATGGTAAAAGGTTCAATAAACTAAATACCAAATAAAAAAAAATGTTTTTAAATGTTAACAAAAAATCACCCGGGTGTTTTGCTAAATGGGAATCAAATGAATATTCAGTCAAATAGGCTAAGGATCTACACAGTTTGCATCACATGCCCCCCCCACTAATGGAGAACAACCCACCAATGAAAGAGAATGGGTTAATTGAATAGCTCCCCCATTGACTTTTTGTTGGACAGTCTACTTAATTTTGGAAATCTCTGGGCTTAGTACTCGGGGACTGAGCAGCTTCGCTTGTAGGGAAAAAAACAGGATTCTAGCCAGCACTTCAGTCTGGACCGCACAGCACTTCTCTCTCTCTCTGGGTCCAGTGAAAAATCACAGCCTCTGCTTTTCTAATATCCCCGGCAATATTTCCACCCAGATGAAACTTCTGCTCATCTCCTTTGGTAATTTTGAGCAGCTGTCCCTCTTTGTAATCTTTTTGCAACTCTTTTGTTGTTAATTTTTAGCAGCTCTGCCCTTTTCTCATAGTGCATTCACTTTATATATCAGTGATGACACTATCAAGATTTCAATATGGCCAGTGTCCTGCAAGAATTCTTGCACCTTTGATTGCGAGAATTTCCATTTCCTTCCCACTCTCCCCCTCACTTCCTTATCTATATCTTAGCTCGTGCACTATCTGAAATGTCGTCAGGCCGAGTACGAGAGTTAATTCAACATCCTTACTGTTCATGGCCTGTAAGAATGTCATTGTTTTTTCCCTTGCCTTGAAGCGCTTTGAAACACATTGTGTATAGGCGCTATTTAAATAAACATATATCATATCATATATAATTGATCCTTCATATTTCTCTCCAACCCCCAAACCCATCCCCTGTGTAAGGATTGGTTCAGGAGTCTAGAACAGAAATATTGCAACTCCCATTTGAAATTCCCTTTTTTAATGTCAACTTTAGTCAAAAAGTAGTTATATGACAAAACTTTGTAATTTACTAGTAACTGGCATAATATATATATATTCCGCTTTAGCTAATCATGGGGGATTAGATAAAATGATAGCTGAGTGTGTGGCAATTATTTACCATATATACAAAAAGCATAATAGTTGTGAACATACAACTTAATCTCCAAATACCTAATTGTACCCTCCACCAGCTGTATGGAAGGCATGGTATCAAACAGTAAGACAGACACAAGTAATCACAGTTCAAGGGTGTTTATTAAATTTCAATTGGGGTTGAAAAACGCCTATCTATTTCTAAATCTAAAGATGAGAGAAAGCTACGACCATCAAATAATAACACAGTCCTAGTAGAGTCTGTCAAAATAAAAGGGCCTATACTAATAAACCTACTGCCATTCCTTACTTCTAAATACAAAATGTGTGGGAAACAAAATTATGCAAAAGTGTTCAAGAAATAATATGTCAGGATATTCAAGCCGTTGGCTTCCCTTCCCCACATTTTCAGCACAGGACAAAGCAGCACACTCAAGCTTAGCACAGTCTCGGGCTTCTCTAGCACGAGGATGCAGTTCAAACCCTCAACATCAGGGCCTTCTGTGCCAAAGTCCCTTTGCCATTCAAAGTCTCTTATTTCAGAGGACCTGATGCAAAACGACAAACATTAAAGTTCTTTCCTTTTTAGGATTTCACATACAACTTCTCTGGTGATATTCTATTCACCCCGGGTCCCCCTCTGCTGGGCTAAGACCCACTTTAACACACAAGCTTCAATTGGTCTCCCTCCGCCAGGCTCGGACCACATTCATTTACTTTTCTTAAATTTCTTTACTTTATCAAAATCGAAGATATTCGACTGTGCGCAGGATTTTGCGTGACCCGTCGCAGGACCAATTTGACTCACAATTACTCATTCTATTCTTGATATAGCCTTTTTCTCAGTTTCACTTTTGCCACTTCTCAACTGGATACCTTACAGAGACCCTCGATTGAGCACCCACGTGGTGCCGGACCACTCTGTCATAGATAGTATAGCTTGCATTTAAAGTTCAATCACTTATCAGCAGTTCAACTTTACTTGCGACTCTTATCACATGAGTTTTAACAAAGTTTGTTCCAGCACTCGCCATACAATGTTGTTGCTTGCAACCTTGGCTTCAACACAGACTGGTCTTGTATCAGTCTCCCCAACTCAACGGCTGCGTTGATTTAATTGACTCTGCTTTGACCTTGGAGCCAAGGATGTTACCAAGGCGGCTGACGCTTCGCCCCTCCTTGATTACTGACGTGGGGGGGGCGTGGGGTATCTCCGACACACAATGCAGGATTCTTCAGCCTGGTTTCCTGGTCTTACACTTTCAATTCTTGAGGTTTCTGGAAAGTAACGGTTTCTTGTCGAAGGGGTCAAGGGAAATCCCTCCTTGCGATCCCCTTCTGTTTTGCCGTCTGTCTTGTCTCATTCAGCTGACATCTCAAAACTGCTGTTTCCCTGTGTGCTTTGCCTCGCTCAGAGTGTGCTCTTGTGTTCTGCCTTTTATCCATGTGGGGAAGTTTAATGGAGGTCAAGGGTGAGTAATTATCAGTAATTGCCTGACCTCACCTGACCAATGCATTGAGACATGCCAGGTACACGGCTCGGGTTTTAGTCTGTTTTCTCCCATAGCGGGCCGTCCGTGTGAAAGTGTTTGTGTTCTGAAAGGGGGGGTAGAGTTCCTAAATATCCCATCTGTTAGGATGGGGTAAAGGTGTTACAGGGACAGGGATACCGCATCTCACCATCCGGCGTCCCACTCCCAGAAGACCCCTCATGCAGTTGATCCTCCCACACTGGTCCACCCCCAGGAACTGGATACAAAAGCAATGGCCCTGTTCTGATCACCTGTATGACAGATCCTCAGGGACTAATGGGTGAGGTACCTTCTGGATTCTCTCACAGCTCACCAATTCTTGAATTCAGTAGATTTTCAGAGCAGCCCGAAACACGTTTTCGCTTGCCATTGTAATTCCCCAAGTCACATGTGGATACATTTTATTTCAATAAAATTGCCTTGTATCTATTTAAAAAATGACACATAAATGAATGTAATGTGGCTTGTGGTTGCTGAGAAAAGGCATCAGTTGCGATAGTCCATTTAAACTAATGGGAAATCGTCATATGTATGCAAATCTTAGCTCTCCTTTATTCAGGCCAGTTGACATTCTTGGCAAGCATGGACTGTGTTTATGAGCCTCATTTTATTTTAATTTGGTGGGCTGCAGTTCCGTAAATAGATGGGATGCATCAGCTACACAGAGATCTCCCTCTGCAGATAATGAGCCAGGCCGGCCCTGTGATGTCACGAGGCCATGCTGACATTGGGCATTTGGTCCTGTTATCTAAATCTGACCACCATTTCAATATGAAAACTTTTTTTTTTAAGAGTTCAGCTTCCCTTGATAGCAGCTCCAGTTTAGAATGCTCCTCCCTACATTCCAGTCATGTGCTGGCTAGGCAATTTGTCCTGCAAATAAATGAGACTTCAGAGACAACAGACCTGGCCATGGGGGAAGTTTGCTTTGAATGCCATTAAGAGCGGGGCCACACTTTATTGTAGTTGTAAATAGCTGGGATGCAAGAGCCAGGCTTGCAGTGGGGGAAGCCAATTGTGAATTCTGCCCAAGACCCACAGATTGTCATTTTCTGAATGAATTCACAAATTGCATTTTCTAACATCTTCAACCTTCATTCTTTGAAATACTGTGTGCTTTACTGATCATGGTTCACTTTCCTTTTGCATCGGGGATTTCTTCTTTCTTTTCACACAGCACTGGTTTTTAAATATGACAGATGAAAGTACAGGGCTGTTTATTTCAGTCATTAATAAAATATACTTTTAATGATCTGTTATTCATTTTTATGCTGAAAAGTGGGTCTGAGTTGTCATAGTGCCCGGGTGGCAGTTTCAGTGAAAATTCTGCATTAATGTTTTAGCCAGCACGGTGCTGTGACTTTTCAATCTGCACTCCGATTAAATTTTTTCCAGCTTTCTCTGGATTTCAACTGTAGCAAGAGACCCACATAGTCTGCCTTAATAGGCACATTTTCAGTATGAAGGTTTTTGAAGGCTGGCAGGTAATCTTTCCAGTGAGCCCTTCAATTCTGTTTGTTTAGGGCATTTGATTAGACCCCACTACCCTTCCTGGTTCCTCCATGAATCTTTTGTGGAAAAGGGCACAGGGCCCGACTGGGGTTTTCATCCGAAGTCCTTTTTTTTTCTTATATACATATTTTTTCTGTTTTAGTCCATCCAGCTCAATTTCCGGCCCACAGGGTTGGGCACTCCAGCCTTCACTTCCATCTTTGGATTGGGAGGTGTAGGACAGACCCCCTTCCTTCCTTCTTATTGGGGTCCCTGGGGCCCTCCCCGGTCCCCCCTCCAGCTCCCAGGCTGTAAGTGAAGGTAGTTAGTTATCTAGATATAGAAAGAAAAGAAGGTTTCAGCACTTTTTACACAACATATTTCCCCAGAAGATGTACATTTCATTTGAGAGAAAACTATACATAAAAATAAATATAACCATTCAAAACATCCATTTGAGAGAAAAAAACAAAACATACTTTTTCATCAACATTTCCCAAAAATATTTAATTAAACTACTCACCTGTTATAAGTCTCCATCTGAGGTTTGCACCCTTTCCTTTCATTCCTTGGATGGTTTCTCTGCTCAACTTTCATATAGCTCCTCAATCAATCGTGAAGCTTGTCGGGATGACAGCTTTTCAACTGATTGATGTGAACCAATTTTTCTTCTCTGTTCTCCTTTTAGGATGCAGGTCTTGTAGGCAACAGGTGATATTTTATCTGCAATGCCAAAGGCACCACAACAAGACGGAAGACATTTCTGCTCCTTGGTCTGATTCCTTTGAAAATTGTACAGTGCGAAAAAACAGAGGGTATTTCACAACCTAGTCTCTGGGGATCCTGTACTCAGGGCCAGAGAAAGGCTCCCGACCCTGGGTGTGGGCAAGCAAGGGAGGATCCCCTTGGTAGGGGCTCCTCAGGGAATAGGGGAGTAGCACCGGATGGTGGGTCATGGTATCCCCCTTCTTCCACAACCCATCTAACCCCTATCCCTGCTTAATTTATGGGAAACTACAGCTCCCATAATTCCTCCCCACTTCACATTTGCAACACTACTGAGCTGAGGAAGATGAGGAATGAGGCCAGGAGGATTACCTCTACCGACTTGCAATGGCTCTGTCCCTTTAATGAGACCAGGCAGAGTCAAACAGGTAATCCTAACTATACACACCTGCCACTTGTTAGCACTGCCTGTCAGGATAAAAGGCAGCATGCACAAGCATAGTCTGAGGGTGGCTAGCTCTTACGGGGGCTGATGCGAACTAGGCTATGAAAGTTGGAAGGCAAGGGAATAATCGGCATATGTGAAGAACAACAGAGGACCGGATGAGAATTCCACACTTTTGGGAAGCCGTAAGCGTTCAAAGACAGAAACCGAGTGAGCAAAAAGGAGAAACTTTCAAGATGCTTCAAAACAACCCGCTACCCTGCCGGGTGAATGACAGAGTTGGGGATGAGCAGAGGAGGCATTGGTAACAACTTTGACTGCTGCATGAAAGGCATTGAAGACAGAAGCCCAATTAAAACAACCTGTGAGTTATTGAAGGCAATAAAAGCACGGTTTGTATTAAAAGCAAAAGTAACAGTAACCAAATGTTGAAGGTTGCACATGTGCCGATAAAACACGTAAATGTAAAGAACAATTGTTGGATTGTGAAGGAAGTATGCAAAGTAACAGGCAGAATCACACATTCAAAAGTCTCTGTGAAATGTTCTGAGTTGAGTGTATTAAAACAGGAACCCCAGGGCAAGAAAGTAACTGCTATCCAGAACGAAAGTTGAATACGTGAAAAGCAAAGTATGTGAACTCTGAATCTGCCGAGAGGGCAAAGTACATGAACATTGAAAGAGGCCAGAAGGGCAAAGTAAAGAGAATAAGAAACTAGAGGTACCAAGAGGCATTTGTATTGCAAGATGAGGAAGATTGTTGATTGTTGAATTGTTTAAAGAGAGGTCAAAGTGGTCATGCATAGGTCTACGTAAAATCCTTGTCATTTCAAAAGTCTTTGACAGTAAAAAGATATAAAGACAAAACGTGGTAAGGGAACCCTCACAAAAAGACAAACAGATTCGAGCCCGGCGGAGGGAAGCCAAACTGTGCCACCCCCCTATCCTTTTTAAGAAACTTTCGAGACCCTGTGCGGCTGAACATGGGGAATGGAGTTGTTACTTAAGCCATTCTGACATTTCTTTTTAAGACACAATTTTTTCCTTTTGTATTCCCTTAACACATTTGTCATTTAAGACGGAGGGCAAGGTTCTTTTTTTTTTGGTAGAGTGAAAGTTAAGTGTGAAGAAAGGTGGGGAAGGGAACCCTCACAAAGAGAGAGACAGGCTGAAGCCCGGCAGAGGGATGCCTGTGCTGAACAGTGATAAAATGAAAAGGTGAATGTGAAAAGAGAGACACGCTCGAGCCCGGTGGAGGGAAGCCTGTGTTGAATTGTGGCAAAGTAAAAGTCAACAATAGAACTGTGTATTTATGACAAGGCAGACAAAGCCTAAGGGATTGATTGAACTGCCAAAAGCTTGAAGCCCAAGCCTGAACTGTTGAATTGTACTAGTAAGCCAAAGTGTGAAAGAACTGTACCATCCCCCCTATCCCTTTTTTTTTTTTAAACATGTTTATTTTTGGTCGAAACACAGGAGAATCATACATTACAGATTATTAACTCAACATCAATTGTCCAGCCCATTAGTCCCCTTTCTTTAAGCTAACTCTCCTCCCTTTAACCCTCAGTCTAGATCCAGCTCTCGCTCCTCCGCCCGCCGCACCATGTCCGTGCTTTCAGATGATAGAGCGTTTGCCACCGAGCGTGGCTTATATGTTAGGGCCGGATAACTCCTGTCGTAGTCTATCAATGGAGCCCAAATGTTTGTGAAGCGGTGAAGGAGGCCTCTGCTTGCCGCCGTAATTTTCTCCGCTATGAATATGTCCCATATTTTCAGCCACCATAGGATCACCAGGGGGCCTTCCGGAGATTTCCATGTTCGGGCCACCGTGATTTTGGCGGCTAGCAGTAGGTGAGTTAGGAGGGCAGCCGCTCTGCTAGATCTTGGATATATGCCGGAGATCGGGGCTCCTAATAGGATTGGTTTTGGCTCCTGGGGTAATGTTATCTTTGTTATGTCCTTTATGGCCAGGATGCATTGGGACCAGAAGTTTTCAACCAACGGGCATGACCACCAGATATGTATGAATGACCCCGGATGGCCACATTGGCGCCAACATCAGGGATCTAAGGCTTGGTTAATGTGATGTAGCCGGAGCGGCGGGTAGTACCATCTTAGAAGTAGCTTATGGGCGCACTCTCGGTTAGTGATGCAATAGGAGGAGGACTGAGTGCGTGTCCAGATGTCTATCCACGTCTGGTCTTCTATTGGATGTCCTAGGTCCGCTTCCCATTGGGCCATGTACGTTGTTCTGGCCACGAGGGCATTTGTCTGCAACAGTTTGTAGAACGTTGAGATTCGTCCTCTGTGTGGGGGATCTGCAATTGTCAGCTCTGTGGGGTCCAGGTCTCGTGTCGCTGCAGTGCGAGTAGATGGATGAGTGCACCAATGGCGTAATTGCGCATATGAGAATCTATCCATTTCCCTTAAGCTAAAGGAGCTCTTGCATTGTTCGAAGGTGAGTGGTCTATCCCCCTCGTAGAGCTGACCTAAAGTGCTCAGGCCTCCAGTGATCCAGTTCTTAAAGTTCGCTGGGTGGGCTCCTGGCGAGAATGTTGGGTTATGAAATATTGGGGCCGGTGGGCTCAGGTCTCGGGGGATACCCCTCTGCTTACAAGTCCACTCCCAAGCTTTCAGGGTATGTTTGGTGGAGGATAGCATGGTCGGCCATGTTCTCCGTGAGGCTGGGGGAAGATGTAGGAGGAAGCGGAGAGGGAGGGGTAAGCGGGATTGCTCAAACTCTGCCCATCGTGGTCGGTTCGAGCTGATAATCCAAGCTTGAGTGCGGGCTAATTGTGCCGCTATCTGATACTTCTGGAGATCCGGGATCCTTAGGCCTCTTAGGTTGGCATTGGTCAGCATAGTTCTCAGTGGGATCCTTGCTTGTTTCCCCCTCCAAATAAATTGCATAATCTTCTTCTGGAGGCGCTGAAGCGGGGGCCGGGGAATCATAATTGGGAGGGCTGAGCAAGCGTATAGAAGCCGTGGGAGGAGGTTCATTTTACACGCCGATATGCGCCCTAACAGCGATATCTCCTGTGGGAGCCAGCGATCCACATCCTCCTCAACGGTCTTGAATAACGTCTGAAAGTTCGTCCGATAGGTGTCTTCCAGGCGGGCTGGAATCTGGACACCCAGATAGGGTATCGCCTTTTCTGACAATTGGATCGAACAGAGGTTCTGAAGGACGTTTTATCATGCGGGTCCATTCGGACCCCTAGGGCTGATGATTTCGTAAAGTTTATGGCAAATCCCGACACCTTGCCAAAGGGGTGAATTTCTGCCAGGGAGGACCTCAACGATTGGGCGCTATCCGTTATGGTTAGCATTACGTTGTCCGCGTACAACGCTATCTTATGTTGGGAGGGGCCTACTTGGAGGCCTTTGATTCTGGGGTTAAGGCGGATTCTTTAGGCCACGGGTTCCATGAACAGAGCGAACAGCAAGGGGGATAGGGGACATCCTTGCCTGGTTCCACTTGATAGGGGTATCGGGTTAGATAGAAGCCCATTGACTCGAAGCAAGGTTTTCGGAGATTGATAGTTTGCTAGGATGTATTTCTGGAAAGTAGGACCAAAGTGGAAGGACTCTAGGGTGAGCCGGAGAAACGACCAGTCCACCTTGTCGAAAGCCTTGGCCGCATCCAAGGCCAGCACTGCCAATTTTTGTAAGTCGCGCTGTGTAATTTCAATTAAGTTCAGGACTCTGCGTATGTTATCTACTGCGACTCTGTTCATAATAAACCCCGTCTGGTCTGGGTCGATGATGTCTGGGAGCACTTTCGCTAATCGGTTAGCCAAGACTTTCGAATATATGTTCGCATCCACGTTTAGTAGGTAGATTGGTCTATACGCTGTGACGTCTCTTGGGTCTTTTCCTGGTTTTAAAGCGAGAACAGTAATCGACTCTTGCATTGTCGGCGTGATTGTTCCAGAAAGAGCAAAAGAGTTGAAAAGCGTCGTCAGCGGGGCTACCGGCTGGGGGCGGGGCATTTTGTAAAAGCGGGTCGAGAACCCGTCCGGGCCCGGGGCCCTTGGCTTTAGGCTCTTGATAACATTGTCGACCTCTTCGGTGGTTATCGGGGTCTCTAGCTCATCTCTGGTCTTGAGGGAGACCCGGGGAAGGGCCGCGTTCCGAAGATATAATTGTTGGTCTTCAAGGGATCTCGGGGACGCCGTCATCGTATCCGTGAGATGGGCTTCTGCAATATTCAGTTTATCTTCTTCCGCAAACTGGACACTTCCCTGAGGATCACAAAGGCCTAAAATAGCATTCTTCTTCCTAACCTTCGCCAGCTTTTCCATCAAGAATTTGTTAGCCTTATTTCCCTTAGCATAATAGCTTTGTTTAGTTCTGGCTAGAATCTGGGCTGTGTCCTCAGCATAATGTGCCTCCAGCTTCTTTCGGGCCATCTGCAGGGTCCGGTGGGTCTTAGGCGTCCAGTTCTTTGCCTTACATACTGCTTCCACTCTCTCTACTTCAACCTGTAGGACCTGGCGGATTTGCTTTTTCTTCTTATGATAGGCTGCCCCTTGAGATATTAAGACCCCTCTCACAACTGCCTTCATCGCGTCCCATGTGTTGGCCGGAGAGGTGTCCTCATTCTTATTTTCTTTAAAGAAATCTTTGATGGCTTTCGCTGTTACATCTCTCAGCATCATGTCTCCCAGAATCGGGTCGTATAGTGACCATTTGCGCTTTGGGAGAGGGTCCAGATCGTGAGCTCTTAGCGTTAGGATGATTGGGGCGTGATCCAATAAGATTCTAGGGCCAATGGTCACATCGTCCGTATAGGCTAACGCCTGGCGGGTAGCCAAGAGCAGGTCGATGCGGGAGTAGGTTCTGTGTACACCGGAATAGAATGAGTAGTCACGGACCTCTGGGTGCAGTACTCTCCAAGTGTCCACCACGTCCAAGGTTCGAAATAGTTTGAGCAGGGCCGTAGCAATGCTATAGTCTTTGCGAGTCGAGGGGTGGGATTTATCTTTGGTTGGGTCCCGGGCCCCGTTGAAGTCCCCTCCTATTATTGTCTGGCCCTCTACGAATGGCGACAGGGATTCCGCTAAAGCTGAGTAGAACTCTTCCTGTTTTTCGTTCGGGGCGTAAATCGAAACCAGTGAGTACAGTTGGCCGTAGATCTGGCATTTGATCGCCACGAAACGGCCTTCAGGAGAGAGCAAGGTGTCTAAGATTTGTGGCCTAAGGCCCTTGGTGAATAGTATCGCCACCCCACCTTTCTTGGTGCCATTCGATGCTAGAAACTGTAACGGAAAATGTCTATCCCGAAGCCTTGTGAAGTCTGCTGGGATCAGGTGTGTCTCCTGGAGGAACACCACCGAGGCCTCTTCGTTCTGCAACCGTCGCAACATGGATTTCCTCTTCTGTGGTGCATTTAAGCCTCTGACGTTGATCGTCAGGAACCTGAGTTTACGGTGTGGTTGTGAGGTTACGCCATCATCCATCCGCTCCTGGGGCGATGTCTGAGGGGAGGGGCGGTGGGTATCAGGCAACATCTATGGGCTTGGTGTCTGTGTAGTTCTCCAGTGGTCGAATTTTCTGAGACCTCCAACGGGAGGGTAAACTTGTCCTCTTGAGGGAGGCCGATTTTTCCTGTTCGGCTGTTCCCATGGCCAACCAGGCCTTTTTTGTAACTGTGCTCCCAGCCAACGGGGTGGGATCCAACTATCACATAAGGTTGGTCTCCAAGGGTGAGTTGGTGACATACTCCTTGGAGTGGGGTATGGGCCGTTCGGGACCCGCGGCGTTACTGGTTCCTATTTTCATCTTAGGATCGGTCAGGGAATGACCCCCGGTTCGAGCTGTATCATTTTATCTTTCAACGTCTCTGTGACTTCGACCAGGGTTGCTGCTGCTGTCTCTGGGGTAGCTGCTCCGTCCCCTCTGCCTAGAGCTGCGGGGTCTCAGCGGTCGAGGGCTCCGGCGAGATTGGGTGTAGGATGTATTCTGCGTCCTCTAGGTGGCTGATTTTGCGCTGGATTCCCTGAAACGAGAATTGGAGAGTGGAGGGGAATAGCCATCTGTAGCGAATCTGCTGGCTCTGTAGGAATAGCGTCAGGGGCCTGAAGGTTCTCCTTTTCTGTAGAGTCGTTAACGAGAGGTCCTGGAAGATCTGCAGCGGGGAGCTCATGAATGAAAGTTCATCTTTGGTGCGGCTAATGGCCTTTAGTAGCATAGAAGTGGACCCTGGTAATTACGTCTGGGGGGCTGTCTGAATCCACCCCCCGTCTTGGGCGAAGCCTGTGAGTACGGTCCAGGATAAGTTGGGTTTTATCCATGTTTAGGAGCAGAGCTTGGAAGAAATTGCCAATGTTTTCTGGCAACTCCTTGCCTGGGATGGTCAACGGGACCCCTCGGATGCGCAAGTTATTTCGTCGTGCCCTGTTTTCCAGGTCTTCTTGCTTGAACTCCAGCATTTCATTCTTGTTCTGCAGCGCCAGGATCTCCCATTTCATGTCTAGGATCGTGGCGTCGTGACTCTGGGTCAGGTCCTCCACCTCGCCTAGCCTCTGTTCCGCTTCGATCAGTCTTTGATCAGTCTGGTCCATCCGCGTGGTAAGCTCTGACATACATGATCGGAACTCCGCCTTGATGTCTTCCTTAGTGGCTAATTTTCCTTGTTCTTCGGGTGGTTTCTGTGGGGTTACTTTGGGGGGAGGGTCCGGCTTCTTTGCTCTGTCCGCCGCCATCAGCATAGTGGAGATGTCCGAAGATTTGGCCGGTTTCGTTGGCCTCGACATTGTGCCGAGATTAGGGGCTCCGGGCTGATGTGACTGCAATACTTAGGGATAGCAAGATGGAACTTTCTGGTCCAAGAAGGCAGGAGGCCGAGATCCAAGGGAGGTTAGATGCGGCTTGTGGTGAGGGGGAGACTCCGGAGAACAGGCAGTCCATCAAGAGCTTCAGGGATCCCCAGGTCGGGCCCCTGTGGCGTTAGAAAGGGGCTGCAGTAGAGACGCCTTCAACGTGAGATATTGAAGGGAGGTGGGTGAAACGTACCAAGCAGGGGGGGGGAACCCCGGAGCCGAGACTCAGGGCTGAGTGGGGGTAGCAGGGTTGGGCCGGGGCGCCCCAGGAAGTCCAAGAGATGAGAGGGGGGCTCAAGAAGGGCACCAGGGGACCACTGCTCAGGTGGGGGACACTGCCCGATCTTTTGGGCAGCAGCAGCCAGCCGGTACTTAATCAGGCCTCAAACAATCTCCTACCTCACTAGGGCCCGCCGCCGGGTAGGTCACCGGTGCTGAGGAGAGGCCGACAGTTAGCCGTTCCCACCTGGGGACTCCAGGGAAGGCAATGGGCCCGGCCAGCAGAATGAGAGTGGGCCGGGGCACCCCTGGAAGGAGGAGCCGGGCCACCTGACGATGTAGGGACCGGCGAGGGGGACTCCTGCTCACGGTGGTGTCCACGCTGGGGCTCAGGCGTGGGGCGGCGGGGCAGAGCGGGGTAGGCAACAGTCCCTGTAGGACCCCAGAGGAGGCTAGACTGGAGGCCTCAGCCACGCTGCCTCAGCCCGGCGGTCAGGTCATCCGTCGCTGCAGGGGGCGTCCGTCACACCACAGCAACATCGAGGGCCCTGCTGTGCCTCCAAGCTCCAGGCCCTCAGGCAGGGCGGTGTAGGGGATTGCGTGATCACCGCCCCTCGGCGGCCTCACTCCCGCTGTCAGTCCAGGTGGGCGTCAGCTCGATCCCAGCTGGGGGGGTTGGGATCGTCGGTTCCTCTGTGGGGGCCGTCTCCCACATCCCGGGCTCACTCCCGGCTCCCCAGCAGGGAGCCACTGTGGCTTCGGGGAGCTGTGTGGAAGCCACCCCACTCCGGGGGTTCTGATGTGCTCGGCACAGGGCAGCGGGTGGAGGGAGGAAGGGGGGGGCCACCTAGCCACCGCAGAGCGGGGGCTGCCAGCCCGTGTCGGATTGGGACCCAGCTCCAAGGATCCGATCCGAGGCTCAACTCGTCCTGCCTCAGGAACGGCGGGGAAACCTCTCCATGTCTGCCATCTTGGAAGCCCCGTCAGGCGGGGGGGGCGTCGGGGAAACGGGCCGAATCCCAGCTTCTGGGGTGATAATGTCGCCTCCCCAGGCAACAGCCGACGCTTCAGGGGTTCGCCTCACTCATGATCCGAGAGTCGCCACAGACCGATCCTTTAGAGTGCAGATTTATGTCATTGCCGCGGGTCCCGTACGGAGGCCATCACAGGAGCGACTGCATCGTTCGCGCTCCAGGCCACACCCCCCCTATCCCTTTTAAGAAACTCTTGCAACCCTGTGCGGCTGAACGTAGGGAATGGAGTTGCTACCTAAGCCATTCTTACATTTCTTTTAAGACACTACTTTTTTCCTTTTGTATTCCCTTAACACATTTGTCATTTGATGAGGAGGGCAAGGTTCATTTTTTTTTTTAGTATAGGCCTTTTTTATTTTGACTAGACTGACTCTGACTTGTTATTTGTTTCTGGGTCGAGACTACTCCCATTCTAGAGTTAGGGCTAGCTAAGAATTCTACCAACCCAACCAAAATACCAAAATAATGGTTTTTGAAACGTGCATCTGGTGTCAGAAGGGGGATGCAACTTAATTGAAACAAATTGGGGAACCCTACAATTTACAAAACGAAGTGGTTCAGCCTTAAATTCCCCTATAGCCACAAATTGTTCTATTGGATCTGACATCGGCAGTAGTAGGGAAGCATCAATTCCTCCAGGGAAAAGAAGTATGATTCCCACGGACTTAGTTCCAATTTCCCCCCTTTGGATGCTACATCAGACTAGCCCCCAAATCTGGTTTAGCTTGGAAATTTGGATCAGATGTACTCACAGGAGTTATTGATCCGGATTTCAGGGGAGATGTGAAAGTACTTTTGCACAATCATGGGGAAACATCATTTTACATTCATCTGGGGATAAAATAGCACAGGAGATTCTCGTAAGGGCCTTACTTTCCCAGTTAAAAGAAGAGTCAGAATAGGAGGTGATGGAGAGTGGAGATCTAGGTTTTGGAGAGGCTGATGAAAGACCTTATATCAATGCTAGCCATGATAAGGAAACAACAGCCATGATGAGGAACCAACTGTCGTTCCAGATTTGTCTTTTGCTCTGAGAAACGAACCATTATTAGTGGAGGCTTTTCTACAAGTAATCCCGGAGTCTGAAGACAATGATAAAGGAAGTCCATTCTTCTTTTTAAAACGGGGACTGTTATATCGAAGTGAATCCTCAGGGGAAAGAATATGTAAAACCCAGTTGGTAATACTCAAAACCCATCAGAAAATAGTTATGGAAATTGTCCACTCTCATTTAACAGGGGTTCATCTAGGACAAGTTAAAACCCAAGCCCATATCAGTGGAACATTTTATTGGCCAGGAATATATGCAACATTAAAATCATTGTGCAGACATGTGAGATATGTCAAAAGACCAGCACAAATATTGGAATTGCATAATTCCATGGGCCTTATTTGCTGCCAGAAAAACTCCTCAAGCATCTACCGGATTTTCACCCTTTGAGCTATTGTATGGAAGAGAGCCAAGGGATGTCTTGGACATGCCCTGGGAAACCTGGGAGGGAGAGGGAGGAGGCCACAATACCACTGTCTCAAAACCACAAATCGGTTCTGAGAACACATGAACCTTGTCAGATCTTTAGTACATACCCACATGGAGAAACCTCAATGCCAACAGAAGCTTTCATATGATAGAAAAGTAAATTTAAGAACATTTCCAGTGGATCAAAACGTTATGGTTCTCTTGCCAACTTCAAAGAATAAATGAATATTGAAGTGGTACGGGTCTTATGAAGTATTGGAACAGATGGGAACGTGCAACTAGTAGCCCAACCAGACAAACACCAAAAGACTCATGTCTACCACGTCATCCTTCTAAAGGAGTGGAAGGAAAATCCAGCACTCCTATAGTTTCTGGTTTGGCACCCCAAGAAATTGATAACGTAGAATGTATACTCCAAGAACTTTCCAATGATAATTAAAAAAGTCTGAACAATCCTGTTTCCGCATTTCCTGATATATTTTGTGAGACACTAGGGAGAGTACACAGAACATACCACTATGTATGAACACCACCAGGGAAAGTAGGTCACTTAAAACCCTATTGACTCCCAGAGACAAGGAAAAAGATCATTATTGACGAAGTGGAAAGTATGCTCAGGGTTAATGTTATCGAACCTTCTTCACGTCCTCGGTCATTTCCTATTGTGTTGGTGACCAAACCAGACCAAACTTGGAGATTTTGCATAGATCTTAGGAAAGTTAACACCATCTCAGCCTTTGATGCATATCCCATGCCTCGGATAGATGACCTGATAGACAAATTGGGGAATGAGATTTTCTTGTCAACATTGGATTTAACTAAGTGTTGTGAGAATTATTTTCTGCATTTGGAGTGTTTTTAGCTAGTCTTGTATTCTGATTTTAATTCATAATCTGATTTAAAAAAAACATTTGTGTTGTTATATTTCCTTGTTCTTTATGTTAGCGCCATTATGCCTCTGGGCCATGTCTTGTGTGCTATATAAAAAAAGACAATTAAAAAAAATGTTGTTTCCTTCTGATGTAATCTCTTGCATCATTTTAGATGGCCAGCTCCCCTCCTCCGCCTCTCTCCACAAATGAACAGCTTGGTGAGGAGATGTTTCCTGACATCACAGACATCTATGGTAGTCATTTTAAAATGGCTTTTAGAAATGTTTGTGGAACTTTCTTTGTGCAGGGTAAAACATCATTTTGGGACTAAAACCTTTTTCTTTTAAAGGCAAGGTTTGGGAATTGTGACAATTATACATTTCTTTTGTGGCAAGGACACCCCTGTTTGTTAGCGAAATCTGGGGTAGACATTTAAAATAAAGGCGGCCAATTACTTTACGTCACTATAACTTTATTCCTGCTAGGAAAAAGGGGGGATGTTTCAAACTCCTCCAAGCTCCCCCCTGCCTCAATCTATTTGGCAGTTAATTAAATTAATATATTGTCAAATATGCTAAAGGTCTACACTATTTGCCCCCCCCCCCTCCGCCACTATGAAGGAAAGATAGTAAGGCTGGCAGATCCCCCCCCACACACTTTGGTTTCAAATGGATCAATTCTACTTACATTGGACCTCTGTTTTGGGGCACTCAGGAAAGACAGCCAGGCTCCTCTAGGGCAACAGCACCGGTCTGGCCACAGGCTGCTGTCAAGGATAGTCCCAGAATCCATCCCTCATTCGTCTCTCCTTCAGAATCAGGGCCCAGTTAGCTTTTGGCTTCCCAGTTTCCCTCTCGCATGCAAAGTTAATTCTCCGTTAATTGTAGGCCTCTCCGCCCAAGCAAGGTCAGACAGCTTCCTCAGAATATCCCCAGGTGGATTAAGGGCATTTTATCTTCAAGATGTTTAGCAGCTCTCCTCCAAGATTATTTTATGCAGGATTATTTTCCATCCCTCTCTCATAGGGTATCCACTTTATGTACTCCTCATCACACACACAAAATAATTAGTATTAGGAGCTGCCAGCTTATTATCTCGCACACATGATTGGTCATTCACTTCTGTCTCCAACCCCAAAGTCTGGCCCCTGCCTACAGATAGGTTCTGGTGGGGGTGACAGAGTTTCACCTAAAAAGTGACTACATGGCAAATCTTTGAATTTCACAAATGAATCTTTCAACGTGTATATGTGTATATATATATATATATATATATATATATATATATATATATATATAGCGATTTGGCTAATCATGGCAGATTGATTAAGATGGCCCCCATCTGGGCAGTAGATTGGAGGTGCAAATAGCATTTTTCGCATTTTGCGCATAAACCATAACAGTTGTTATCATCGAACTTTACATCCTGTATGTGATACATTCAGCCACCATTATCCATAGTTCCAGCTTTGTCCCACTTGCTGGGGAGCTGTGATCACTTTTTAGCCTGGTAGAAGAGTTATAAGATCCGTAGGTCCATGAGGATTCCCCACAGAACCGCCTCGATAATATCTTAAGAACCACACCTCAATGGCTTTTCTGACCCTTAAGATGGCCAAAATCGCGAAAAACTGGTCCTATGGGCAGTGCTTTAAGTGGGCCGAGGCCTGCCGGGGCCAGGCCCCGGCAGTCTCTAAAAAATGCGACTGAACCGTGGCCCTGCCGGGGCCCCCGTTCCCACCGCAAAATTGGCAGGATGTATTATCTGATCGCGGCTGCAGCCGCGACGGGAGATGCGCCTGCCATGAAGTCAGGCTAGCTGACAGAAGTCGTGCCAACCACAGCGATGCTGTGCCTGACTGCCACTTCCCTCAGTCATAGTAACTGCCTGTGGTGACCCCTCACGCGAGGGGTCACCACAGGCAGTTACTGTCCCTTTGTTTCTCCAGGTCGCCGAGGCGTCTTTAACCCTCAGCGAAACTGGGGATTCCTCGACATTTTTCGGGTTTATAAAAGATGGCTTGAAAAGTACACAATTCAAGCAATCTTTTATAAAGCTTTGCCGATGGACAATTCTGTCCGTAGTCAAAGCTTTATAAAAGATGGCTTGAATTGTGTACTTTCAAAGCCATCTTTTATAAACATGAAATGTTTAAAAAGATGGCCTGAAAAATAGGCAAACCGTAATGTATGCTCTCAAATATATATATATATATATATATATATATATATATATATATATATATATATATATATATATATATACATGTTATATATCTGTGTGCGTACCTTACTATGGTCTGTGTACTTTGCAAGCCATCTTTTCTAAACATAGAAATATGTGACATATTTCTATGTTTCGAAAAGATGGCTTGCATAGTACGCAAACCATAGTAAGGTACGCACACAGATATATAACATGTATATATATATTTATGTGCATACCTTACGGTTTGCGCACTTTTTAGGCCATGCTCCCAAATGAGGCCCCCCCCCCTTCGATTTCTTACCTCACTTAAAGCCCTGCCTATGGGCAATTCAATGGCAACATACATGATACATATTCTCTTATTACTTTATAGTTAGTTTCATTTCCCATTAGCCCTGTTAGTTTATTTCCCTGAAAACACATGAGGCAGGGTTCTGGGGTAATGTTGATTCCGTCTGCAATAAATATCTGATGCATCAGCTGGGACATATACCCTGGCCAGCTTTGTCTTTCTGCTGATGGGGGGGGAAAGTCTGTCTGTTTGTTCCTGCCAATGTCACTTGGACTAAAACAGAGCTTTTCTCCCCATAACAAAACTGCACTTTAAAGTACATGTCTGATGAGGGACTCCCATCGTTTTTGGCAAACGGACATTTTCCCTCCGTGTGTGTGTGAAACTACGCAATGCACCCCCTTTCAATCATTTTAGTTTCTCTTTTGAAAAATGCCATGCTTTCCATGTATTTGTGAGGTCAGTTTCTGTGTTAGCGTACTATTTCTTGATCACATTAATGGAAATAGCTTTTCTTTAAATTGTAAATTCGAGGGCCAGTTTGTCAATTTTTCAATGGGCCCAGCATTATCTATCAGTCACCCATGTACCCATGTACCATGTTGCTTTTTAATTCCAGCTTCCATTGCAAAAGTCTATGGACTTTCTAGTATTTCTTTCTACTTTCTACTTCTTTCTTTCTAGTATTACTACTTTCTAGAACTCACACGGCACGGAGGCTGTGGTGGCATTTAAAAGCTGTTTTCTCTTTTGCCAATGCGTCCTTCTATGACAGCAGGTATCTTTGCACATGTTGGCCTAATATGGCCTTTTAGTTGATTTGCTCCTGGGGTGGTCATTAAACCCCACACATGCCGACGCCATCACGTCACACTCATTTCTTTCACCACGTCCTTCTTTCCAGTTTCTAAACATGTGTAGTGAGTTTATGGAAATTCGGCTGAATTTTAGACTGTATATTTTATATTGTTTTGCTGAATGTTTACGGTTGTCAATTGACTTTATTAGCCTGATTACATTCTATGATTGTGAACAAAAGATTCGTACATTTTTCACCGTATATTTTATTACAGTCTCCACGTGTAGTTGTGTTCCTAGCTCCTTATCTTCCAGACAATAATACGGTTTCAATTATGTGGATTAAATGTTCTATCTACACCAGACATGTTCTGAATGAACTATTTCTTTGTCCAATCAAGTATTCTGAAATGGTCTCCACGCATATTAGCATAATAGGCTTTAATACGCCATGCATTGTACTCTAGAATGGGCTTCGTGTGGAAGATTATCTTGATACGGTAACACAGACTCTAAAGTAGTGATTATATTTGGCCAAAAAGTGAATCATTTAAATGGTCATTCTATTTGTATTAATATGGTATTCACAAGGATTTCAGATGAGTATTTTCTGCACTGTTCGGGGTATAGCACGTCCACTTCCTGTTTGTATCTCGTCACATCCTTGGTAATGATGTTTGACTTAATCCTCATGAGTGGAATAAATTAAAATGCACCCATTGGGCTATTGTATGATCATCCGTTTATGTCCATACCATAACACAGATAATCCTAAATTTAAAAAATATTGGGTTCTTTTTTTGCTCTTCATGCTAGAGTACAGTCACTAAACGCAGGACCGGGTTTCAAACCTGTGCTCTCCGGTGTTATCTTGCTTCCAAGACAAGCATGTTACCCCTGAGCTATCCTCCCATCCGAGATACTTCTTTATTGCTCAGCATTTTGCAGTGATCAAACAAAAAAAAGTGTATCAATATTGCTACAGAACAGGAAATGGAAAATGTATGGGACAATATTATGAATGGTTTGGATATTGGTACTATTTTAACACCAGAAACAGTGTGTCAGTAGAAGCCCGAACAGTACAAGTTACACAGAAACCGTAGCAACATCTGCACTACCAGGTGTAGAGACGCAGTGGGACAGTTGCACCCGCGTGGTCATTACAGAAACAATGTGGCAGTCACTGCATTACCTAAATAACATATTTATGTGCATTGTGACAGTGGCAGTCACCCTTTGCATGATCAACCTTCTCAATTTGTCTGAGAGAGCAGCTCTTGAAAGTCTTTCACCCTTGCTGCGGCCAGCTGATGTGGCCTGTGGCACTGTAGCTGCTTAAAACTCCCAGCAGAGAGGGTGACACAACTATCATCTTGTTGTGGAAAAGCTATGCCTCTGTGACATAGACACCAAGGGCCTGATTCACAGAAGCGTTTTATAATGAAGTAATCCCATAGGAAAACACTGTGTCAATCAGGCGCCAACTGTAGTCTGTGTGCAGAGGGAAAATCCGACAAATTCTGTTATGCTTTCCGTTCTTTGGGAGACTATCCGGGAATGTAAGGAAATGCTTGAATACTGTTAGCCCCCAGGGCTATGGAAGAAATAAAGGACGTACACCAACTTCACATAAACACGTCTTCTTTATTTCAAACCTAACAGGATACTGCCTTTCTCTCTCCACTTCCCTCACCTACACCATCTTCCCATGTCATGTCCACTCGTGACGCTCAGGGGAGCGCGCTGTCTTGAAGGGGACAGTCCCTCGCAACAACACCCCCGGACAAATGTCCTTGAAAGGGTCTTTATAAACAAGAACTTTATTAACTGTGGCCTAACATTCTTCCACTAACCTCGGAGGTCTCTTGATGACCCTTTGGGGCCGTCCTCGTGGCTCTTGACCCGAGCCACCGTCAGTGTTGCCGTCCGGATCCATCTGACGTAAAACCTGCGGTTTGAGGGGAACCCGCTCCTCATCGTACATGTCAAAGTGTTCAGGGTCCGGCTCAACAGGCGGAGGTCTCTCCTCTCATGACACGTTTGAACAACAAACTGTTCCTGGTTACCTCCTTTGTGTCATTTGCTGCCGTTATAATTGTCCCTTTTACAACAATTACTTGTAGGGGCTCCGGTGCAAACTGTGAGTCTGATTTATTCTTCATGTGTTGTTGAACCCACACTTCATCCCCTACCTGGAACTGCTTTGTTTGAGCTCTCCTTCTTTCATCTGTCTCAACTCTGGCTTTCTCTTTTCGTTCGGTATCCCTTTGTATAACCTCTTGATCTGGTTCAGGCCGGGCTGTCGGGTTGTTGATGACTCTGGTCCTGACTTGGTATTTCATCATGAGTTCAGCTGGGGTCTTGTTGGTGGCTTCATGGGGGGTGTTACGATAATCCCTCAGCATTCGACACAGTGCCTGGTGTGGGTCTGAGCCTTCAATCCATGCTCTTTTTATCCTCTTCTTGATTGAGGCCATGAACCTTTCTGCCATCCCGTTTGCTTGTGGCCAGCGTGGATTGATTCTTTGAGTGAACCCCATGTGCCTTGCAAATACTCCGAATACGTGTCCACTGAAAGGCAGACCATTGTCTGACTTTATTGTGTTGGTGCTCCCCCGTTCACTGATGACTTCATCGAACACGGCCGCTACGTGGGCGAATGCTGTGGATTTCACCTTCTTCACGATCGGTAATCTGGAGTGTTAGTCTATGAAGAGCAGCAGGTACTCTCCTGTTTCCAATGGTCCATAGACATCAACCGCAACCCTTTCCCATGGGTGCTCCAGGATTTTGGTCACTCTCAGCGGGACTGATGGTTCTTCTTTGGTGGCGCACTGACAGGCTACACAGTTCTTCACCCACCGGTCGACCATATCATCCGTGAAGGGGAACCAGACATGGCATCTGAGTTGTCTTTTGGTGTTGTCAGCACCCCTGTGGCCTTCATGGGTGGTCTTGATAATGTCAGACCTGAGTGCAGCTGGAATAACTAACTGGCATCCCCTTAGCAAGATGGTTTTGTCCTGGACTGCCAGTTCAGTATGTATTTTGGCAAGCCTTTCGAGCTCATCTCTGTAGGCACCTGGGTGACCACGAACTGCTTGACGAAAGTCCTTCCACCTATTGTTCTCCATCAAACTTATTGCCAGTGCCATGGAGGGGTCTGCTGCTGACGCAGAAGCAATTGACCTAATGGAGATGGCTGGGGCAGCGCATTGGCTGTGACGTAGCTGACATATTCTGTGTCGCCGGGCCTGGGGACTGGATTGCCGGTTGGATGCCTTGACAGGCAGTCCGCAGGGTTGTTCTCGCCCCCCGGTCGATGGACGATATCAAAATCATATTCCTGTAAGCAAATGCCTCATCGTTCAATTCTCGGGGGCATTTTCATCTTGGGTTCCCGAAGAGGGACAGCAGTGCCTGATGGTCCGTGATAAGCGTGAACTTTTTCCCTATTGCGAAGTTGTGAAGGTGTTCACAGGCCCAGACAGCTGCCAAGCTTTCTTTCTCTGCCTGGGAGTACGCTGATTCAGGGGGAGCCAGCCCCCTGCTGGCGTACGCCACTATGTGTCTCGGGTTGGTGTCAGGGTCACTGGGTTGTGCTAGTATGGCTCATAGGCCCACTGGACTGGCATCTACCACAATTTCAGTGTGCCATTCAGGATTGAAATATGCAAGCTTCCGGGCTTTAGCGAGGGCTTTTTTGATCGTATCAAACGCGCTTTGGCAATCATCCGTCCAGGTGAACAGAACTTCTTTTTGTAGCAGGCGTCTCAGGGGTTCAGTGATGGTGGCAAAATGAGGTACATACCAGGTGCAGTAACCGGCCATTCCCAGGAATGATCTTACGTCAGCAGCCTGTGTGGGGTTCTGCAGATTGAAGATGGTGGAAACTTTATCTGGATCGGGGAGTCATCCAGTCAGCAGAGAAAATATGCCCAAGAAATTTGAGCTTGGCTTTGCTGAACCAAGACTTTTCAAGGTTTAGAGTTAGACCCGCCTCCTGCACATACACACCGGCGGCACGGAGTGCTTCATCATGTTCATTGCGAGTCTTCCCAAATACGAGGATGTCATTGCTGTAATACAAGTTTCCTTTCACAGGTCTGATGATCTGTCTAATGATTTCGTGGAAAATTTCAGCCGCTGACAAGATTCCGAAATTCAGTCGTTTGTAACCAAACAGTCCGTCGTGAGTGATCACTCGCAACTCGGGATGGAGTACCAACTGGTGGTACCCTTGGTTCAGATCTAGTTTTGAAAAGAGAACAGCTTTATTAAGCTGAATGATCATGTCCTCAAACTTGGGTCCTGGATGACGTTCCCTTTGGATGGCTGTGTTAGCCACCCTCATGTCTACGCATAGTTGCAGGCGACCTCCTTCCTTTGGGACTATCAACAGTGGAGAGACCCATGGTGTCAGTCCTGTGGCCGGTTCAACTATGTCATCCTTTAGAAGCTGATTAAGTTCATTTGATACTGCCGCTTGGAGGTGGAATCCCACTCTGTGCGGGTGTTGTGGGACTGGGTGGACTGCCGGGTCAATGTGCAGCTGACCGGGGGACCCTTCATCTTGCCCAGGCCCTGGCATAGACGTGGAAACTCCCTCAGGATGTCATCCTTTGTTATGCTTGGACTTGTGGGTGGTGTATGGTCCATGTTGTAGATGTGTCCTTTGGTTTCACCTCTGGGTGCTTTTGAGCAGATGGTGTTGCCTTCCTGTACGTGAATGTTGATGAGGCCCAAGCAGGAGGCCGTTTTGTAGATTAGTAAGCATCGCCCTTTGGTCGGGCTTCTTATTACATGGATTATGGTCGTCGTCGAGTGATCACCATGGATGAGTAGACTCTTGAATGACCCCACACTGTGCAGAGGAGTGTCAGCACCCCATCATTGGAATATTCTGGAGGACGTCTGTGTTAGTGGGGGTTTGTTCTGGATTTGTTGAAACTCCTTTTCCCCCATAATGTTTACTGTGGCACCTGAGTCAATGAGAAAACAGAATAGTTTGTCTCAGATGTCTACGGGTATCCTTGGTGCTTCTCTTGCCTCACCCTTGTCCATGATGAGGTTCACAAACTCGTCTTGAGCATATAGGTCATATTGTTCACTTTCATAGTCTTGGCTGGCTTGTGTCATGGCATAGTAGCTTGGTCATGCTGGAGGTGGACCGTCATATTCGTCGTAACTTCGTGGGTTCAGATCTTGTGACTCGTATTCCTGGGTTTCATCTTCTGGATAGAGTTCCTCTACCACTCTCACATATCTCCTTGGCCCTTGTTGGAATGGGCGCATCTGATAAGATTGACTCTGGGGCAACCTTGAAGTGCTCTGTATTGCGGTGATGATGATGTTCTTGGCGTGGGAAATGTCTTCCATCTCTGCAGACAGCTTGGAAGTGTCCTTCTCTGCCACAATTTCCTCACTTCTGGGTGAGTGCAGGCAATGACCCAGCGTGGGGGAAGGCCATCCCGCACCTGTAGCACTGCCTTTGCATTCATGGGGTCGATGTATAGTTTGGTCCACTGGTTCTTTCACCCCCTCTGGGTGCCACTTATGTGAAGTGCTGCTATCTCCTCAATCCTTTCTCGTTTCTGTGCAGTCGTGCTGGTCATCTGCGTTACTTGTTTGTTAACCCTTTCGAGCATTCTGGCTATTTCGCTGACTTCTTCAATGGTGAGGGGCTTCTTGAGAAGCTGCTCTTTCAGTGTAGGTGAGAGACACCCTTCTATTACTCTTAGGCGAATGGCCTCCTCCAGGGAAAATGCATGGAATTGACAGTGTGCCCCTTTAATTTGGAGTCTGGTGATGAATTAATCCACTGTTTCATCAACACGTTGCGTACATTGGTTGAACATATATCTTTCATAGTCTCTTTTGGGTTCTATAACCAGTCTTTTGTTGAGGGCTTTTATTAAAGCCGCAGTCAGTGTGCTCTGCTGGCAGGATGGTTTTGATTAGTGTTTTTATTTTGGTGCCAGCCGTGTTGATAAACATGCTGCGTAAGCGTGGGGAGGTCTCTTCGCCTGCAGCTGCTATAAAGTTATTGAAGTCCTCAAGCCATTTGACCCATTGGGGGCCATTGTCAGCCTGCGGGGTCATGGAAAACGGTGGAGGCATGCGCCATGCTGTGGCTGTGGACCTTGTTGGCTGCGTCGGAGGCGGCGGGGCTTGGCCAGTTTTATCTGTAGAGGAACTCATGAAGGCACGGGAGTTGAGCGCTTGATGGTCAGGGTCACTTTTTGACTATGTGTATTCCTCTTCACAGGACAAGGATGGAGTGCTGTGGGGTAATTGTCACCTGCCACATGAACTGTGGGTGGCAATGCAGTGTTCAGGGTGTTCATGCACAGATTGCAGCAATGAGTGATCAACTGACTGAGCTGTCTTATTGGCTAACATCATTCAGAGCTTGGTTAACTGAGTATTGACTGAGGTATAATAATCACAGTACCTAGATGTTGGACAAACTGTTTATGAACCGCTCCATAGAGTTAAATACCTATCTTGATTATCACAGGGACATGTTTTGCTGAGTTTCTATTTCAATTACCAATGCAACTTTCATTTTTTTGTTTTTGAACAGCGCTTGCACTTCCTGGAGAGTGAGGTTTTGGATGTTAATTGTAGTGTTGAAGATTTGAAAGGCTAGAACATCTGTGATTTGCGTAATGACAATCACTCACCCTTGAGCAAAGACTCTGCTGCCACTGACCAATTATAGTAATGTACCCCATTGACTGCAAGGTTGAATGGATGTAAACTAGCCCGCGGGGATTAAGGGCGCGGGTGTCTCCCGCGATTTTCTTTACCCAAGGAGGGCCAACGTAGCCTGGAAGGGAGGCCACGCTCCCTCCCCATAAACTTGTCAGCATTTCCCCGCAGGGCCTGAAGCCCGCAAGGATTAAGGGCGCGGGTGTCTCCTGCAATTTTCTTTAGCCCAGGAGGGCCACCGTAGCCTTGAGGGGAGGCCACGTCCCCTCCCCATAAACTTGTCAGCATTTCCCCGCAGGGCCTGAAGCCCGTGGGGATTAAGGGCACTGGTGTTTCGTGCCCGTAGGGTGTTCGGCACAGGGAGGGAGAGGGGCAAAATCACCCCTGACTGAACAAAGTTTTTTCTGGGAATCCTGAGGACAGTGGGAACTCAAGGACTCAAGAAAGTGTCTGAGTACAAAACCAGGACAACGAGGTGAGCCCGTCCGAGTTACTGCCAGATTGGGGGAGGGGGGAATCTGGAACTCTCTACATAACAGTGCAGGCCAGAACTGTGCAATCTCTGTGTGGTGTGGGGAGGTGAGATCCTTCTTTGAAATTGACTTCATCCCTATCAAGGCTATATGATGGTTGCCCCCCCCCCACTGGATGTAGCCTGCACAACCCTGGATGGAGGAGCCCTCTCTTCCCACTTTTCCTCCCTCTACCTTTCCACATCCTCGCTACTGTCAAGCTTACAGGCCCCCCCAGTCTCTTTGGGGTAACGGAAGCAAACTACGGGCAGAAGACAGAGGGGGGCATGTCGCTTCCAACTCAGGGTGTCATGCAGGGAATGGGAGCTCATACTGGGAGTGCCCGCAGGAATGGAGCCCCTGTCCATCTGCAATCGGCCTCTGTGTGTGCTAAAGAGGGAGACTCTGTGGACCCTACCTTCAAGCCACCCTGCATTTCTAGTCCACAGGTGGAGTCAGTAATAAGTCTTATGTGCCCCTGCATTGTTCTGCTCTGATTCCTCTCGCCTTTGATGGCAAGGCAGGCCCTTTCCTGGATGGATCTGTGCCCCTTGTTAATCTGTTAACCACTGGAGGGGGCATTGACTCTGTGGCCACTGCCACTTTCTTGGACACTTTCTTGGACACTTTGGCATCGGGTGCGAGAGGATCTCGTTGGGCATTCTAAGTTGCCTGGTAGGGATGTGTCGTTGGCTCCACCTTTGCCCCCACCTATGGTTGCCTCCCTGGACCTGGCCCCTCTTTGTCCAACTACTGGTCCAAATTCTGGTGTCTTAGCCCCGCACCCGCCATTGGCTGCCCCAGTAGCCGAATCATACCCTCAAGAACATTCCCCTACTTCCACTGTGTCCCTGCCTCTGGATTTGGAGGTGAGGATTCAGGTGGCCTGGGTGGGTGGAAGAAGTTTAATGTTCCGTCCAGCATTTGAAGTGAGTTTAGGATTGATGCTCCCTCGGGGGCTAGTTCCTTCCTTTGACTCAGTCCTCTTTGGGCTTCTAAACCCCCTTCAAAAGTAGAACACTGCCCATCAGCCCCGTCTCCCTCTGAACCTGCAAAACTGCGAAGCTGTCCATGTCACCTTCTGCTCACTGAGATGGCTGAGATAACAAATCTTCTATTCGTGTTGATCAAGGGAGTGTTGGGGGTGAGGGGAGAAGGTGGTGTGGGGAGTGGTGGTGAGGGTTTAGCAGGGAATGGCCGAGGGGGGTCAGAGGATCCCAAGTTAGTGTCCACCAAAGGGATTCAGCCCCTGGACCCCTGCTTCTGTGGTTATGACTCTCCCACCCACAAGGAGCTATCTAGAGGTGGTCCTCCCCTTACTCACCCCATTTCGAAGGGAGCTGACTGGGTTTCTAGTCCCGGGGGCAGAGCGCCTTTCTTGCCGGAACTTAGAGAGGAGAGCTCGGGGCAACACGCGCTCAGTGTGGGGGGCAGTGCTCCAATCCCTGGTCAGGGCAGACCTCCATCGGGGCACGAGTTTTACCAAGGTTTCAGCAGCTCGATCTTTCTTCATTGTTTCCCAAAAGTACTCCCAGCTACAAGAGAACCAAGGGACGCCTCAGGAACAAATGTTATCACTGGTTACGGACTGCTGGGGAGTGTGGGTTTGTGTCTTGGGTCTCTTTGCTGGAGTGTACCAGACTGCTTAACTCTCCTGCTAAAATGGACACGGTCAAACTGGTGTTTGTGGACGCCTCTATGGCTAGGAACATTTTGAAAAAATGCAATGGCCTATGGCAGACAAGGAAAAGTGGTATCACAGTCAGTTCACTCTCCATCCCGGCTTCTTTGCGCTCCATGGGAACCCCTTCCAGAAATAACCCCCTTTCAGGGACTAATCTGACCATCATGGGTCCTAGACGCCTTGGGAGTCTCCTGAGGCAAGGAGATGGTAGTGCTTGACCTTTGGCCAAAAGTACTGATTGGGGGTATCCTTGGAGGGTGTTGCCTTTGCATGATATTGTTACTTGTTTTTGTTGTATTTACTTTAATGATGTATTAGAAATGTTTTTTTAGGATGCACTTTGATGGCCTTTTTTGGCCGAATAAAGTTGTTTGATTGATTGATTGAGCAATGTACCCCATTGACTGCAAGGTTGAATGGATGTAAACTAGACTGCATACTCATCATTTTACACACTGTTTCTATAATTGGAGTGTAAATTAAATTGTAAGTGTAAAAATGATCTGCCTCCGCATGATTATGCACACAGCACCGGAACTTTGAAAAATACAATTGTGCAATACTGGTTTGCTTTCACTGGAAAAAAAGCATAACTTGTTAAAACATATGAATTCTCAATTACAACTTAGTTTTCCATTTTATTAGTTATACAATCCTAAATTTCTAGGAAAACTTCCACAGTGCTTCTAAAGCTGAATGGAAAGAAACCATTCCTTTTATCAGTGTGCGGTTTATTTTTTTGAAAGGCTTCAGAGAAATACATTCTGTTTCAGAGGTGGCTTGCAATTACATCCATGTAGATAAACATCAAAAGAAGCCTTCTGGTTTTTGTCAAGTAACCTGATCTTTGCACTGCCCTCTGCTCTAAACCTGTGTGTAAATGTACCCAGGAAAATAATAAAGCGGTCGTATTTACAGGATTTTCATGCCTAAAAAAGAGGCCTGGTACCCACCTTATCTGGAGGCCTGCCTAACAGAATACTGCCTTTCTCTCTCCAATTCCTTCACCTCCTCCTTCTTCCCACGTCATGTCGGCTCGTGACACTCAGGGGAGTGCGCTGTCTTAAAGGGGACAGTCCCTCGCAACAAATACCCTCTGAATATCTGATACTGATCCTGTCAGTGCTTCGAAGGGCAAGGATAGCACTCCTGCCGAGTGTGAGAAGATCAGAAGGACACTGGTGTCTAGCGAACACAGAAGCAGACAGCGAGAGATGAACCATGGTAGCTGAGCAAAGGACTACAGAGAAAGCCCCCTGTGACTTGTGGATCCACGAGGGAGAGTAACGTGTGGGATGAGATACTAGTGATAACCTGACCAGGGCCAAGGGGAAGAGCCTACCTACACACACAGCAAAGTCCAGGGTGAGAGGAAGTGGAAAAGGAGCTAGCAGAGTCAAAGGAATACAGCTGGATGTCAGGATCCAGAGTAACAGGCCCGAGGCACCATGGTAAGGGCAGGTTGGAAAACATGCTATGCTGAGTGACACCAGGGCGAGCTAGGAAACCGAGTCCTAGCGCCCATAGAGATCAGAGTTAGCATTCATTGTGGGACCATGCTGCATGCTGGGATCCCGGTTCCATCTTCCAAAATGGAAGGAGACAAGCCCTTTGCTGAGTGAAACTACTGCACGCATGAGATACCGAGTCCATTCCAAGAGCGGCTCTAGAGAAACCACATGCTGGGCAAAAATATATTGCATACTGGATATCGGCGTTCCGTATTCCTCAAGCATCTGAGAAAGAGATACTGGATGAACCTATTGCCTGGTGGATGTATGTTTCCTGTAATCAACACGCATCTGAGAAAAAGACACTTGACAAATATATTGTATTCTGAATATGGGACCCCATGTTCCCTCTAAGCATCTTGGAAAGAAACACTGAAGGAATATATTGCATGCTGGATGTTGGAGTCTATTCTTCTTCAGGTGTTTAAGGAATAGACACTTGACGAACAGAGGAACTAATGGATATAAGAGTACAAGAGTTGCGAGTACAGACCAGTTGTGACCCAGCCAGAAAGGTGCGGGCCAAGCCTGATCACTCTCGGAGGGTTTTAAAATAAAGGTGTGTTTATCTTCTTTTCTAGCGTCTGTCCATTATATCCACCCCTGGTAGACTGTGGTGGTAAGCTTCGTTCTCAGCTGGCATTGCCAGGTGTTTCTGTGGGCCAGCTATTAAATCAGTATTGTCAGGTTTTCCAACAGGAAAAGCACGTGCGTTTCCGTTACACTGCTCTAAGCGAGCATAGAATATGGAGGAGAGCCTGAATCCTTTTTTACATGCTGGGAAACAGAGTGTTATACACCTGGGAAAGTCTAACGAAACGTGTGAGAGGGAGACAATCAGCACCTTGTGTTACATGCCTGAAAAACAAAGTCTTATACCCCAGTCCAAGTCTAACCATGGCTACCAGGGAGAATCAGCGTCATTTGTGTAGGCTAGGAGGTAGTCCATTACCCTACCCTAAGCCTAAGGAAGACAGTCAGGAGACGAGGCAGGGTTTCGTACCCTGGGAGACATGGGCCAAACCAGGGTGGGACAGTGGGAAACCAAGGCAGGTGTGACTCACCTAGATCCGAATTCCCTCACTTTAGCTAATCCAATATTTATTCTTACCAGACTACTGGGCCAATTAGAGTCTTTGGCAGTGTTTGAATCTCTTTTCCGATATACGGATGTGACTTACAGAATTCATTCAAGCCCAAGAAGAAGAGTGTGAGGTCGAAACACGTGTCGGCTGTTATTTTCAGATTAAAACATTGTAGCACAGTTGCCAATTGTGGTTTCTCTGAGCAGTTTAGTTGTCTATTTTTGGTACAAAGATTGCCCTATTGCAAACAGGTATTCTTTCAATGCATGTGTGCATCAGAGCAATGTTTGCCTTCGTGCTAATGTTATTAGGATGAGGTCACACATTACCCTGTTTCAAAAATGCATTGAAAGAATATGGTTTTTGAACTTGGATGATTTTTTGCCCTCGTGCTATTTCACCACCAGAAGGAAATTCAGAGTGGAACCAGGCCAAAGTGCAAAGCCACCTAAAATCACCTTTTCCTACATTTTTTTTTATTTTTCATTTGTTTTTGGTGTGGAAAAAAAATAATTACACCTTTACAAATACATGTTAAAAGAATATAAATATTTAAATGTTTTTTTCAAAAATTACAACTTTTTAAACAAAGAACTTATCAACACCTTTAAAATAAGTACATTAAACGTACCACCAATTACAGATATGGATACATTTCACATTTGGATCCAACACAAAAGTCCCTAAAATTAATTTCATAGTTCAGCCAATAAAATTACATAAAATAAATTTCACAATTCAACCTGCTGCTTCATGAACATTTGATGCGCATCATATCGACGCCCAGACTAAGACATTCCAAGTCGAGCACATAGAATTCCCATAAGTCCAAGCATTTCGCACCCTAACAAATTTTGCAGAGAGTAAACCATCCCATGCTCAGTGTGTTCAGTCATGCCTATGTAAGAAAGTAAAAGGTGTAGAGCAAGAAATACTGCACACTAAACATAAACACTCCAATTGCTAGCATAAGATGACTAATACCAGCGATAGTTCATGTGTTGAACATTTTGACCCCCTCAAACATCAATAAAGAGAGGACGCATTCCATCAATGTTATCCAATCAAGGCAGTGACAGGTAGAATGAAAGGTTAAACTACCTAAAAACTACCCAAAATCATTGGGCAAACGATTTCCATGTTCTGATTAAGCAGTTAATGAGGTGGCAACAGTTGACACCCTACAAAAGAACTTTTCCCAAATATGTTGTCAAACCATTACCCCTGCTAGCGCTCAGGCATTTGCATGTACTAGCCCTAGATTTCTTTCTTTCAGACAAACTTCTATCTTCCCCACAAGACACGCCGTGGCCAGTATTAATGAGTTTGTGCTACCCCACATGCAACGTGCCCAAACAGCGTGACAAGCGAGATTCGAGGCATTTCCTATATAGGCACCAAGACATGTCATTCTCTCTTTTTCAAAAAATGAACAGTAGAGAAACAGATGCTAAAGAGGTTCTGTTTCATTTGAGTTGGTACAATACCGACATGAATGCCCAAGATCACATGCGCCATGGACTTGCCATTTGCCAATCCGAGAGCCTGTATGTATTAGATCGAGTCGAAATCTCATATAAGTGGCCCTGGCTTTATTGCCTGGAAAGCACAAGAGATAGCGATTTTGCGGCTTGTGCGCATGTCTAAAGTTGGCATAGTTTGTAAATGTGCCATACCCCGCAATAAGATCAGAGTTGATGGCCCAGGCATTCAAGAAAAATCATTTTTTCACAAACCCTGGATTTTCAATGATATCCTGCTTTGTAAGATTGAAAGAAAGGAGGACCTGGTTCATGCGTGCATGGAAAATAGAAAGAGATGCAGGGTGATCGGCAATTAGCATTGCATGGAGGTCCTCATACGGAATTGAGAGGAGAAGAGACCATCCTCCTAAAGTTACTTAGCATTCGCCATTCCGATCTGTCTGCGAGAAGATAGAGGCCAAGTTTGTGCATTAGAATGGCATTTGGGAGATAACCCGTAAGCCCCAACACAGATTTCCACACTTTTCCTTGAATTTTATTCAACAAGGGACCAAGGTCCATCAAACACAGATCCAATCCATAAAGTAAAATTGGCTCTACTTTCAACTGATAAAAGTTTATCAGCGGAAGCAAAGAAAACTTACAATAGCGCCAGTGAATCAATTTCATCTGAGCTATTAGCTGAACCAATTTAAGGTTTAAGGATGCTTGCCATTTTTGGATTGAGATACCATTCGACAATTGGTAGCCCAGATATATCATCTCACTCTTAACGCTTATTCGCTTTGCATCCACATACCAGATAAATCTAGGCTATTTCCTCTTAGCTGTAAAAATGAAGATATTAGATTTAGCAGAGTTAATGGTTGTTAAGCAAGCAATATTGATGGAACTAATTCAGCTTGTGCTGTAACCCAAACAGGGATCTGTCAAAAAGTATTACATCATCTGCAAAAGCCAACCAGTTGATACAGAGATTTCCCAGTCTGACAGGGAATATATCATTTGCGTCCCAGATGTTTTGGATATCTGCAAGATATAAATTAAAAAGTACTGCTGCAAGGTTACAACCTTGCTTCACACTAATTGTGGTGAAGATGTTATCCGATAGTGGACCTGCAGCATGGATACAATCTCTGTATGAGGTGTTAGTATGCAAAAGCGCAGTCAGAGCCACTATGTGTACTGGAATTCCATAAAACATTTTCTTCCACAGGCGATTGCGAAGGACACTATCGAACGCTGAAGTGAGATCCAGTGAGGCCATATATACATAGGTCCATTGGAAGAGTCACGCGAAGACCTCAATAGATGCGCGAGGATGGTCGCGTTCAGCGGAGTACACATCGTCTTGCGAAAACTAACATGTACTTTTGAAAGAATTGAGGATGTTGCCATAAATGTTTCCAGGTCGTATAAGACAAGATGCAAAAAGATCTTTGCAGCGATGTCAATTAAAGTAACGGGCCTAAAATTAGCAGGATTATCCTTTTTGTTGATAGGGATGACGATAGCGATCAGCCATGAGGGGGGAATTATACCAGATCGAAATATGAGTTCAAAACACTGCTTTAGAGAATGTTAATTTTGAAATAGCCAAAATTACGTCCTTCAATGCCCAAGGACATGAGGACGCAACAGACATCGGTGGAACATCTGTCTCCTGTGCCACATGCTGGGGGGGCAGGGCATATTTTTCTTTAAAAGAAACCTGCCAAGTATCTCAATTTATTGCAGCGACCAGAGGATTCCCTGGGGCAAATTTTGGATTCCTAAATATCACCCATAATTCCCTCACATTGCGCTTGCAGATTAGCTCAATTATGTACTGTTTAGCAAGGCTATGTCGCGCATACTATATTAATCTCACTTTTTTCTTATACGTGGCTAATATGGTGTTTTTAAGTGCCATATAAGAAGCGGAAGATGGAAACAGACGTGCCACAGCTCTAAGAATCACAATTCTGTATCTGTTTCAGAACTGCTATGTCCAAGACAAAGTTCTGCGAGTCATTCGAAATCGAATGTCTGACAGGGAGTTTAGATAATGCCGTGAGATGTTCACAAATCATACTTAAGTTAATTGCAGTAAGAGTTTCCAGGTAATGCGCTGAGACCTCATTGTCTGCACACACCAGCATGTCCTTGTTAACCCAGGACACAAGTTTCCTACAAGTGCTTGGGTTCCAGCGGACAGATAGTGCATAACGATCGCACTCTACCAAGACTGTTTGAGGTGAAACATCAAAGGTGCTACAAGTAAAATGAAGAGCAGTGCTCAGGGCACCGTGATCCCCCCCATCCAGGATGCATAATCATGGTTGGCTCGAGAAAACCAGACAGCACACTAGATGATAAAAAATAGTCAATTAAGGAATAAAAAGTACCACGCTGAGAAGAGATCTTACTACTCAAGGGTGCCATAAATGGGGGAAAAATGTTCCAGGCTTCAAAAAAGTCTGTCCATAATTTCCCCCTAGCACGCGTCTGCTTCCCTTAGGGTCGTGAAGTCAGAGGAAGGTTTGCAGGTTCCTTCCATGTCGAGACAAGCATTAAAGTCACCCCCAATCAGTAATTCATAGCCGGGATGATGCAACATGACATCGGTCAGTGCGGCATTCAGAGATTGTAAAATCGTCTCTAAAGATACAGCCATGGGGTTCCAATATGATATCAGCAATATTCTCTGAAAAGGAGCACCTGCAATGTTAACTTCCACCATCAAAAAGGAGGCAGTACAAACCAGCAGTTTTGCTGTGAATCTTAGGCTATTTTTAATAAGAATGGCGAGGCCACCGCTCGGACGGCCAGTAGGAGCGGAAAGTGCTGGAACACAAAAAGATACAAAGCCTTCCAGAACTATATCCACAGTGGACATGGTTTCTTGTATCAACATACCTTGCCCCACAACAGTTCCATGAATAAATCACAATATACGATAATTACTAGGGGGCAGTACCTTCTCTCATTGCAGCTGCTGCTTTGATGAGTGGTTACCTTTTGCTACATATTGTAGGGCTGCAGACGATGGCCTTCGGAACACTTTACCCTGCTGGGGCTGCCCTTTGTCCTGGCCAGTAGGTGCTCAGTCGAACACATGGACTTCAGCCATGACCCAGCACAGTGATGCCTGCTGCCATGCCAGGACATCTTAACCCTACCTACAGTGAAGGGTGGGCAGGATACAGGAACTCTGCCTCTTGCCGTAGCCCATGTACAGAGACCATGCCTGCAGTGCATTGGGATGAGGCCTACAACCTGCCCCAGGTTTAGTGGCCCCACCTGCAGTGCCCCTTGGCATTCCACCCTCTCTGTGATCCTGGCTGCACTGACCAGATTAGCCTTTGCTTCAGTATATGCCAATGGGCTACCATTGATAGGCAATTGGAGTGCTTGGGATTCCTTGTGTCACCAAAAGTCACGCTAAGTTTGTCACTCAATGCAAACATATCCATAGGTGCAGGTTTGCAATCTCGGTAGCCACATCATGTTGCTTTACTTTTCTTAAAGGATGATAATTTCACCCCGCTGGGTATTCCAGGGTCAGGACATTCCCTGCAGTGATGCCATACACTGCAATAAAGGATTTTTCAGCAAAAAGCTTTCAAACTCATTCTTGAATTTGACATCGCAAGCTGGCTTCCAGAATCAACAGGTTCAGTCTTGCATCCACCAGTCACAGTCCTGGATTCCGATTTTAGTTTGGGTCTGCAAATAGTTGGAAAAAACACTGTTTGATATGGGCCCACTTTTTTAGTTTTAGCTGTTAGGTGGTGTGTCAGTGCTACTTATAAGCCAAAATGATTGCTTTGGAGTATAACTGGGAAGGAGATGGCGTGTGAGGAGGGACACACAGCCTATCGGTGTTGTTTCACTATTTACCCACCCATTGGCTGCCCATGGTCATGCTAATTCTATGGCTATTTCGCACAGTATGTTTCCCTCCCTTGTGGGATTTCTTTGAGCTATCTTTACCAAGCAGTGAGATCAAACTTTGCCCTTGTTTCATTTTTCAGCTGTCTGCTGAGAGTTGATGGCTTAGCTGCAGCTGTAAAGTGTGCTACTGGTTTAATAGAAATGTCTTAAACAGGTTTGCCTTCGGCCCCATGATTTATTTCTGTTCCTTGCAAAGGAATCCTGTTAAAACAAAGCATTGATAAAGCAAACAGTTGTATCTGACTTTCTTAAACTACTCATTCTTGATATGGTACTGTACGAGAGCTGTAAAGTAATGTGATTTAATTTGACTATCATGTAAGGCAGAGTCCACACCTTAAAGGGTGCTTATCTAGACATGTCTTCCGGGTACAAGAACGTGTTCTGATTTGTGATTGCTTATGAGCAGCTTAGAACTGGCTGTGCCCATTGTCCACCAATATTACGTTGTATTGTGTTCATGCATTTTTTATTACATCTAATCATTTATTAAGTGGCCATTACTTTGTTTCTCGTATCCAAGGACACACCAAAATGCCTTATTCAAGCATGACTTTGGTTAGATAAATATTTTTGGTAATTATTAGTCAAAACATTTTGTGGACAATGGGTAAGAAAAGCTGCCATATTGCATTTTGAAAAATAATGATTGATTTGTGAGAAGGGGTTGTTACTGTGCTAATTGGGACATTTCAACAGTGGCAGCTTGCAAAAGGTTTATGCTTCCACAACGTAGTTTAATGCCAATGTGTTCTCGGCATGCCCACTTGATTCCTCCATTCCTAGTTTGTCTAAGCCCTTGCACATCTTTCTCTATGACTGCGTTTTGAGTGTCCACATGCCATAGCCTTACATTTCCCGCAACCGTTCCTGAAATATCTAAAGCAACTTCTTTTGTTTTCAGTTTGAACTGTTTTAGAGACTGACATGGGGTGCTGGAGGCGCAGAGTGCCTGAGTGCTAATCACAATATGCCACCCTAACTATTGGTTTGTACGTTTGAGCTCATTAACAGCATTAAAGTCTTAACTCTCCTGGTGAGACGGGGGAGGAAGCAACCCCACAGCTCTCAAGTGTCCCAAGACCATGCGTGAGATGACCATCCAGTCCTGTTTTTGCTTGTAATTCTGGCAATTGTAGTTTTTCAATATTTCAAACATGGAATAAAGAACTACAAGTTCCAGGATCTAAAGGGAAAAAAGGCTTTCGCAATTATGCTGGCACTTTAAGCGCTGCTTATAAGCTACAACTAGTGGCATGGGAAGTGAAGCTTGGAGAAAGCTGGGATGTGACGGGGAATATCCATCCATTGATCCATGCCAGTCCCTATGACCATTTTCACCCACTACCTGCCCCTCCCCATCTAAACACCCCTGCTCTGGGATCTCTTTCAGGTAGCTCTGTGTGGTTTTGGGGAAGCCTATGACATTTATAAGGTAATAGCATATTTGCAACTTTAAACCAGCTCCTGGTTGAAGACAGAGGTCCATGCATGGTCCTCATGAACCCCACACGACTCTCAGCCCGAAGACAGAGACACGACAGATGCACCTCACTCTTAGGCCCTTCACCACCACCATCATCAATGTATCGCAGATATGAGGAACATTACTCTCTCAGGCAACCATACAGGCCATACCCAATCGATGATCTGAAGGATATGGAGATGCTATCAATCGAACAAGTCGACTCACTGCAAATCATAGAATCAATGACATCACTGACATCACGTCATAGTCGTACTTGGACATGAAGAACATAGCTATCCATTCACGAATTTTCACGAACATGCATTCATTTATTGCATATAGACCTGAAACACATGCTTATGACTCACTCAGGTAAATGACAGACACACATACTTATCTCTATAAATAATCACACTCTTCACCAAAGTGGAACCGCCAGATGCCAAAGTATATGTGTACGTAGCTTGCACATGCTTCACTGCCACTAACATGGAAAGCCATAAGAATAAATATGGAAGCTATAGGCCGACTGAAATGAATGTGGAAGGGGAGACAAGCTTCGAGTACATGGAATGGCTGGCATGATCGCTGCAGCCAGAGGAAAGCAGAAACGATGCACCCAGCCAAGGACAGGTACACACAGGTAAGTTCCTGGTTACCAAGACAATAGGCTACCTGCAAGAAATGCAGGCTAAAATCCTCATAATTACAGGCAAGAGAGCTCCATTTCGTGGTCTCAACACACGTGATCCAGCAGAGCAAGACAATGCCCATTCAATCAAGGTAGTCTGAGAGAAGCTGTTCCCATCAAATCAGAGGTGTAAAGACACAAGAATTGTTCACAAACTGCCAACTAAATACCCTCTCCCACGCTTAGGTGATCAGAGATGGCAACATTAGGGAACACACAGCCCCTCCATGTTCATTCTCATAGCCTTGAGAAGGTAGACCCAGCCCGGTAATCATCCAGGGTCCCAGGGCTGGAGGGGATCCATTCTGCCCAATCCAGAGTCCCTTTTCACGTGAAGATATAATATGTTGCAGGAGCCAATGGTCCCCCTGTGACCCTGCAACATTGTAGATTGAAACCTGCAGAGGTGGTCCCAGGAGGCGTCACCAGATATGGCTACCCAATAGTAATTTTACCCATATAGGATGCATACATAGATCGCCTAAACTGACCAATGTGAATTCCCGTTAGGTTTCTGGGATGGAACTTGGTTTTGTGACATCACACCTGGATAAAACCAGGTGACACATGCTCAGAAGACAAGAACCCTGGAGAATTCATGTTTTTCTAGTGTGATCCCTGTCGTTTTCTTAGATAATAAAGACAGTAAACGTTGCCCTATGGCTGAGTCTTCCGTTTTCTGCAGTGGGCTGTTGATTTGGGTGACTGCTATAGAGCCCCTGCCACTCCAACACTGTTTAATTAGAAATTTCTCAATAAAGTGTGCCATCTGGCACTTGATTTGTAATCAATACCTGTGACTGTCCTTCCATCTGTTCCTTTGCACTGAGTTCCTGTCAGAAAACATTAGGAAAACCAATAGTGTTGGCTCTTGTATAGGCATTAGCTAGGCATTTGCCAGGCACTGTCATAATATACTAAGGTGTTAACACCATTTGCCAGTTATTGCCATTTCATCACCAAATAATACTGTTATGGCAGTGCCTGGAAAAAGTCTTTCCCATGACTGCATCAAAGCCATAGCTGTTGCCTTTGCCAATGCTTGTTTCCAATACAAAGGTCTCCAAGCTGTTAGATGACACACAAAATTACTTACGCCTATCCCAGGATGTGTTGTGTCAAATGATTACACCTCCAATAGAGGATGCCTTATATGAAGGATTCATAAGTTCAAAGGAAGCAGATTTGTTGTACTCTAAATTCCCAAGGATCCCTGCATTTTATGCACTATCGAAGGTGCACAAAGTTATGTCACCACCCCGGGATTGCCAATCGTGTCTGGGATTGGATCCATTTTGGAGCCCGTATTGCAATTTGTCGATGTTTTTTACAGCCAGGGTTCGTAAGATGAGATTGTATTTGAAAGATACCACAGCTGTATAAAAATTGAATATGGACAGACAACTCGATCCGTGTGAATACTTTGTCACCATGGACATTAAGGGGTTATTAATGCGTATCCCACAGATGGAGACTCTGAGGGTTGAGGAAATACTGACAGAAAATGTTCCACTGTTGAGGTGCCAGAACGATTTATTATGCAACTAGCGGAGGTTGTGCTGCTGAAGAACTATTTCATCTGTTTAGATCAGTTCTATGAACCAGTATCAGGGACTGCCATGGGTGCTACATTCGCCCCATCCGTGGCCAACCTGTATGTGGGAAGATTTGAAAGAGATGTGATCTATGCAAAGGATAATACATTTGGCAATCAAATAGGCCTGTGGGACAGATTAATTGACAATGTCATCATGATCTTGAAGGGAAATCAACAATCACTTACTGAATTCATGACCTGGCTTAATAACCAGAATACATTTCTTCATTCAACACATACTGCCAGTAAAAAGGTGGTACAGTTCCTCAATTTGGAAATTCATGTCACTTATGTGAGCTCTATACCTCAGTTTTCAAAAAACCCACTGATCGCGACTCGATCTTGAGTTGCAATAAATTTCACCCGAGGTCCCTACGAGACAACCTGCACTTTGAACAGTTTTTGGGAGTTCACTGAAACTGTTCAGAGACCACAACATTCGATAACAACACAACTATTATCCATCCGGTTAAAGGAGAGGGGTTACCCAAGACGCCTCTTGAAGCATACTAGAAAGAGGGCCGGAAACATCCCACGGAACATTACCCTCCAACAGGGACATCAGCAGGCCAAAGAATAACAGCAGTCCTCAGTTACTAACCCCAGGTGAATGCTCTCAAGAGAGAGATCTAGAAACTGTGGCCTATTTTGAATGTTGGGCAGATCAACATCCCACTCCCGAGGTTTGCAATAACCAAGCAAAGGAGTATACAGGATGCTTTAGTCCACTCATACGCACCTAGTGAAGTTAATAATACACAACTGCCCTTGTGGAATACTGCAGGACACTCCCCATGTGAGGCGTGTTGGACTGTGTAGACAAACATCACACACTTTGGAGACTGACTTGGGGTGGCGGACCCTTGGCGCCAAACCCTTTTAACTAACTGCAACAGCTCTAATGTGATTTACCTTATAATTTATCCGTGCATTCTCAGTTATGTGGGAATGACGTATAGGTCCGTTAAGGAATGAATGCTTGAACATAGGCCTTGCATTTGGACAAAGAGACTGGCGGCTCCGATGGTTGAGCACTTTGTGCAGCCAGGTCACACAGAGGAAGAATGTATGTGGAAAATGTACTGGAAAAGGTCATCTGTCCTATTCGTGGTAGGAACGCACAGTCCCTCCTGTTCAAAAGAGAACAAAGATGGATTTTTAGACTCCACACTGATACTGATGGGTTGAATGAGAGCATCTGCTTGCAAGCACTAGCAGTTAGTGTTTAATTCTAATGGGTACGTGCATAAAGGATAGTACCATTGAACAGTGACTCAGTGGTGCTGGAAGGGGAGAGAACTGTATGATGTGCAGGACTATTATAAGTTCCTGCGAGGGAAACTCATAGTGGGCAGCTGGTTCACGATATATCAGCACAATAATGTATGTGGTAGCCGCAATTCTGGCTGTATCACCATAATTCTCAAAACAGTGACTATCATCTATTGAACAGGGGCCGTGTAACTTCCAAGATGGCAGCCTTAACGGGCAAACAAGCAGTCCTTCGTTGATAACACTGACATGATTGTGACTCATATGCGCTCCGTACACAAGGCCGAGATCATTCTAAAATAGCCCAGGAGCGATCGACTGGACATAGCGTCAGTGGCCGAACAGTGGACGCACAATTGTGTTGTGGTACGTTAGCACATCGATAATGGAGAGCTTGGTGTTTTATTGGGAAAAAGGGCACAGGGACTATGACTCTAGATAGTCGTGTTAATCCCCTAATATTCTGCCTCTATATAGATCGCAGGAAGAATTTTGAGCTCATATAATCAAGCAGAAAGGCAGATTCTGGCAGTCGCTGTCTAATGTGAGTAATTCAATCCTTTTTTAGAAATAGAAAATTGATTTTCAGTTGAGAAACCACAGGTTTGGGAAGATTAAGATTGTGATCCCGAAGACCGTAACATCTTTTTTTCACTGATTGCGGCTTTGTGTATAGTTCAAACATTGGATTGAAAAAAAAAACTCACAAATGTTTTAGTGTGTTCCTCTGAGTGAGATGTGGAATGGCTGAGTTTGCCAATCCTCATACTGGTAGTGAGGTTTTGTGTATCATGCTTCTGTCCACTTCTTAGATAGGTGGCACACCGCCGTACTCTAGGAGCAGACAGTGGTACTATGAGTGACTTTTCAATCTGCGTGCTGTCCCTTTACTCTGTCGTTGCGCCACTCCCACTGTTTCCACTGTTGTAATGTCTTATTTATAGTTTAGTGTGTGAAAGCATTCTTGAACTGTCAGGGTTCACTGTCTCTTGTGTGTTAAAACGGTTGAAATTGGCAGAACCCTTCCAATGTTGTGGTCCTTCTTGGTACTTAATGTTTCTAATGGTTCACAGGTTTTCTCCAAACCAAATAAACCATACGAGTCGAACTTAATACCGAACTCTTGCCCTAGCCTGGCGTCATTATGACAAGCGGTTTCCTGCTCCACGCTATGGTAAACATTTTCTTTTTTGGGGAGAAGGGGCCTGGTTAACTTTCCGCTGTCCCTTCATGGAACTTAACAAAACTTCCCAAAACTAAGTCCGAATATGGCTCCCTATTTTTGTGCAATATTGTGAATGTGGGCCATTATTATAAGTCCCCCAAAAATCTTTTTTAATCAGAGTCCAAGTTAAGCATACATTCAAAATCACCTTTCCTCATAAGATTCCACTGTACCATACTGCATGGGGGGCTGTCGCCAAGTATTGAGACTTTGCGACGTTACTAGGACGCAGTGATTTTCAGCTGGCTCAGGTCTCGCGATCACGGCCGTCTCTCCAGTAACCGGCAGCAACATACCTCCCAGCATCACCTGCAAAAGAGCAAAGCTCCCCCCTCGGGTCACTTGTGAACATTGACTTTTGGGGGATGTATTACCTTTAGGAAAGTTCATGAAAGTTCATTCCACAGTCATGTTGAAAAGACCAGGAGTGTGCGTGTAGGCTTTACCTTGGCTGTTAGAATGAAAAGGGTAACCCAATTAGAACGTATTGTAATTTAAGAATAAAATGGTAACTGACGCCGAATGGCAAGCATTAAAACACCGTTTTTAAAATAAGCCCCTGTCAGGTTTCAGCATGAAAAACAAAGCTGTGCTTTAGAAGCGGAGTCGCTTCAGGGGCAAAGGTAACTTAAGCTGCATAAAATGGCGCCTCACGCTAACAATAGAGGAAACTGGATCTGGAGAGCGGAGTGTAAATATTATTTTTTCATTTTCCTGTAATGGAATGGATATGTCTGGATGTCAGGGACTGGCATGTGGCATGGGAATCGAGTTATCTAAACATCAGTGGTGGCTGTGGCAATGACGGCTCCCCTGGGTTTTGCTTAACTGACTCTTGTAATCATTCCCTTTGTTACAAAGGAAGGCGGACATGCATAATCCAGCATTCTTTGTTCAGTATTGAACATGCAATAGTCGCTCCATATTTTGCCAATGATTCTCTAACGGGTGCAAGCAGACTTGCCGTTAATATCTGGCGGTAGACTAAAACATGTAAGGCCTGCTACCCCATGCATATCTTATGCCTAAATGTAGTTATACATCACAGATAGGAGTAGTAGTCGCAATGGATGTGCATGGCATACACATATTGTAGATTACAAGGGTAAGGAAAGGCACTTACACCACAACAGGATGCTTAACACGTGTCTCTTGTCAGCCTTAACCTGTGCCAGATGTACTTAAGAATCTTTCAATTCCTGTTCCCTCCAGTCTAAAAAATAATTGTTCCATGACTGTTGTCGCTTAATTTTCAAAAGCTGTCCTTTTAATTTTCAAAAGCTGTCCTTTTAATTTTCAAAAGCTGTCCTTTTGATAGCAAATGAAGAACTTTCACACCGTATTGCCCCACTTATGCCTATGTCACTCAGGTGCAGTTTAGTTGTGCAGATAAATGCGGGAAATGGATTTGGAAAGTGTGTAAGTACACAGGTAAATAACGACTTGTGTGCTCACCAATATTTGCATTGCCTCCTAGCTGCACCCTGACACTTTACCGTCTAAAAGCCTGCTCACGCAGAGCTTGTTGTAGCCTAAGTGTGCCGCACAAGTACATTAGGCTTACACTTTGGAGATTCACCTTTTATAAATTGAATGTAACTTTGCGGGTATCCAGTCCTGATTTTTTCAAGAACCAGGGACACATATGTCTGAACAAGACGTCATTTCACCAAAATGCCTGGGGTGGCGGAAGTGACATCACACGGCCCTGGACCTTTGATGACATTGCAGGAAGTGATGTCATTTGACCCCACTCCCAAGTGACACACGTTCAAAAGGTGATGCACTCTGTCTTTTCACGATGCAGTTGAACACGTGGACGTTCCCTGCACCGGACATGAGTCAGACTCTGCAACCAACATATTTTTGAGCGTTTGTAAGTCATATATATGCGTATGAACAATTTTAATCATACGTGAGTTACTTTAGAAAACAAATTCCAATTTCCAATTGTGAGAACATTGCATCTAGCCTTTACAGGAAATTATACCTGAAATAAGTTACGGAAAACGTGCCTGAACCTTTGCAAATTAGCCGGAACCGTTCTCTTTTGAGTTTTCTGTCTCCTTCATCATGCGTGCAAAGTGATTCCATTGAAAGAAATCCCCGAGTGGTAATTTACTTAATTTTTCTTTAAAATCCCCCCTAATGGCCCTCACCCTACCCTATCCACCCTTTCCCCTGCGCCCCTTCCGCCTCAACATATACCTAAGTATTTTACTGCCACCAAGTAACTTCCACAAAGTAATGTTCCATACAGTGGTTTCTGTCTATGAAGCACTGATACGCAGTGGTACACATTATATTATGTGATGGCTGTCAATTATTCGCCTTCTGCCATGATGGGTCACCCTGTGCCAGTCCTGTGCCTTAACCAGAGTGCTCTGAATGCTGGCACCTGTAGGACCATGATTAGAAAAAAGGGAAAGTGTTGGGGAGCGTGGGCGATCATCCCAGACTCCTAAGAGGTTCAGGGTGAGGCAGAGGCCTCGAAGTGTGTTGTAGATGCTTCAGGAGACTATAGGGATGGGGGGTGTCGCTAGAAGCTGTATCTTGAGCGAGTTAGTGCATGGGTGGGGATAGGGTGCCGCAGGAGTGAGACGCCATTTTAGAAATAGCAGCCATATTGAAATCGAGGCCTAACTCTGCACTGCAGCTAGGGCCGTAGACCCAAGCCACGATCCTAGAAATAAGCATGCAGGAATAGGTTGTAGCATGGGTAGCGGTGAGAAAGGCCAGAGTCGCAGAGATTCATAAACCTTTCATTGTCTCATACTGCCAGCATTTGTATCTTAGGAGGAATGTGCCCGGCAAAACCATGAGGGGGCTGAGAGCTCCATGCGAAAAGTTATCTAAATAGAAGGAGGGCACAAGCCTCCAAGCCTTTCCCAGGCCCCAGCATTAAAATATAGCGCTTAAATGCCCCTGCCCGAGACCCCAGCATTCCAAGGTATCAGCCAGTTCCAGACCACCAACCATAAAACTGTTAGATCACCAATCGATCAGTGAGGATCAGAAAGCAGGGACAGCTGCCCCCCACTAATAAGTCATGTTATTTGTGCTGCAAGGTACCGTAAGGGGCAAAGCACAAACCTAAAAAGCAGGGTGGAAAGCTGTGGGAGGGCGCTGACGTGTCTGGAATCGGACTGGCGTGTGCAAATTATAGTGACCTCAAAAGTAGCCTTCGAGCATGTCTGCAAAACCAGGTGCACATTAGGCTAGAGCTAGAGAATGCATTGTTCTCTTGTTCCAAATTGCAATTAACTGCAGCTTCACGCCTGATGATGCACCAGAAGGAGTCCACGTGGTAGAAGACGGACAGAAGAGGCTGGGACTAATGGCCTGGCATCCCTTATGGAGCAGGTAGCCTATGTAGTGTCACACCAACCAGCCATTCGGATTTGTAACCTATTTAACTCACGTGACTGATGATGCTGTATGCCTTTTTAGCGTGTTGCTTGTTTTGATTTTGCCAGAGTGCTCTGTGGCATGTAAGAGGATTCAATTCAGCACTACAGCCAAGTCAACGCCTAGTCTAAAATACTGAATGAAAACCCTTATTGATATATCTTTATGTCCAGTTCATGCGTTCTGGATGACTACCCCTATATAACACCCCTCCCTTGGAATCCCCCTGACCCCACTGAGCCAAGAAGTAGTTCTGTTTTGCAAGTTTAAAGGTTTATTTGATAACTTAAACAATATATATTATATCACGCTTTATAATAAATTAATAATTGGATATCACACTTAATCTGGTATGATAAAGATTAACAACGGAGAATCTGGCACTAGCACACTTCTTGATAATCACTAAGGAGTTGACATGAAATGGATAAGGTAGCAACAATACTTTTATGCTTTCAAATGGATGCAATGTGGAATGAAATGCAGTACAGAAAATACTCAATATGATTTCAACAAAACAATGTAATCACTTTTCTCTGGCAATCCCCTCCCCCCTTTTATGCAATGCAAGGAAATGGAAGGAAGCACACAGTTCTCAGAAATGCAATTAAATGTGATTCAGTTAACCCCAGCAACTTAGACTACAGACGTTGAAAACACAGGCCCAAATGCTTTTAAATGTGCTGGCAATGTAGAAAAAAATATGCTAAAATGCTTTTAATTCCCTCTAGGAGGTTCAGGGTGAGTGAAATCAAGTTAATATTAGTCCAGGCTCACTTTAGCAAGGATCTAGGAGTAATTGGTAGGTTAAACGAATTTTTGGCAACTGAAAGGCAAGCAGCAGCAGATTTTTACACGTGAAGAAATTTGCAAATCGCGGTAAAATGTCAAATCGCGGCTAAATTTGCGAATGCGCCGAGCGCGATTACAGAGGAACTACAAGGACTATCACTATCGTCTTGGGGTCCTAGGAAAGCCTAGGATCTCAGCTTCCAGATGAAAGTTACTGCAAGTCTCTAGCACAAACGGTCACGGAGATATGAGCGATTAAATAAAGGTCGTTTTTCAGATTTGAAATTTTAAAGTTCAAAAAGACAAGTGCAGCTTGCAACTAGAAAATGACAGGTGACAGCTTTGCAAATGACAGGTGACAGTTAGGAGGCAGTTCTACTTAGATTAAAATAGCTTGGATTATATTATTTTAACTAAGAGATTGGTTCTGCACAGTTTTCTAGGTACTCACACTATATTCTTGAGTTAAATGGGCCTCGCCACGGATCTGGTCAGGTTTTAGACTGGACTCTGGTCTCTGCACTTCAGTGATCTGGGTCAGCTCTCTCTGCTGGTCTGGTCTGGGTCTCTGGTTCTGCTAACAGTGATCTGGGTCAGCTCTGCTCTCTCTCTGGTTCTGGAAATTTGATAGATTTGAAGTCTCTATGTCTGCTCTCTGAAGGTTGAGGGAGGTAAAGTATGGATTTTCCCGGCAGAGCTTCCAGCTGCAAATGGATTTGAAGGTCCCTATCTGTCCTGTCTGTCTGCTTTTATGTGTTTTCAAAATGGGTGTGTGTGCAGCATCACTAGACCCTACCCCTCTCCACTTATCATTGGCCAAGCTTTCATTTCTCCCCTGATTGGGGGAGCTAAGTTGTGTCAGAGTGATGTCATTTTACAGCCTGCAGAAAGTCCACTCCTCCTGTCAACTTGCACACAAATCTAGATTTGAACCAAATACATATTTGCAGAGGTACATGTTGTTTTAAAATCATATGCACCCATCATGCATTACAGGAGGTATACCCTGTTCAAACTCTGCTCTTCCTGGGAGCTTGCATTCAGAAATGGCAATATTTTGCACTTTTTAACTGGTTTGCAATACCGGACATTACCCCAAATTTACACACGTGCGCAAGGAGTATGGACATTAGTTGATGAAGTGTCAGATTTTTCACATGCACACATTTTGAGTAATATCCTCTTTTCCGCTAAAACCCCCCTGAACATGCCACCGGTTCTAAAAACCTCTTAAAATGTGGGCAGAAAAATCACAAGAATTATGGTATCATTTAAATAATTTTCACAAGTCCGTACTACGAGTTATTCATCTTTTTAGAGTTATGTTCTGGCCCCAAAGGGGTGTGGTTTTCCTCCAGCACAAGGATGAATTTCTGGTTTTTCCAGTTCTGCCAAGCCAGCTTGCTCTCACAGGCAGTGCCCCTCCCCTTTACGTCCAGGAGGAAGCTACTTTTACGACATCTGCAATAAACCATCTGCCTGGGTCAGGACAGGGCTTTGTTCAGAGCTCCTGTATTCTGTGGGGGCTCCCCTTAATTCAATTATCAGAGAGATGGCATATCCTTAGTGTGGCCAGAAAAAGGCAGATAGGCCTGGGAACACACCTGTGACTCAAGTTTCACTCCTGATGGGGGTAGTTGCCAGGCAGAATTCAGTTTCTCAAGCCAGGTTTCAGATAAAATGGCACTTTTTGTTCCCCAGTTTAAGTCAAGCCAATTTATTTACATATGCAGCTAGAATGCTGATTCTAAGTTCAAAACTATGACATTTAAACAATTGCAACCTATGTGACACTCAAAAGTAGGTCACTCATTCAATTTAAACACTTAGATTTTTTAGTGTCTTTCAGTCCACATTTACTTAAACTGCTGAAATCCACAGCTCAGCCAGTCTTGTTATAAACCTTCAAGTCGCTTCAGAATATAACTTTACATTGGATCCACCTCTCAGTAAGTCTTTCTTTGGCATGTTTTGGGTTCATTTATTCAGTTTTCTACAAAAAAGTAAAATCTGGTGGTTTTAAAACGCCGGCTTTCTGATAGTGGTGAGTACTGGTACTGCACCCTTTTTGGGATTTAAGAAAATGAATTCCCAACAGTTATGGGTTTGCTTTTGGCAATCAGCATTGCCATTCCCAATGGTTTCAGACTACTGTGTGGGTAGTCCAATGGTGGTTTTAGGCAGTGTCCTTCTGTGCCCATAACATCGGCAAAAATGAGTGGCAGCCTATTCTTCATGCATTTCCCTGTGCATTTTCTGGGAAGCTCTGGCCATCATGATGTTTTCCATGTCAGTACTGCACAGTTTTGAGGTAGGGCTCGGATGCATGGGTAAATACATCCCACAGGCAGCAGGGTTCTTTGCTGGCGTGTCTTTATTATTCTTTGTGGAAATAAAACGTGTTCTCCTTGCAAGAGGTGTGGCAGGCCTTTTTCCCTTGTGAGTTGAATTTTTTCTGTTGTGAGCGTTGAGGAGTTTCTCTAATTTATTGGTGACCCCGGCGTGATCCCATGTTTTCTGCGAAGGTGGTGCCATTTAAACAGAACTCCTGTCTGCTCTTTGGAGCAGGGCACGGCTCCTAGGAAGGTGCAGGCCGTTATTGGGACCCCGTGATGTAGGAGATCAGGTAACCATGCAGTTGTAAGTACACCTCTTGTGAGTGATGACGAAGGAGGGCAAGAGTGAATGAGATGTGGTATGATTAAGTGAAAAGACAGTGCGAAAGACCACATGGCCGTTTTATATTTTGTTTATATCATTATTGTTCTAAGGATAACGAGGAGAAAAACAGAATAGTGGGATCCATTCCGAGGCAAGGGAGAAGGTGGTGCCATATTTCTATTGTGATAAGGGGATACAAAAGTAGGAGCTCTGTATAATTAGGCAGCTTGGATTCCTGTGCCCAATATGTTCTGGGTGGGGGAAGGAGGCAAAGTAGTGGTTATTTTGGCTTATTATTTTGGTTTGTTCTTTTACTGTATTAACATATTATTGTGTATCAGGTGGAGACAGAGGGAGGGCCTGTGGAAGTTCTGCAGGTGTTGGGTATGAGGGGTAAGAGAGTGTGCTCGGGCAGGGATTCTGGACAGGGGGTGACTGGGAAGCGGAAACTGAGGACTGGTAGGGACATTTATGGCAACATTGTGCTTGGTGTATATCTTAAGAGTTTTTGAGCGTAACAATTATCAATATGGGGGTAATGTCTCTGCTGGAGTATATGTTTAGTGTATTGCCAGTGTATAAGCACAAGATAGAGAAGTATCATAAGCATTGGGTAGCATAAACCCGGGGAGGGATGTCCCGTCCATGGCCAGAGCAAGGAACAAATGACAGGGGGATATTGGGACATATGTCCACGTTTCTGGCTGCCAAATACAAGGGTAAACAACTTTTATAAATGGAAAGAGATTCTAAATGTATGGAAAATGGTAGAGGATATAGAGGACACTGATGGGTGCAAGCCCCAGTGCGATGATAGTGTCGCCCCATGTGCAGGAAGAGCAACAGCAACAGAAGAAACACTACAGCCACAGCACTCTGGAGGGCTGTACCTGCTCACTACCCGCCCAACCTCGGGATATACCAACCTAACATATGTGCTGTCACCAGCCACCGCCCCACCCACAATTTGACTGACATCAAACACTGCAGGATAACAAATCACAGAAACAGTTGGAGGAGGTGTTAGAAACTGCACAAGCGCAGTCGGCACGGTTGAGGGCCTTAAGGGAAGGAGAGAGCAAACCGGGTTGTGGATTGGATAAGTGGAGGGCTGGAGGCATTCTTTTTATATTAGACAGCACTGCGATAAAGGATATGCATATTAAGAAGGGGAATAGTGGTGATTGTGGAGCGGAAAGTGTAGATTATGGGAGAGTGAGGTCTGAACGGGATGCAAGCAGAGACTTGCGGGAAGTAGATTGGGATACTATGGACAAGTTGGAGGATGAGGAGAAAGCACAGGAGGCACCAGAAATTACACCAAGAGTAGAGAGCTTGTGGGGTCCGTGACTGCAGAATACATTCGGGTGGGTAGCGTGGCTAGGAAAAAGTGAAGTGATGGAAGGAAAGCGAAGTGAGGACTGGGCACACAGTTGCTGTTATTAGATAAAGGCCATAAAGGCCCTGGGAGGGCGTATTATGTTCCCTGGTCCCAATGGACAAAAACAACCTGATCAAAGTGCTCCCTCCCCTCACTGCTGGGGCTGAGAAGTGGATACAAGCGTTTGAGAAACAAACCGCTTTGATCCATTTAGCTGTGGAGACATGAAGAGCCTGCTTGTTGCAATTGTGGGAGGTCAAGCAGGGGAGTGTGGGTTAAGGCTGAGCATCCAGGAGTGAAGCTAGATAATGCATACAATGGGGCACCCTTCAACAACATCAGAGCGCAGGTGTGGGACACACTGCATCGGGCATATGCCGATACACAGTACACCATGGCGGATGATGAAGACCCTGCTCTGTATATTTGAAAGTGAAGGAGATGTGGAGAGTGGTGACGGGAGACCAGTGGGACCGATCAGTTTCTCTTTTCTATTGTATTAAAAGGGGGTTGCCCAAAGAGGTGCAGGAGGCACTCAAGAAGATAGTGGATATTGCAGCGAAGAGATACAGACTATAATTATACACCACTGTAAACAGATAAGAGATAGAGAAGGAAACAACACAGAAGCTGCAGGCTGAGGAAGTGACAGAGATATTGTGTTGGCGATCTGCCTCCCCTATGAGGTCATGGAGCAGTATCGTAAGGTGCTGTCAACCAGTGCCCACGATGTGGGGCTCCTGCAGTGAGTGGGCCATGTACGAATAACAATCAAACCTGGTGCGGTGCTGCCCCAAGCAAAACCATATCCACTGTCAAAAGAAGCAGAGGAGGGCATACGAGACACCATTACCGCGCTCCTAAATCAGGGAATTATTGTGCCCTCAACCTCCTGATATAAAAAAGTGATTTATCTGATAAAAAAAACGCAAAAGGGGGAGCTGGAGATTGATACAGGATCTCCACCCCCTAAATCACATTTTACAGGCAGAATTTCCAGTAGTTACTAACCCTGTGACAATATTGTGCAGCATCCCCAAACAAGCAAAGCATTTTAGTGGTGGATTTAAAGAATGCCTTCTTCTCCATACCCCTGCACCCAGACTCACAGTATCTCACCGCGTTCACTCATGGTAGACAGTGATTCGAACACAGAAGACTGCCACAATGGTACTGTGAATCTCCTTGTTGTTTTAACATAATGCTGCATGCTGGCTTGGGAAACATCCAAGTGCTCAGTACTATAATTCAGTATGTTGAAGACCTGCTAGTGTCTAGTGACAATGAGCATCAGTGCTGGAAGTACTCTTTCACTCTTCTGCAGATGCTAACATACAAAGGCTACAAGGTCAATAAACCTAAGTTGCAATATTGCCTCCAAGAAGTGCTTTACATGGGCCAATTAAAATATGTCCATTGTAAGAAAATAATACCTGTAGCCAGTGCATCGGTGCACAATGCCCCTCAGCCAACCACTGTTAAGGAAATGCAGGAGTTCCTTGGGCTCTGCAATTACTGCTGAGCCTGAATTCTAGATTATGCAACATACAACAAGCCCCTGTTACAAGGCCTCAAAAAGCACAAAAGGCGACCAAAAAGATAGCATGGAAAGAGGACATGCTGACGAGTTTCAATGACCTAAAGGAAGTTCTATGCACTGCCCCAGTGCTGGCAACACCTGAATACACACAAGAGTTTAACTTGTTTTGCCATTCCAATGGACAGCTGATGACTGTGGTACTCACACAAAAATGCACAATGGGTCAGAAGTCATTGGCCTACAACAGTGGAGTGTTAGATTTGGTGATGCACGGCCAGTTGCCATGTGAACAGGCACTTTCTGCCACTGCGTTTACAATTGAGAAAAGCTCCACAATTGTCATGGGGTGTCCCAGTACACTGCAGGTCGGGCACACTATATTTACCACGTTAGAGCGATCTAAATCAACTCTGTCCGCTCAATGAGCATCCACATATGAGGTCATTCTGACCAGCCCGAACATCCACATAGTGCGATGTAAAATGGTAAATCCTGCCACCTTTTCAATTGAAATGTGTACTGATGAAAACCTTGCAAGACATGACTGTGTATCATTTGAATGTGAGGAGGACAAACATACCAAAGGCAAAAGGCAGCCCATTTGAGAGGGGAGTATTCTTCGTTGATGGGTCAGCAGCTATTGACCAGGGGATTGACCTGAGGCACACTGGTACAGCAGCGGCTTGCCTTGTGGACAGGGTGTAAGAGGTACTAGTGCAAAAATGATTGCCCATTCACTATTCAGCCCAAGCTGCTGAGCTTATAGCGCTTATAAAGGTGCTCCAAGCATCCCAGGGGTGCTGTGTAATGATCTATTCTGACTCTGCCTATGTCACCACTACGGCACACTCAGGACTCACACGATGGAAGAGAAGGGGGTTCAGAAGAGCTGACAGGTCGCCACTACAGCATGCAGCATTATTGGACAAGCTGATCGAATCAATGTCCCAGACCTCCCTGACTGCGGTGGTGAAATGCACTGCCCACACTAATGACACAGATGCTGTCTCACTTGGAAACGCTGCTGTGGATGCACTGCCAAAGAAGCAGCATACTTCCCTGTGCCTTCAGTCCCAGAATATCCAGTGCTTGCTCAGGGACAAACTGAGCTGCCTGAGTCATACAATTAATTGCCAATTGTGTAAATAATCGTGTTGCAGGGTTGTGTGCCACAAGAGGAGAAAGATCTGTGGCAAAAGAGAGGGTGTAAGCAGTCCCCTACAGATTATTTGTGATAGCAGGAAACAGGCAAAGTTGTCATGCTGGAAGAGTTCCTGCTGGTCACATTTGACCAGCTACACCACCCATGCCTTGTGTCAAAAGAATATATTGCTGCAGATGTACAGGAGGTCTAGTTTGTCCCTCATCTGCAGGAGATATTGACTAAAATGATTCACTGCATTGCATGCCACACCTATACCGCTGACCTTACCTTAAGAACTATTAGAGGTAACATGCCCCGCCCGACTGGGCCAATTCGCGAGTTGCATATAGATTATGCGGACATGGGAGAGAGATGTAATGTGTCTCCTTACATGATAGTAGTCGTATATCCCATCTCCCGATGGGTGGAGGCAGGTCCTTGTGCACATCCAGACTCTAAGTGTGCCACTCAATTTTTCATCTGAGTGGTTTTCCCTCATTGGCGAGTGTGCAATGTAATAAGGTCTGATAATGGCACTCACTTTTTCAGTGAACTGTTTAAGGAAATAACAGCATTACTTGGCATCAAGCATCGGGTGTGCACGATTTATCACCCCCAGGCCAACGGGATTGTAGAACGGATAAACAGCCTTTTGAAAAGCAAACTGTCAAAGCTCTGCACCACATTGAAAAATAACTAGGAGCACTGCTTGCCTCGCACCCTCTTTAGCATGCCCATGAAGCCCTGTAAGCATCACCATGTGTCACCCCATAACATGGTGACAGTGCTGTGAAGGCAGCCAGCCATATCTCCCATCAGAACATCATCAGATGCTCACAGGGCTGCATCCATTCTAGGAGATGAATTTAAAAGTTACTTTTTTGCCTTAACAAAAGCAATACAATTTATATCTTAACAGATAGCATCACCACTGTCGGAAGAATCTAACAGCGCTACACCTGATCTATAGACATCACCTCCCCTCCAGCTTTTTCCAGGAGATCTCGTTTATATTAAACATTTTGTCCACTGGTGGAGTGAGCCTAGATACAATGATCCCTTAGAGGTTGTTTATGCCACTCCCCTTCCGGTAAAGGTTCAGGAACTACGGTATTGGATATATCTATATGATCTCCGAAGAGCACCCCATGCTGCACCCCCCACTCAGGTTGATTAAATGTTGAATATGGAAGACCTGTACAAGCACTGAGCCGTTGCTCTGATTAAATATTTCTGAAGAAACGTTATTCATACCTATAATGTGTAACTGAGTATTATTTTTGTGGTTCCATTTTTTAAGGTTCTCCTGCAAGTGATCTACCTCCACTATTTACAAACATTGCTACACACTATTTGCTCAAAGGTGTTTTCTCTTTCTCTCTTTCTCGTCCTTTTTCTATTCTTCTCTTGTGTCGCAAATGACGCACCCAGCGCCAACTGCTCATGTTCTCTTCCTGTGAATATTGTCTCATAACAGTGTTCTCTTCCATGTATACCTGTGTTATGCACCGTGTATGCTGGATTATTTGCTCTTTCTAAGTTTGCATTAGGTATATATTTAGGATGTACTTTTATATGGGGTGGACATATGAAAGGGGGGGTAACAGAAATGTAAATATTACTAATAGTTCTCCAACACACGCCTCTTCCTTTGCCCTCTTCTCCCCTGCTGACCTGTTTTTCTCTCTTAGCACCATGCACCTGGCCACCCTCTGTCCTTCTGGCCCAGGTGCCTGCTCACCCTGACTCCCTCCTGCACTGCCTGCGGACCACCCATTGCACTGGGATCTGTATCTGTACCCATACAGTCCCCCACCTTTCATCCGCACTTATCAGATATACCCTATCTGACCAATCATGCACTTGCGTTATGCACTACCACCTTTTCCTTGCCTGTCTTTATTTATTTATTTCACCTATTTATTATTTTCTCTCCTCTGTTTTGCACTTTCCACTTATCTCCCTTCCATGCATTTCCCCCTTTCCCTTCTCCATGCATCTGCACGTTCTTAATGTCACTGGGCCTAGTAAGACGGCTGTTTTCATTTTTCTTTTGTTCTCCCTTGTTGCCCTCCCTTTGCTTGGTCGCACTCTGAAACACTTGTGTACGAGCACGATATAAACTATCATATCATATCAATGTTGCTGATGTATTTCAACATGCCAAGGCAAATGTCAATGCTACCGATGTCTTCCTATTAAACCAAGTATCTGAAATATACAGTACCGTGGTCATGGTCCCTAAAACACAGACTAGTGCGGGCTCGGTCTAAACATAATAGAAAATGTGCACCACCCAGAGTTAAGCAATAGCTGATATGCAGACATGAGCTCGGTGGGGGAAAAGAAGGATAATGGGAGCTGTTACATCTGTTCCTTCATACCACATGCGTCGGGGGGGGGGGGGGCAAGGTACTAATGCTGCAGGAAACTCTGCTTTTGGAGGCTCATTGTTTGGTCCATCTGACGTTATGCATGCTGCAAAGCACTTTCCAAACACAGTACATACGACTTGAGATGATAGAACCAGAAGGATTGCAGTATGCTCAGAACCCCAGGAACATAGAGTGCTTACAAATGCCATATATGAAGATAGAAGGGGTGATGTTTGTGGTGAACAGGTGGCAGGAGACTACAATGAGCTGTATGGCAAGAGGCCTCGTGGGATTCAGTGAAGAGGTTATCGAAAGGGTGAACAATATGTGCCGAGGGTACTGGAGTGAGCATGTGGCAAAACTCAAAATGGATTATGTTGATGGAGAAGCCAGTGAAGGTGCAAAAACAGGAATAATACAAACTGTGTTTCTATAATGAAGGAAGCGTCTTTTTAGAAAACAGCAAGTACAACAAGACATTATACATCCTAGACCTCAAGAAAGGGACAGCCGCTGTGATGGATAACTACTGGGTCTGTGGCCAGCAAGTGTTTCTGTACCTCCAGCCACTATGGAGGGGTATGTGCTTGCTGGCCACGTTGCACTCAGCTCTCCTCATGGTCCATGAAGAACACCTAATAGTGGGACCCCAGAGCTTCGTCAGCCCAACAGCAGCACCAGTGACAGGCGCCCAACAACACCCCCAATATTCTGCATCCTGCCAGAGAAAAGCAAGGAGGAACTATTGCGCAGAAAGGGGAGATCAAATTATCTGTCTCAGGACTCATCACAGTTGCTGAAAGAAATACCTGATCAATATAGACTTTATAGCAAGTAGGAGACATTCTTTGCCTCTTTACTAGTGCCCTGAATACAAGCAGCCCCAAATGCTAATTTGTTCCGGATTGTCCACTGGGAAGTGATACAGTTGGTGAATTACACTGAGCAGGGCCTCAATGCTATCAAGGCTGAGATGCAGGCAATCAGGTTGATGACCCTGTAGAACAGCTATGTGCTGGACTTACTAACGGAGGCATGTGCCGCAAAATTGGTGATTCATGTTGTACTTGCGTACCTCCAAATGGCACAGACAACTGGCCCTAACGCAAATAATAGGGGGCCTGCACACTCGCGGCACCCACATGCAAACATAAGCTGGCATCTAAAGAAGCGATTGGTTGAACAACCTTTTTTCCTGGGCACCATCATGAAGATATTGGTACCAGTGATCATGCTCGTACTGGTGATCATCTGCACCTGCCATCTTTGACTTGGATGTTGTGCTAAAGTGATGCCTAGCAGTACAAGGATGGTTTCAATTGGGGTGCTTGGGTCACCTTTTGGTACAAAAGACAGTGTAGTACAAACTGATGACCCTAGCAAGCCCTGCATCATTGCAATAGAACCCATAACCCTCCTAGCCCCCAGGTACCATTACTACTCCTCCACCTGACCCCAAGAACTATGTAGAGCACTGGGTTGACCTAGCAGGGATGGGGGTGTATATACAGGAAATGCAACCCAGAACAGTATGCACAAGCAGGGGAAAGTTTACGGTCTGTGTGCAGGGCATGGGTACCAAAGGAGGTGACACCGCCATATTTGGAGGCTGAGAGATTGGAGACGGAAAAAATAGAGAAGAAGGAGAAGCAGAGGCTTACCTGGGATTTTGTTGATGTGGGATTCATCAAAGGGGGGAATGTTGAGACGCGGGGGCGATTGTCCCAGACTCCTAAGAGGTTCAGGGTTAGGTAGTGGCCTTGAAGTGTGTTGTAGATGCTTGTGGAGACTATAGGGAGGCGGGGTGTCGCTAGAAGCTGCATCATGGGCGTGTTAGTGCATGTGTGGGTATTTGGTGCAGTGGGAGTGAAACACCATTTTAGAAATAGCAGCCATATTAAAATCGAAGCCTAACACTGCGCTGCAGCCAGCGCAGTAGGCTCAGGCCAGGACCGTGGAAACAAGCATGTGCATGCAGGAATAGGTCGTAATATGGGCACCGGGGAGAAAGGCCAGAGCTGCAGAGATTCATAAACCTTCCATTGTCGCATACTGCCAACACTCGTATCTCAGGAGAAATGTGCCCGGCAAGGCCATGAGGGGACTGAAAACTCCATGTGAAAAGTTATCTCAAAAGAAGGAGGGCCCAAGCCTCCCACCTTTCCCAGCCCAGCGTTAAAATATAGTGCTTAAATGCCCATGTCCCGAGACCCCAGAATTCCAAGGTATCAGCCAGTTTCCCTACCCTGAGACCCCAGCATTCCAAGGTATCAGCCAGTTCCAGACCACCGACCATACAACTGTAAGATCACCAATCGATCAAAAAGCAGGGACAGCTGCCCCACCTCTAAATCATGTGATTTGTGCTACAAGGTGCCGGAGGGGCGCTGACGTGTCTGCGCTCGGGCTGGGGTCTGTAAGTTATAGTGACCTTGAAAGTTTCCTTCGGCCCATGTCTGCAGAACCAGGGGCACATTAGGCTACAGATAGAGAATGCATTGTTTTCTTGTTCCTCATTGGCATTTAACTCTTTGCTCCCAATGACGCACCAGAAGGAGATCACGTGGAAGAAGACAAACAGAAGAGGCTGGGAGCAATAGCCTGTCATCCCTTATGGAGCAGGTCGCCTATGTATAGGGTCACATCAACCAGCCGTTCGGATTTGTAACCTATGTAACTCACGTCACTGATGATGCTGTGTGCCTTTTTTAACGTGTTCCTTGTCTTGATTTTGCCAGAGCGCTCTGTGGCAGCAGAGTTCTTTGCTGGCACGTCTTTATTTTTTGTGTAAGTAAAATGTGTTCTCCTTGCAAGAGGTGTGCCCGGCCTTTTTCCCTAGTGGGTTGAATTTTTTCTGGTGTGAGCGTTGAGGGGTTTCTCTACCAAAGTCAAACTACTGCACCATGCCTTGCTCCCTTTCATGTGCATCTTCTTAATATACACTTTTTAAAATAAAGAAATGCAAACAGTCACTTGGCTTATTCGGTTCTCATTTCGACAGATTTAAAATGCCAAGGGTGGTTTAGATGCTGCCTTGTTTTCTATATGGTTATCTTTGCCTTTTCATACCCGGTTTTGGATCTGCGAAGGGGCTCATGTCACCCTAGCTATTTATCTCACCTCAGTTTGTATAACATGACAGAGTTGCAGACCCAGAATTACAAAGGTATTCACAAAACTACAAGGCCCAGAATGCATAGTGATTTTGATGTAATGCTAGTTTTGAAGGTTTAAAGCCTGAAATAGGGTCACTTGACAGCTATGTAGGAAACGCCCATCCAATCTATTTGCTTCAACTCATGGTCATTTTGAACTGTTTTTGAAAAAATGAAGGCGATGTTACAGAAACTTTGAATATTGCGCTATTGCATAAAACATATCCCTTTACTGCATCTTTCAACCATGACACATGATTACGACGGAGGCAAGCAGTGTCCTGGTGCAAAAATGCATTCCAAGATTTTTTTTTTGCACTAGCTCACGTTTTTTTGCCCTAGTGCAAATTGCACTTACACTGGAGCAGAGATTCTGTAATACCACACCCTTGCAGAATGATGTAAGGTTTTGCGGCTGACCCCCAGCAAAAAAGCACATGCCTTGCTGCTACATCCGGGCCATCGCTTTGCGGTTCCCTGGACTTGCAGCACCGCTAAAACTCAATTTGACATTGTAGCCGGTTCTAGTCAAACTTTAACGCAGAAATATCAAGAACACTGCGCACCTGCCAGCCTTGAGTAGCCCGTTATAAAGCTGAAATAAATATCTATACTAACATATTTTTCCGACAGCGCCTCAGATTTGTATCTTTTGACAGTTATCTTCAGAATGGCTGTCCTCTCTATCAAAGAAAGAAGGTCTCGGAGCGTTTCCAAGCAGTAATTGTCTGTGATTTCCCCGAGGGTCAGCCTTCAAACGCAGGCTGTATCTGAAGGTTTCAAACATGGCTGCCAGCCATGGTTGAAGTCCCCCGTTGCTGGAGATCAAAAGATGGCCTCCCGTTGGAAATTAGTTGTTCTCTTCATCACTCCGAGGCGGAGCACGCACCGATGCACGCTCTCTGTTACTACATTATATATCAACATAAAGCCAAGGGATAACACCCTTCTCTTTTGATATATTTTCTCTTTTCTACAGTTTTTTTTTTAATGTAAGGGCTTATCTGAGAGGCACACGGACAGACAGTGCATGTTTTGATTATTGATGGATGGAGGCCGAGCCACCATTTTTAAGCCATTACCATGAATATGGTATAGAGCCAAGGCTTTCCACTTGACTAAGCAATGCAGTCAAATAATGTAGGTGTTTATACTTCTACACGCAAAGTAATGCAATTCAAATGGAATGCTGTGAGTGCATGCTCCAGGAGGTAGAGGGGTCCTCCATCTGCAGAGGTGAGCATGGATGCCCTGCCCATCTTCCGCTAAACAAGCAGGAAAGTGTAATATGTTCATGCTCTCCCTCCCGTCAGTAGGAACAGGGTCTTTCCATGATGTTTAGCCCTGTCTTTCTTCTATTTCCATGAGTATAATTTCCATATTCTCAAAGGACAGCCTGGTCCTCTGATACTTCCTGAGGAGGCCCGCCTCCTCAACAGTAATTTTAGTGCTTTGCTGCAGAGGATCATGGAGGGGAGGTTTCGCAATGGAGTTCTACTGAAGGCAACTAACAGAGATGTATGGGGTGGCAAACAGAGATAGGCCACTGACGGCGGTGAAACAGATAGGGTACACTAAGGATATAATGGGTTAAGCTGCGGTAGAAGGAGGAGTACACTGTGACAACGTGCCTGGGGCACTGAAGATGAGAGAGAGAACACTGACAGAGGACTACCTGGTAGGAGATACTAAGGGTGAAGAAGTGCACTGCATGCTTCTCAAACTCCCCTCATTTATGGAGTGCTTTCTGCTTGAGCCTCTTGTTTGTTATTGCAGAAGGTACCATGCCCTCTATAAACTTTAATATGGCCATCCCCTCCGGAAACCACCATCTCCCATGATATGATATGATATGATATGATTGGTTATTTAAAACGCGCTTAATACCCAGAGGGTTCTAAGCACAGACCCGGGGATCGAATCTGTGTTGCGCTGCGTCGTCTTGCTTCCGAGGCGAGAACGTTGCCCCTGAGCTATCTTCCCGAGGCAGAAGTCCATCTCCATTGGCGTCTCGGGTATCACCCACCAACACCATGACATTTAATCTACTGTGAAGACCAAACAGAGAGGTAAGGGGCCATGTAGGAGGGGTGTAGGGGGTGCACATAGGATGCACAAACATCATGGGTGCACATTGAGAGAGGGCTAGCACGAGGGGGTGTACATTGGGGTGTCACTGAGGTGAAGTGGGACATATGGCGCAGATCATTGAGATGCATTGCCATAGAAGTCTAAGGAAGCATATTAGTGAATACTAAGTGCTCAGAGGGGTGCAAATGGTGGCACACAGGGACGGGGACACCAAGGGTGAACCGTGAAGATGGTAATCTGAATACAGAGAGTGGGACGCAGAAAGAGAAACTCTGAGGGAGGATAAAGAGATAAGAGCACTGAGGTGGTATAACTGAGTGGTGAGCAATGGAGCTTACCTAGGCCATCACTTCGCCCCTTGCGCCACCTGACTCACACCTCCCGCACCTATCTGCCCCTGGTAGAGATGTACTTCTCCTCTACCCCCCTGCTGTATATCTGTTCTGTTTTTACCACTGAAAAGCGCTCTGTTATGCATATGTAATGTTGTACACCTCTGTAAAGTGCTCTGTTATGTATCTGTGTCTGTGTATTCCTCTGTAAAGTGCTCCGTTGCTTCTCGAAGCTTGTTCCATGCTCAATAAATACCATCATAATAATGTAAAAAGGGTAATATTATGAGAGAGGTGCCTGACACTAGATGAGTTGAGCATCATGAAAGCAGATACTTGGGGTTGAGAACACTTACCAGGTGACATAATGGATGAGGGAGTAATAAGTAATTCTGTAATAAAGCACGGGGTAAGGAGGAACAGCAACACAGGTATCTTCCTCATCAAAAGGAATGGAGTAACATCCCGCAAACTACGATTCCAAACAAATAGATCCCCCAACCCAAACAGAGGACTCCAAGGGATGCCCCTCCACTTTCACCATCTCATCAAGGATTCCTAAACACTGACTAACCATTGGATTAACCACTATAATGTGAGTTGTCGTTTGTGCCTCCATTGTGATTAGTCCTTGGTCTGGTGTTCTTTAAACAGCCACGTTTTGAGAGATTTTGCGAAATGGAGAATTGTGGCGGCATTCCAAGCTGGTACCAGGATTGAGTTCCAGAGGGGTGGATGGGTGACCAAAGAAGGATTGTTTGTGGGTCCTCTCTTTGCGGAGGAGTTGTAATTCTAGCTGGTGTGGATTTGCTGCATGAAGAGTGTGTGCCACCAGATATGTGGAGCTTAGCCTCCAGGATCGCTGGAGTGCTGCTACTCATGACTACTTTGTAGATGACATATGCAGTCTTGAACAGTATGGCCTGGAGGAAAAGCCAGTGTAATGTGCATTGAATGTTTAGGTTACATTTCCACACGCCCATAATAAAGGTGGTGGACTACTTTTAGGGAGCCAAGTGAGTGGCTGCGAGCCCCGTCAGGATGGCATTCCCTCATCGATGTGGGAGACCACAGGGGCATATACTTCCCTCACACTGATGTTAGTGCACCCCACCTTTCTCCTCCTACGAGCATCTGAAAGCATTCTAAATCTCCTACTCCTCAGTGAAAAGCCTCATACTGATTAGAAAAATGATACTAATATCCTATGTGTTTCCTTTGATATGGGATTCATGGGAAATAGAAATGGTTCTGGCAGACCTGTCTCACAGAATAAAGCCATACTAGATATGTTACAGTCTAAAGAAGTATTACCAATGGAGTTAATATTAAACTGAAAATTAATTATGTTGTAGGGTCAAACAAATGAGAGCCTCAAGAAAAACACCTGGCAGGCAAAGAAAAGTGACAGGTGCATGTACAGCGATATGATATCCTTCTGCGGTGTGCTGGCACTGCATGGTGTAGGAATTCAACGGACAGCTATCCCCCCGATTTGACGAGAATTACTCAGCGGACACGTTTGTCTCTGCCAGTATCAAGAAACATGGAGGGGCCAGTCCTGGACATCACGTCTACAATCCAATCTTCTGTGGTGGGATATATGCCCCCTTCCTCTCTTGACTGTTATATTTTAGCTGCACACATTCCCTTTCCTGCAGGATGTCACCAGAATTTTTTTTCCAGAATATCATTGTCACATCTTTAGTCCTTTGGGTATGGAAATAGTAGTTAACCTCCCTTATCTTGTAAGATGTCAACAATAGTTTTGGAGTGTTGGTTTATCCCTGCAACGCTGAGACTGTGTATGTCACATTGAACGCTAAGTCCCCACTAGGGGCTGTATTGATTAAGTCAACAAAGATGTCCTTTCGGGCAGGGGAGACTGCTATGCACTTCTGTGTGACTCTCTACTAACACCATGGCTTGGTAGGTCTTGATTGGTAGGGGTCCTAGTGTGTTGGAAGTATCACCCACCAGGAAGAATGGAGTGAAGCATAATGCTATACTAGCTCAGCAAACCTTTAAAGAACCGAGGTATTAAGCTTTGTGTGTGCATTAGGTGATCAAATATATTGCTTCCATGGGCCTAGTGGACATTTAGTTTATCTATGCTAACTATATAATACTCGTCCCCTTGTCCTAATGGATTCCCCTCTTGGAGACAGTTGTTCAAGTTGGTTGGCTCCAGATGTGCAGTTATGTGGAATAATGTAGTGGTGGCACATTCTTCCTCTGGTAGTGGAACCTTTTTCCCATGGTCCTTTTCTGAAAAAGGCTGGAAAAGGGAGGCTCATTTTGCTACTGGGTGTAGCAGAGTTGCATGATGAAATACTAGCATGCTGGGCTGGTGTTGACACTACTGCGGCTGCTTGGAAGCGGGCTCGATCTGCCGGGACAAGCCAACATTCGGAATAACCCCTCGGCGGCTGCCTATTGCGACACTAATATTTGCAAGGAGGCTGGGCTGCAGCTCTTTCTGCCACTGTCTAGCCCCTCCAGAAATGCTCAGGTCACCTTTGTGAATAATTGCTATCAAATTGCTGCACTCCCCCACCCCTTTATAGGTTCTTGGAAATACCATAGTTTGCTAGATTTCTCCATCATGTGTCCAGTTGCTAATACCATTTTCACTAGTGCCACACCATAATCTACAATTTACAATGCTATGCCTAACTACTCGCAACACATTCCAGGTTCTGCATCATATGCCAGAAGATCCATGACATATGCAGTTTCACCATCCTATGCCCAGTTACGTAATCGTTAACCCGGTACCCATATCATATGCAGCCACTCACATATGTCCATTTTGGCCATCAAATGCCTTAGTACTCTTACTATTGTTCTGCTATTTTAAATTAGGTTTTGGGATTACAGGGGCTGGCCATAGAAGAGTGTGGCAATCCTGATAACCTACTCTTCTGTAGCACCAGACATGGAACTTCCACACCGATGTGTCTTTTTCAAAGGATGGTGGCGTTGGATGGGCTCTAAGGCACATAGCAGGAATGGCACAATCTCTGGTACATACAGGCAATCCTAGGGCCCAATTAGCAAAGGAGTTCATCTTCCCTGCTTTCTCTTGCCTCCTAGCTCCCAGCCCACCTGTAGACCTATGTGGTCTGTGACGACAGATACGGCAGGTGAGAGCAGAATATTGTACCTTTTTGGTAGCCAACAGGAGAGCAGGGAACAAGGAAGGTGAGGTGCTCTCCTCACTCTCTTCACTTCTGCCTCTTTGAGGCTCACCTTTTTTCCACTGCCGCACATCCTGGTGTGACATATGACAGTGGAACGGATGTTGCGCTACCTGCACAAACAGCAGACCGCTTATCTTGGAATCCGTCCACTACATGACTGTTGTTAGCCTATCCTTGCCTTTCAGGAGTCGTGTAAAGAGAGGACGGATGACAAATCCATCTCCATAAAAAGTAAAGTAGTGCCCCCCTACTGTATCAAGATCCGCAGTGTACATAAAAGCAAGTGCATCGTCTGTTGCATCCTCACAGTCTTCTTAGCAGGGGTGTTGCTAGGTCTGGAACAGATCTGGGGCTACGCTAATGTCGAGACTGTCGGCACTCGGGGCTAGCTACCCTTTAGGTTGTAACCCCTGAGCTTCTATCCGGGGTTACAACCAAAAGACTCTGGGTTAGAGCCCCCTCAGCCCTCCCACCCCCAGCAACGCCTCTGCCTCTTAGTGCATTCCATATAATTGGCACAGTGCAGTGGTTGCCACCAGACAAAACTAAAAAACGTAAGGATGGATACTTTGGCATATCCCAGTGACTTGTGAGCTAAAAGTAACTCATAGCTTTGTCGAAGCATTTCCTCTGGTAAGTCATAGCATTTAGAATGTTTTCTAAGTTAGGGTCATGAGGTTGAGAGGCAGAATCACAGTTGAGCCAAGATTGAGGTAATGTTCGACATGGTTAAGACAGAGCAAAACCAAAATGTAGCTACATCAGAATAGGTGAGTCCAAGTCTCCAATAGAAAGGTCAAGAAGAGGGAGAGAGTTCCATAAAAACATGACTGTGGCAGGACCTTCTCTTGTGTTTGTACCTTGTCAGATGGAATTACAGTCTGAAGTGAGCGGTGTCCCGCTGGATTGTTAAGCAAAAATGATTTTGTTGGATGCCAGAGAGACACCTGTGCATGGCAGCACTTCTAATTGTTAACATAGTTGTTTTGGGATCATGTGGGGAATGTAAGCCAACAATGACACATCCTGACCTTTTCTGCCTAAAACTGAAGTTAGCTGCCTGATTTTGGACTTGTGATTTGGTCATCTACTCTCCTGGGCATATGCCATAGAAGCTATTCCAATGATCTGTAAAGGACATGGGACCGCCAATTTTCAGGGCATTGCATTGACGGAATTACTGCAGTGGTAAATCGGTTGCAGTAATTCCGCTGATTATTGGGCGGGATTTACCACCAGCGTGGTGCTGTAGGTAAATCCTCCACTTTAAGCTCAAACTCGAAATTCGGCGGTGCAACAAAAACAGCGGTAATTCCGCTACTGACCAAAGAAGTGCTGGTAGCGGAATGATTGCCACTTTTTTTTACTGCATCACTTAACTCTTAACGAGGGTCATCGTATTCCTATTTATTATCAGTTCTATATTATCCAAGTATTTGTAGGTAGGTATAAACAGTGGTGCTGTACTTAAGGGGGCATCTGCATAGTACAAGATGGAAGCTTTGGATGCAAACACATATATTCTCTTTATTATTGTCACCTAATGTAAGAGAAAGGGATAACGAACCAATTTAGAACTAGACACAGGACGAACATATACATGAAACACTAAACAAGATAAATATATTATGCAATAAACCAAAATATTACAAGTGACAAATACGAACAAAAAAGAATTTCAAATCAATACATAGGCATTATGCAAAGAAACACATGGGGCCTCATTACAAGTCAGGCGGTGGACCATACTGCTATTAGCACCATGGTCCATGCCGGATTCCGCCATGGTGGATGGCGGAATTACTGCCCCATTCCAAGGTGAGTGGGGCGGTAATTCACCATTCACCATTTGCCCTTCCCCATTCCCATTTTTGACCCATAGGGCATAATGGGGATGGGGAAGGTGCTAATTACGGCACCGTAAATTACTGTGCCGTAATTGGCACCAAGGTCGCTTAGCGCCTTGGACTTTAATGCCTGCAAAAAGCAGGCGTTAAAGTGTGAATCAGGCGTTAAGGGTTTAACGGCGCCGACGCTCTTTACGGCGCTGTTAACCCCTTAACGCCTGACTTGTAATGAGGGCCATAGTCACAACGACTGAAACGGCATATAAACAAATGTATACCTTTTAACATAACAATACATTGAGGTTGTTGACTAGATACATTTAGACAAAGTCTAATGGGTGCAAAACTTGTTTTTCCTGCATTAGCCAGTCGATAAAGCATAAGCTAATTACTACTAATATACAGATGAAATAAAGGGATAAAACAGCTAAATACTGTTACATTATATGTGTGAGTTTGATTGGTCATCAGTGTGAAGTAACTCACAGTGGGAAGTCGACAAACGAGGTCTCCCAAGGCTCAGGTCCTAAACGTAAAACCTAATTATATTTGCCGGAGCCTAATCTCTCCTGGGGGCGCAGTTTGGAAAGGGTAGTAAGCAGGGGACATTAGTGCTGTAAACCTCACCTTAGTCGCAAAGTCGATTCTTTTTTGAACGAGGGATAGCGATCAATCTACTGACATCAAAAAACTCTATGGTGGCCAAGAGGCTTTTAGAAGCCAATGTCTAGAAGATATGAAACAGAAACCACTAGTTATATCGATAGAGATGGGCCAGGAGGATAGCTGAAGGGCAGCGTGCTATGCCGAGAAGCACAGGTTTGATACCCGGTCCTACGCTTAGAGGCTGGAGTCTGGCATGAAGGGTGATATGAGAAACCAATTTCATATTTTAGTTGTACATAATATTTAAAAGCATAGAAACGGTGCAGGCCTACATACCTAAAATCATTATAGTGTGTCAAGGCCAATTTCCATCCTTTTTATGATATGTAAAATCGCACAAAGTTGCACATGTTTGGTTGTCTCATTTAGAGCTGGCATGCTAATAAGATGGGGTCTGTGATAAATATGAGCCAATGGAAGGATACGCCCGTTCACCTTGTGCTCAGGTGATAGCAGGCTCAGAGCTGGATTATGCAACAAAACCATGCAAATACTTTCATCCAAACTAAGAGTATGACGCTAAATGAGGAGGGCTCCTGGGTTTCTGATGTACGCCTTACGGCGCTGTCGCTGCTGTACCACCTTAAGCCTCCTAGATATCCGTGTGGACGCGGTAGCTTGGCAGTGTTGTGAAGTCACAGTGTCATGTAACAGACAGTTGCAAGGGGGTTAGTCTGCCATTTTGGGGAAAACATTTTTCAGAGTGACAATACACATGATCCTACGGCCATGTGTAAAAAAACTGTGGTCTTGTGTTTCTTCCTCGCCAAAACAGTTTGACATATTGTAGATGAAAAGTACAGTCGTTCTTTGCTGGATAGATGACAATCATTCCATGGTAGGCTGGTGACAGGGGAGGTCCGGGATGAGATTAGACATTGGAAGAGCATATCCCTGATATCAGCAATCAGAGAGTGGAGAGGGGTGTCTGAGCTAAACTAGGCCCAACTGATGCTAGGCATTTTGTAGCATTCAAGCTGTCAAACTAATACATTTAGCAACGCATCTGCAAGGTCAAGATATGTGGCCGGAGCTCAGCACGGCCCTCTTTACTTGGAGGAAGAAGTGATCATTCTATCTCAGGTGCATAGCAGATCCTGATTGAAGGTGCAGATATCCCGTGTCACCTCCAAGTGCTTGATCCTGCTGGAAATTGCTTGGAGGAAGAAAACTGGAATAACAAGTATGGGTTGCTCTTTAATTTCCAATAATGCCTTTTCGGAATCTGGAAGCTGATACAAGGGTCCCTTTGTGTTGCCAATAAGGCCGCAGATCAAAAAAATCAGCAGGGTTTCTGGGCCATTTGGAATCTTGCTGATTTTCCTTTGGCAGCTGCACGGTTTTTAAGGTACATCCATTTTGTGCAATTACTTCTGGAGCTGGGATCAGTGCTGTGAGTGAGACTTCACCAGTGGGGAATGCAGTGCTGGAATAACCTTATTTAACTGCTGTTCAAATCAGGATACGGTGCACCCCAGCATTGCCCTCACTCGCTTCACTCCTTCGTTGAACGATGACCAAATGATAGGATCTCGGGAGGATAGCTCAGGGGCAACACGCTCACCTTGGAAACAAAACGACGCAGAGCAACGCAAGTGTTATCCCCGGGTCCACGATTAGAAACCTCTGGGTATTAAGCGTGTTATAAAAAAACTGTTTATATATATATCAGCCCGAGAGCACTCTCTGGCGTGACTCCACCCCCCCCCCTCCCTCCATAACTGGGAGCCAGGTACTTTAGTAGTAGCTGAAGCGGGTTGAGACAACTCCCACACGACTGCGAAGAGTTGCTTAGGTTGACTTTGTGCTCCACAAATACGATTAGAGAAATAAGGCACTTTTGCTTCCTTAATGGCCTGATGATAGACAAGCCTCTACAATTTCAGAAATAGTTTATCAGGCTCGTTGTATCCCTGGTGTTAATCAGACTTGTATAAAGATTTAATAGAGCGCAAATGCTCTATAAAACAAGGGGCTGACAGCCTCGCTGACTTTTTAAGCTTCTTCGTAGGTGCTAATTCCTCGACTGCCAGCTTAAATGTAGAATGCAGCACTGATGAGGGATCAGAAGGGAACTCGGTACTAACAGCCTCAAAATGACCCCTAATACAGATGGCTAAAGAAGCCGGGTCCACATGATTCCAAGGCCGAAAGGAGGAGCACAAAGGCATTGTGGTAGTCCTAGGACCAGGAATAAAAAAGTAAAAGAAATAATATGATGATCGGACCATACAACTGGATAAGCAGGGTGGTCGACAATGTTCTTCACGTCTGCAAAACTCAAATCTAAGGTGTGACTGTTAGAATTATTGTGCTGCTTTTTAAACTTGTAATTCATGCCTCCCTGCCACATCAAGAGAGATAAACATTTGAGCTTAGACTGCAGTGTTATCAGTGAGCTCAGCAGAAACAGGAGCAGGAGCTCCACCGTAGCCGGAGCTACAAGCTTCTGCGCACCCACCGGGAGCTACAGGGAGGCAAGCTGCCTACCCTCGTCGTCCAGGAAGACGTGGTGAGCAGTTCTTACTTTTGTGCATCCCGCGCCGAAATTACCCTTTGCATGCAGTCATCAGATGATTCTGCCTCCTGCACCTTCTACTTGCCGGTATTGCGCTCATAATGCCTGGAAAATGCCCCCCAGGCGAAATCGCCATTGCCCCACATGAGGAGAGCATCTGCTCTAAGATGGCCGCCCTGCCTGCATTTCACTCCAAATAATCGTATTGAGCCTAAACGCACCTGATTGGGCACAGCTGCTCTCAAAGCAGCCAACCATGCACCGGAGGCGTGAGCCGGCCCTCTCACAGGAAGGCCGTCGCCTGTCCCAGCCTGTCCTGTGCCGTCTGGACGGTCGGCCAGACATGCTACCCGACCTGCCTTACACCATGTAAGTAAGTGTATGCTTACCTCCAAACCCCCCATCTAAACATTGTGAACAGCGCGCCTGTTATCTCCTACTACCACTAGCGCCCTGTGGTACCCCTACCCACTGACTCTCCTGTGACTTATCCTGCTTCATACTACACCCCAGGCAGATATTCCGCCTTGCGCACCACGGAACTACTTTGCAAAGCATAATGTTATTATTTTTTGCAGTATTTAGCAGTCGTACTATATATGCACACCCCCGTTCATATACTGCTATTACCCACATGTGAACCTCGACTCATGGTGCTCCACTGCCCCATTGCTCCTGTTGAAACTTCCGCCCCTGTACCTATTGCGACCTGCAACATAGCTGTCCCAGTGCCCCATCGAATTGCTACCTGCATCCGACGGCGAATGTGCGGTGTGCATCATTCAGCCTGCCATCCTTAGCTTGTGTTGCACGGAAGCATCACACTTCATTCGATAGGTACCTATCACCTGGTGCATCATGGTCGTAACAGCCCTTCTGCCCGCTAGCAGACCACTTTAATTTGTATTGAGACTTACGGTCAGTAATAGACCATATTGTCTGTGTTATGCCCCTGGGTCACTACCAGACCACTCCAATTGTGTTGTGCCTTAGGGTCGCTAACAGACCACTCTAAATGTGTTGTGCCTTATGATCGCCTATTGTCCACTCCAACCATATTGTGCCTTATGGTCATTAATAGACCACGCCGATTGTATTTTGCCTTTGGGTCACTACCAGACCACTCCGATTGTGTTGTGCCTTATGGTCGTTAACAGACCACTCACTCTAATTGTGTTGTGCCTTGGGGTCGCTAAAAGACCACTCTAAATGTGTTGTGCCTTATGTATGATCCCCCACTGTCCATTCCAACTATATTGTGCTTTATGGTCATTAATAGACCACGCTGATTGTATTTTGTCTTTGGGTCACTACCAGACCACTCTAACTGCGCTGTGCCTTATGGTCGCTAACAGACTACCGTGAGTGTATTGCCCTTACGGCCACTATTACCCCACAGAGTCACTATCTGACAACTTGCTCTTAGATTGTACTAGGCCAACATGCCCCTTACTAGCTGCCTAACAGCCACAGACTTTCCCCAGTACACCACCAATATCTTACTCACAAGATTACTGCCCACCTTTCTTCTCCTCATACGGTACTTTGGGGGGACCATATTCAACCACACCACTGCCCCTCTCTACTACCCACATCCGCACCACTCCATAACCATGTCTTCCCTTGCGCACCACACTAACCCCTACCTCAACAACCCAGCCTTATGGATCCAACATTTTGCATCTAGACCTCTACCAAACTTACCATGCTCTACCACCTTGAGAAATGCCAGACTTGGCTCACGACTCACTCACGCCTCCCATCATCTGGCGCACCTTAACAAACAGCCACCGTCTTCCAGACCACCCACACCCACGCCAAACCCCTCTCCACCCATCACTAACATCCCGAACATGAGTAATATCAAGGGCGCGTTAATCAACGCCAGATCACTCACGGCTCACGCCCTAGAAGTGGCTGACCTCATCCTTGACCTCGACTTCATAGCAATTACCGAAACTTGGCTCCACACAGCCTCAGGCCCACTACTCTCCCTTGCCATCCCACCTGGTTACAACATTATAAGACATGACCGTAACTCTAACCAGTCCAAAGGTGGTGGCATTGCCATCATCCATAAAAATGCTCTAAACTTCCACCTCTCTTCTGCGCACCACCTTTCCTCTCTGGAAGCACTGACAGCTAAGCTAGCCGTTACACCTAACCACTCTATCACTTTCCATCTTCTTTACCGGCCACCTGGCCCGTTATCTACCTTCGCTGAAGACCTCTCTAACATCATCACTCACAACACCAAAACCAATTCCGAAGCTGAGATACTGGGGGATTTTAACCTAGGCCTTTCCGACCCCAAGGACACTGCTGCCATGACTATCGATAATATGCTTATTAATGCAGGATTTACACAGCTCATAAACCAACCTACCCATGACAAGGGCAGAACTCTTGACTGGCTAGCCGCCCACAATTGCCCATCAACATCACCTCCAACCAACAGTGCTCCTGGACTGACCACAACTTAATTACGTTCAACATCCAGTCCAAACCTGTATGCCCCTCTCCTAGCATCTCACCTGCTATGGCCACTCGCAATAAACGTGACATCACGTGTAACAGACTCCTCCCACTCCTCCTCCCTGCTCTCAACGACCAGGCTCGCACCTGCTCCGACCCCACGGTTCTGGTTGACACCTTTAACTGTACTATGCAAAAAGCATTAGACACCATCGCCCCATCCAAACTGAGAAAATCCAAAGCCCAAGCTCACCTGAACTCCTGGTTCACACCCCAGCTTAGAACCTTGCGCAAAGAAAAACGAATTGCGGAATCTCACTGGAAAAGCAACCCCTCTCCAGCCAACAAATCTCATCTACTCCTGGCTACCCTTAACTACAAGGAAGCCATACTCCAGGCAAAAAAAGACACATACAATAAACGCATCGAACATGCCAAATCCAACACCAAAGAATTGTTCAAAATCCTAAAAGAACTTGAAACTCCTGTTACTGTACCTGACACCTGCACTAAAGATAGCACTTGGTGTACCAAAATCCAAGAGGCTCTCCTAGGTAAGATTGCCACTCTCCAAACTAAAATTAACAACAAACAAACTAGCCTACTATCTAACCCTCAACCTAACCTTATACCTACCCTCAACCATTCCATCCCAGATTCCCTGTCTCCCTTTAGCTTCTCTCCACTTTCCATTTCTGAAGTGGAAAAGATCATCGCTAGCCTTAAACCATCCAACTGTCAAGGCGACCTTTGTCCTGCGTCTACTATTAAGGAAGCTGCTCATGACCTAGCACCATTCATCACTACGCTTATTAACTCTTCCTTTAGTTCTGGGATTGTACCTAATAACCTAAAGGATGCATCGGTCATCCCTCTTCTGAAAAAACCTACCTTGGACCCCAGCATACCGACAAACTACAGGCCAATTACTACTGTCCCATTTCTTCTAAAAATCCTCGACCAAGCTGCTTATTTACAAATTCAAGATTACCTTGAATCAAACAAACTTCTGGGTCTTAGGCAATCGGGGTTTCGGCCACGTCACGGTACCGGAACTGCCCTTATTGATTTAAAAACTCAGATCGAAGACCTAAAGGACAATGGCAAACTGGCGCTATTACTTCTTCTGGACCTCTCGGCGGCCTTTGATCTTGTCAATCATGAAATTCTTTGTCACCACCTCAAATCAGCTGCACACTTCTCAGACAAAGCTACAACCTTGATTAGTTATTTCTTAGACAATAGATCAATGCATGTGTTCTCTCCACTAGCAGCCGCCGCACCTGCACCTGTCCCCTGCGGCGTGCCTCAAGGGTCCTGTGTCTCACCTACGTTGTATAACGTGTTTACCAAACCCCTCTTCGATATTCTGGACTATCTGGGTGTCACTTACACCAATTACGCCGACGACACCCAGATACTAATCCCGATCACAGGTGACTACACTACGGACTCCCTCGCTATCAATGCCATCTACCAGGTCATCCAAGCTTGGATGGCTCAACACGGACTCTGTCTAAATGATGAAAAGACAGAGCTCCTCATTCTTGGTTCGCCACAAAAACTTACCAAACTCGACCCTGCGTTCAAGTCCTTTACCATCGATGGGAATACTATCCCTACTGCCAAGGACACCAAAACCCTAGGGATTTACATTGACTCAACTCTATCCCTGACCAGACAAACAAATTCAGTCTCGTCCGCAGCAGCTTATACCTGTAAGCTTATTACAGCCTGTCGTCCTCTCCTCTTTACAGCCAATTGTGTGACCCTGGCTAGAACCCTGGTACTATCTAAGGTGGATTACTGCAACGCCCTCTACTTAGGCACTAATCGCTGTAACTTAAACAAGCTACAAATTGTCCAAAACAATGCGATCAGAGCGGCCCTTAACATTCCCAGGCGCCAACACATAGCTGACACCAGACGTAACCTTCACTGGCTCTCCATTTCACACCGAATTTCCTTGAAATCTCTAGCGCTCACCCATAAATGCCTTCACAATCAAGCTCCTTGTTACCTGGCTAACAGATTTGCCCGCCACAGTTCCACTAGACCCCGCAGAATGGCCCAAGCCAACTGCCTTGTCATTCCACGATTCAATCTCCAAAGATCAGGTGGATCCAGCTTCCCCACCATGGCAGCCAAACTATGGAACTCACTGCCTAATGAGCTGAGAGCGGAACCCTCCTTCCTGAGATTCAAACACCTTACCAAATCTTGGCTGTCCTCCCAAGACATCTAACACGGGGCTCTCTGCTTATCCAGTACTTTGACATACCTTTGTATTTACATTCTGCTTGCCTTATTATTGTTATTACTTTGAATGTCAAGTCTGTAAATTCTGCCGTTGTCTGCTCATTGTTATACTGATTGTAAACTTTGTATTATACTTGCAAACCTTCGTAAGTACCGCCATGTCTGCTTTCATCATGTTGTACCTAAGAGATGCGCCCGGTTGCCCCTGGGCCTGGTGCGCTACATAAATAAAATAAATACAAATACAAGGTACTTCAAGAAAGCATTTTGATTTGCCTTTATCTGAAAATAAATGGTTAGGGTGGTCGAAGCACCGCTATATTGAGATGTTGCCTAGCCACTCTTCCCCTCCAACCCCAGCCCCTAAAACAGGGGAAACTGAAATTAAAAGGAGTCACTGTAAGCATTTCAGGAATGGTAATGGGAAATGCAAGGATATGGCATGTGGCCACTCAAGAAGCAGTCACAGAGAAAAGTGTGTGTACCCTTAGATAACTGGCAGGGAGCAGGGCTCGAAATTGATTGGAGCTGGGGGCTATTTAGCTCCTGCTTGTAGCTTAGAAGAGCCTTGTTCCCTTGATATCAACAGCTACCAAGAGCTACTTTTGTCTTCCCAGGCCAAACGATACCAAACACACAGACCTATGTGAATTTTACTCTGCGTTTGGGACATTCTATAAGTAACATTTGGACACATCTATATGACATTTAAGGCATAAGGGCTCATACATAATGGGCAAAATGATATGTCTGCATCTTATGTGGAAGTTAGTTTTGCAGAACGCTGTGTAGTAGCTCTTCGTTCCCCAGTGGTAGCCCCTGGTCACTGTTTAATGCTGGATACCCAGGAGCTGCTTTTAGCTCTTGCTTATCCAATCTTAATTTCAATCCCTGAAGGGAGCATTAAACTATGAAATAATCAAGGACGTGGGAATCCTCTAACCACATATTTACCTTTTGCAAGCTTCCACCATGCAGACGTCCCTGTTAGCACAGAAACGAACCCTAGTTACCAACAGACAATTCTCTTTTGAAAATCTATATCCTGGCTTTTCTTTCCTGTCATACATAAAATCTTTGGACCAATCCTTTCCAAAGATATTCATGTAACGAATTCATGCATGAAAACGTTTTTTTGACATGGATGTAGCTTACTTATTGAAAAACAAACAATGCTATGGCTACTTAAATGGTTAGATTTAAAGAACACATTCACTCAATACAATGTAATCGAGGTGTTCAATTTGCACCTCCAGTATAAAACAGCTCATAAACAATCGCCAATCAGTACATGTCCTTGCACGCTGAAAATATGTGTGGATCAGCAGATTTCTAAGGAGGGGCATCTTCCTTACATAATAGTGAAAATAAATCACATTACTTCATAGCCCTCAAGCTGCCCTTTGTCAGAAGTGAGTAGTCTGAGAAAGTCCTATTTACGTTCTCTATATTCTTGTACTTGTATTTCTTTTCTCTTAAAAATGCTACGCTAAGGAAATACCCGGACTGGCTAGCCTACTCGCATCTGATATGATATGGCATTTATAACGCGCCTATGCACAAGTGTTTCACAAAGAGACAGAACAACTTGAAAGGTCTGTCACGTAGGGTTTCTAGGGCCTGGGAAACCAGACCATCGGTTCTAAGATGCTTTCATGTTTTCCACAGGGCATGAAAGCCCAAAAAAAGTGACCCCACTCTGCAGTGGCAATCTGAAAAAAGCAGTGCCAAAGTGAACAGTTGTGGCTCTTGTTTAGGCATTTGATAATATCGGTTCGATGTCATTCCATCGGCAGGGTTTTTTGCTGCCGATTTTTGGCTGAAAAAAACTCAATTCTTTTTTTGTTTTATGTGGGGTGTTCCCCAACAACCCCTTCCCAGTTTTTCAAAAACCTATTCCCCACACCCCCTACCTCTTATATCCCTTTACCCCTGCCCATATTTTGTGATTTTTTTTCTGTTGGAAATAGGCGGCAAAAAACTCAGCAAAAAAAAAAAAACCCTTGCAATGAATGAACATTGTACCAATAATATCGTGCCAAGATACGAACACCATTTGCCAGCTGTTCCATCTTACTTTCTGGTAGTGCCATTACGGCAGTGTATGGAACATGCAGATCCCATGCCTACACAAAAGCAAAAATGGTTGGCTTTGTCAATGTTTGTTGTGCTATGCACTGGTGTAACTGATTTTTTTTTTTTTAGGTTACAGGTGGAAATGTGAAGGTGATCGTTCAAACAATGACAGTGATGCGTATATCTCGTACCCTGTGCACCCTCCTCTTAGAGGTATATTTCATTAAAAAAACAAAAAAAAACTTGAGGTTGACTTCAAGTTTCTCACGACAGTTTTCTCATGTGTGGAAAAGAACACGCAGAGAACAAAGTATGTGAGATACAAGTGAATACAAATACTGGTTGCTTTTGAATCAATTGTAATCTTCTTTTACAAGTCTAAGACTTTACAGGTTTTGATCAGCAGTGTCTCATTTGTCGTCCGAACATGGCACAGCAACAGACGGATAATAGGAGGGGCGTGTTTGTGTTAACAAGGTTGCCTTGGTAACTGCATTTCAAGGGAAGTGGCTACTGAGGGAATCGGAACAAAGTGAATGGAGAGAGTGATGGGCTGTGTGATGAGCTCTGGGCCTCTTGTGCGTTCAGCAAGTCCTTCTGTGTTGAAGATGTTCTCAACAATATACAGAACATAACATTTCTCAACAATATACTGAACATAACATTTTTTAAACGGCATTGAAATCATGTGCAGCACATCAGCCAGTATTTTAGACCCATTTCTTACTAGCATTCTAAAAGCCACTGTAGAGGCTATGGCAATTAATAAAAACCAGAAGAATATGGCATGTTTCAGAAAATGTAATACATTGAATTTGCGACTTTTTTCGGAATAGTGCAGCTGTTACTTTCAATATTTGTCCTGAAATCTTTCATTGTGGATGTGAAATTTGTGAGCATGGTGGGTAAAGTCTCAATTGTATAAAAGATACACATGTTGGCATTATCGATTTTTGATTTTAACAGGACCTCTGAACAAGGAACTGATATAAATCAAGTGTCTGAAGTAAACTTGGTTAAGACATTTTTATTACACCAGCAATGCATTTCACAGTTGCAAATAAATCATTAATTCTCAATGTAGAAATAGCACTGGCAGGCTAAAGTTGGATGTTAATGCTTGATAGACATAGCTTAAAGCGATCCCAGGAGGAAATCTTTGAGACAGAAATGGCAGGTACTGGGCAGAAATGGCTATAGAAATGAGTTTGGCCATGGGCAGCCAATAGGCAGCTAAATAACCAAACAACACCCACAAGCCGTTTGTCCCTCTTCACATGCCATCTCCCTCCTCCCTCCTAGCTGTACTCAATGTAATAGTTTTGGCTTATTGGTGGCACTTAAGCTCCACCTAAGGGAAAGAACTTAAAAATGGTACTTAGGTCCCAACTCCTGAAATGCTGACTTAAAGGTGACCCGAGTCCTTAGGGTTGGTCCTTAGCGCGCAACATTTGGAGATTAACTATGCAGTGGCATCGCACTTCAAAGAGACATTGGCCTTCATTACGTGTCTGCCGGTAACCCGCTGGGGGGTTCCCAGTAGACTCGCCTTACCGTTTCCCCCGCTCGATATCCCAGTGTTTCCGGGATATAAAGTGCAGCAGAGGAACGCTAAGTTCCCATGGAAATGAGAACAATGAAGCACCGGCACCGTTAGTAACGGTCAACAGTGCCTTCCTGAAAAATGTGCCTGTAGAGGCCAGAACTACTGGCAAGTCATGCCTGCCAGTAGTTCACAGCCCCTACCAGCAGACTTGTAGTTTGCCAGTCCGGTGAAGGTGCTGAATGAATACTACTTGTTGAGTTTAAAGACAATTATTTCTCCTCGTGGCTAAGGCATTTGCGTGTTATGACTTATTTTTACGTTTTTGAAGAGTGAAATGTAATACCTTTTAATATTAATTGATTTGCATTATGTAAATAGTGGACTTTTTAATGGTGTTTTTAATGTCGAAAAGGAATGTTACATATTTCTAAAAGAACAAATGATTTGTAAGTTTAGATCTCACTTCAAGACAGGGCATATATTCATGACAAGAAGCGCGTTGTCGGTTGATTTCCCCCAAGTGAGTGCTCCTATGTGCAAGCAGTGTGAGTGGAACCATAAAGGATTACAAACGAGCTGTGGTCAAGTAACCACCCCATGCACTGACGCACGCTTCCCAGCATGCACGGTCCCCTGGGGCCTGTAGGTGGTTTCTGCGCCAGCTGGGCCAGCCATAGGATCATTTCCCTAAACCAGGATTCGGTCATTCACTGTGCGAAGGTATGGCTTCTTATGGCACTGCGGCTCTTTAGTGCAGTGAGTAACTGTGTCCTTACCAGCTTGGATGCTTGCCTTTTTTTGTACAGGAAGGCACTGTTGACTGTTTAAGGAAATTGCAAGATCATCCAGCATTTTAAGTGCCTCTATAACACTTCAATCCCCTTTAATTGTAATTAAGGCTTCTGGTTTTATGGTATTTATTTTCCTGCCATTTCCGTCTGTATTTATCCATTTATATTTTAGGCCTTTTTTTCTGTATTTATCCACATTTATTTTTTATCATGTAAAATGATAATTCACAACCAGTATTTTCCGGTATTTATTCTAATGAAAAAATGCGTTTATTAAAGCACACATGCAGCCATATGGGAAAGAGATGCTAGGTCCATTTTTTCCATAACAAACGGCTGCTCCTGTGATTGCTGCTGCCTTAAGATCTATGTTGTTAGTAATTCAAAGAACTGTAATGCTATTTTTTTACAACTGTTACACTCTCCCTGCTGCCAATCTGTAATGCGATTGGCCAGGGATGTGTGAGTGACATCATAGAGAACCAGACAGAAAGACCTGTTCTTCCGTTATTTTCCATTTTTATAAATAAATACAGACTGAAATCAGACTGATTTCCGTCTCTATTTATGTGTAAAAATCAGTAAAAACCGAAAACCGGAGGAAGCCTTCATTGTAATGTGTCCGTTGTCCTGCTTCCTCCACATTAAACCATACGCCATAGGGTCTAGTAACCAAGATTGCACTTACGCTTGGGAGTTGGGGGGGATCTGCAACCCTCCATGCTCAGCACTGGGCTTCTTGATGTTTCTTTCTAGCTGCACTGAAGTGATGGGGAAGGTGGGGGTGGGGCAGAAGGGCACTCCAATGCAACAGGATGCAGTTTATGTGTTATCCCGACTTTGCCATTTCCAGGAAGTTACCAAGGGAATACTAATTCAAATAGATCACGACAGCACTGGTAGGGAAACATAAGTCACTACGAGACAGTGCAAAGTTAACAGGAATGTAGAAAGTACGTTATTATTTTTTTTCGTGTGCATAAACACATTTAAAATAAGAATCACCATAGAACTAAGTGTACCATGCGTACATGGAAAGCGTGCCTGCCATCCTCAGGTAGCATAGACTAATGTGAATGCATACACCAGTGGACGATAACACACAACGTTCCATGTTTACTGGTATGTGCTTGTCAGCTAGCTTGGGCCCTAGGGTCTTCTAATGTTCACAGAGCCTTCCTCGGGACTCTATGTTGCATGATCCTGAGGTCTCCATATTCTGAGATCAGAAGTGGCAGCTTCTTCTCCCCAAGGTGTTCACATAAGGTTGACGCCAACTATCTAGGGCGAAGATGGAATGTGCTTCTTCATTCAACCAGAAAAGTGAGTGATGATAGAAACTACCAGCAATTCCAGCCAGACTGTTCATTTCACAATTGCATACCAATGGGGAAAGCTACTGTAAGGGAAGTGGGTTGATAATCCAGAATGGTTTGCTTGGTCTAAGCTAATTTAGTTCTACTTCTGTTTTTTAGTTTGGGCTATCAGGTGTTGCTTGCGCCACCTATAAGCCAAAACTATTGCATTCAAGTACAGATAGGGGTAAATGACAAATGCGTAGGGGGACACAGCCTGTATGAGTTGTTTGGTTATTTGCCCATCTGTTGACTGCCCGTGGCCACGCTAATCCCTTTGGCCATTCCCACTCAGTTCTGGCCCCTCCCCGGTAACAACACCTCCTCATGGGAACTCTTTGAGCTCCCTTTAATCAGGATTTACCATCAAACTTTGCACTCAAAGGGCCTGCCAGTGTTTTTTCAAAGCAGTCCCCTGAGAGTTAATGCCGTAATTGGAGCTGTAAACCCACTGCTTGTGTAATAAAAATGTCAACCAGTTCTGCCTTGAGCCACTCAAGTTATAAGCGCTCTGTGTGTCCTTCACTGAAGACCTGTTAAAAACAAGCATTGGCAAAGCCAACAATTTTGACTTGTACAAGTATTGGGCATTTTCCAGGAACTCGCAGCATTTTGCACCTGCTACCATCATTAGGCATTTAATACCACTAAGGCAGTGCCTAGCAAGCACCTTTCCCATGCCTGCACAAAAGCCCACACTATTGGCATTGCCAATGCTTGTTCTATTTATATAGCGTAGACTGTCACTGCCAAAGTGACATCTTGGTTCTGTAGGAATAAACTGAGAGGATGTGCGTAAGAAACATTTGTACATGCAGATGTTTGCATTACGAAATATACTAAACGTATCATCAGAAATCCATGCTTTCTTCTGATCCCCTGCCTAACCCTTTGTGGGTCCCATTTGTGGGTATATCGGTGCTGGCACCAAGCATCTCGGACTGCTGTGGCATCCTTTGCGATACTCTTTGGTCACAATTTCATGGCTATAGTGAAGTTGGTACACCCGTTGTCTAGTAATGTGGCCTCTGTCATGGACCTGTATAGTATTGGACTGGATTGGTGTAGTTAGCGAGTTTCATGCCGCTAGAGAATAATTCTGTTCCAGAAGCTGAGTCAGACATTTGGTGATAGCTGGCTCCTTTACTTTGTTTACGTTCTAATTGCTTCAGAAACATACGTGTCTCTTAATTGTTCGTTTGTGGTGGGATTCTGCTCCAAAGGCACAGTTCAGATCATCTAGCCACAGGGAGCATCGGATTCTTATTTTTACACTTCCATCAAAACATTGCATCTTTTCTAACTAGATGTGTATTAAGCAAGTAGAATACACATCACTCAGACCATAGCCACATTGAGAAATGCACTATATACGTAACTGACTGAAACCAGGAAACGCCAGATTGTATTCCTAAAAAGTCAAGCCTGGGGCTTGCCTGGAGAATTACCACAATTTATATCATTGCCTGCGAAAACGCGACGGATCGCACTCCTACCCTTCCGCATATTTCTACTTTCAATTTGAAGCTGATCTACTACTGCCCACGCAGTACACCTAGCGAGATTGCTGCATGTCTCCATTAAGGCACACGAGGCATAACCACTTCAAAATGGCGGCTCGCCGGTAAAGGCAGCACCATCACCTTGTCTGCAACCAGACCGCTCACTATTGGCCACTGGGTGCTTCTTATGCACCAATCCCCAGCCGGCAGGCGTTAAGCCGGCCCACACAAACGAAGGCACGCACAACAAAGGCTCTCCACCTGTCCAGAACCGAAGGAGCCGAGGGCCATGGAACTCTGTCGGCATACTGCCCTAGATAAGCGCTTGCCCTCTGAACTAAATGACACTTTACCAAATCGCGCCATCGCTCTGAAATAACTGCCCTAATCTCTTTACAAATCTATGGAGACTACTCGATGAGCCATTGCATTCCCTGACTTTGCCATATCATTAGCACGGTTGCGCACCTTAAGCGTATATTGCAAAAAGCTGTTTTGGCTCCACTCTGCACTCTTGAATTCAGCAAATCAGTCATCCCCTATGTCTACTGTAATGTATTGTGAAATACCTAATATGTCCTACGCAGCTGAGTCTGCGTTGATGTAGCACATCTGCATACAGCTACCTGCACTGCAACAGGATCCCTTGTTTGCCCTCCGAATCAGCATAACTTGTTAGTTACTACGGCAACTGCCCAAACCCATGGCTGCATTGACTTAGCTTGTCCCTATGACACGCGCAGTTTGAAATAGCCCTATTCACGGAAACCAACACTACCCAATAATACTGCATACTATACTTAGACTGCATTTTAGCCATTGTACTATTCTGAATATAGGTGCTGCCCCACTGCATTTTAGCCAATGTACTATTCTGAATCTAGGTGCTGCCGCACTGCATTTTAGCCAATGTACTATTCTGAATCTAGGTGCTGCCCAACTGCATTTTAGCCAATGTACTATTCTGAATCTAGGTGCTGCCCCACTGCATTTTAGCCAATGTACTATTCTGAATCTAGGTGCTGCCCCACTGCATTTTAGCCAATGTACTATTCTGAATCTAGGTGCTGCCCCACTTCATTTTAGCCAATGTACTATTCTGAATCTAGGTGGAATAATGTACTATTCTGAATCTAGGTGCTGCCCCACTGCATTTTAGCCAATGTACTATTCTGAATCTAGGTGGAATAATGTACTATTCTGAATCTAGGTGTTGCCCCACTGCATTTTAGCCAATGCACCATTCTGAATATAGGTGCTGCCCCACTGCACTTTAGCTAAGTGTATTACCCTGAATCTAGGTGCTGCCCTACAGAACTACCCCTACCCAAGCCAAATTAGCTACCTGCTTACCCCAGCCTGTGTCACTCATCCAACGTGCTCCACCACCCAGGCCACCAGTACTGCGGAACCTGTAGCCATACCATGATCACCTGGTTGTCTCTTATCATGTTCCCCTTCTGTGTCATACTGGACAACATACCTTGCAGCGATAACAATTATATAGCCTTCAAGGACGGCCTCGCCAAACTTGGATGTCCAAGGCACTACCCTATCCCCTGCCCCACGCCCTTCCAACCATCCCTGCCCACCTTCCCACACGCCTACCACTTACATTCCACCCCCCATAAACACCGTCCTCCCAACTAACGCTGACAATACCCACAACTACTCTAGACCCAGTATTCTAGACAGCACCTCACCCACAACTAAGTCTAACTTCCCCAAACGTAACACCAAGCCCCCCAGCCCACTCAAGCTCCTAGGACCCACCCCACTATCACACCTAACCTCACAGCCCGTAACAATAGACTAGGCACCAGACTCCTGACAACAACCTGCAGGCCCACTACCAAATCCAACACCAAAACCAACAAGAAGCACCTGTCACCCAATAAGCCCAAACCACTCCCACTAAAAGGAGCCTCACTCAATGTCAGATCCCTTGCTGCCCAACCCACAGAAATTGCCGACATTATTCTAACTAATGATCTTGACTTCCTAGCCTTAACTGAAACCTGGCTTCATGAAGCGTCGGGACCATACCTATCGCTAGCCATCCCTGACAAATACTATATCCTCAGAGCTGATAGACCCAACGCCAGAGGAGGAGGCGTAGCGATCCTATCCAAATCTTCCTTAGATTTTAGATCAGTATCCTCAGTGTCACTCAAATCCTGTGAGCTACTCACAGTCAAGCTGCAAACTTCCCCTAATAATACGACCACCTTTCACCTCGTATATAGACCCCCAGGCACCCCTGGGGTAATTGAAGAAGACATCACCTCTCTCATTGCTGAAAATTCCAAGCCATCAGCACAAATCATTATCCTCTGAGACTTTAACCTTGGTTACCACAACCCCAACGACGCCCCTGCTGCATCCTTAGCCAATGCCCTAACAGCACATGGCTCTGCATAACTTATTGCCCTCCCCACCCACCAGAAAGGTAGAACTATCGACTGGGTAGCGACTTACAATTGCAACACAATCTGTAAGGATCGGCAACCTCTTGTATGGACGGATCACTATCAACATTAATCATGTAGCACCCAAAAAGGTCCCGATGGCACCAGCCTGCCCTACCAGAAACAAATGCAACATTACTGCCGAGGCCCTTCTACCCTTGGTCCTATCCACCCTCAACACACTTCCAGCCAACGCTGATCTAAACCTAATGATTGACACCTTCAATGACTCCATGGCCAGTGCAATGGATTCCATTGCCCCTCTGAAACTGCGCAAAGACAAACCAAGAGCACATCTGAACTCGTGGTACACCCCCGAACTTAAACTACTCAGAAAAAAGAAAGCAAAGGCACAACTGTTATGGAAAACCAACCCTTCTGCAGATAACAAATCAAATCTTACGGATATATCCACTCTATATAAAAGTGAGATAATCCGCACCATAAAAGATGCATACAACGTCAGGATCGATCAGGCAGGGTCCTGCACCAAAGAATTATTTAAAGTTCTAAAAGAACTAGAAAATCCCAACCCACCTATAGACACTTGTTTGAAAGACAAACCGTGGTGCACCAGCATCCAAAACGCCCTTAATAACAAAATCATTGGACTCCAAACTAAAATTGAGAACAAACGTCAACAGCTCTCCAACAAGTCTACCAACCCTAGCTCACCTACACCCATCGATACCAAATCAGTCTTTACGTTCAAGAAAGTAACCACAATAGAAATTCAAAAAATCATCACCTCCTTAAAACCCTAGAACTACAAAGGGGATAGCTGTCCTGCCCAGATTATAAAAGACACAGCTAGAGATCTATCCCCCTTCATTACTAACTTATCAACCTATCATTCATCAACAACTCAGTCCCCAGCAACCTCAAACAGTCATCGGTTCTCCCACTTTAAAAAAAATCAATCACTAGACCCAGCCATACCCACCAATTACAGACCCATCACCATAGTCCCTTTCCTATTAAAAATCCTGGACAGAGTCGCCTATATCGAAATTCAGGAATATCTGGAATCCAACCAATTGCTAGGAATTCGTCAATCTGGCTTCAGACCTCAACATGGAACATAAACTGCCCTTGTTGACCTCAAAAGTCAAATTGATGAAATCAAAGACAAAGGTAATACCGCTATCCTACTCCTCTTAGACCTTTCAGCGGCCTTCGACCTGGTTGATCACAAAATCCTCTGCAGCCACCTAGCTACCGCAGCTCACTTCTCCCCCTAAGGCCGTCACTTGGATACAATCCTTTTTGGCGAACAGAACCATGTGGGTTTTCTCTACAACAGCTGCAGCAGACCCCATCCCTATCACATGCGGGGTCCCACAAGGATCCTGTGTCTCCCCTACTTTGTATAACATATTTACAAAGCCTCCATTTGACCAACTGGACTGTCTGGGTGTCACCTACACAAATTATGCAGATGACACCCAGATACTCCTCACCATCACAGGCAATTACTGTGAGGACGTCACTCGGATTAATGAAATCTTCTCCATCATTCAGGCGTGGATGGCCTCGCATGGCCTCTGCCTGAATGATAAGAAGACGGAGCTCCTCCTTGTCGGCTCTCCTAGTAACCTGTCTAAACTTAATCCTAACTACAACAACATCACTATCGATGGTCACACCATTCCTATTGCCAAAAGCGTAAGAACTCTAGGTTTCTACCTTGATGCCAACTCTAACATCCCCAAACAAACTAACATGATCGCCTCAGCCTCTGACTACACAGGCAAACTAATTAGGGCCAGTAGATCCTTCCTATCATCTAATAACTGCCTCACTCTTGCTAGAGCCCACATACAGTCTAAATTGGACTACTGCAATAGCCTGTACCTAGGTGCTAACCAATCTATAATCAACAAATTGCAGGTACTTTAAAACAATGCACTACGAGCTGCACTCAACATCCCCAGGTGAGAGCACATATCCACGATTAGGAAATCATGCAAATGGCTTTCCATACGATAGAAAATCGATCTAAAAACCATCTGCCTCACTTACAAAGCATTAAACCACCTACCCCCACCATACCTCACCAATAAATTCACCATGGAACCCGCCCCCAGAACCACCAGATCCTCCAACACTTTATGCTTGACAGTGCCCAAATTCTCCTTAAAAAGAGCTGGAAGTGCCAGTTTCACAGTACTTGCCTCCCAACTTTGGAACATCTTACCACTCAACATTAAAACTATTGAGTCCTTCCAGACCTTCAGAAAACAGGTTATCGGCTGGCTACTGAACAAAGAGTAACACATACCCCCCCCCAAACACATGTGTACACCTCCGTCCGGTTAACCATCCTTGCAAAATCTATAAAATGCTGTATTATGTTCTATATTTGTATATATTAGAAATTGCCTATTTTGAAATCTACTTGTAATTGCCTTTCTGAAATTGTATTTTGATTTTGTATATATCTCGCTCTGTAACTGTCTTCTTTAAGCACCCTTCTACCTCTGGGTTTGGAGCGCTATACAAATAATAAACAGACAAACAAATTGTTGATATGCCATCTGCAGTGCACTGCCCTCATGATTAAGGCCCTTTCAGTTGGGGTGACAACATGGTTAAAAAATGGCAGCTCATTTTCCTGGAGACAGCCTTGATCCTCGCAGCATCCAGTGATGGTATAAGGGGTGAAGAGAGGGGTTGCTTGCAGGGAGGGGTTTCTTGCAATGGAAGGCCAGAAGACTTTGGGAGAAGGGTGGGGCGAGGCTAAAGAACAACTGAATGTGGATGTGGAGAGGAAGGATCAGAGACATGGCCTAATAGGAAGTAGTGGGCAAGAGGATCGTAGCGCCCACTAGTGCCAGATATAGTACAGGGATTATACTACTGACTCATTATTAAAGCTACAAGGCCACTAGCAGCAGGAAGGTACTGTACGCTGCCACTACTGATCAATGTGCAAAGCAGCAGGCCACTCATGTTATACTCAGGCAGTAGTATTGTTCTATGTGCAGTACTATAGGGCCACTTGCTACTAAGAGGTATATTACAGGGTCACTAGAGATAGTATAAAGCCACTAGTGTGCGTTATAATTACAATTGTGGAGTATTAGCTCGCACACCAGCTATCGAGATCCTGTTGTGCATCCTTCTTGGGAAGGAGGGGTGAATGGTGGGCCAGGTGAACAGACAAACATGTTTTACAGTTTACCTATATACACTTCGCTCGTCCGCACGACCTTTATTTGGCCATTTACCTACTTGTATAAGCTGTCATTCATGTGGCAGTTCAGTATGCAACCATTGTGAAAACAAAATCAAAATATCGAGGCTGAGTACCCCAAAAGGAAATACACCGAACACGGGTTACAAAGGAACATACAAAGGTCTTTTATTTTATACTGAACAGTTTTCCAAGAAAAGTAACAGATAGCTATCGGCCCTCAGTACAACACAACAAACTCCTCCGTAGTTCAGTGTGCTCAGTGAGAGACGCTGTACATTAGAATTTGTTTCTCTTTTATACCATTTGCGAACATGGTGTCCAACCCTACTTCGGGTTAATATTCCTCTAATACATTACTGATCTAGGGTTCATGCCGAGCTCGCACCACTATATGCATAAGGATTGCCTTTAATACATTCGCCAACAAGCCTACACGGTAACAGTGTATTTTAGGATTTCTCTTAAAGGTCTTCTCAAACATTAATACAATGTAGTTAAACAAGTGTTCTTAGTTCAGTATTTGGATACATTGTTCTTAACATATGCTCGCGGATTAGTTTAATTGGTGCAAGTAATTCTTTACACACAGGTCAGCGAAGGATAAGGTCTCAGTTCACGACCCCAACAAGTGGTCTGTAGGCAAGTTACATATTAGTTACAAACAGAGGTCAAGACGGCCATGTTGTATTTCGGAATGACATCGTCCACCATTTTAACTCACAGGGTGACTTTACAGAGAGAACCTAAAATGGCAGATTGACCTAAAATGGCGGCTTACATTGATTCTAAGGTCAGGACCTTGCAACATGGATTTTTCTTCGCAAGTGGCTTATAAGCAGCTTGGCGCAGGCCAATATACATATATTTGTTGCAATAGGAGGTACGATATAATTTCTCGTTTGACACCATGAGCTTCTTCATTGCCACCCTCCCTCTATTTTGGATAGGGTGCTGGTGGTGTCTCCAGCCCTCATGCTGCTTGTACAGCTGGGATCACGAAAAGTGCACTATGCTTTCTTTAGTGCCGGTCACATGGGAGTTCACAATCCAAAGTGGCCTTCTGCAGCACTGCTGCCCGGAATTCTGTCCTTCACATCACTGATAAAAGGCCACTGGCTCACCACCAAAGTGTTGACCTCAGCTATTCAACATCTCACCTTAACTGCTTCAAGATTTTCTCCTTACTTCTTCTCCCATACCACTCACACTCAGCCTATGGAATTGTGCCGGATTGCCATCTGCATCGGTATGAAAGCCTTAGATTCTTTGATTTTTGTTACACAAAATGATCCGGGTAATTGTTTCTGAAAGGGAGTTCTGCTTACCACATTCTCCATGCTAAAACTATATTGCACATATATGCCACAGCTAAGAAAGCCTCTTGGCACCCTGCGCACCAACCCTGCAGTGGCACAGGGCTGGTTCAGAGGTCATATGTGCCTTCCTGAATTATTCTGGAACACAAAGCTCCCGCAGACAGATGTGGCTTTTTAATCCTCTTCAGCTGTAATAATTGTACACCCTAGTCAGTTTGGTGACACATACATCTTTAAACATAACCCATGCCTGATCGTGGCATGGTGACTTCTATGGGCACACAATTATGCAGCCACAGTAATTTAATATCATACCGGTGTCAGCTTTCTGAACGGTACTGCCACTCTGACAGAGGTAATGTGCATCAGCGTCTGGCCTGGATGTCTCCACTACAGCATCATTGGACAATGGCCAGGAAGCTGCCTTCTTTGTTCCTCTATAGGAATGGTAACACCTTCCTCCAGGTCAAAGGCACCCCTGCCGAATGTCTCCTAGGAACCTGTGTTTCAAATGTAGCACTGACATTACACATTCACACTCACGCCAGCAAAAGAGGCAGAGTTGAGTAGCCAGAAGGGGGAGGTGGACTAAGGGAAGGGTTCATCTTTGTTTTTGCTATGGGTCTATACTACTTCCCGTCCCTCATTTCCTGCTGGACAAGGCACTCTGGGTATGATGTCAAAAGGCAAAGGGCACCTGTTACAACAGCCTTGATTGGACCCCTTACAGGAGGCTTACTTTGGACCAATCTCCTGTGACATTTCACCTTTATAAGAAGAGTAAATTCTCTACTTCCTTGATTCATCTTAGGGCTCTGAAAGAAGAAGGATTCATCTGGAACTCTGTTGGGGATACAGTATATTTGAAAGTCCTCTGCCCTCTGCATTGTCCACAAGGCCTTCTGGGGACTGGGGCCAAAATACCTTCAACTCTCCCTTCCTAAATATCTTCCTTCTCGTGCACTTCGCTCATCCGCCTCCAACTCCCTCAGGGTCAGCCGCTTCTCTAAGCAACGAGTTGGTGGGACATCTCTCTCTGCTGCAGGGGCCCCCTCTGGAACAGCCTTCCTGCCTCCCTAAAACTTGAGGAGAACCATCTCCGGTTCCGGAAGCTCCTCAAAACCCTCCTCTTTGCTTCTGCTTTCTCTCCCTCTCTCCCCTGCTAAATCACTGAAATTGTACTAAATCAGCAACTGGGCCACTCACCAATCTTGGTCCTTGGCCCAGCCACTCTCCCCTGCACTGCCTTCCCGGCAACCCCTGCACTGCGGGACTGTCTCTGTATCCCCACAGCCCCTCTTCCCAGCACTTGTCTGCACTTATCTTGCACTTGCCACCAGCTGGCCCTTATTATTTATCTTGTTTGTTACTAACCGTGTACTGCACTTTCCCCTCTCCCTTTCCCCCTTGCACTTTTTCCCGTCCCCTTAACCTTGCACTTGCGCGATCTGAATGACACCTGGTCTAGTAGGATCGTTGTTTGTCTCCCTTTGTCCCTCCCTCCCTGCCTCGTCGCGCCTTGAAACACTTGTGTATAGGTGCGTTACAAATGCCATATATCATATCATATATCATATAGTTGAAGACAGAAGCTTCCAAGACAGAGAAGAGGTATTTCTGTTACCTAACAGCGAACAGTGCGGGTGATACTGCTTTTGGACCAATGCCTCTCTGCTGACTGTGCACTGGAACTAGGATACTGCTCACTGGAGGTGAAGTACTGCATGAAGGTGCCAGATAGCTTCCTGGAGTGGAAGTGTAGAACTAAGGATTCCCCTTGTCCCTGAAACCCCAGATAATACCTCCCAGAAACCCAGGAGTCAAGGGACAGCTCTGGGACCTGGTTCCTACATTGAATTGATAGTGAGGTACACCAACCCAGACATTGCCTGCCTGTCGCAAGCTTATTGGTGCCAAGTGCCATTGCTGCTTGGTCTATACTGTGTGTTGGACCCAGTCGACAAGTTCACCAGCTTGACACCATATTGCTACCTCAGAAATGTCCTATAAGTCTGGCGCAATGCTGTTGAGACCCCAAAGGCAACAAACAATTAAAGGTACTGTGAAAAGGCCCTGTCCACCTGGTCCACCTTGTGGGACCCCAGTGACTTTAAAGCCCCTTTTCTCTACCTTTTTTCTACAAAGACATATCCTTGAATTATTGACATTGCTGACAAGTCTCTTGTGTGAACACCAATGCTGATCAACTTGGAGTTCTCTTTCATCAAGTTCTGCATTCTCTGTGTTTCTTTTACCGGGGTGGGTTTGTAGTATTTTTAGTTAGTTTGCAGCATTAAGTGCTTTATGACAGTTTCTAAAGAGATGTATATAGAGTATATCAAACTTTGATTGGACATTCTTAATTGTGCAACCATTGTACTGAAGCAATTTGGGTTGCTACTGTTATTAGCTCAAATCCTGAAGGCATAGCCTATCGTCGCAAACAAAGGGGGGGTCTGGGAATCTCTCTACCAGCACAAACACAGCCCAATGACCTGTTCTTGGGTGAATAACCCCTGGGAGAGACTCTACCAAGTCTTTAGCTCACTGTCCTTTTCACAGAGAAGAAATTTCCCCGCATATCAGCCTTTGTCCTGCCCAGGGGCAGTCCAGCGCCGAAATGCTAGGCAATTCTCCTCTGAACAAGAGTACCATCAGTAACCCCATACAGGTGAACAGGTCATTCGGCTGTGTTCGTGCAACAGTTTCACCTCACTGATGATGCCCAACAAGGCTGAAACACGTGTATGGGGTTACTGATGGTACTCTTGTTCAGAGGAGAATTGCCTAGCATTTCGGCGCTGGACTGCCCCTGGGCAGGACAAAGGCTGATATGCGGGGAAATTTCTTCTCTGTGAAAAGGACAGTGAGCTAAAGACTTGGTAGAGTCTCTCCCAGGGGTTATTCACCCAAGAACAGGTCATTGGGCTGTGTTCGTGCTGGTAGAGAGATTCCCAGACCCCCCTTTGTTTGCATAGCCTATCGTCGGCCTGCGCTACCAAAAGAAGCAAAGGAGGAATACTTGTTGGGCTACGCCTGTTTCACATTTATGACTGGGATTATTGTTGATTTAGTAGTAGTGTGGGTCTGAGTAGGTTGTTTAGCCATTAGTCAGCCCATACACCTGCAGAGCAGTAGTCATTTTGTCACATGAATACTGAATCATCATTCAAGAATATGCCATTCCTTTCCAACCACTTTGAGTCATACAATCTTGAACACATAGTCCTAGGTGTAAGTGAAACATGGACTGTACCCCATGACTCCACCACCCTTGATGCCCTGTATTCAGATTCTGTTATCTTTCCTCCATCTGCCCCTTTTGGTATCCAGATACTGCTCTGCCAAACTTACAGTATCTCACCTCTAACCTCTTTCCTTTGGATACACAGCCACTCAACTCTTCATGCTCACCCCCTCATATTCCTCCTCATCTGCCATCCCTCGTGTCCACTGATTTCCTTCTTTCTTAAGTTTAATAACCTTCTTGGCTCCCTTCCTACTGAAGACCCTAATGTCTTTGTAAGTGGCTTCAATTTCCTTAACATCTCTTCACCCACTCAACTTGAACTTGACGTTTGCCCTGTGTGAGCACCCTCTGATATCCCTTCATAACACTCCTACTCACTCAATGCCCTTGACCTTTTTTATCTCTTTCTCCCTTACCTCATCTAGCCTCACAATAGAACTCCCCCTTCTGGTGACTGTTGTAGGCCAAGCAATGAGAAGCTTGAAACCAAAACCTAGAGTTGTAACAGATTAATTCGTTCAGTTATGGTGAAAGCCGGTTGGATCAAGCACGTATTGGTACTAAAGGGTATCTCTAGAAACAATATGGGTTTTCTAATGAACCAAGGCCAGTGATGGATTCACAAAAAGTGAGGTTTTGTTGGGTGTGCTCACATCAGCGATTTAAATAATAATGTTCAAAAAGACATAAACTCAGGAGTTCCCACCCCTTCTACCAGACAATGTGCCGAAGGAAGTGGTCAACGGAATGATTTCAACCTATTCTTCACAAGTCCTCATCCTGCGGGCGACCCATTGCTAACAATATAAATGTTATGAAATTTGAAAAACACAGGGCTTCTCAAAGCTACACTTAAGCATCCTTCCCCCAAGCTAATTCCAAAGGCCCAAAACATTCAATTGTTCCGTGGGCAGGCTTCTTCCGAAACTGACAGTCTGGACTTCTACTTCTTCATCATTGCTTTCAACTCTAGACTTTCGGAACCTCGATCAGGCAATCTTGGCATCTTCCCATACATTGGGATTTTCTGGACTCGCAAACAATATTTGCTCTGTTTTGGCTGCTTTGGATACATAACAGGTCCCTCCTTAGTGTTGAGCTTCTCAAACATCCTAACAGGTCCCTCCCTGTACCTTGATTCTCTCAGAACTCACAACAGGTGCCTGTTAGGTAGAAATACCACTTTTTACCTGGTAGCCCTCTGTACCTTTTGGCAGATTTTACACTTTTTGTCTTTATTTTACTTCCCAGTCAGGATTAATACAAATCTTGACTGAGGGTGGTGGCTATGTTTTTGTGGGCTCTGCTTTAAGAGCCCCATGACCTGTAGGGCAGGGCTACCCAAAAATGTAGCCCATAGTGTCCCAGAGAGGATACATCTTCTCCGTTAGTCATGTTGCTAAACTTGGTAGATGTTTTCTTGGTTGTCTTTATTTATCTTAAAGACCAGATGGGCCACTTGACTGTCCGGTGTCTTTCTTTGTGTGCATGTGTGAGAAAGTGGCCGTTGTTGGTTGATGAATGCCTGTATCCCGGCCTAGGGACTGTAGTCAGCTTGAAACCAATTCTGACTGGCAGATGCCTGTCTGGGACAGTGCGGATTTACTTCCTTTGTGAAAAAGCTCTTGCTGAATGATTGGGTGTGTTGGTAATGATGTTCTGCCATTGTATGACCACCCTACTGTTTGAATGGTACTTGGTTTGTGATTGAGTGCTGTGCTCGCTCACTTTGTCCTGAGAGGGGTACAAATGCAGACTCCCTTACCCAGTCACCTTGTCTACTGCTGGAGCACTGTACTTGCACTCTTGAAAGGCCTGCTACTGCTCCACAGAATCTGAATGTGAAGCTCTTCCTCTCCAAAATACCACAAGGAGACAACTATGGCACTCATGCCCCCGGCCCCCTTATCATGTGAAGACAACTGGCTTCTTCTTGAAGGCCTTGTCCCTATCAAGCTCCTGACTGTGCCTCCATTGCAGGATCAAAAATTGGGTGCCCCTTCAATGCCAGGACCTTGAAGACTCTTTGTGCCATACCGACCAGAGTAATTCCATCCCAGGACATCAGACATGCAGCCTGATTCCATCTCTCCCATTTGGAAAGCTCTAGGGGCCTGTGATGCACTCTGTCTTGAATCTGTATCACAGATCCCACCTGTTGGTCCTTCTTAAGTGGCTGGTTCCTCTCCATTGAGACTGGCGAGAATAGCTTCGATACCACCAAACGATATTACTGTTACCAGCACTTGGTCTGGTGGAATTACTGCCAGATTACAAGTGACAGTATCGGCGGTAATTCCCCATTGAATGGAATCCCATAGGAGTCCATGGGGATATTTGACAGTATGACCGACACTGGTAATACTGGTGATACTGGCAGTTTTTGATGGTGGGGTGCTGTAATTACCTCCAGCTCTGAGGTGGAGGTAATTCCATCCAGCCCACCACCAAACTCTGAGTTGGCCAGTGCAGTAATGTGCCAGTAAACTGAATTACCTGCACATTAACACTGCACCGGCCAACTCATAAGGAGGCCCATTGTGTTTGCAATTATTTGTCATGCAGATACATTATGTGCTACACACATAATTTGTCTACAGAATCTAAGAACGATTGACTGTAATTTTACGACTTCTATAAAAGGCAGTTTCACAGAGTAAGTTTAAAGAAGGTTAGTTTGTAAATTGTGATTAAGGAATGACCCATGCAGTCTTAGACAGTTTGTGTGAGAAGTGCAAAATACACTTTCACTATCTACAAACACATGTTTTCTTGTTTGACAATGTCCATCAGACTTGACCAAAAGTTGGGCTGAGCGAAACTACATTTACGGGTAGCTATTACTTTTTAGATTCCTCAAGACTGGCTAAGATTCAACTGCTCTGTCCGAGTCCTACGTAGACTACCCAGCTACAACAAACACAGCCAGCATCCTGTCATCTTCAGCTGCACACCTTTTTTAGTGCATGTATATGGTACACTGTGCACAGCCTGTGGCTGTGCATTGCACTTATCAATGGCTGAGGTAAGGCAGGCTATTGGTCGACATCTTTCCACTCTGAATTGAACAAATTAGCTTTTGTCAGGATTAAATAATCATTACAGTTAGTAGTTAATGGGGCCCCCTGTCACATCAACTTAATTTTGACAGGTGGCCACGCCACCTTTGTGTCTTTAGCCCTGCCCATCACATTTTTTTATATCGATTTGATATAAATGTATATTTGATATAAAGCGGGTTTGATATGATATCAATTTGATATCAATTGAATATAAATGTTATATAAAAAGGGTATAAAAAATGTTTGATATCTTTTTTTATATCAAATGTATATAGAAATGGGAGCAGCCGGCAATGGTGCTGCTTGGTCGACTATGGAGGGCAAAGTAAGCTCTGAATATAGTGACTGTGTACGTAGGGTTTTGCGGCATTATGCAGGGATGATGTCGTAGTGGGTTTGGCCTTTAATGTGATAGGAAGCGGATATACATTTTATAGAGCGGTCATGAGGTTATAATTTCAAGGACACAAACTAAAGAGTTAATGAGTATAGGTGGATATATAATTGATATACAGTTAATATAGATCATATATAAAAAATGATATCAAAACATGTCAATACCTTTTTATATAAAATGTATATAAAATATAAACATTAATATTTTCAATATAAAAATGTATATTACAGTCCTTATTTTTAATGTTTTAATATAAAAATGTATATACACATTTTGCATATATAAAATGAATAGCTAAATTGATATTTTTTATATAAAATGAATATAACATGTTTAAATAAAGTTGTCCCCAAAATATTTTTGTTAATATCATTTTGATATAAAATGTATATCAATGTTATATGAACTGGTCATAAAGTCTTGAGCTGGGTGTTCTCTCAGACAGCCCTTTAAGATGAGTAGCAATACCCTGGAGATGGATGGGGATGCAGATTTTATTCATACATCAATAATCAAGGTGACACAAATAGTTTGGCGAAGTTCGTATGTTTTAATGTCAAGTATCTAAAACAGGGAGCGCAACGAACATCAGCAATCGCTCGATCCTCCGACTATACTTTATAAAAAACTGTGCTCTTATACCCATAATTGGTCATCATTGACATTTTGACCTGCGTCATTACCAACATCATCCTACATGACAAACTAGAAAAACCTAACAAAGGCTCTATATATAGTGATGGTTTGGGAGTCTGAGATAGGTAGCTTGAGTATGAGGGATTCGCAAGAGTTGACATGCAGAGGTGCTACTATTCTCATTGCTAAACTAGATTTGGCTATAATAGCTAAACCTCCTCCTCAGGTGTCGACTCTATCTTCTCTATGGATAGTATAATTAGCTGGCACAGCAAGCATCAGGGCAGGGTCTGCTGCCTGATGTAGCCAAGATTCGGTGATGGCTAAGAAGTCGTAATTTTCTGTTTGCATTAGGTCACTAATTTCAGTGGCGTGGGCTACTAGTGACCTTGCATTAATGAGTGATCCTTTAAGCAGGGGAGAAGGAATTGCTGTAAATATAGTAGGCGGGGCCTTACTAATGCGGTGAGCCATAGTAGTTTGATGTTTATTATGTTTGGGTTTTCTGGGATTCAGATTGTGGGTGGCATTTAAGTTGGTGTGATTCGTCTTCTTAAAGGTGATATCATATTTGTTGCTATGATGGGCAAGTGTGGTGGAGAGACAGGCAGGCAGATTGAATAATTTGGATAGTCTCGAACGTAATTTAGCATTCCTCTGCGTAAGGTCACACGGTATGTTAGTTCTCGGAGGGTTGGGTGAATGGCTGAGGTTATGAGTGTTGCTAGTCATCATATTTGAGGACATATTTTGGAGTAATGAATTGACAGTTGAGGACAATGCGATCAGAAGAACAGTTAGTAGAATGGTAGTGGCATGTTTTCTTGCTTTGCCTGTGCTTTCTTCAAGGCTTGTAAGAGAGGCCTTGTATACGAGCTGTAGTCAAAGACCCATGCTCTGAGGTAATTACATAGTCCCAAAAAATTCTGCATCTTTTTATCGTGTGTGGTTTAGCTGTTTTTACAATGGCCTCAGCTCTTTCAGGAGTAACTTTCTTTCCTTCATGCAAGATCAATTGGCCTATGTACAACACTTCTTGTTGACAATATTGTAACTTTCCTTATCAACCTTGTATCCTTTGTCAGCAAGTATAATCGTCAGCTGAACAGAATCCCGTCTACACTCTTCCCCTGTGGTGCTGCAAACTAAAATGTCATCTATGTATTGCAGCACAATGCTTTTTAAGGTAATATTGCTCAAGTCCATCTGGAGGATTCTATTGAAAATCGCTGGGGACTCACAGTACCTCTGGGGCAGCCTTGTGCTTTTCAGGCAAACTTGTGTGAAGGTAAACAAAGTTAAATCTTGTGAGTCTTTGTGCAACGGGATTGAGAAAAATGCATTTTTCAAGTCAATCGCCATGAAATATTGTGCATCAACAGGTATATTACATAGAATTGTAGACCGGTTTGGGACTAGAGGGAACTCGGCCTCTACAATTTAGTTTATTGGCCTCAAATCTTGTATTAAACGCCACAACCCCCCTTAGATTTCTTGATAGGATAAACTGATGTATTACATGACGACTCTGACATCACTAAGATACCCTGCTCAATCATAATGGCAGAAATTGTCTTCAAAATTCCTTAATCTGCCTCTCGAGACATGGGATACTGCCGTGCTCAAGGTAAAATTGCTCCTGGTTTTAATATAATCTTCACTTCCTGACCCCCTTTAGTAAGCCTACGTCATAGGGGCCAGTAGTGCATAATGAGACTGGCACTTTCGCCATTTCTTTGTCAAAATATTCAGGTTGTTTCTGTGCTAACATCGTTCTCTGAGGCACTTCTCTTTTAATTGCTTTTACCTAGTAAGTGATGTTCATTTCAAATATTACTTTGTCATCAGATGGGTGATCTTCAAACAGATCCTCATCCGTGATGTCAGTCAATCTGTAGTCTTCTCCAATGGCGATTACTGCACACCATTGCCTGCCCTCAACATCGCATCCACCAAGCAATGCTATTTCTCCTCACAATATGACTGCTTGTATCATTAAGGGAAATACTCTTCCCTTTTCTTCAAACATGGGTATCCTTGGTATAAACAAAAGCTCATCAGAAGTTCTCATTGTTTGGCCTGCTATTCCTGGCAGCCAGGATAACAATATGCGCACCCCATATTGAAAAATCTCTGGTTCTAATGGGATTACTCTCAAAGCCATTTATCCTGCGTATGCCATAATTATTTCATACACGTTTAAATAATGCATTCCTGTTGTTCAGCATATTATGCCTTCATCAGTGAACGAGATTGTCATATTTAACTTAGTCATCAGATCTCGTCCTAAGATATTGACAGGCGTTTGCCTCGAATAAGGTAGTGGCACATTCATTTCACATTTTCCTATAGAGACTGGTAATTCTTCGGTGAAAGGAACGCAACTTGTAGCTCCTGTGAATCCCTGAGTTTCATGGCATTGCCAGACATTGAAAATGTGCCCTCTCGTATACATGAGCGCATTGCACCAGTGTCCACTAAGAACGAAAAATCTTTGCCTCCTATACTGACATCCACCCTTGGCTCCTCATGAGGGTTTGGTGTCACATATAGTATGGAACATATCAGATCTCACAGTGAGCTGTTCTATTCCATGTACAGCCTTGTCCCATTATTTGTAAAAGGATTTCCTCCATCAACAGTGACGCTTCCTCCTCTAGGATTCGATACCTGTCCTGAAACTGTGTTCTGTTGGGGCTGAATATGGGACTGCTGTGATTGTCCCTGCGGTGGGTTACCTGTCATTTGCTGTGATTGCAAGCCTTGCTGCACTCTGGGTGCTTGCTGCTGCACTGTTTGATTTTGCGCAAACCCATCTCCATTCTGCTGCGAATACGCAGGTGGATTTGACCCCCCCCCTCGTGGAAAACGGATCATTCTTGACTTCTACATATATGAGCAAAATGTCCTGTCATTCCACGTGTCCAACAAATAGGCGGTGGCATTCCCATCTGCCCGTTTTGCATATTTTGAAACCCACATTGATTGCTCTGAAAATCTTCCCTATTATTCTGCCAATTCCCTTGATTACCTTGTCACCCTCTTCCTCGGAAACCTCTTCCTCGTGGAGTATATCCATTGTTGCTTTGATCGAACTGTCTTTGGTTATTTGCATGTGGCATGTTCGTTATCTGTTGCGAATTGGATCTGTCTGTACTAGCTAGCATTGCCCCTTCAATGGTGTACTTGGACATTTTTATCTGAAACAATTTTGCTTCCTCGCCTTTACGAGTATCATCTTTTTTTGATTCTTTTCCTGCAGAAGTCTGCAGTAATGTGCAATGGTTAACTGGATTTCCGCCCATGGTTTAGCTTCTATGCTCACTAATTTCTTTAGCTGCTTCTGCACTTGCCCTGGTATCCCTTGGCATAACATATGATAGCACAAAGGTATAGATTTCCCCCAAGATTCCCGAGTTTCGTGCGCCTAGGCGTCTTGGAAATTTTGAATGTAAAGTAAAGGTTCCTCTCCTTCCTTCATCTTTTTTGTCATTGTAGCTCCCTTATTGGACATGTCTGGATATAGTACTCGAAGCACTTTCCAAACTGCTGCTCTGCAATTGTTAAATGGCGCTCCATCATGCACAGTGTTCACTGTAGTCACAATTGGTAGCCTGCCCATGTCTATACATCGTCAGGTCTCTCACCAAGTATGGCGATCAGAAGACCTTTAATGTCTCCTATAGCCAATGTATTTCCTCCCGTCCTTGTTTCTAGCTCATGTATCCATTTCCCAGCACCAGAAGTCAAAATCTTGAGTTTACACCTTAGGTTATCTCTGTCCGTTTGAGGCCATGGTATATACTGTGGCCTTGTTCCTCCTTTTTCTAGCAAAAGGAACTGTGATGCGCTAAACTCGTTCTCATCTCTCATAATTTGTCTATCCACTGCCGGGGTGATATTCCCACATCGCTGTCTTCCTGGCAATGATCTTAACCTGCTTACATAAGGCAGAGACACCCCCCTCTCACCGTGGGGTTGCCTCTTATGTCGGTCTGACTGTGTCAGTGGCTGTGATGCTTTAGACACAAGTATTTTTAAATCCGGCCATCTTTACTCCCTTATCCATAGGCAAACATCCCTCTGGACCACATACATTACTTCTCTCTTCCCCTTGGAAGGTTTCCGTCTCTTTGTCTGACATTGCCTGTGCCCAACTTGTGCAAGTTCTCTCGTCTTCATTTCTATTCAGAGTTAATCTGTCTAAAGACAACTCCTTATGTCTCGTGCTACATGAGGCTTCCTCCGTGTCATACAACTGAGTGCTCTGGAGACGATCATTTTTTCCTTTCCACTGAGCTTCCTTCTGAGCTCTCATGTCATGGTATACTTTATCGATCGCTTCCCCAATACTTCTTGAGTCAAACTTGTCTTCTAGATTTGCTCTTGATGGGCCTGGTATTGACTCATATACGGGAAAACATTCCTCTATATCTTCCCATGCTACAAATGGATCGGGATTTCTTACTTCCCTTTCCAAATACTCGATCGCTTGCTCTCTGCCTTCTTTTACATTGCATGTCGTCATCGACTTCTTTGCGATTTCTCACTTCCTCTCTTGCTCTGTCTTCCTCTTTCTTTTTCATATCCCTTTGTGCATATGCCCTCCATATCTCGTCATCCCTTCGTCTCTGTATTCTTTTCTCTCTTATCCTTTCCTGTTCATCATCTATTCTTTGTCTTTCTATCCTGTCCTGCTCATCAGCCGTTCTTTGTCTATTGTCACATTTTCTTTGCTCTTCTGCCCTCTCTTGTTCTTTTGCTTGCTCATCTTAATATAACTGTTCTGGTCTTTGTCTATCTTTTCTTTTCGCTCCTTCATCTTTCAATCGTTCTTCTCTTTCCCTGTGTTTTTTATCCTGTCGTCTTGATCTTCCGTTTGTCTTACATCCTCGATGCCTTTACCATCAAGTTTAAGTCAAATCTGATGTCCCATCCATTTGTTCTGTAAGAGCGCTATCTCATCAATTTTATCCTTGTCTCCTTTCCATCTCTTTATTTCTCTCCTTATGTCTAGAGATGTGCTTGCTCGATCACTTCTCTCCTTTCTCTCAGGACTTTGGAGGTTACCTTTTTCTCAGCATCTTTCTCTGCGCCCTTCTCACTACTTTGCGTAGGGGACTCATGTAAGGGATTGCTATAACCCGCTGCTGCTTTAAGTTCCCTTAATGGGTATAACCCATGATCTTTCTAAACTTCGTCTTTCGTTTCAGATGAGGCAGGCGGAGCAGAAGGCTCTTCGCCCCCCTCTGCATAGATTGAGTATCCAATCTAAAGGAGGCTCCTCCTCCTTTTCTTGTAGGTACATTTCTCAAAAGTTCTAGACCCGCTAGGCACTTTTCTAGCTTCTTTCCTGTGTACGCTGCATGCAAATATGTCGTCATATGCTGCAGGACTGCCTACGATAATGATCCGCCTTGGGGCTATGGCATAAATATTTTATCTGCGGTTTCTCTAACCCATTCTGCACTGTACTGTCTAATATTGGGTGCGTGTTTCGGCAGCTGCTTGCAAAGATGCACTATTGGAGTAACCTCTTCCATTTTTAACCTTTTCACTTTTTTCTTTGCTAACACTTAATTTTCAATCACAGATTTTTTTTAAAATACGTCTCAATCAACATACCAAATGAGCGAGCACCAATCGTTGCAAGCTCCAATCCCATCTAAACACAATTTTTTACTTTAATCTTGCTAAAACACAACCATCAGAATACAAATTTAAAAACAATCAATTTCCGTGTCTCAACTTCACACTTCTCTATTACATAAAAAATGTTCTTTCAACTCTGACATCATCACTCCCTTCAATCACATAAAACAAACAGGCAGACTTGACCGGCCACATGTACTATTCACAATCTTTTCCTTAAGACTCGTATTGCCCTCTAAAATCTGCTCCAATTGGAACTTAAACCATTTCCTTTAGGAACGTCTTTAACCATTCCAGTCTTCTATATGTCCCACTAAGGGGCTCTGAATTAAGGTTTCTGCGAACACTCTTTAAAGCTTAGGAACAAGGATTATCCTCTTATCGAGGCCTCATTCATGACTATCCTTCTTTATATATTGCTCGGCCATACTCAAGACAATGGGGGTCATTACGACCCAGGCGTTAAGGGTTTAGCGGCGCTGTGAAAGGTGTCGGCTCTGTTAAACCCTTAACGCCTGATTCCGAGGTCCCTTTGCGGGACACGACCTTAACGGTAGGGTGCCGCAAAGGGACCTCGGTGCTAATTACAGTACCGCAATTTGCGGTACCGTACTTAGTGCCTTCCCCAGTCCCATTGAGCCCTATGGGGCGAAAATGGGAATGGGGAAGGGCCATGGTGAAATGGGGAAATACCGCCACGCCAACCTTCGAATGGGGCGGTATTTCCCCATTCCACCATGGCGGACTCGTTACAACACCGGCACCAACCATGGTGCTAATAGCGCCATGGTTTAGCGCCGGGGTTGTAATGAGGGCCAATATGTTCTTACCCATATACATATATATTACACTCTTACTGTTACGTTATATTTTATCCCACCTCCCTCTGTTACTCTCCATTATTTACTAAACCTGTATTCCTTTGCCACACCCTTTGGTCTATTTACTCACCGTTCGCATGTTTTTCTTCTTCGGATCCTTGGAATCACCGCCTACGTTACCGCCTCTTCGAGCTGCTTTTCGATCCGCTTCTCGTAGATGTGGGAGGGGTTTCTATCTACCTATCTATTCTGCACACCATATATTCACGTCCACATAGCTAATATGTGTCAGAGTAGGCCAGACAAACACTAAATTATTCAGACATTCATTAAAAAATGCAACTAGTTAAAGCAAAACCCATCCTAGTGAATGCTGCGAGAGCCGCGGTAAACACATAGCTAGAAAACACAGTTGCTAAGTCATGCAGAATGTCCCCACAGTGAAAAAATCCAAGTCTAGATAAAGTCTTCCTTATCTCGCCCAGCACACACTTTGCAGTCAGTCAAATACGCTGCCAGCTTACAATGTTCTAATTTAAAGAGCATTCATCTTGAAATAGCAATAAAGCACATACATAGTTTAAAAATAAAAACATCTCACCTTTTACTGTCCTTAAAGTTGGTTGTTGACAATGGGGGGGGCGCATCCTTCAAAGCTAAACCTCCCATTTGGACCCTTCTGTCAAATGTAACTCCAAATATTGCATCCACACGAGTCACAGACAGCTGTTTCTACTTGAGCAAAAGTAAGCCTTTTAAGAGATAGCGATAGACCCCCTGACCTCTCCCCTGCAACCTCCAGCTTGCAGAAGCACATGGTCTGTACAAATACAATATTCACCAGACATGACACAGCAAAAATGCACATTATATCGACAGTTTTGATATGCTACATCTGTTTTTATTTGCTTCATAGTACCCTCCATGCTTCTATATGAGCCCCTCTATACATATCTTTCTGCATCAGTATTTACACGGGCAAGTACAAATACTGCTTATCAATAATCACACGTCCTTTTTGCTGAAGTCTACAAAATACAGAAATGGCTGTATTTTGATGATGCTTACACAACAAAATACAAACATTACTTATCCACACGACGAAATATAAACATGTCTTATCCCTAACCATAGACATCCTTTTTGCTGAGGTCTGCAATATGGAAAAATTTTCAAGCGTTTAAAAGCAAACTATTTTGCTGTCATTGATATGTTTAGCTGGCAGTGACTTGGCTGCATTGTCCAAGCCAATGGTCTTTTGTATTGGCACTGTACATGCATTGTGTTTTATGTAACTCTATTGTAGACACTTTGCGCTCTGTCATTTGTATTTTGCCATAGAAATGGTTTGAACTTTTGTATAGGCTTTGTTAAACACACTTTACATATAAAACAAATTAACGTAGGGTAATTTTCTGCCGCCAGTCTCTATTTAGAGTCTATATCTACATCCAAGTTAAGATTACTAGGTGCTGAAGCTGAACTCTAGAGGGTTATTTTTAGACCCTGTCAATCATATGGAACGCTATAACCTCATCTATACTATATATAGACTTTATGTGCAGTTCATATAACATTGATATACATTTTAATGAAAATGATATTAAAAAATCGATATACATTTTTTGGGGGACAACTTTAATTTAAACATTTATATTGATTTTATATCAACAAATATACATTTTAATTATTTTATTTCAACAATATACATTTTTGTATACATTTTATATTAAAAAATGTTTCTTTTTATATTTATTTTTATGTACATTTGTATATTAAAAATATAGATGTTTATATTTTTATATACATTTGATAAAAAAAGGTAAAAAATGTAATATAATTTTTGATATAGAATTTATATTAACTATATATCAAATCTATATTCATCTATACTCATTAACTCTCTAGCCCGTGTACTTAAAATTATAAAATCGTGATGTCAACTATACTCTGTATAAAATGTATATCTACATCCTATCAAATTAAAGACCAAACTCACTCCAACATCATCACTCCGTCACGCCACAAAACCCTACGTTTCCAGTCCCTGTCTTCAGGGCTCACCTCCCCCCACCCCCCATAGTCGACCAGGCAGCAGCATCACTGGCTGCTCCCATCTTTCTATAAATTTGATATGAAAAAGATATCCAACATTATTTGATACCCTTTTTATTTAAAATGTATATTCCCTGTATATCAAATTGATATAAACCATCCCTGCGTTATATCAAATATACATTTTATATCAAATAGATATCAACACAATTTGATATCCTTTTAAAATAAAATGTATATTAAATTTATATCAAAACATTATGAAAAGGAGGCCAGGCTACAAAGACACAAAGGGATGTGGCCACCTGTCAAAATTAAGTTGATGTGAAAGGGGGGCCCATTAACTACTACAGTTCAGAGTAAATCAGGATGGGGTTGCATCCCTGAATGCTAATCATGATTATTCATAGTTCCTCAACAAAAAAAAAATATAGGATTTTAGTGAGATCGGGTAAGTAGAGTAATCCGTTTCCTTCTTCACAAACTAGGCAACCCTAATTCTATTTGTTTCATTAAAAATCAACGAAATTGCAAAGGAGCTCCAAATAATTTTCTCCCATGTATATACATCACAGAAATCCTGGAGCCCTGATAGGTTTTTAATTGTTTGCATGTCCCTAATTCCAGACTATACAAGGATTATGGGGAGACAAGACTACGCAAAACGGAATAGCTGACTTTACCAAAATAAATGAAGGTGAGGTGCTGTATACCTTTGTAAGCCAGGGCAAGGAAGTCCCCAGCGGTATTGTGATAATCTATTCTATTAAATATGCAAAGCCCCTCAGGGCTGCATGACTTGTATTTAAAGAGTAAAAGAACACCATTTCTGCCAGAGCTGTACTCTACATACAGTAAAACCACTAGTTCTCCTGTTGTTCATGGCAAACAGGGCTCGCCGAAAATCTGTGTCTGGTAAGGCCCTAGGTGAGGTGATTGGGGGCCCCCTGGCCTTACAGCTGTAAAAATCAGCCGGTGGAACCCATTGGGTGCTTAAGTTATAAATAAGTCAAAATAATGCAGCAAAGTGATTAATAGTTGCAGGTTATCACGGGCGAGGCAACCAGAAGGGACCTGAAACACTACATGTCCGCTGAAAAGCTAACAATCACTGTTTGATAGCAGGTTTCTAAGGTCAGGCAAAACGAAAGAAAAAAGGCAACTAGGTGATATGAATGTTGCTGGACATTCTAAGAGGGGGGTGACAGCCTTAGGTTACCAGCAAACGCAGCCTATAAAGCGGGCATTGCACTTGCTTGATGTCCTAAATAAAGGACTACGTTTCTGTGTCATGAGACTGCCAACATGGTGCAGCTGCTCTGAGGAGCCCCATAGTCCCATGACCCATTTCAACTGAAAAGGTTTAAGGCCCTGATGCCGTGCCTGATAGCAGGGATTGTGAACAATAGTATTTTTCCTTTGTCAACATGAAAAAATGATTCTTTTCTCCAATCTGCCCTACAGAGAAAGGTTAATCTTCTGCTTGCTTTGCAAAAGTCCCAGCAGAAGTGGGTATTTCGCTGCACTGAGACTTGTAGAATCACATTAGCTGTAATAAGTGTGAGGGTAAAGAGCTGTTGTTTCTGATGCAAGAGGTTGATACATGTGTGCATTAAAGTCATGCATAAAGCACAATCCGGGTGTTCTGCATGGACAACATTCTTCTTCCATCTCTGGGTGGTGACTACAGGCAAATGGCACAGGCGACCACTCTTCCTTTCGGGAATCAGGATGCTGTTTTGCATAGCAGCAACCTGCCCCCTTTGTTTGCTTCACTGGGCAGAACAGGATTCGTCCAATTCTAGTAAATTAGTTTATTTCTAAGTACGATCATCAATTATCCCAAGGGTGTCAATGCAATAAAACCTGGGAGTAATGGCTGCCATGACTACATTTCCTGATTTTCCTGAAACGGACCCTTCCTTTCTGTTGATTTATTTCGTATTTGTATTAGTATTTTTTTATGGTGCTATAGCTCATCAAGTGAGCTTTTCACATAAACCGAAGAAAAACATTCGTATGCACATCGAATTGATACAAATGTGTTGACATGTTTTACAATCACAAGAAAAGAAAGAAGAGACTGAAATAAAAGACGAAGAGTAGAATGAAATACATATAAATATCAAAAATAGATTCATTAATCATTCATTTGTGTTAGTATTTATTATGTGAGCATCTGAGTGCAACGTGCTTGCCAAGAGGTCAAGGAAATGGTATGTATGAACACTTGTTGACTGGTAACAATAGTCAGCGCTTCTCCGTGTGTGATGAGTGATAGGCGGCATTGCAAAAACATCAATCATGCGTATAATCCTCCTGTGAACAGGATGTCTATGAGCATCCGGTATTAAGTAGTAGAGCTGGGAAGTAAAGTAGTGCATGTGATGTCGGCCTTCTGGGTGGCAGTGGGTACAGACTGGTGGGAGCGAGGGCGAGTGAGGCTGGTGGTTAAGGGTGGGCTTTCAAGGTACACTGTGAGTGGCCGCTCCTATGTTGAGGAGAGGGCATTCCAGAGGAGGGGCGCCAGTAGTGAGAAGGACCGGAAACCACCAATAAAGCATCAATAAAGAGGTGGCAGGAGAAAGTTGCCAAGGGATGTTTAACGGAGGTAGAAGGGGAGACGGCAAGAAGAGAGCCTTAATGATTGCTCACTGGTTGAGGTAGTGCATCTGGAGCTGGAGGTGCACCGAGACACACAGCGTAGGATCGATCAGCAAAGTACTAAAAGGTTCAGGGTTGTGAAGTACACAAGCAATGCACTGGCTGCACAAAGGAGTGTAAATCGCAAAGTTGCTGCTTTGTCACTGAGCTTTGTAAAGGGGCTATGAAACGTTTCTCCAACAAGTGATTCTAATACATTCTACAGTACTAATGCCCTCATTTGTATGGTGTGTTTCCCCATGCATGCAAGAAGAGAGATTGTACATAGCCAAAAGACCCTCACTAGCCATAGCATAAGATATTATGCAGCACACGCTTGAGAAAACGCTTCTTACTTAAGATCATAAAAAGCAGACCACCAGGCAAAGACCGAACCATCTGAGTAGGGTGACCGGTCCTCTACCAAGCATAGGCTGGGGGTGCTGGTGCAGGTGAAGATGTCTTGCCCCTTGACTTTGAGATCTGGATTGGGGATTTTGTTCATGGTTTGCCCCTACCCCAAGGTCCTAAGACTAAGGTCTAGCATTGATTGACCAGGGTATAGTGAAATAGGGGTGGCTACATTGCTTATCCAGAACATAGCTCACAGAATCAGAGGGTGAAAATCCTACACCGTAATTTGTAAATTCTAAGGGAAGTGAGGGCTTGTAGGTTCAAAATCATCAGGGCTAATCGGAGGTAGGGGTGGTACAAAAGCTGACCTGCTTTCCCCCGCTAATCCCAGCCGTCAATCAGCTGACCAAACACTGACACACATAAGAAAACTGTAGAGTTCAACCCCATACCCATCCTCACCGTGTTCCCAAGGTGCATTAGAACGCGCTTTCCAACACTGAAACATTGCATTGTCTCCTTTCCCGCTGTTTGTGGTGGACAGTAAACAGCAGCATGCCCTTAAAAAATGCAAGCATTTGGACATTGGATCACTTTGCCCTTCGATCCACTTTTCACTGACAGCGACTCTTCCGCTGTCACCTATCCTAAAAAGATCCTCGAAAGAAGTAGCTTTCCACTGTTCCTGTGCTGGTCATAGATGCATGTTCCCGTCATTGCACTTTTTTCAAAAGCTGTGAGTTAAACGTTCTCTTGATATGATATATGATATGATATGATATGGCATTTATAACGCGCCTATACACAAATCTTGTGTTGCTTATAAAGGAACAATCTGCCTGCTTGTTTTTGAACAACAAAAGTACAATTTTCTTTGGGGTAACATGTTACTTTCCCCATAGTTTCCTTCAAACAAAGTGGCAGCCCCCAGCTCTACAGAATCACTACGCCTACTACCACACCCTCAAGAGCCTAGTCTTTCCCATTTAAATCTTCCCCTGCAGGCCCTCGTTTTGCCTTCTAACACCAAGAGATCCCTTTGCGGTATAGTTACTCTTTAACCTCTTAAGTGTCAACGAAAATCCCATTAAAATCCTGCATGAGTTCATTAATGGATGGAATGAGGATGTGGACTTTCACTTCCATTGCATTTCACAGACAAAGCTAAGGATGCGGCTATTCATGACCTCAGCACTTACATGTTTAAAATACATCTAACAATATAATAAAAGGCAGAGTTTTGTTTGTCCCCCTGTATGTTTGTCTGATGCAGTAGCTTCACCTGTTGTCACTGCTAGACGGAGCCAATTCGCCGGTACGCCACCTTTTGGCGCAGGTGTTTTGATGCCGGCAGTTTGAGTGTGCCCATATGGCTGCAGAGCCCATTTTGGCGGGCCACATTGACGTGAAGGCCATTTCGGCGCCGGCTATTTGGCGCGAGGGTCGTTGAGACTCAACTGACATTACAGCCTATGTGTAAACGTCCCTCGTGCCAAATGAGATCCATACAAATAATAGAACATGCTCAAAAAAGCAACACACTTTAATAAGAAAAATATATTTTGGGGGGAAGCCTCTTATTGTGTTCCATAGATAGTTCTTGTGTGCACTCTGATACCGGAAAAGAACAGGTTTGCACTAAAAAAAAAGGACTTTTAAAAAAGAGAATTGTTACACATACTTGCATTTAGCATAACACAACAAGATCATTGTAACTGATGATTGGCAGGCACAGAAATTGGTCTACTGTTGTTTTTTCCCTAAGATATATTCACCTAAAACAGATTTTATTTGGTTATGTTTGATGCTTTGTAACTCTCTATATGCCTGGCAACCGTTTCAAACGAAGGTGGCGGAAGCTCTAAAGGCAGGATGGCATTGTGCAGGTAATGTTTCCTTTTGCAACAGACCAAGGACGCATTCCTGTAGCCACTAGTAGCTTATGGTTGAGAGGCTACTTGCTGTGAACATACATAGCTTACGGTTAAGTGATCCTCACAGCCTTATTCACTGAGTTGTAGTGGCCTGGGGAGGAAAGTTGCACTGTATGAGGGAGAACGCTACACGATCAGTGCATGCACTGGTTTCTCCTGTATTTTTGTTGACGCATTCAGCACCACCAGGGGCCACATTGGCAGTGATGGAAGGGCTCCAAAAATAGGCATGGGAAAAAGTATGGTCAACACGTCCATGTTTAACACAGCTTGTCCAGTGCATTTTTTTAGCATGACCTTAAAGAGATGAGTATAGCCATTAATGATGTTTAAACCATCTTTTAATTCAAAGAAAATATATTTTTATGTATATTGATTGTGTTTTAAAGCAGAATATATCCTATAAAATTCCTCTGCCTGTGATTTAGGGAATTTGTAATGGCGAGCTAAAAGGTGTTCCTGGCTGCTATGAATATCTCCCTGATTTAAGAGTTGGCAAACTGGGGGACTGGGAGGAGAGGAGATACAATTAGGTATGTGGGGAATAAATTGCATGTTCCCACGGATTATGCTGTTTGTAAAAACGGCAAAAAATGGCAAACAGCCGTGGAACATGGTGCAGACCTGGATGTTGTTTTAATAAATTCCCCCGATTAGCTCAATCGAAAAAAATATATATAATATGGCAGTTACTAATAAAATGATGATTATTATTATTATGAAGTTTTGCCACATAACTCATTTTTGCCAAAATTTGACATGAGAAAAAATGGGGATTGCAAATGTAAGCTGCCATATGTCTGCTCCAGACTCCTAAGCCAATCCTTAGAGGGAGGTTGGATTTGGGAGGTGAGAGAAGGGTAACTGTCTAATCCTATTTGCGAGAACTCTTGCAGGGTACTCCCCAAGATTGTAATCTTGATGGTGTCATTGCTGCTTTACAAAGTGGATGCACTATGAGAAAAGGGGAGAATGCCTAAAATTATCATCGGAAAGAGAGCTGCTGAAAATTGCCATCTGACAGCTGCCAGGAAACACCAAAAAGAGATCTTGCTAAAATTGCATCTGGGTGCAGCTGTCTATTGCAGCTGTCTCTTGCTGGAGAAGCCTAAGAAATTGACTGCACTCTATGATGAAGAGCTGAAGACCATCCTTGAGAGTGAAGTGACCAGACCCCTGCCCTGTCCTTCCAGAGGGTCTTGACATGCAGCTGGCTTTCCTGAACTTTAAACAGAGGTTTTCTATGTAAGTAGAATTGAATCCCTTGTAACCAAAAGGTGGGGGAATTTTCTAGTCTTAATACCTTAGCCTATTTATTAGAAATATGAATGTAATTAATTCCCCATTTGGCGGAACACCATAGGATGTTAGAATTCAAAATTAACAAAGCTAATTCCCAGTGTGCTCTGAAAACTATACCCTGTAATTTAACTGGGCAATCATTCTGTTCAGCTTCCCACCAAAGGCCTTTAAGTGGAAGCGGGTCTGAAATCTAAACTTCTTAAATCATTCAAATGTTACTGTCCGACTTCCCCTACAGAGACCAAAGTAGGGGGCCCCGAAAAACAAAGTGCTAAATCACCCTGTGTTTATTTTAAATCAAAAGTGTGGGTAAAATAATAATTGCCATATGCATTTGCACAAATGTGTAAAACGTAACTGCTAGCCTTTTAAGTGCACAGGAAAATTGAAATTGCACAACATTGCATATGGATATGGAATGCGGTCATTGACCAGTGCTGATAATTTTTTAAGTGTACTCTGTAGACAGTAAAGTATTGTAGTTTGTGTTTTTCCCAACGCATTGGTGTGATTTATTTGTGTAACAAGAAGTTAATTGTGAGCCACAAAGAAAGTGGCAGGTGTAGTTATCTGTATTTTCTATTATTTCTAATTTAAATAAATACAAATATATTTCCTGAACACGGCCTGGTTCTTTGGTCATTTGGAGGTTCAGAGGAGGGATCCATGGGGCATGACATGAGGCTGAGATAGGGCTGAATAAAAGAACTGACATTAACCGTTTACTGTGTGACACTGTAAAGACCGGTAGGGGGTGTCTGTACCTCTGCTCCCTATATGGTAGAAGAGAGGCACAGAAGACCCCAGCCAAGATTCTCTATTATGGTAGCAATGGACGAGCAATCAAGGCCTAGCTTCTCAGGAGGTGATGCAGGCTGGTTCTTAAGTACAGTGTATTCCCCAAGCCCCCACAAAGGAATGTCCACACACTGTATTACTGAAAACACAGTCTTTATATAATTAATTCAAAGGTTATGTACACTTATCACAATAACGCACCTTGTGCTCAGGAAAATCAATAATGGTAAATATCTACAACTCTAAAGTGGTACCACTAACATTAGACCTCATTAAAGTGCTTCTACAAAAATGTCACACAGATCTATAAGTGAAACCAGCAATAGAGAGAAGGGAGAAAATAAGGTGGTTGAACAATAGGCAAAATACTGGCCCCTAACACTAGACACCGTTCTGTGTGGAGATCCCCCCACCTGGGCAACCTGTAAAAGAAAGAGATCTAACACAAGCCCAGTCCATATGTTGTTCAATAGTCTTATTCTCTCCTACAATGTTTTTACCCCCCCAATGTACCTGGTGGAGTCGAGTCCTTCGAAGAGGCGTCGACGGATCCTTCTTGAGCGCCCCCCTTTCAAGCGGGAGTCACGGATCGTCGACAGGCGTCGAGAAACGTCGAAGAACTCGGGGTTCGGCGACGGGGAATCGACGGCCCTTCTTGAATGCCTTCCCTTTCAAGCGGGAGGCACGGGGCGTCGAACGTCCGTCGACGAACGAGGTAGAACGATGTCGAAGAGGCGGCAGCTTCGTCCGAGCGGTGCTCGTCGGCGTCGGGGCGTCGGCGTCCTGCAAGGCGGAGGTGTGCGGGGCACCTCGATGACAATAGTTCTGGACCGCAAAGATTGTAGAGACGGAAGCCCAGCAAGGGCGTCGGGTCGTCCGAGTCTTTGAGGTCGTTGGGTGGCGGGAAACCCACCGGCAGGTTTCTCCTCGGCGCGTTGGTCGTCCTCGACTTTCTCCGGCAGGATAAGCGGTCGACGATGCGGTCGAGGGAGTCCTTCGATTGAATGTTCTTAGGCAAAGGAGTGGACGGCTCCGGTCGTCGGCGGCACGGCGTCAAGTGGTTCCCACGGCTGGGCAACACAACTTCGACGGGCCTCCAGCGGTTACACAAACCTGCGAACCCTGGTCGACGGCAATGGACTTCGACGGCGTCGATGTCCGGGTGCTTCACTTCGATCTCCTCGGCGGTCCCGTCTCAGGTCGACAGCCTTTCGAGGGTCTGTCTTCCAGGGTGCTTCGGCGAAGATGGAGCGGTGCTCGATGATCCCTCGGAGCACGGGAAGAGGGCGCCTTACCAGGTCCTCTCTCGGGTCAGTCCTCGACGAATTCGGCAACCTTCAGATCTGTCGAAGCAAATGCAGCAGCAAGTCTTCTTCTTCCAGCTGGACGTCGAGGATCAGCAGTTCCAGTTACTCTTGAGTGGAGACTCAGCTTCTGAACACTTCTGAACAATTTCCAATGGTGAGAGGTCCCCAGATATACTATTCTGTCTCTCATCCACACTGCTGGCACACACACAGCAGCCAATCACACAGAAGGGCATTCATGCAGTCAGTCAGCCAATCAGGCACACAGTGCATTCAGGCCACACTCCTCCCTTTCAGACACTCACAACAAGGAATGTGGATTGGGACAAGTACCCAGCCATTCAACACTACACACTGCATTCAGGCCAGTTTCGGGCAGGGCTGTCTCAGTCTTTGTCTCATATGCCAGAAACCAGACAACCACAACAAGGAGTGTATATTGGTCACACACTCCATTCACCCAGGTCCCACCCACAGGAGGTACCCATAACATACAGTCACTGGGAAGGCTCCAGTCAGTCTAGCTGGGCCTTCACAACAACACCATATATGGAACTTCCACCCAACAGCCAGTCAGGGGGAAGGTACAGAGTCAGGGCTTCCCAGGACTTTGGGAAAAACAAGATAACAGGCAATAGAAAGCAAGAGGCCACAGGGGCCATCTTGTTTCCTATCAGGAATCAACTGATTCCAATGGCAGGGCCTGGGTATCCCAAAATGGAGGACACCCAGAGCACCTGTCAAATTCAGCATGGAGCTGCCACCAGCCCATACCCTGCTCTGTGGGCCACCCACAGGTGCCCAAAAACATACACTAGGGGCACAGGGTTGTACCCCTACCCATGGGTGCCATAAGGGTATCCCATGGGTCTGTTCACCAAACCAAAAGAGAGAGCTGCACTGCCAGGAGTCCCAAATGGACTCCTGGGCAGAAAACATGACAGAACACACGATAAAAGGCAGTAAAGGACAAGGAATCAGGGGCCCTGTCCCCCTGATGCATTTCCAGCATCACAGACACTTATTTTGGTGATGGAAGGAGCACCCTGTGCTGAGGGTGGCCTCTCAATAAACCGTTACAGCCCTAAGCAGGCTCCTCGATCTCTCGCTCAAGCTATTCTCTCCCAGTGTCTCTGAGATATGCACGGCTTTAAGACCTCTCTCTCAGTCCAATATCTCCCAATGTCTGGCTCTTCCCCTTGGGCTGCTTCCCTCCACTCTCTGCCTTCAGGTCTGGAGCCAGACCTGAGACAATTATCGCCAAACATTAAGCTCTTTATTAGGAAGATGATCGCAAAAGGATTCAATAAAGTCTCTTTTTGGTCATTCCCCAGTCTCATTTTGCCCTGAGAATGTGATTTTCATTCCTACTTTGTGCCATTTTTATTTCATGCATTTTCACTTTGCTGTTAATGTTTGTCAGTTGACGCTTCTTATTGCACCCCTGTTGGTAATGGCTGTTAATTCAACCTTGCATGTAATCGAATGTGAGCTTACGAGTTTAGTTCTCTTTTTAAAGTTCCCTTATGGTATCAGTGGTCCGCAGCATGGTGCTGCTCCTCTAGACCGGCTAGTCTTGCGGTTGCCGGAGTAGAAAAGTGTGGTGAGCAGATCTGTCAGCAGGATCGTGGTGAGAACAAGAACAGCTTTGCTTGCAGAGCAGTGAGGTAGGGTCAAAATGGGAGGCACCAGGAAGCATTTCCCTTTCTGGCCATTGAAGACGAGGGTCTGGGGCAAGTAGCAGTGCTCAGTTAATCTCCATACACCACATTCATGTAGCGCCTTACCTGCCAGTTGGGCATCTCTGGTCCCCAGAACCCCCATATACTTCTGTGAAGGAACACAAAAGGTGGCTTTGTCACAGTGTGTGAGGGAATTTGAATGATGGTATGTGAGTGAGCGAGTGTATCTGTCTTTGTATGAGGTTTGCATAGTTTGTAGCATCCCCGTCATATTTTTGGTGAGGAAGAATGGGCCCACAATAAACCTTGGAATTTTTTTTAAGGGGCAATACTGCCCTCTATAGGCCCAGAGAGGAGGACATGTATTTGCATCAGCAATGCTGTCAGTTTTGAACACAGCCAGCATTAAAATGTGTTCTTGCAGTCACAATACTGCATATATTGGGCACTGACAGCATACTTGTGTAGTTATGGCGGCAATACAGGATCTACTGAGGACAGCCAACATGAACATTTCTTCTTACAGTCAAAATAGCACATATTCGGGCACATACATCATGATGAGTATTTTACAGTGGCAACGCTGGCATACATGATTTGGGCACAGGCCTCATAAACACGTGCTATACACTGGCCCTGTTGTCAAATATTATGAGCACCAACATCTTGGACATTTTCTTTACAGTGACAGGGCCGGCATATAATATCGTGGGCAGAGGCATCCTGAATTGTGTTTTAAATTGGCGATGCTGTCATATACTGTGGGCAAGGTATCATGAAGTTGCTTTACTCCAGCAATAGATATGGCATTTATTGTGGGCAAGGGCCTCACGAAATATGGTAGTAAAATGCTGCTGGCTGGTATTGGCGGCTTGTCATTTATCTATTGGATATGTTAAATCTGTTACCCTACAAACCCGATTGCATTCTGACTATGATATTTCCCAATTTATCTAAAAAATGGTGCAGTTAAATGCATCATTTTAGTGTTTTTCACCGATTATTTTTAAAATGTGCTCTGGGGGAGAGAACCCCACAAACCCACTTAAACTTTTTCTGGCTAGCTTGCTTTAGTCAGTCACTTGCACTAATTTAGAGGCGATTTTAAGGCCCTGCCACGGAAAAAAAGTGCATTGGCCGCCCTTTCAGAGAGGGCCCAGAGAGAGAGATGCAGCGACCCTTATTTGCGTGACTTCACGCAGGCCAAGGCGTAGACGACACCTTGTTCACATTGATGGAAATAGGCACAGCATCGTTCCGTTCTGCCTTCCTTCGTAACGGAGCTAATGATACGGAGCCAAGCTGCACGGAGAATGCACAGAAATATTAAAACTCTGGCAAACAATCAATTATTAGAAGCGCCAGCTCCAGTCATTTATAGACATGCATGGAGAGCGACCACACGTCCCGGATGTGATAAAGCTTCGCACTGGCAGGCTACCGGGAAATTACACGTTTCCCATATATTATCCGTGAATGATTTCCTGTTCGGATATTTCTAGTTAAGATATTATATTGCGCAATTTGTCACCAGGAGTCGGTTTAATCTTGAATCTGTTTTTGAGAAATGCATGAACCCGGGCGTGTTTTGCATTCATGCGGTAGCGCCGGGATACATTGTCTAAGCATCAGCGCACATTCCCAATGTGGGGTCGGGGTGTCAATTTGTCAATGTGGCTTTGCCAGAATGTACACTAATAGAATTACAAGTATTTTTGTTTCATGGATTGCATCCTTGGCAACAAATTATGTTTTTGGCGACTGTGGAGACCCCGGAAAAGAAATGCAGGCTCTGATGAAATGCAGAAAAAACGTGGGCTGCTACCTGTGCACAAGTGGATTTGATCTATTCCATCCATCATGGAGCATTTTCATTTGCATCGAAAGGTGCCAAATGAGAAAATAGGTTTGTGTTGGAAGGAGATAGCACAATAGCACTGCCGACAAACTTAAGTGGGATTATCAGTCATCAATGTTGCTCTTCTCAGTCGGGCAGTGAAATGTTGCCATTCTCAGTCGGGCAGTGAAGGTTTGATTCAGAATGTCTAAAATATAAAAGACGAAAATATTGCTTGTTACATCATTAGAATGAAAGGTGGAAGGAGCAATGCTCTAACGTGCACCTAAGATAAATATATATATATATGCAAAACATTTTTCCCATTCAGTCTATGGGACAAAAAAAGTTTTGGGACCCTCCCTATAACTTTGCCCCCCCTGGACGAATCCTCACCAAACTTTGCAAAAATTCAGAGTGACCCAAATACTTTTTTTGCAAAGTTTGGTGAGGATTCGTCTAGGGAGAGCGAAGTTATAAGCCGCCCAAAAAGTGCTGTTCCTATGGAAACACCAACTTAACCATAACTACATGGCCACTACCGTGGCCATGTAATATATATATATATATATATTCAAGGAAAAAAACATTAGTTGCAGGGACGTTAAGGTGAGCAATACATTGTAACAAAACCTTTGAAATTCAAGGAGAAAACGTTAGTGGCTGGGCTGTTAAGGTGAGAAATTAATGCAACAAAACCTCTGAAATTCAGCTAAAACCACCTTAACTTGGCGCCCCCTGTTGTACAGCCTATGACCACAATGATGACATCACAGATCACCACTAATGACATCACTAATTACATGCTGTATGAGAACAATGATGACACTAAAAATCACGTGCAATGGAAGACGCGCAACTATTATTAACCCATTGGTAGTGCAGCTCAAAAGACCTTCTTAAAATGTTAGTGATTGGGTTAACGTTTCCATGTAGGAGGCCACATGAATCAAAGGCTTGCCTGTTAAGACTACACAGTCCAGAAAAGAGTGTTTACCAAAATATACTGTTTTACATTTTTTTAAAAGTCTTGAACCCTGGTCTGCCAGAATTCAAGGACCAGCATGGCACCATGGCTTAGTGCTTAACAGTACATACATTTCATACTTAGTCTACAAGTTAATATGTCCAATTATAAAATGTTAAGTATGAAACGTGTAAGAATCCAAACAATGATATAATTGTAGCATAATGGTTAAGTGTTGCATCTCAAATTCCTGCAGGCCAGGGTTCTCAAAGGCAGCGTTCAGCACACATGTGTTTTTATTTTACTTTTGCTGTTTTATAATGTTGCCCAGAGACGATGTAATACATGTTCCATTGTGTTTTATAATGTTGCAGTAAATGTGTTTCATGTTTAATAGGTGTTAAAATCTGCAGCGACAGTGTAATACATGTCCCATCCTGTTTTCTAATGTTGCAGTAAATAAAGGTTTTTCATGTTTAAACCATATTACAAAATGTAGAATGCCTGCAGGTTCATGATAATTGCGACCTTTTGCTCAAAAATATCCTTTTACGCAGAGAGGTAAAAAATGCAAAGTGCCTGCAGGTTCATACAGTGCCAATTGCAACCTCTCGAACCAAAACATATTTGTGCTGGGTGGTCCCTGCGTCTAACTGGCCACACCAAAATGGGACCTGCAATGAATCGGTTGTGCCATAATGCTGTGCGCCTAACTGGCTGCGCTAAAATGTCCTGTCCCAGGCTCCAAACCCCTTGTTTTATGGCTGGTCTCTTGGTGACTGTTGTGCTACATCGCACAACCCCAACTAACCACACTTAAGCAGCACGGAAACAGGACAAAAGTGACCAGCTACAAGAATAACATGTGCCCAGGTAATTTCTGCACCCATCATGCCTTGAAACACGTGTGTATAGGCACGTTATAAATGCCATATTCATATCCTAGCAAAAATCAAAAGCTGGCACCCATGAATATACCCACAGTACTTCTTAGCTTCAAAGTGAGGAAGGAGTCGGCCCACTCAGGCCATGTTGCTCTAAGTGGTCTTGTAACATTGCCTCACTTATTAGGCACTATGGCCTGAGGGGGAGGGCCTTTTCTTCACTTAGATAACCAGGTTTGGTCCTGGTTACTGCATGGATGGGAGATCTGGGTCACCAGAGATTTCTCACCCCTGATGTCACTGTAGCTGTAAAAATATCTATTTTTTGTATTATGTATAAACGATTGCAGGCTATGAGAACTCACAATGTTTTTAGTCAATGTGCAGTCAGATAAAATTATTTGCAGAGGATCACACACCTTGGTTAAGCAGTGTGCTACATGGCCGGTCTCTTGGTGACTGTTGTAATAGATCGCACGACACCAACTAACTGCATCTAAGCAGCACAGAAAAGGGTAAAGAATGATCAGCTGAAAGAATAACCTATGCCTAGGTACTTTTGCCCCATTGGTGAAAATCCAAAGTTGGCACACATGAATATATGCACATTACGTGTCCATATATTTTATAATAGAATATACACATGTAGTTTAATTGACCTTCTCTTTATTATGCAAGACAAAATAGCATTGGACTTTAAAAAAAGTAATTAATGAACACCAGAAGAATACCCTGAGAGAGGAAATCTTCCAATAAATATGCTGGCAAAGTATAAAAGGTACTCACCTTTTAAACCCAGCAATCTATAGTGAAATGTTCATTGGAAAACAAAATCTCAGTATGCAACAAGAGCTTGTGGTCTTGCGGGTAAGCGTCTGCACTGGGAACATGACAACCTGAGTAAAATCCTGTTGGCCAAATACTTGAGCAAGTTTGCCAACCTCAAGAAAAAGCCCCAAGGTGTTCCGTCTGCTCTCTGAAAAAAGGTTATGCTGTCCACCCACATGTGTCCTTTACTGGTGCCCTGAAAAGCAGCAACAGCCAGGGGAAAAAAACTGCACCAGTGTTCAGGATTGCAAACTCTTTCCACATTGTGGGTAAATACTCATGACTTACTTGCCCTCTTATCATTTCCCCTCCTCACCCCCATATCTGGCGTTCAACAATACTCTGCTCTATAAAGCTTATTTGAAACGTACACCTACCACAGTGTCACTCAAATATATAAATACCTATAGAACTATGTTAGGCAAAAAGTCTACAATTGTGGCACTATTCCCCCCATCTTGACTGTGAGACTACAAATACCAGAATGCAATTCAACAAAAGGCAAAAAAATGGTCTCTGAGTGCAACATTTTCAAGGACTGACAGTAGCATGGTTTAAATAAAATGATGCGGATGCTGTGTTTTATGAAATATTGAAAACTAAAAAAAACCATGGCAGTCAATATTATGGACTGTCTCCATCCATGCAGTAACAGGGACTGACCCTGCTTAGTTTCAAAGTGAGAAAGTAGCCAGCCCCCTTAGGCCATGTTTCTCTAAGTGGTCTTGTAAGGTGGGCTCATTTATTAGGCAAAATGGCTTTACGGGGATGACCCCTCCCTTGCTTTGAAACTAAGCAGGGTTCATCCCAGTTGCTGTAAAAATATCTAATGTTTGTATTATTCACTGGGAGGCTACAAATAGCAAAAAACAATTCAGCAAAAGGAAAAAAAAACTGTCTCTCAGTGCAAAACTTTCAAGGACTGACCGCAGCAAAGTTTAAAGAAATAATAATAATTTGGATGCCCATTCGGTCACCCATCTAAGCAGTAACCGGGACTGATCCTGCTTAGCTTCAAAGTGGGGCCGGCCCTGCTTAGCTTCATAGCAAGGAAAGGGCCGTCCCATTTCTCTAAGTACTCTTGTAACATCGGCTCGTTTATAACGCAACATAGACTCAGGAGGCAGGCGCCTTCCGTACTTTGAATTAAGCAAGGTCTGTCCTAGTTACTGCATGGATGGGAGACCTGCAAGGCAATTGTGTCACTGGCCATGGGCAGTGATTTTTCACCCCCAACGTCACTATAGCTGTCAAAATACCTTTAAAAAAAGCTTTTTTACAGCGAGCACAGACCTACTTTTACCCATGGCTATCTGCAGTCCTTTGTAGCCCATAAATATCTGGAAAACAGCAGAAAGAAAATGTTTCCAGGCCCTCAGTGAGTGCCCCCTCATCTGTGCCACCAGCTCCCCCCACTCGCCAGATGGCCTCCTCACCTCCCCTACCCTCTCTCTTTTCCCCCAAAAACATGCTGTTTCTGTGACGCAGTTTGCTCTGAGATGTTGGTTATTTGAGGCTACAGAAAGCTTTGCATTGCAAACTCAGTCCCTAGACCCTCTCCAAATCCCAAATTGTACTTGATGCCCTGTAGACACTCCCCGCACCTCTAGCCTGATGGCATGGCATTTGCATATTTTTTGACATGCAAATGGCTTTTTTCCTGTCTGTTTCATTTTCCCATACCCTCAGCTATAGCCGCGGTTATCTCTTGCATCAAGAGAAAAACACCCAGTTTTGGGTAAATCCCCGGTATATAGCTATCTTTTTTTGGCACCCCATTCTACACAAACATTTAAATAACTACTGCACGGAATAACGCCAAACCACACATGGATTGCGAGTCAACTCTTTGGGCCCATGTTTTTTTCGGACCTGGTCCAAATCCATCCAGTGGTTTGGGCTGTGCGCGATGGCAAAAATGTACCTTGTTTATGGGAAAATCAATAGGAAGTAGGCTGCACTTTTGGAAAAAAAAATCTTTTTTGTCTTCTTAATAACTTTTTTATTTTTTAACGAATCTTTAAGAAATTGTGCAGTCTGGGGGTGGGGGGGGGCCTGCGAGTCCTGAAGCACTCTCGTAATTTCGGTCAAATCTGTTACTCGAATCAAATGGTACTAATGATAGAATTTTGAGGGTTCCTATGGGAGTCTGATTTACCTTAACTATAGAGCAGCAACCAGGTTATACTGCATTGAAAACATGCTACACATACCCTAAATGTCCTTTATATGTAGACATTACATGTAAGACATGGAGACATTATATGTAGACATTAACCTTGTACTATGTTCTTAAGGTACTTTCCTTAAGGATTGGCCTGCACTCATAGTGCACATACATGGAACAATAAGCAGGCCTCAGCCAGACAATACCATTTTTATACATGATGATGAACTCTAATCTTAGTGTCATTTTCTGGTTATAGTATTTGTTTTCTCCTTACTAGAGTTTCCCTGTCTGTGGCACAGATTTAATGCTCTCCATATATTTATACTAACACATATGCATAGTAATTGTTATTCTGTTTGCTGTTGATTCCAGGTTTAACATCTATATACATAAAATGCATAGGTATGTTTGTGTACTCAGCTGATGCAATTTATAAGTGTTGGATTGGATGGCAAACTTCACTTCTGTGTGCACTTCCACTTCAACAACAGCTATCATTTTAACAAAAAGAATGGGCATGGTTCTACGCGGTCGCCTTCACTCCACTATTGCAAACATTTCGAATACTTTCAAGTTACTTCTTTCCAACCCCACTTCTCTTCACACAGGGCACAGCTTTTTCAGTATCAATGAACAGTTAATTGCCAGCCTAAAATGTCAGTCTCTAAAGAGCGAAACGCTCTAGGACGAATGCCTCCTCACAAGCTAAAATTAGAAGTGGGTGCTGTAATTATGTGCTGTAATTGTGCTACTACTCAATCTTATGTCATTACGGGAACTCTACAAGGATACTCTGCAAGGGTACAAGGTTGACAGTTATGTGCCTAAAAAGACAAATCATAGAGGCCAATGTAATCAATGGATTGAACTTAGATACTGTTCTTATACCACGCATACCTCTAATTCCACCTTATACAAATATGCCTTTCAAATGTAAAAGAAGACAGTTTCCTATACATTTAGCCTTTTCAATGACCATTAATAAGTCGCAGGGACAGAGTTTTGAGAGAATCTGCCTATACCTTCCAAAACCTGTATTCAGTCATGGGCAACTATATGCTGCTCTCTCAAGAGTTTGATTATTCATTTAAAAAATGTACTGGAAGGATTAAAAGCAAATTTTCAAAAGCACACTTTCAGGACCAGACCTCAACTCCTTGCGCACATTTGGTGCTAATCCATTCAGCGGTATGCGCTGGAGCCATGAGCAAAATTCATTTCCATTCATGTCTGTCTGGATTTAAAAGGTTTGGGAGCCCCTTATAACTTCCCCGCTTGATGAAATTGCACACAACTTTGCAAAATAATCTAGTGGTGGCTGTGCTCCTTTTTTTTGCAACGTTTTGTGAGGATTCGTTGAACAGTGCCAAATTGTCAAGTCGCCCAAAACTGCTCTGCCTATAGGTTGAGCAACTTAACCATGACTACAGGGTCACTACTTCAGACCCTGTAACATACCTAAATATACATATGAAGAGCTATTAATAAGTCTTTCTTTTTGTGCATAGCATACAAAGCCTCCATGCATGCAATCGAGCAATGGAGGTGGCAAAAGGGCAGCTATTTCAGGGACCTTCAGCAGCAACGCATATTTCCTGAGAAACGTCTCCACAGCTGAATATCACTTGTAAAAATTTAAGTGCTCAAAGGTGCCATTCTACATGTTTACTTTAAAACCACTCTAGACATGGAAGGTATCACCAATATGCTATGGTAGTATAAATGAAATGGCATCTAAGGTTCTAATGGCAAAAATATTTGTAAAACTCTAGTGATGTTGCTGGGATTTGCACAACACAAAACTGCGACGTGCATGGTCTGCAGGTGCTCTGATCAGTGCTGAACTGTTGAAATAAAAGCTTATTAGCAATTTGCATAGAGGGTTAGATAAATCAAAGTGATCATTCACTCGCCTTAACTGGCCTGTACCCATCAGGGCTAAAGATTCTTTGGAATAGTGCGGTGAGTGAGAGAATTAGTGCTTGTTATCTCAAAATAACTGTAGGTAGAGTGATCCTTAAAAGGGTTAGCAGAAATAATTGCAATTAGTACCCAGCCGCTGTAATGAAACTTGAATAAACGCACCGATTGGTTCATTTACGAGCCTTACCTGAAGGTAATCCCAGCGACATTGCTGCGTGTTCCTCGCGCCGGTCCCAGGATGCAGAGACATCTTTCTTCTGGCCACCATGGAAAGGAAGAAGGGCCTACATGCAGTCCCTTCTCCCATTCCATGGCAGCTATTTTCTTTGTTTAATATGGCCACCACGGAAAGGGAGAACGGACTAAGCCTGTCAGTCCGTGGCGGCTGTTTTTTATTTTTTATTTTTATCGGTTGTGAAACGCGAAGCATCTCGCAACTGGAAAAAAAACACCATTAAGTTTCCCGGTCTAACGGGCCGGGGTACTAATTGCAATAAGCTTGGGGCTTATTGCCCAAGTCATTTTCATAGTATAGGATATCTATAATATCCTTATCTAGTTTGTGAACACCTGGCCTAACCCAGTCCTATAAAATATCAAGTTTCTTTCTGTCAAAAAAGCAGCTCATGGTCCCTTCCTTCTTTCTGGTCAGGTACATTTCCAATCCAAAATAGGTTAGATATTTCTGATCTCCATCATGGTGGTTCTTAAAATGTTTTGTGATGGATATCTGGACTCTTGTTTTTTTATCTCTCTCAGATGTTGTAGATGCACACTTTTAGATGATCAATAGTTGATCCTACATATTTAAGGTTACTGGGACAGAACAGTACATACCCTAAATGAGTTGTATGGTAGATAATTGAATGTTTATTTGGTCATTGTCTCCATGATGGACTATATATTATTGACCCTATATTATCAAATATGCAGGCTTTGCACATGTGTATGTAAAAAATGGGCAACTAGGTGCAGTACATATACGTTGTTCTTCCTGGCACAGGGATAGCTCAGGGGCAACGCGTGTGTCTTAGAAGGAAGACAACGCGACGCAACACAGGTAAACCCGATCCTGCACTTAGAAACCACTCGCTGGTATTACGCGTGTTATAAAAGAACTATTATAATTGGATGTATCCCTCTCACCACTGTTTACTTACACGCTGTGTACATGTCACCAAATGTAGATAAAGAAATGGTAGTACATACCTTCACAAAAACGGACACAATCACCACTGTGTGGGCGTGGGGGGTGAGGGTGATGTCACAGCCTAGAAACCACATGCCAGGACCTTTTGCAACTTTTGGGAAGACAGAGTGGCAAGAAGAGATAATGTGCATTGCTTTATTAGTAGAATAGCTGGTGTCAGAGAAGAATATATAACTATACTGTACCCAGTTGCCTATTTTATTTGATTGCTAGACATTTGGTTTTGCACATGTTTTGTATGTAAATTCAGAAGTAGGAGGATGTATTGTGCAATGGAGTACCCCACAAGCCAGCTTGCCTGTGACACTACCTTCACTGTGGCACTAAAATTGTGAGTAGCATAAATGACCTTTTATGGGAACTAGAATAGTCTCTTTTCCCAACAGTTTCTATGCTGGCAGCAAACAATCTGTACCGCGCAAGCATCTTCTCATTCCACATATATGGCCCTGAATTCCTTTTCCTGCCACCACCATCCACCACTCCCTCCACCCTTATACCCTGTACCTTGTTTTGCCTTAGGCCATAGCCCGGTCCCGCTCTCCAGTAACACGAGGCAGAGTTGCACTTTTGTGATATGTTCGTGAAGTTTCAGCTGCAGGTGGAACTATAGAAGCGATCCTCAAGGATGTCTATGACCAAGATTAACTTTTGAAGAAAAGAGCAACTGCAGGGATATGATAGGTTATTTATAACGCGCGTAATACCCAGAGGTTTCAAAGCGCGGACCCGGGGATCGGACCTGTGGTGCTTCGTGTCGTCTTGCTTCCAAGGCGAGCAGGTTGCCCCTGAGCTATCCTGAAACGCTGAAGCTGGTGGGCGAACCGACTCAGCTCTTTCTAGCTTAAAGTGCTGTCTTGTAGGCAAATAGAAATCGGATGCTGACAATGAGAAGGGCAGCGCTGGAGGTGGTAGTGCCTGCATCATAGTGGCGTCCTGCCAGGCTCAGGGTGGTGTATTCAACCAAACGTTACTCTTATGCTGAACTTGAGGACTTTATGAGACGGGTTCTCTCTGAACAGGATGAAGAGAAGGTCGATGGGCCCCCTTGAGAGTCTGATTGCTTCGTTTTTCCTGAGTGCTTCTTTAACATTTTGGTGAAGAGCAGGCAGCAGGGGCTGGGGTTGTGCTGCTCAATCTCCCCTTTTCTTTGTTCATTGCTCCCGTCTCCATTTCTTAATCTTCTTGCCTCTCCAGCCCGACCTCCCTTCCTACCGTTTTCTTCCTTCGTTACTTCCCTCCGCTTCCCTGGCTTCTGAGGGGACTTTTTTTGGAACAAGCTATTCTTGCTGGCAATATCCATAATGTGCTGATGTTGTGGGCTGTGCCTGGCTAGCTGGGCATTCCCATGCTGTCCTAGTCTTGTTCAGGTGAATAATCAATAAAGATGTTAAAAAAAGGTGTGTGTTAACTGTGTTGAAAATGCATTGGACTTAACCTTTGACTTCTTCAAGAGGCATGTCTCCTAAATGGCTGCAACAATTTCCCAAAAATGTCACAGCTGTACTGCAGAGTATTTTAACATGCCTACAAGCACATATCTTTTGTGGGGTTGTCACAGTGCATATTTGCCAACTTGTTGTAAAGTTCTGTTAATGAAGGACCGTTCAGTGGACTATTACGTGGCATCAGCGTGCACTACGAATTTTCGATCAGTTTGGGCCCTGAGACGTCCCATGACATAACAGTGACCTTCAGGCAGCCATTTTGTTTTAGCCAACAGCACATGTCCCTCTAATAACTTTGATTTGATAGAATAGTATTTCATCATATACATTGTCATATCTATGTTTCCAACATTTTCTCCACAGTGGTAATGTGGTTTCTGCATCTTGTGGCAGCTTAGACAACTCTAGCTAAACCCACGGCTGCCATTTTCTATTAGCTTTTATTTCCACTGGCCAGCCCCCAACAAGCACCTGCTGAACACATTTTGTCTCTTTAGTTTTATTTTTGGGGCACTGGTAATGTTTTCCTGGACTCTGCAGAACAGTGCCATTCATCAGCTCTCTGCCTGAATGATGTGACGGGGAGAAAATGGTCTGGAAACGCCATTCTCTGTGACCAACCACAAGGCCCTCAGTCATGGAGGAGGGCTTGGCTTTGCTGCAAACGCTTCTGAAAAATGCTGCAAGCTTGCATCCAGAGTTGTAATTAGAATTTATGCCGACGTAATCAGCACTTCGTGTCCCGAAGCTAAGCCAGCAATCCGCTGTGCCAGGCACTTTTTGACCTATTTAAATGCAGCATGGTTCTACCTCATGTAGGGAGACGCTGTGCCAGTGCGAACTCTTCTCCGACTATGAACTCCGCAGTAACCCAAGCATTTGCATTGCAATAATCATTTCAACACGGTTTGCGAAGTATGCAGCACATACAATACAGTGGGGGTGTAGCTGCGCCTGGTGCAAACCAAGACATTGCACAGTTTACACAGTTGTTTCATGTTCTCTTAAAATGCTCCGCAAATGGGTTTTATATCCTTGCTTTATTGATTGCATGTGTCCATAAAAGTGGTCTATGCCTACTGTGAGAACCTGTCACATTTTCACTGTAATCAACTGACCCGCATTGTTTTCGAATAACCATGTAACACAATCAAATTCCTCTAACATTCAAAATACATCCATACATCGAACACCACTGCCGACAGCACAACATCGTGCTGAATAGATCATTAGTAGAACTTTGAAGTCACAGGACATCGGTGGAGCGTCAAATGGGACGTATGAACTAAAGCAGGAGTCAATCTTTGTCTTTCCAGATGTTTTTGAACTTCAACTCACATAAGCCCTTGGTAGTATAGTCAATAGGGAGGGATTGTGGGAGTTGTATTCCAACATATCTGGAGAGCCATAGGTTGCAGACCCCTGTGGTTTGCAGCAAGCCTTTATTCTAATGGCGCCCAGGAAAGAGCTACACCTTAAACAAGCACAACTAAAAGGAATGGCCAACAATCAGTTTCTCGATGAGTCATCCGTATACCCACTCAGCACCTCATAGCAATACATTATCTCTTTGTTTTCTATGAAGCATCAATTACAGTTTGATACACTTATCCCTGCGACCCACCCTTGTTCACCTCAGCCATCTTTTGGTGACAGACACCCACGGGTGAATTAAGTTCAACTGTTCTGGTTGCACAAACCAGAGTAAGCACACCAGCTGGTGATGGCTTTTGCAACTGGAGAACATACTCTAAACAAGTCACTGAAAAAAGTAAGAAAGATGCGGGAAGTGGGAGCAGCCATCTTTGTTAAACTTCCCGGCCTTTACGTGTACTTCCACCTAACTGTCTGACATAACGTACTCTGTCTCTGCGCAACCCTAGGCTCTCCCCTTAGCGGTTAGTTGTACTTTCTGTTTTTGTGTCCTTTCTCTAGGTCCCCTTCAGTTGTGGTTACTGTTGTTCTGTGTACTGTGTGCCATTAGTCTCTCTCCCACTCTCTAGGTCCCCTCCCAACTGTGGTTACTGTTGTGCTGTGAATTGTGTCCCATTGGGCTCTCTCCCACTCTTTAGTTACCCTCCCAACTGTGGTTACTGTTGTGCTGTGAACTGTGTCCCATTAAGCTCTCTCCCACTCTCTAGGCCCCCAATTATCTGTGGTTACTGTTGTGCTCTGAACTGTGTCACGTTAGGCTCTCCCCCACTCTCTAGGTCCCCATTCATCTGTGGTTACTGTTGTGCTGTGACCTGTGTCCCATTAGGCTCTATCCCACTCTCTAGGTCCCCTCCCAACTGTGGTTACTGTTGTACTGTGAACTCCCTTCAGGCTCTCTCCCACTCTCTAGGTCACAACCTAGCTGGGGGTACTGTTTCTATTGTTGTTCGTCACCTGTCTGCTCCTCCTGTGGGCTCCCTTCTGTGTGCCCCCTGCATATCCTGTATTGTGTGGCGCCTAGGCTGTGCATCCCTCCAATCTCCCACTCACTCCCTCCCTCCTCTTACATTCCTCCTTGCACCCCAAATTGTGCTCTCTGTTTCTCCCATGTTCTCTGACTGCTACTTTATCTCCTATCCCTCGCCCTAAGTTTGGAAGGAAGACGTTCAAGAGGGACATCCTGCTCTCCAACCCAGGCCTCCCTATTGCTGATACTTACATCAGTGCTTCCTCCAGACAGACTCTGACCGACATCCTCTTTGTCGTTCCCTTACCAGACCTATAGACCCCTCATATGGTCTTGGCTCATTCTCCTATCTCTTCCTCTCCCATTAATGGTGGCGCTTGGTGGGAGGCCCTCTTGGCCTCCTTCCACTCCTCTAAGATCATCATTAATGTCTATTTGAATGTCACTGCCTTGGTCTAGGGCCCTCAGCACAAGCTCCTGCTTTTCGATAAGCATCACCCACATCTTATCAACTTCCTTCTTTGCCTGAAACTCGGCCTAGCACCTCCTTCTTCTACCTCGCTGGCATCTTCCTTCTCCTCTCTGGCTACTATACCACCTCTTGCTACCACTTATGCCCACTCTCAGGCCCCCCCAACTCCTCCGCTGTGTGTACCTCAAGCCTGTACCCCACCCTGGAAGTCTTTCAAATGTGACAAACTTCTCACGTCGCTACTCTTAACTCTTGCTTTGCTGTCAAACACTCCTCTGATATCTGCCACCTCCTCGAAGAACTTAACGTGGATGTCCTTGCTCCCACCAAGACATGGTTCACGGCCAGCTCTGTCACAAGTTTTGATACTCTCCTCCCTGATGGCTACAAGATCCTCTCCAAACACAGAACCAAACGACCCGGTGGTGGAGTAACCCTGAACTTCCCGGAGTGGATCCCTGCTTCTGTCATTCCTACGCAGGCCTACTCCACCTTTAAATGCCGGTTTTTCAAGCTCTCTATCTCTCCTGTCTCTGACTGTGGCCACCATCTACAGGCCACCTGGCCAGATTGCCCTCTTCCTCTCAGAGTGGGCTGACCTCTCCTCTTCTCTCCTTGCCTCTACATCTCAACTTCTCCTGCTCTGGGACCTCAAAATCCACCTGGATGCTTCTAATCACTTCTCTGGGCACGTCCGCGAACTCTACAACATTCTCTCTTCATCTCCATTATAGGTTCTGGTCTGACACATTCTGTCGGTCACACCCTGTGTGTTCTCATCTCTTCAGACGTCCCCCTCTCTAACCCTCTCACCACTCCTCTCTCTTGGACTGACCATTTTCTGCTCTCCTCTCACCTGAAACTCTCTATTCCTCAGGCTAGGCCTACCCTAGCACTGCCCCCTACCTTCTCGGTTATTCGGCCCATGAATCGTGTGTCAGTGGAAGCCTTTGAAGCTACTGTCTATGCTCCACTGAAGCCTGTGGCTGATTCACACTCTGACACAGCCTTCTCTAACCTTCACATTTCCATCTCCAACACTCTGGACGTCCTTGCCTCTGTCATGAGAATCCTTCTGAAGCCTACATCCAAGTGCAACTCTTGGTATGACTCCAACCTTGCCACCCTGAAACGCAAGTGCAGGGTAACTGGGAGGAAGTGGAGGGCTTCGGACGCATCCTCTGACAAACCGGTCTGCCGCCTGCTCCAAAGGCAATACAGACTCTGTGTTCTTTCCAAGAAGAGAGTCCACTTCCAAGCCTGCGACTCTGCAGCCTCTAACAAGACGGCCAAATTTGTGAAGCTGGCCAATCCTTCTGCAGTTTACACTTCTCCTGTTCCATCCCAGGCACAATGTATGGCTCAGGCTTCTCACTTCACCTTGAAAACTCAGGACATCCTGGCCTCTCTCTCCTCTTCCTCTCCATCTACCTCTGTCGGCCCCCCTCTGGCTGCCTCTCCCTCTCCTAATTTCTCCTCTTTTTCTCCAACACCTGATCATGTTTCTAGACAAATCCGATCTATGAAAGTGTTGTTCAAACAGGCACTTCCCTGCTCCTCCATAACCATCAAGGACCACATTGACACCCTTGCTCCAGCCTTGGCCGATTTCTGCAATCACTCTTTCGCCACTGGATCATTCCCCTCTCTCCTCAAGCACTCCCTTGTGTGTGCACCCCCTCCTTAAAAAGCCTTCTGCCGATCCTACCTGTCCGGCAAACTATCGCCCAATCTCTATCACTCCTTTCGTGGTTAAACTCTTGGAAAAGCAGGCCATCTCCCAGCTTACACTCCAACCTGAATCTGTTGGTTATCTCCATGACCATCAACTGCTCTTCTGAACACCCGTGAAGATCTGGTCACTAATCTTTACACTAGCCTTCCTTCTGTCCTCATCCTCCTTGACCTTTCCTCTGCCTTTGGCACGGTCAACCACAGCATCCTGATCAAATGACTCTGTGAGAACCTGGGAATCACGGATCAGGCCCTTGAGTGGTTGACCTCTTTCCTCCTGTACTGACCGTCCCAGGTCCAACTCGGGTCCTTTCTCTCGACCACCTCTCTCTCTCTCCACGTGTGGTGTTCCCCAGGGCTCTATCCTCTCACCCTGGCTCTTCAATGTCTACTTGACCCCTTGATCTCTACCTTCTGCTCTAACTTTCAATGTTATGCTGATGACACTCGGCTGCCTTTCAGGCTCCCCTCAGCCTCCTCTTCTCTCTCACTAATTCCTGACTGTCTATGTACGATTCAGGATTGGTGTGCATCCAATGATTTCTGCCTTAATGCCAGTAAGACGGAGATCCTTCTCGTTGGGATTCCTGCGCCCGCTTTCCCTCTCTCACTCTGGCCACCCTCCTCAGACACTCCTCCTTTGCCTTCCTGTCAGGCTAAAAACCTTAATGTCATCTTAAGCTCTACTCTCTCCTTCTCTCTTCACATCACAGACCTTGCCAAGAAGGCCCACTAGCAGCTGCACCTCCTCAGATGTATTCTTCCTTTTCTCACTTTCCTCCAGAAGTTCAGTGTCCCCAGAGCCCTGGTTCTCTCTAGGCTGGACTACTTCAACAACCTCTTTCTCAATCTGCCTTTCTCTACTCTCCACTCTCTGCAATTAATCCAGAACAGGACTGCAAGACTTGTCCTTGGCCTCAAGCCCAGGGACCATATCTCTCCATCTCTGAAATCTCTCCATTGGCTCCCGGTGGCTGCAAGGATCAAGTTCAAGACCCTTTGCACCATCCACAAGGCTTTCTGGGGCCCGGGCCCACAATACATCCAACGTTCTCTTCCAAAATACCTTCCTTCTCCAGCTTAGTTACCTCAAACTCTGTGAGGGTCAGGTGCTTCTCCAGGCAGAGTGTCGGGGGTAGATGTCTCTCCTCTGCAGGTGCCTCCCTCTAGAATGGTCTTCCTGCCCCTCTCAAACTGAAGCCGGACCACATGAAGTTCTGGAAGCAGCGCAAGACTTTTATTTTCTCCTCTGCTTTCTCTCTACCCTGCAGACCTACATGTCCCCTGCGCCGACTGGGTGCTTGGTTACCTTCTGAGTCTACTGGGTTCCAGGTTCCACCATGATCAGTCTCCACTGCACTGCCCCCAGGCCTAACGTGCACTTAGGGGCTGTATTTGTTACCCACAGTCCCCTGCCTCCCTGTACTTACCCAAAGCTGCTCTGCCCTGCCTGCACTTACTCAGAGCAATGCTGACTGATTGCACTTCCCCTTCCATCTATCTGGCACTCCCCCTCATCCATTCCTACAGCACTTTACGTCGTAGAACTTGCACAATCTGAATGACACAAGGCCTAGTAAGATCGATGGTTTTGTTATCCCTCTGTCTTCCCTGCCTTGTCGTGCCTAGAAACACTTGTCTACAGGCGCGTTATAAATGACATAACATATCATAACATTTATCTAATCACGTCACCATAGAAAGGTGTAAGACGTGTTCCTCTGTAATACATACCCACACAGCCTTTCTACTTTCATTTTCGCTTCTTTTTGCTTTCAACATAATTTCTCAAATACAGAAGTCAGTGAACAGAGTAATTCAAGTATCTGTATTAACATGTAACTGTAAAAAGGCATCACTGTTATAAAAAAATCTGCCAATCGATATCAGTAGCACAAGACAGTTATCATTCTGCATAGGTAAAAAACATCATTTTATACCATTGTTTGTAGTCCCAACCACAGTGCTGTTAATAGTGAAGCCTAATGGAAAAAAGACCATAGTATGTTCATGGTAATGTTCCCGAGTGAGTCGAAGGTGTTTCACATTCCAGATGATGGTCATTGTGGTATGCTCAGTAGCACTTCAAAGCAACATCAAAATTTGTTTTTCCGCAAAATGGAGGGATGAAATGTTCAGTCTTTAGTCCTCTGACAGTAGGGTGTAATCTATTTTACATTTTCTTTCTTCTAACACTGTCCAATTCTCCATCTCTATTTCACTGTTGCATTTGTAGAATGTGCTGTAAATCACTGGCAAACCAGTGCTGGTGGGTCTAGCTTCATCAGTACGAGCAATTGACTATTCAGAAGAACTTTCACTGAATGGTTCCTGGAGGATCCAACCATTGACAGGGTTAGCCGCTAATACATGCATCCGTCTAGACTCTAGACAGTACCTGGTTCATAAAATAATTGCTTTTGGTCACATATTTCTCCATCCACCAATCATTACTTTGAAAAAGCCCGTGACCACCCCATGCATTTCCAACGACCCAAGACTTTTCGTACTTATAGAAGAGTTGTCGGTTCGATTTTCTTTTTTTCCTCAAACCAGATCTGAAGCCTTTCAGTAATGAAACCAATTATATATTTTTCTTGTTCACATACACTTGTGAAGATAAAAACGCATTTTAAATAGTCCTAATTGTTCCACTTTTTTTTGTATGTACTAGCACACCTTTCCGCCCCGCCTCACACCTTGTATTTATCTGGGTACATGGAATGTCAAGACCAGGATTGTTCCCTATTCTCTCAAATGTAATGTCTTTATCAAAGCTGCAAATGTCAACACATGCTTTTGACCAGCGAGAGATGCAAAGAACACATTGTATGCTGCAACTGTTTCCTCTCCTATTTAAAAAAAAACAAAACTAAATAGATGTATTTAAATAAATGCATCCGTCAAAAGTGGTGATGATGGTTGTCAATAGATGGGAGACCGTGAACTGTAGTGTCTGCTGGATTCCTTTGGTGTGGCACAAGGAATGAGGCTGCGACCAGCCTCACGCCATGCACCCAATATATTACTGCATTACCATCCATGGCTTTAGCTGCGATAGGTACTGTCTCTACAAATACATTCTCACGTGTTCTTCAGTGGACTCACATACATGGAAAGTGCCTCGCTGGTAAAATCGCAAAGGTGCACAGGTCTTCCATTCAAGTCTCTGGAACGGCAGGCGACATGTCAGTAGCCATATAAAAATGGTACACACACTCCAGCATACACTCATACGACTGAGATTAGAAGAGGGACATGTTTTTTAAGTGGCGTTGTCATTAGTGAGCAAAGAAAGTAATTACATTGTGGTGTGCCGTCAGGTGACGATTTTCTGGTGATGCTTATCCTGACGACGAAATCACTCTTAGGGGTCTGACAATTTGCAAAGTTTGGGGTACTGGCCATTTTAACAGGTTGTGCACTATGAGCTTGAAGAGGCTGCCTTGGATCACACACTTTGTTTACGAGTTGAAGCCATGATTTGAACTCAGTCTGCTAGTTCCACATTTTACCATATTGTCTCCCAGTTCTTGTTACATCATGGCCTAAATTATTAATGAATGATTTACTTTATGAATTAAAATGATTACCTGTTTTCTAGACATCACCCGGAAACAACATAAATCACATAATAAATTAGCCATCATGACAAAATGGTAGAAACATGTTATACAAAAGGGAAAAGGTTATAGCTTCCACTTCATCTACATCAAATAAAGTGCTGTAAAAACACTGTAATGATAATGTATGTATTCCTAAAACCACTCATCACACAGACTTGACGATTGTTATTCATTTTGTGCAAAAGAACACTACACATTGCAGAAGAGGCAAACTGTTTTTATGTCAGTCAAATAAGCTGATCTGAGTAGAAGCAGGTTAGAGGCCTTTGGCGCTTGGCAGGTTCTCTTCTATCCCCAGTCACGTCCACTCAAATTACCTATGTGAAATGAAAGAGCAGCTGCTGTGCTTTACACTGCTACCAAAATGTGAGTAGGCACGCCATTTTACAGGAGGCAGCACCGTGCTAGACAGTGAGATAGGAGTATTGGTCCAGGTTCACTGTATCGTTTGGTTGCACAGTTGGATATGGTCTCAACACTAGTGCTCCATGTTAAGACGGATTTCTGAACTCTGTCCTGGTGGCGCAGAAGTTCAGAAGGCCAACCCAATTACTTGGAACAGGGTAACCTCTGGACGAGCCAGACCAATCAAGGTAGCGATTGCGGCGGTCAAGACTAGGTCTCAAGAGGGGTGAGGGTGACTGAAAGCCCACAATGAGCACACAAAGCAAGAACACTTACAAACTACTCCAAACAGTTGTTATATTAAAAATATATACACATTTATTTCAAGGCCTTTAAAACAATGACCGTAGTGAGAAAATCACAATATAACGATAGTAAACCAACACATACCATATCAACACAATATATATACAAATACGACAGTCTCAAGCGTTAGATGCACGAAATGGGTAGTCCACCTAAAAGGGAAGGAAGACAGGCAGTGCGAAATAATGCTTAGACCCAGTTCGCCTTCAGAGGCACCTAACTAGATGGAAGTCCGAGCCCTGCGAAGAGTGGAGCCTTGTGCTCAAAAGTACCTGCACGCGCTGGTGCCAACGGGCAAAAGGAGAAGCTCTTTGAGGGAAATCAGGCAGTTCAGTTTAGTGCACAAAAGAACAAGTTCCGCGACTCAAGCACAGCCTCCACAGTGAGCAGAAGCAGAGCGCGAGTACGGAAAAGGGTGCTGTTTGACACAGAGGGGAAAAGCAATGGGCTCCTGCAGGAGGGCGACCAGATCCTAGCTATGCTACTCACCGGTCCCCGATGCAAGCAGACCCAGGCTTCTCCGCGTCCGTTTCAGTAGCTGGCAGGTTCAGAAGAGCAGGGAACGCCTCGTCGTCGTGTTGAGTAAAAAGACGTCCCAATCGAAGAAACCCGCACAGTTTGTTACCACAGCAGGGCAACGGAGCGGCCGTGTGTATCTGAGCCAAATGTACACTACTCACTTCAGACCTGGGAACGCCAAGTGTACGAAGCGTGTGAGAGTGACAAGGGCTCGAAATACTACACAACCTGGCGGCGGGTACAGAGCAAGACTCCCGTGTAAGCTGGTCAGTCAGCTGGATGGCCCAGAGACGCTTCCGAAGGCTTACTGGCAGGAGATGGTGAAGATGCCGAGAATAGCTGTTCCCGCTATTCCAAGGGTCGAAGTACCAGTACAGGCCTTCTGGTTCGATCAAAGGTGAAAAGGGTTTCACAAGGCGACAGCAGTGCAGAGGAGAAGTCCTTCAGCGGGTCACTAGCGATTCCTCGGTCCAGCCTCTTGGTTGCAGGATACTTGGCTCCTGTATTCCTTCGTTCGTGAGAACTCAGGAGATCGACATGGTAGTGGTGTTTCCAGCCCCCTCTTATCCACGGTTCCCTTCGCGCCAAAACGGAGGGGACCCAATGGGAGATCCGCTCATCAACACTCACACCATTCGTGGACCAATCACTGACCACGGTGGTCCCAGGCATTCACACCACCCTAGACTCTCTGGCACCCAGACATCCCAACCAGACATCCCAACCCACATCCTGGAGGCACACACAAGACATGTAGAAGCCCGCGAAAGCATCCGTGTTTCGCGGGAAAGTACATGCCCAAATAAGGAAGGCCCCGGGTCGGCTCGACCTGGGGAAGGTGAAGGGAGCAAGACGGTCAGCGGACAGGACAAAGGAGCCTCGTGGTCTGGCCATTTTGGGAGCCAGGCCACCATTTTGGGTTAAGCGCGGAAAACGCGCTTAGAACGCCAAAAGGAGCTCAAAACACAAGAAACGATCGCTGCCACCATTCCTGTCCCTGAATCACTTGCACCGATCAGATACAATCCTAAACGAGTATCTAGGGCCTGTAGAGGGCTAGAGACCCAAGAGAGCTGTAACTTAGCTTACAGTGCCCTCTTGTGTCATGCTGCACGAAAGCCGCAACATGATAAAAGAAACTACGGGAAACAGCGTTCCCCGGTACTGACTGTCTTAAGGGCATGTCAGTTTCCCCGTAAGAAAGGAGCGAAAGCCCAGAGGAGTGCGGCAGAAGGCTGCACTTCTCTGGCAAAGTCAAGAACAAGGTGAAAAACAACAGCAAAAAGTTTAGGGGTTGCCACATGGAAGGAAAATTACCTACAATTACGAAATCTTTCCTAACACTCCACCGTCTCAATTGTAGCTACCTAATCACCTGTACAGTCTAACACTGTATTGTCTTCATTGGCGAAAGCTGACAGGTGTTACAGCCCTAGTACAAAGCTCTAGACCTGCACCATACTGATGCCATGTTTGTTTTTGCAGGTCTGTTGTTTCAGAGCTCTCAGGTTTCCTGTGACCAGGCATGAGAAGACCATGCAGTCCAGTTTCTGCATGGAAAGCTGTCACTTATAGTTTTCCTAAATTTGAAATGGCAAAGAAAAACTATAAGAAACTGAGGGGAGAACAACGGGACTTGATGGCCTTCTCACTCACAGCACAGGGAAACTTAAGAGCTCTGTTGTTTTGTAGCACCGTTGGTGTCACTGTGAACAAAGTATGAATGCACTCAATCAACCACTGAAAGCAAAAAAGGCTGCCTCTGCTTAGCTTGAATTTGGTACTGCGATCAGACTTATGAATACAGATCCCTGCACTGAGTGTGTTATGCACTGAGCTGTCTGCTGTACATGAGTTGCAGTCTAATGTATTAATATTCATTTTATCTTTGGTACTGCGCATGATGGATATATCCGCCACATGAAGATGAAAATACTACACCACTTGCGTTACAGAGAACACATACAATATCTATTATTGTGAGCACAGAACATAATACACACTAAAGTGATCAGATCTAAATGGCAGCAGGCTCAGAGCTGAGAGCTTCAGCAGTGCATTACAGATATCATGATATGTGTTATTTTGCAAAACATGTGGTGCACTCACTTCTTTTTAACAGGCAGCCACGTGGTGGCCACTCCCAAGGTTAGGGCCCGAGGCATGGGCCTCTTTTGCCCTCACACAAAGATGTCACTGCCCCATTCCCACGCCACAAATCCATTTGTGGCTGGACCGCCCTATTAAGAAATGTAGGATAGCAAAATAGGCTTGCACATGAACATAGATCACCTCAGAAAGTTCTTCATCTTTGCACTCACTTATCACTCACTTATCACTAACATGTATTAGAAGTTGTTACAGTGCATGATCAATATATTACTATATAAAAAGTCCACACAAGTTTGGTTTAGTGAAAGACCCAAACTTTACTTTTTACAGCATACACAGAAATCATTAGCTGACTTATTGAACAAATAGGCCTTAATCGGTGCAAAACAAATTCACAATCTAAAGTAAAGCACGCTAGGTGTTAATTTAAATAAGCTACTAAATGGGGTGGCTTTGCAGTATGTTCATTATGTTCAATGTTTTTGGCAATAGTGCAACACACAGTCTGTGTACCTGATTTTAAGACCATGGCTCTCCATTAACATACATGATGAAAAAAATGTGGCTTGCCTACTCGCGCTTTCTTTCTTTTAGTGAAGGCCAGTCTAAAATGCAATTCTCCTCTACCTTATTTTCCCAATGCACCAGCACCCGTTTTTGCCAGTTGCCTACCCCCATTTTCACTGTGGGCCAAGATTGCTAAGCATGACCTCCCCTCCATGCTATTGATGCAAAAATGCAAACTTTGGTAAGGCCCTTCAACTCTATATTCAGCCCCTTGTCAAGTGCAATCTTCACAAGGACTGCATGAGGCAGAAACCTAGGCCCCAGCCATTTCTTCCTTAGCGCCTGTTCCTTGCTCGCAAGTGGATATATGCACTGAGTATGCTGGCAGTATGGTGCCAAAGCCATTTGCACTTTTCAACCACTATTTGATGCATGCTGATCTGTGCGACCCATGCTTGCCTTACTTTTGCTATGCCCTCGTCTCTATCGGTGGATACCAATTTATCTGGATTGAGGAAGTTCAATCGATGTTTATCAAACCAGCCCCATTGCAACACAGGAAGGACATTCTGTAGCCTGGACCACCACACAGTTTCGAATTTGTTTTGCAAATAAATCCTAGTGATAAGTGAAAAAGTTTGCACTAAATTCAGGGCTGTCGAACTGACTATCACCAACCAACTAAAGCTTTTTTCCTGCGAGTGAGTTGTCCAGTGGTGGATGCTCTTGTCGTCATGTGTCATCTGTGGCAGGAAAGAGGTATTGCCTGCAGTATTTAAGGTAGAAGTCCTTTGACATTAACTGTAGTCAAACAGATATACAAAACCTAGAAATTTGTGAACGTAGAACCACTAAACAAAAGTGCAGATGAACTCAACCGATTGCCCACTGCAACATCGCCAAGAAGATGTTGAGTAGACCAAGAAAGACAAGTGTTCATCATCACAGGTAACTTACATTATTAAGTGCCAAAGGCAAAATAAACTGAACATTTGGTAATGGATAAAATGCTGGACATCAATCCAAACCGAACATAAGCCAATTATTCAAATGCCAAAAAGGGGTGCTGGCAGCACTGTTAGACTGTCAAACAAAGGTGCCAGTGGCTGCCAGGAATTCTGGGGATGCAATGGGCGTGGACTAATGACCTGCAGACTTTGCTCACACAGACTTTTTTAAATGCCGATTTGGGAAGTTTCGTCGTTCTAGCAACGGCTTGCAAGCATATTCAATAAAAAGATATATTTAGATGTGATACAGACTGCATTCCAAAATGCAATATTTCCCCTCAACAGTCAATAATGACAATGCCCGTGGTTCATAAGAGAACCGACAACAGGAAATGTATTGCGCTATCTACTGGTCTAACATTGAACACCAAGAGATCTAGACGCTCGTAATACGACACATACCAAATTCATCACCAATTAATGGACCGGCGATGATGACAGTCTGTGGTATCAGGGAAAACACCAATAAAATCGATAGCTGCACGGAAATCCTTGGCCTTACGTCATTCCAAATAAACAGGACAAGTTCCAATAAAGGGCATTCACAAGTGCTATATTAAGCAGTGCTATATATCAGGAATGATAATGTTGTGAACCAATCAGGAACATTGTTGTGTGCCCTGAGGAAGGCCGTGCAGGTTGAAACACATGTTGGCAGCTTTCTTTGACAGTCTAATAGTGCTTCCAGCACCCCTTTCTGGCATTGCAATAATTGGCTTATGTCCGGTTTGGATTGATGTCCAGCATTTTATGCATCACCAAATGTTCAGTTTATTTTGCCTTTGGCACCTCTGTTTCTTGGCATTTGATTAACTTGTTCATGTCTTGTCTGGATTAATATCAAGCATTGTCTGCATTACCAGTTGTTTAGGTTTCTTTGCAATTGGATAGAATAAAAGTGTCCCATTTTGGGATATTAATTGAATAATTACCTTCCTTTGATGCACAGCGCGTATTTGTGGGACTACCAATCCGAAACTTTAATTGTTTGAGGCTGGGGTAGCCTCTCAATCCCACGTTATCCACAGCGGTCCTTCTCCTCCTTAGTATAACTGAGATGAAGTGACATATCAGCACAACTATATAACTTTGAGACTCGGGGCACTCCCAACCTAGTTACCCCACCGAATACATATACATAATCAGCCACAAACTATACTGTCAGTTGATAAGGTGGATTTCAGCATATTTAAAATATCAAGCAGACAAACCTCAAAAACTATATATATATATTTTTTTTACCAAAACAGGAACTCATTTGGCAATTCACTTTCTACAGCTTCAGATATGGGAGTTATTTCTTCTACACTAGACATAATGTTGTCTTGGTCAAGTTCTTCATTATCTAAATATGTTGAAGCTCCTTTGGAGCCTCTGAATGTTATAATTCTTGTGCATGGGATGTAACCAATGATATTGGAAAGTTGGTCTCTTTAACATGCAAGTTGGGCTTTTATAAGGTAGCGTTGGCAATGTGATCTGCATTCAATTCTATTATCTCTTCTGAAAATGCTGTCTGCTGGGTAGGAGCATTGCACAGTACAATGTTTTTTGAAAACCTTCCACTGCTCTGTGATGGTGTTAACTCACATTTTGGCCACTGCACATAGGCTTTTTTCAGAAGTAGATTTGGTTATAGTTTTTATTGTTGCAACATCAAATTTGCTCAAGTAAAAGTCCTTCATTAGTGGTGTGTTCTGTGTTTTTATTGTCTTTATTTTTCCTAGGCCCCTAAAGGAAGAATATAAAATTAAATAATAGAATGAGGGCGTGATGCCTTAAACATTATGATTTTCTCTGAATAAAAGCATGTTTAATAAAAGAGTAATTCTACTTCAAAAATAGTGCCTAACAATCATTCAACAGTGTAAGCAGGGCACATTCTTTAGGTTGAGGGGTCTGCACAATAGACCATCTGCCTGTGCTAGTCTCAGGCTACAATATTACATCTGCAAAAATGAGAATTATTTACATTGCGATCGTTTATGGTTTGTTTTGTTATTGGTGTGCATCAGCACAGAACACATTGAAAAGATTAAGAGGGTTGGGATCAGGGCTTAAGTCGAGGGTACACGCGGGGGGACGGAGTCCACCCACTTTTTTCAGAGGGTGGACTTAGTCCCCCCCCCCAGCTAAAATGAGAAATATTGAATGTCCTATTTGAATTTATGAATTAAAGCTGACCTCGGGGATCTGAAACGCAGTTGTCAGGTTTGCAGGCCAGACACTTCATCACTGCACTATATAACCTGATGAAAAATATCAAACAACTAAAGGTGAAATATCCCATTTCGGTACTGCAAGTCCCAGGGAAAACATTTGTATTGGATCTTGGAGTTTAAAATATGCACACCTTTTAACGGTTTCAAAAAATACTATTACACTTTTTTTTGTGTGTTTGTGTGTTGAATTTATGAACGGCAAATGTCATTCGTCCTGTGGACTTTGGCTTATTTTTGGTGAAGTCACATCCCATTGCATTTGTTGATGAGTCCCCCCACTTAAATTTTTAGGACTTGACCCCTGGTTGGGATACAGTGTCCAGATTTGGTGGGAGACAACTTGTTAAACTATTCAAAATTCCAAATATACACAGTTCACACGTTTCTAAAGAGAACAAGTCCACTACGGCCAATGAAACTCTGACGTCCAAGGACTGCGGTGTGTTGAAAGGTACAGAGAAATCACTGTCTCCTCATGCAGACACAAAAATGAATGTATGAAGTTGAAAACGAACAGTTCTCTGATGAAGAAATAGGATAGGGCGATACCGCCCCATAGGCCCGGACACTTAACAAGCAGATATTAGTCACCTGCTTGCTCGGAATCTGCCCAAATATTGCATAACCCTGTCAAGAGCATTCCATACACACAGTAGCACTCGCACATGAGAATTGTCCGGGATGTCCCCCTGGGGTGTGATACACGTCTCAGAAGATGGCACAACAGTCTCCTTTTCATGGTCACTTTGCTGATTAAAGGTATACAAGCTTCAAAGGCATGCCACCATCCATCCATCCACCCACCCACAGCTCTAAACATCTACACACGTTGTGTGTCTAGCTGAGAATATCATCGGCATAAGAATGGTACAGGTACAACATACTCCCTGGCTGTTGCCCTGTTGTAGGGGATCTTCATCAGATAGGTAGGCCCTACTTGTGACATTCCCATGGCAACAGTTTATTTTTCCGGTAATGTGGGCATCAGTTCACACAATGGCATTCGCATCAAGTGGATACATCCTCCAGACAGGTTAGCCCAGGTACAGTGTACCTACTTGCACCAGGCATTCTTGATTTAGTCTTGTTTCCATTTGTTTATTAGTGTACTTGGGTTCCAACATACAGCCATGCAAACCATCCACTATACAGCTTGAATAGGCTGGGTAAAAAAAATGCGATAGTGTTGACCGACCTATAAGAAAAAGTACAAATAAAACATGTATGAGCGAAAATGATCACACGGTTTGTGAAATTAACAAATCAAGAGTGACATGTGGACAAACACAGATATTTTACACTACACATATTAATAAACTGTGGTCAATCTCACCTTATCCGAGAATGCTTCGAGAAAGACAGACATCTCAGCAGTAGATCCTTTCGTAGATAAAAACCTTTAAAATAAAAATCTTTTGATCTGTATATGCATTCCGCCTCTAATATATGACCCATCGATACAAAATGTATATAAAACCTGAAACACTTACTCTGATGGCTTTAAGGTAGACTTTCGAGTAGTTTGTCATTGAGAACAAACCAAGCACACAACCATGGATAATAAAGAGAAAACAGAGAAAGTATGTGTTGATATGCATTGCAAAGGGGAGCATCCACTGCATTTCCATGGCAACACATGATTGCTTGTATGTATGTTTTCCTTGGGCGTCCGGAGCTGTCATCAGCAGGGGAGTATGTCTAGGTTAGTGCCACCAAAGCATTCAAACTTAACTTGTCCATATCCGACTTTGCGTTCTCCTAAAATGGCCGTGGTGAACACGAGTGGGTGGCAATGGTAGGTGCATTGACATTTAAGTGATGCTCCATAGGAAACACATTTATGTTAGAAGGCTATGGCATGCAGAGTTGATGTACTGATGATTCATTGAGAAACAGTGTGGGAAGTGACCATCCCTTAAAATGTCTTGCTGGCCTCTTAGATACTGATTCTGGTTTCTCTACCCAGAGTTTCTTCAAACTCCAACTCCCACATTTCCCCTTACCTCCAGTTCGAAGTCGAACCATATGTAGATTGCCTGGATGTCACTGAGGTTTCAACAGAATGGTGATTCTTCAGGACAGGGGGAACATGGGGAAGTAAACAGTCTGGTCAAAAGTGTCCCTTTGGCAGGTATTCTTCTCAAAAGGCATTCAATTATGTATTATGAAACAAAGGCTCTTTAAGGGAAAGCTAAAAGGAAAAATGCCTCTCTCAGTCAAAAAAGTCTTCAAGTCTCTCTGGGTCTCTTCCCAGCATTACTTACAGTCTCTTGAGTTTCTTGGTCACAATAGCGGACCAGACATTGGCTGTTCTCTGGTATATTTCTGACTCTCCTGTTGCCTGTTTGTTGGGACCACTTAGTGGATAGTCCAAAGGATTTTGTTTGTGGGCTCTTCTGTAGTGCATAGCAAATGTTGCACAGTGGTTTGTTGCTAATGTCAGGCCTTGGACCACCACAAATGGAAAGGCTCATCTATCCCCTTTGAATTTCCTCCTTGCCACCTAAAAGTAAGCTTGTGCCTATGGTGTCCTCCTCTATTCGCTTGTCAAGCACCTGCCGCCGTCTGGCTCCTCCAATCGACCATGATATTTCAGCCTGTGCATTTACCTCTTCCTTCCACCCTCACACACCTAGAAAGTGTGGGTGGCACCCCCCTGCTCTTTCTGAAATCTCCTAGCAACGTCTCAACTCCTTCTTTCACTACCTCAGATCATATTCCATCCTCCTGCTTGTCTGCTGTTCCTTTCATCAGCCTTTCCAAAGATATTGGTCTCTCATCTTCTCCTTTAACTACATATTCCTCAGATATAAGGCCAGCCTCCTGATCCTGTGTTCACCACATCCTCCTACTGCTCTTGTACTCTTCCTTTCAGTAACACATCCTCCTGATCAGGTCTTATTCACCCTTCCTTCTCTACAGCTCTTCCTATCACCAAATCCTCCTAAAATCTGTTACCCTCCTCCTGCTCCTATACTATTCCTTTCACCAACACATTTTTCCACTCAACTTTGGTTAGACAGGGATCATCACAGCATCCTGTTGAAGTCTTCTGTTGGGTCTACGAATTATATTTGTTTGGACTTTAAGGACAAAGGTTAAGAAAGAAGCCAAATATCTCTCTTGGCACTGTTCCCTCGGGTACCTGGTAGGCACACTGATCCAAGGAGGAAGAGCATGCATATGACCCAAATTGAGCCCTTGACCTGTTGATTTCAGGAGATGGTACAGAATGATGTATGTAGCTGATAGTCCCCAGTGTGGCAAAGGCTCTGCCCCGACAAAAACAAAGCTGTATGACACAATTTCATTCCAGTGAAACTACATAGAAGAGATGCCCCATAATGACTGCCTATCCTTTATTTAGGGAGGGACAACAAAGCATGGCTAGCTGACTTGATAGTCACTATTTAGTCTAAAAAAATGCATTATGGTGATCCTGTATCTCTTAGAGTATGTGCCTGCATGACAAATATTCCTAGATTTATGGAAAAGCCCACTTGACCCAGTGTCAGAGAACAATTTCATTTCTGAGCTGCATATTTTCGGATCAGAGCTGGAATTAGTTTGGTACCTTTGACCAGTCTTTTATCATTTATGGAATTATGCTACATTTTCCATCAACAATTATCAAAGTCTATTTATTAAGCAATAGTCACCCGTTCCACGGGCTTAACAGGCGGTAAAGGCCCGGGGTCCGAGTTAATAGGCCCAAGCATAACGGGGGTCTTTAATGAGGGTCCCTGGTGCCGTTTGCACCCGTTACAACCCGTAGGTGCTGATAGCCATGTCTTTTGTATGAATGAGCGGGACACCTTGCAGCATCCTGTTCATTCATACAGATGGCCACCATCTAGCTGGAAGACTGAGCTCCCAGTGGAGCACCTCTTCCATGGCAGCCAGAAGAAGGAAGGAAACCGGAACGGCAGCAGCATCGGGGGTGCTGCGCCTCTGAAGCCATCAGGTAAGTGGGAGTGATGGGGAAATGAAGGGGAAGGGATGGTGGGGGAAGACAGAGGGGTGTGAAATGCAGCCATCAAGCTTGGATAGTGGGATTCAGCCCGCAATCCGAGCAACCAGATTGGTTGATGCACCCGCAACAGGTGCTAATGTCCTTTATGGAGCTAATTATTTATTTATTTGTATATGGCTTTAAAAAAACCTTTACAAATTAAACAACCAAAAATTTAAGAAACAAAATCACAAAATACAAAGAGAAGTTCATACAGATAAGTAAACAATTTCACATACAGGATCTGACAAAGTTACATAAAACAATATTAGAGGGATAAAAGATACAGAATATACAATGAAATAGTCATGGAATTGAGTGATTTCATCTGCAGAAACGATCTTAATTTTATCATGCATCATTATAAAATTCCTTCTGAAAAGATAGCCATTTAATTAGTCTATTATATGAGCTGTGTCATATGAGACAGGTTATAACACTGCGTATTCAAAAAAATCATAAATCTAAAACAGCAGAGTTTCAATGGAGGATAAAATCACATAAATGCAAAATTCATATCTCTTAAAACTAACAGAGCTGCCCAATTATAATAAAACATTTTATGATAGATCACATTCAACTTTTAAAAATCTGACTACCGCTAATTGCAGCGCAACTTTCTTGTCGAATAGTCTACATTTCCAAACTTGATCTAAGTCCACATTAGATACATCCGGTAAAAATCTTGCAAAATAAAACAATCTATTTGCGGATAAGGCAGGGCACTCAAGCAACAAATGTCTCAACGTTTCTTTAGACTCCGATTCATTACCTTGCCTGCAAGTTATTGGGCATGCTGTTTTTGTTCTTGCAGCGAGTATTTCTCCCGCGAGCATGACATTGAATCTAAATCTCATGTAGCAGTTTCTCCACCCTCTATTGGGAAAGAGATATAAATATGGTTCCATAGAGCCCATGTATTTGTAGTAAGAGACCATATGAGCATACAGCCTGGATTGGGATAGTTTTAGGATAGTCGCATTTATGGAGCTAAAGTCTGTTTTGACACAATGAGCCAAGCCAAGCTTTGGCCTCATCTCCTTCTCAACAAAGGTGTAAACGTTTGTCGGATTAAAGCAATCTGTGATTTGTATTCTGCTACCATATGAACACTTTGGTTCATCTGGTCGCTCAGTGAGCTTTTACCAACGGGGTTCAGCAAGGATGATGTTTGCTGTTTTTAAATTTATACCTGAACAGAATCATGCAGCTCTGAGATAGAAGTGCCTTAGAATGCCAATCAACAAAATACGGATCCTGCTTTTCACAGATGATGTGGCTCTCCTGGCAAACACACAAAACTGCAACCCTGCCATGTTGAGTAACCTTGATGGCTTCTGTGTGGAACACAACCTAAATGGGAATGTAGCAAGTCAAAGGTCAAGGACATGGATACAAAAACACCTTCAGTTGTCCTTGTATCACGAGGAAAGATATTTTGGAGATTTACTAGCTCGGGCAGAGGTTTCATGGCACGTCAACATAGTAACATCAGATGATCATGGCTTCTCAGGTCTATTGCATGGTTCCCCAGCAGGGGTTTGCTTCATTAGTCAAAATGAGGAGAGAACACCTGCATCTACACTAGAGGTGTGCTAGGGCAAAGGGAAAGGCCCCTACGCTCATTTGTGCAAAAGTGTGGGGCACCGGCATTACTTTCCTTCTTTACAAAATGTGCAAAATGTCCTCAACTCTGTTTGCATCAGGTCTGTCCACTTAGAAGTTGGTGCAATGCATATTGGGGGTCAGATAGTGTGGGTTCCTCTTGGTTATGAATGAGAGTGTGGGTAAACACTGATGCTGCTCTAATGTGACAAAGCAACATTGGGTGGCCTGACTACGCGGCTTAAAGGAGCAGTGAGGACCAGAGATGCCCACAAGGTGTGTGAAGAGGTAATTGGTGGAAGAATACGAGGGATTTGACGGAGCCCCTCTGCATGCCCCAACGCCATTGTTCTTCTTAATGAATGAGGGGAACACTGCCACACTTTAAATAGTTTGGGTGTAAGTAGTAAGTCATGGTCTCGTTCGGGTACAATAGCCTGCCCGCACTCCACCTATCATCCTTCCTAGATAGAATCTTCAAGAGCCCAGCACTCCAGGGCAGCAAAGCAGCACAGCAGACCACCCTCCCAGTTACCAGAGCAAATCCAGCTATCCCCACTCACACACTGTCAGGCATCTGGCGCACCAGCATTCCTGTATCAGATGACTGTGTGCGGTGACATGACCTGACGCTCCCTTCCCCAAGTTGCTGCCCGAGTCTGCTGCATTTCCACGTGGATCCCAACCCTGTTCTTGCACTCACTGTTGCACCCCATGTCATCAAGGGCTCTAGTCCTGCTGGCAGAGATCTTGGCAGCTACAAACACACCCCTGTATCTTTGGGCATTGGCGGAGTTGCTGGCTTGCAGGAACTACAATACCCAGCCTGTCTGCATCATGTGTGCGGTGGCCATCTTTGAGGGACATTCGTTTTTCACCTTGCTGCTCAGGTCGCCTGCTGGTGGCTATTTTTCCATCCGGGAGGATATGTAAACAGTTCCTTCTTTCCATACTTATGCTCCCCAACTAAGCTACACTCTGTGTAGCATGTTTCCAGATTAGTGTGTCTGATATCTTCTGATCTCATGGTTCTGTAGTTCAGGATGTGCTTTAAGCTGTCTGAGCTAATCATTGTCAGCTGCTGTTTTTTGTAAATGTGTGGGCTTTGAAAATGTGATTGCTCATGGATTACAACCTAGAGTAAGGCTAAACGGTCTTCCTCCTTACGTCCTTATTTCCTTACCCAACCTCTCAATCCCTCTGAACTTCGTCCTTGTGCCATTGGGTTTTTGAACTGTTACACCTTATATATAATCAGACCTAGGAACTGAACCTTCTTACTTTGTTGTCGTGCATTCAAGCTTGTGAATTTGGGTCCTGATCCGTCCTCATGTTGTCAGATTTTGGAACTTGGACTTAGTTATCTCTCTTCTTGCTGGGCTCCATAAAGATCACCAGGACCCTGGTCTTCCACATAAATAATCTTTCTTATTTTAGATACATTCAAGTAGAAGCTCCTTGTATGGGTGTAAATTTGTCATTGGAATTTTCCACTGACCTGTTTATTTTACTTTTCTTGGAGCACGTGCCCCTGCCTATATTTCTTCTCCTAACCTTTTCCTTGTTCTCCTCTGACATGCAGTATGACTTGGTTATTTTGGGGAATGTGTAATGTACTGTCTGCTTGTTACAGCTGACTGGTGACAGATAATGAAGCCAAGGATCTTTTCTCACCAGGCAGTGCACCGTGACCACTGGTGCTTACCCTGTGCTGCCTTGCCCCAGGCAATTGCAGAACTGTGCACCAAAGTAGCATACTCTCTTGCTGAGCTCAAAGGCCAGTTAGAAACTCCTACACAGGTAAATCCCTTGCCAGATAATGACAGGCACAAAGAGGTACTTCAAGACAGGAAATGTGGGCAATTGCTACTTTTCTTTAGGATAAACCGACAAAGGTTGTGCCGGAAAACAAAAAACCCAGACAATAAACAACAGAAAACACATGAGGCATTCTCCTTCCTGAGTTAGGGCTTCCTGCTGAGTCTCCCACACCTCTTCCATGGGAGGGCCTGGTTCAGACCTCTTGGGTCCCTGTAGGGGAATCTGCTCAGGTCTGGAGTTTAGAGTTGCTTGCATCCTGTGTCTCTGTCTTTCCAAGTTGTAAGTCAGCCTTTGTAAAAGACAATTTGCTGGCTTTAAAAGGGTCCGCAAAGCCTTCTTCGCGAGGTCCCAGGGTTTACAGGGGTCCCCTCACCATTCTTCTCTATGTTCCCTGGCTTGATCTCTCTCCTTGGCCTGTGGGGTCTCTGATTCTTGGGAACTTTGGCCTTCCAATGTGGGGTAGAGCCTCAGGCAGTGAGCCTTTGGTTCCCTAGGCTCTTGGTTCCCCAAACCAGTCTGTCTCTCCCTCCCCTGGTCCTAGTCTCAGAACCCTCATTCACCTCCCTGATCTTCCAGAATGCTGCTTGCTGAGTTCGCATTCCTCTTCTCACCTCTAACACAGTCGTAGTGCCCAATGGGCCTCAACAGAACCTTCCTGAGCTGACCATCTATTGGGTTTCCTTTTTCACTTCTCCTTGACTTCCTTCAACCAACTCCATTCCCTCTCATGTCTCCAACCCCACACCAAATTCAACTACCAGAGTTCTGGAACGTTCTCCACCACCATACCTCCACCTCAGTAAAATTTCCAAAACACTCTTGCGGTACCCCCAGCCAAACCTTGATATTTCTTCAGCTCCTCATGATATATTTTAACATCCTCTTGATCTTATTTACCAACTTTCTCTTTGTCATCACCAACCTTTCCTGACACTCACTATAAACCTTCTCCTGACCTTCACCAAACTCTTCATTGCTATCACCAAACATTTTCTGAAGTTCTTCATTGAGCTCCTAATGCTTTCCACCAACTTCCTTCTGATGCTTCTCAACATCCTCCTCACTATCACCAGCCTGCTCTCAACAAACTTCACCAAACCTACCCCAGATGCTTTCCATCTTCCTCCTCACTATTATTAGCCTCTTCCTGATACACTTCACTTGGGATTTTTTCCAACCGCATCCTTCCAACATACTTCACCAACCCCCTACTGTTTCCCAATCTCTTCCTCACTTTCAACAAACTCCTCCTGACACACTTAACCATCCTTCTCCTGTTGTTTCCCAACCTCCTCCTCGCTATCACCAACCTCTGCCTGACAACTTCACCCCCCCTCTCCCTTAAACAACCCCCCTCTGGTCTCTCAATACCTCCTTGGATCCAGTCGTAATTCTTCCGCCAACATCTTCAGTGTGTTCTGTGTATTCATCACTCTGCTCCAAACTCCTCTGTTCAGCTGCTTCCCTAAACTGCCCCACCACAAGGATGAGCTTGTGGGCTTTTATAGGGCTTTGGCACCACCATCCAAGCTCTCACATGAACTCAGGTCTTTTAGCTGGAATGCGGATTGGCTCTTTGTCTCCAGCCTGTGGGGTGGATTACAGCTTTGATGTGAGACTTGGGATTGTTGCGTCCAACCCCTTCTCCCTTTAGGTAGCTCTCTTTCTGCCTGCTACACACTGCCCCTGTCTTCCAGCCTCTCTCTGATGAAAGAGCACCGAGGTAGCTTTATTGGGCAGCCTATGTAGGGATTGGCTGGTGGGCCCCATCACTGAGAATGGTTTCCAGGTTCCCATGTGGAACTAAGGGTTGCTATCTCGTCTTCTAGGACAGCCTTCTCTCTAGTTGAGGTGCCCTGGTTCTGCCCTCAGGGTGTGCTCCCTTCGCATATGTGTTCCTAATTGCATGAGAGGGGAAGCCTTGTGTGATGGCTGCCTGTCAACTTCCCCCTGCTAATTCATGTCCCTCTATTTCCCTCTGTATATTTATTTGGGATTCCTGCAGCCACACTAAAGGAGCCAAGCGTGCAGGCGCTGCAGGTTCTGCAGGACTTCTGTTCCACTTCTCCCTTTAAGGGACATCAATGTTTGTAGTGCCAATTTGACTGTATGTAGTTGTGATATTGGGGATAAGGGTGGGTGAACAGGGCATCCTCCTTACACCACCATTAGGCCCTTCATACATTTGCTTGGTGAGGCCCCCCGCCCACCTTAATCACCCCATTGAGGACCCCAGAGATAGATAAGGGACTTTGTCACATATTTCCCTCTTTTCTCTGTCCCTTATCTAATTACACCCAAAGGGAGGAGTGCAGTTTCCCATGATGATGATGGTGGTGGTTTCTTCTGCCAGGAAGTCCTGAGGCCACTCTATAATCTATGGGGGGTGGGGTTCCCCCAACCAATAGACCAAGTCCTTCTCCTTTGCTGATACTTCTTTCACATAAACCATCTTAAATCACCGGTCAAAATGTGGTAGATCAGCATAGGATTACTTTCACTTGCAATTCTCGGAGGACATCTTTTGGTCAGGTCAACCTACACTCTCAAAATAGTCTGAGAGAAAATGAATACTATTCTAACTAAACAATGTATTAAGAAATAACTCTTATATGTGTCACTACTTGATTAAATTGTGTCCAAATCAATGTTGAGAGTCTATTGAAAAGTAAAACATAATTAACAGACAATTGATTTTATTTCAAATCAATCTTAAAAAACAATAAATATCAGGTGTGTACCCACTGTTTGTTGTGTTATGCTGGCATCAGTACTTTATGTACATTCCCAGATGAGCCGCAGTCCGTCTATAGATTCCAAGATGATACGCAGTGATCAGTATCTCACCAGGAGCGTTCTCTACCATGTGCTCCTGGTCCCGAATGGAATTTGAGAAGCTGCCAGGGGTAATGTGAAGCAGGCCAGGTGAAGTTGAGTATGTTATGGCTCAGAGAGACTAAGGACACTCTTCACTAATGTATCAGGTGGACTGGGATCCTCATCTGTGGTCAGGCACTAGTAAACCACTCTTGCAGCGCAAATACAAGACAAATACTGACAAAAGAAATCCATTGGCGCCAGGTCGGCAATGATCTCTAGATATATCATGATGAAATGTGCATGCTGAGAGATGGTGTGTGTGCTGAAATGCTTCTGCATGTTCAAATGGACCAGAACCTGGCATGTTAATCGGTTTGAGCACAATGACCCTTTTTAATGTGTGTGCCTTCGTTTTCCTCAGGTTGTATCCTCGGCATGCAAGTGCCCTCAACAACCTGGGGACCCTGACCAAAAACGCTACCGAGGGCGAGGAATACTACAGGCGAGCTCTTCAGATAAGCCCGCAGCATAACCGAGCACTGTTCAACCTGGGAAATCTGCTCAAGTAAGAGTTTGCCTTTGATAGACTCACCAGCTCAAGATGTATTAAGGGTGAATGTTTTAGGGGCCTTCTGAATAGCATATCTACTCTTCAGCCAAAAGATGAGGTATGCGGCTCGATCTAGATAGGTATTTTCACCTACCTAAACCGTCAAACCTCCTGCCATTTTTATCAACATAACTTAAGAAAAATATATTTTGAGTTTAATTAATATGAAGTAATTTTCTGAACTAAAGTTTTTCTTTTAGTAGGTGTCAACATTTGTCAAGGGCAGGCCAGCTGAAACTACCCGGCTACCTAATCATAAAAGTATACACCCGTACATACACATTTTGGCAAAATTTGGCTCAGTACCTATTAGCGGTTAATTTCGATACCCCTGTATTGCTTCACTATTTTCTAAGCACACACCACTGGTCATCCTTTCCCATGTGTGCAGATTATAGTACCTTTAAGACACTTGCCAGGCACGCATAGTGTAACTGTAATGGTTAGCATCAATGACACAAATTCTGGGGGGAACAGACATGCAAACCTTTCTATCTTATGTTATGTTATATTATTCAATGATATATGACGCCAAATCTTTAAAGCGCACCATCGGCCATTTACATGGCCTCTTGGTGCTTGTAGTCAGTGTCACTTGCAGTTCGCCCTACCTTCCACAATAAGTTTGCTTCAGTCTGTCTTTCTAGCAATAGGGCCTTCCAACTTAAACTAAAATGTATTTGTGACTTGCATATAGTGCCTAGATGTCATCCTGCGTCCACTCAAGAGCACTTGTATATATTACACGAGTTTATATGTAGGAAGAAGATAAAAGAAAGGGCAGGCAGTGTCAGCTAAGGAGTTGGTAAGGAGAAGTGACCAGTTGAACATTTAGCACTGTTCAAAGCTAATTCAAGGACCTTAGGAAGGCCCACGGACATAGTCATGGCCTGAGTTGCTAGAGTGAACTAACGAGTGGGTGTGCAAGTATCAGGCCAGAGGAGGGGAGGAAAGGGAATGAGGGAAAGGGTTTGTGAGTGGGTGTCAATCGATTGTGTCTATGGTCTCGTGGTTAGAGTCTGGCAAGGATGGGCTTCATTCACAGACCACATCAAGCAGCACACTACCAAAAGCCTCTTGAAACAGTGCCATCTTCAGCATCTTTCCAAAGACAAGCACGTTGTGTTGACTTCTCAGTGCCCTGTTGCAAGCAATGCACAATATGGCGTCCTGTTCCTCCAGAGTTTGCATTTAAAATCAGTCAGGTCCCTATGTAGAGTGTGTCAGGAAGAGGCTACTGCCTCCCCAGTCACCTGGCAGAATCCACATGATATAGAGGCAGAGCCCCCGTCACCTCTGCTGTTGGATGCGCCGCCCCAGCCTTTTCCAGCCACTTGCAAATTGGGTGGCCGAAACGAATGTTCTGTTTGAATACTGCTGGAGAGAACTGTTGGTTGGTACATCTCCCAGGTGGATTTCAGTCTCAGTGCTGCCCTTGGTAGCACATGTTCTATATAAGGGTGGTTCTTTGCCTCCTTTCTGGTTGCCTGGTAGCAGAACAGGGTCTGATAAGCTGCTTCCTCCAGGCGCTTTGAATAGGGGCCTTATTGTATTAGTAAGTCTCTCCATCTCATCAATTTTCCCAGCGTTGGTTAACACCTAGTCTTTGCTCCTCCGATTGATGGCTGTGCCAAGCAGAGTGCCGATGGAGAAAATCTAATTTCCCTCTGGATCTGGATCTTTTATCTTCTCTCAGTGCTTCCTATGATTCCTCCTTACTTTTGGCTCAGCAAAAATATTATGCTGAGCTCCTAGTCAACCTCCCTCCTCATCCTCAACTCTTATTCCAAGTCTTAAACTACATTCTCTCCCGTCCACTCCTGATCCTTCCCTGCCTCCATCTCTTTCTGCCTCTGACTTTGCTAATTATTTCACCACCAAAGTGGCACTTTTCCATCTCCCCTTGAGATCCTTTTCCAGCTTCCTCCTCTTTTCCCTCCTCACTTTCTCTCTCAATGTCTACTTTACTTATCATTCCTCTTTCTTCTACTGTGGCAATAAGACCCGAGGCGGCGGGCCAATACCGCCCCAGGTAATGCCCGGGGCTGTAGTTAACGAAGTCCCCAGGCATTACCTGCGGCGGTATTGGCCTGCCGCCGAGCGTCTTATTGCCATTAGCACCACGGCCCGTTGGATCGGGGTGCTAATGGCATTTTTTTCTGTTTCGCCACGTTTTGAAACAGAAAAAAAAATGGAAAAAAATGGCCACCAGGAAAGGGAAAACTGAGTCCGTTTTCCCTTTCCATGGCGGTCATCGGGAGCGGACGTGCTGGGAACACAAGGGTTCCCAGCGCGTCCGCTCCCGAAAAAAAAAAGAAGCAGAAGGTAAGTGGGGTTGGGAGGGTGGAAGGGAGGGAGAGGAAGAAAAAAATAAAACGTACCTGTGTCCCCGCTGGGGGACGATGGAAACCTCCAGCCGTGTGGAGGCGCAGAGCGGGGATGGCCCACTCTGAGTCTCCACACTGCTGGAGCCTGCTATCGTTGCCCAGCGGGACGCAGGAGCAAAAAGGTAAGTGGGGTAGGGAGGAGGGAGGGAGGGAAGGAAAAAGAAAAAGCTTACCCGAGTCCCCGGCGGGGGGCGAAGGCAGCCTCTCAGTCGTGGGGAGGCTCGGAGTGGGGATGGCCCCACTTCGAGCCTCCTCATTGGCTGAGAAGCTGCCACGCCCCCACCGAGGACAAGGCGGCTGGAATCCCGGCCAAGAATCGAAGGATTCTCGGCCGGGTAATGTCCCGGCGAGAGCCAATCAGAATGCTTGTTGCATTCTGATTGTCTCTCGCCGGGTACTAATGATGTTTCTTCTTATTTTTCTAAGGCTTATCCTATGGCGGCTCCTTCTGCCCCAGTATCTTCCTCTTTGATTCCAAAAGTCTATCCCTTTTCTCCTTCCTAATATAACTGCCTTTTGTAAATTCTCTTTACTTACTTTAAGCATCCCTTCTGAATTCAATCCTTCCTATCATAAAAAAGCATCACTCAATCCTTTATTACCCTTCAACGTTCGACCTAATTCACTTAAGGTCTAAAATGTATACTCTATACTCAAGCCTCTGCTCACTTCTATACTGAAGCCTCTGCTCACTTCAATCTTTCTCACTCCTGCAGATTTATCAATTTTGGTTCCATCCTTTCCATCCTACTGAAACAGCACTCCTCCTTGTATGTTATTCACTTCTCTTCACTCACTATGCTAAACAATCTTTTCTTGTTCTTATAGATCTGGCTATTCTTTTTTGTATTCTTTCTTGTGGTTTTAAGGGCACCTTCCATAATTGGTTCTGATCCTATCTCACTCAATGAACCCATTCAGTTTCCTCGAAAGGTCAGTCTTCCTCAACTCTTTGACCTCAATATGATGTCCCTCAAAGATTGGTTTTGGGTCCTTTTCTCCCTTCATACTGTTACTCTTGCCTCTATTACGTTTTCCTATGGCCGTTCTCATCATTTCTATGCAAACGATTCTCAAATCTTTCTCTTTTTCTTCCTTTACTGAAACCATACTCTCTACTCTCTCTGCTTGCTTGCTTGCCATGCAGTCCTGTATGTCTGGAAACTTAGATATCAATCCTTCTAAAAAAACAGAGGTTCTCTTTTTCCGTCGTTCTACGATCCCCCTTCGTCTACCTCCATCTTCCATCTCCTTTCCTCTGTCATCTTTGTTTTACTTCCCCTGCTCGCAACCTTGCTGTTGTGTTTAATTCTACACTTCCCTTTTCTTCTCACATCTCTACAACTGCTTGTACCTATTGCGCTCATCTTCATAGTTGGAAAGCGTGTTCCTTAATTACTTTCCACACCTGCAATCTCCTTATCTCTTTGCTTATTTTCTCTCAAATATATTATTGCTCTAGTCTTCTCGTTGGTCTTCCCGTCTCTCAGCTTGCCCTTCATCGTTCGATCTAGAACTCTTCTAGTCGTTTTCTGTTTCCTCTATCACCTTGCAACTCAATTTTCTGGGCTTTGCTTTCATTTCACTGGCTCACCTTTCAGTCTCTTCTGCCTTTTCACGTCTTATGTACTGTATTTTAATGCCTCCATGGCATGGCCCATCCTTATCTTCTTTGATTTCTTTCTAATCTCCCATCTATTCTCTTAGATCGCTTTCCCAATTCCTTCTGTCTGTTTCTCAACCCACCACCCCCAGTGTTCCATCTCGATTCTACTGTTTTTCTTTATGTGCACCCAAATATTGGAACACTCTTCCTCTTGCCGTCTGATCTTCGTCTTTCCACTTTTTCAATCTCATCTAAATTATCTTCTATATAATTGATTTCATCATGTAAATTATCTTTCACATTGTTTGTACCATTTTTATTTTTGTAACACACTTTGGTGCAAAGTGCTATTTGAATTCAACAAAATACAGTAGCACAGATATCTTCATCCATCCACTATTTGGTCTGTGGTTAATGTATTTAGTGCACAGCAATCAAATTAACCAATCTGCTATTCGTGTACTAGTTATTAATATTTGCTTTAGACTCATTATTGTATAGTATTTTGTAATTGTTGGTTACCCATTCAGTAAATTTTGGCCGTGAAACACTAGTGTGCTTCACAGCCAGATGTCTGCTCATGCTACTGCATTGTTCTATGCCTTTGATATTTCATGACATAGGGCCTCATTACGAGGAAGGCGGTATGGGGCTAACAGGGCAGGTAGAGCTGCCGGCCCCTTTAACCCCCTACCGCCTCATTATGAGGTTTGCTCGCGGATCCCGGTAAGGATGCCTGGTAAAACCAGGTGTCCTTAGCGGGTCCCAGAGCAGACTAGGATGCAAACAACGTGCCCGTTATTAACGTTGTTTGCATCCTCCCCATTCCCATTGAGCCCTATGGGTGCTCGAATGGTAAATGGGGATGTACCGGGTCCGGGTTCCCTAAATGGGGAAATACTGGGCCCTCCAAAGTCGGAATGGCCCGGTATTTCCTCATTCAGGGAACCCGGACCCGGTACCCGGAACGGGGGTAGCCATGCAGAAAATAGCGCCATGGCTACCTCCAATGTCGTAATGAGGCCCATAGTGTTACTTTGTTGCAGGAGGATGTTTGAGCTCTAATAATTTTTGACCTGCAATCTGGCGATCAGTGGCATTACATTGCACTTCAACTGTATAGTAGAATAAAGCCGTGTTTGATACGAGGAACGTCTTTTAGCCCATTAATCCATTTCTATCTTTTTGGGGAATTACTCTTTTATGAATTTTAATTGATATATATTGCTGATCTTAAACTGATACTGATTTGGAAATGTTATCAATATTAAAGCGGGTTAGGAAGTTAGTTCTCTGTCACATTCAGTGTTGTTGCACTAGACTTCCCAGCAAGCTTTTCTGACGTGCTGAATTGACACATGTTTTTCTGACCAGCAGGTCTAATTGGCTTGCGTCAGCCCTGACATGAAACCTGTTTACCCTGTTCAGCCATGTTCTGCCTTACTATCTGGGTGTCATCCCTCTTAATTTTGGACGTTCAATGATAATTGTTATCACTCCTGCCTTTGGGATGATGTGGCAGTAGGGATCATTGCCTCTTTTATAAATATTAAATATTCAAAAGAGGTTCTGTTGCACTTAAACCTTTTTAGTAAAGTCTTTCAATATAATAACAATGATGAGAAGGACATTGTCTAAACCTTAGAATTGGATTTTCCATGAAGGCTACCATGTGTTTTAAATGTGCCCTGAGTAACGTCAGACAATCATGTGTCATGCAGCCACGATATACAATGTAATGGTAGGTTTTAACCTGGATTTTCTGTTTGGCACAGAAACGTGGCTTTCTGATAATGGACAAGCCTTGCGTTATGCTTTTGAGCCTCCCAATTACTGGATGGTCTTGTTCAATAGACTCACAGGCTGTGGGGAAGGCAGAGCTATAAGCTACAAAGCACATTTTAAAATAAGTACAGTTGCAGATTTTGAAGGGACGTTACCGGCATAGTGCCTACTAGATGTGGTATAGATGAGGTTTGGTCTGTCAAAATATGACTGTGTTACCGCCCCCCTCGCCCGGCCAAAGCCTTCATTGACAGCTTTTATTTATGCTTAGCGTCTTGGCTGTTAGAGGAAAAAAATTGTATAGTCCTTTTGGCAAAACCATATGGCAACTCTAATATTTGGCTGAATGACGACTCGCATCCTGATTTGAAACTCCTTAACCATGTATTTGCGATGCATAGTTTAAACAATTTACTGACAACGCTCAATCAGTCTAAAGGAAATTTTCTAGATAAAGTATTTTTTAGAGATCTTAATGGAATCTTCAAGCAAAATCAACAGTCTTAGTCAGATCACCCAATAAGATTTTTTACATTTGATTATTCCAGGTTTTCATGTGACACTGATGATCCAAAGCCAAAAGATTTAGCTCATAAAATGTATGAATTGATTGCCTTGCTTTTTCTGGCATAACTCCAACGTATGAATATTAATCTTGTCCTATCATTTCAGGACTATAACCCCTTTGCAACCTATTAAGGGATGCTATAAGAATTAGTCCCTGTGGTTTGCATTAGAGCTAGGGGGTATCAAAACCGCACTATTAAAAGCAGAAGGGATGTGGAAGAAATGGCTTTCCAAGGTTCGATTGAACCTTCTTAAATCAATACACACGATCCATAAATTAAGATTTTCAATGCAAAGAAACTTTATTTAAATGAACATATTTTGAAGGCGGAAAATATTCAAACAAAATTATTTCTGATCCTATACTGAATTTTAACGCAGCCTCACAGCTGGTTTCAATTTCTGAGAATCATTGATCTGAGTTAAATGATTATTTTATTTACAAAATCTTTGATATTCAGTGTTGGATCATGTCACGCAAGGCTGTTAAGAGTAAATGCATTAATCAAGGGGGTCATAGCCATTCGCATGATGGACAGAAATCTCAGGAGATTAGTCAGTTTAATTTCTTATTAGTATCATTGGAAGTAGTTTCGGATATGTTTAAAAAATGTAAACCTACGGTCAGTATTGCACATCCATTCCAAGCTCTTACAGCTAGATGTTTTTCAGACACAGTATAGTGGAAACGATCAGTATTTCGATCAATACATCCCTGTCAGAAGGCCTTGTTCCATCTCAACTTGGGGCAGCAATTGTTTCTCCTTTGTTGAAGATACCTACTTTGGAACCTTTAGAACTACACCCCAGTAGCTGCAATCATGTATGGAATCTTATTTTTTGCTTAATACTTTTCAATCAGAAATCTGACTGAGACATAGCAGAGACGACCTTAATCAACGTCTGGGATGATATTTTAGAGCAGGCTGATTAGGAGAGTTTCACCATGTTGGACATTTATTTATTTATTTGTTGGACATTTGTTAGGTGCATGTAAAACAAAATAGTTTTTCAAGGCGCCACAAGGTACAATGGGGAGAGAACAAGGTTAAGAAAATACAAAATGGCAAAAGACAGATAAATGCAATCATTGTGACATTCAATTGTGCAAGTGCTGTGAGAAGAAGTGCAGGAGGGGAAGGTCAGGGAAGGGGCCTGGGGGAAAGGAAGGTATGGGCAAGTGCTAGTAAGACCACGGGAGGGAAGTGCCTAGGTTGTCAGGGGAGGAACCACTAGCTAAGTGCTAGGGCGGCGGTGTCCCACAGGCAGGAAGCACAGCCGCCCGGTAGGGGGCCTACAAGGGCAGTGCGGTGGCAGGGGAGCTTGTTGGTATCAACTACGCAGGGGCCTGAAACCTTTTGGATTCATAATGGTCCAGGCTGCCAGTCTCAGCGGCAGTGGGGTGGTTAACAGGGAAGGGAAAGAGGGAAAGAAGTAGAGAAAAGTAGAGTTTTGAGACGTTTTTGGAACTTAAGGTGGTCCGGCTCAAGTCTGAGAGGGGCAGGGATGCTGTTCCAAAAAGAGGCACCAGCAGAAGAGGGAGACCACCCCCGCAATCTCTGCTAGGAGACGAGTTTGACAAGCAGAGAGTTATAGTCAGAGGAGCTGAGAGCTCTACCAGGGAAGTATTTAGGAAGAGAAGGTTGCCACTGGTATGGTCCCAGGCCCCAGAAGGCCTTGTGGATGATGCAGAGGGTCTTGAATTTGATCCTTGCCAACACCAGGAGGCAGGAGAGATACAATCCCTTGGCTTGAGGCCAAGGAAAGGTTTGCAGCCCTATTCTGTATTAGCTGAAGGGGGCATCGGGAAGGAAAAGGGAGATTGAGGAAGAGGCTGTTGAAGCAGTATAACCTAGAGAGTCCCAGAGTTCTAGAAACATTGAGCTTCGGGGGAAAGTTGAGGAAAGGGAGAATTCCTCTAAGGAGCCTGGTGAAGCTGGAATTGGGCTTTCTTGGCAAGGTACAAGATGAGAGGGTTGAATGAGGGGGCAGTTGTCCCAAAAAGAGGAATCTCCATCTTACTGGCATTAAGACAGAGGTTGTTGGGTGAACACAAAGCCTGGATAGAGGTCAGACAGGTGGGGACAAGAGAGGAGGAGGAGGTAATAGATGGAGGTTTGAAGGGAAGCTGTGTGTCGTCCGCATAACACTGGAAATGAGGTGAGAAGGAGGAGATAAGGTGAGCAAGAGGGGCAAGATAGATATTGAAGAGCCATGGTTAAACGACAGAGCCGTAGAGGATGCCACAGGTGTAGAGTGAAGTGTTTGAGGAGAAAGGGCCCAGCTGCAACTGGGAGGGTCTGTTAGTGAGGAAGGAGGTCAGTCAATCCAGTGCCCAGTCTGTGATGCTGAGGGTATCACAGAGCCGTTTAATGACAATAGAATGGTTGACCCTGTCAAAGGCAGACGAGAGATCGATGAGGATTAGGACAGCGGAAGAATTAGAGTCAAGGTTTGTGGGCATGTCTACAAGGGTTTTTAGGAGAGCAGTTTTCATGGCTCTGGATGCCCAGAATCCAGATTGGTGGTCCTGGAGGCAACCAATGAGTTTGGCGTGGAGAATCAGTTGGGAGAGGGCCAATTTCTCCAGGATTGTGCCCAGGAAGTGGGTGGTGGAGATGGGGTGATAGTTAGCCGGGCAGGAAGGGTCAGCAGACAGCTTTTTTAAGGGAAGGTGCACAAGGGAGTGCTTGAATGACAGAGGGAAAGAGCCAGTGGCGAAGGAGGGGTTAGAGAGATCGGCAGGAGCCAGGGCAAGAGAGGAGATGTTGTCCTTAATGGTTCTAGAAGAGCAGGGGAGCACCTGTTTGGAAATGACCTTCATAGAGCAGACACATTTAGAGACCTCATCAGGTTTTATGGGCAGGAGGGAGGAGAGTGTAGGGGTGGAGGGAGGGAATCCAAGAGAGGCAGAAGAGCAAGAGGGGGAGTGGAGATGGGGTGATGGAGAGTGAGGACAGGATGTCCTGAGTTTTAGATGTGAAGTGGGAGGCCAAAGCAGAGCAGAGAGCCATGGGAGGGAGGAAGGCAAGGAGGGAGAGAGAAAGATGGAGGCTGCAGTTGGATTGGCGCGTTCCCTGCAGATTTTGAGAATTTCAGCCGTGTTGTTGGTGACACCAGAAATGCAGACCTGGATGTGAGCCCTCTATTTGGAATGGATGGAAGAACGATATTGCCTTTGAAGTAAGTGACAGGCCAGTTTTTCAGAGGATGACCCTGAGGACTGGCACTTCCGTTCGGCGACTCTGCACTTTCATTTCAGGGATACTAGATCGGAATCATACCAGCTGTTGCACTTAGTGGGAGGTTTCAGGCAGATCCTCATGACAGAGGCAAGGATATAGAGGGTGGTTGGGATAGAGAGGTGCAGACTTGTGAGGACATAGGGAGAGTCAGAATTAGGGGTCAGAGGGGGGATGAAGGTAGAGGCAAAAGTAGCAACTGTCAGTCACTTCATAGGTCAAAGGACGGTGAAGGAGACTGGAAGTGCTGGGGTGGCGCAGACAGAGGGCCAAGAAGCCGCAGGTGGGAAGAGAGGAGATAGTGGTCAGGCCAGGAGAGGCGGATGGTGACCAGGTTAGAGAGTGGGATGTCCCCATAGATGGAGGCATCCAGTGTGTGTCAGGCCAAGAGAGTCGGACCGGATGGGAGAATAGTAAGAGAGAGGGATTCACATAGGTCACAGAACTGTGAGGTGGCTGAATCAGGGGAGCTGAGGTGGATGTTGAAGTCACTGAGGAGGAGGAGTTTAGAAGAAGAGGATAAGAGGGAGGAGGTGATGTCAGCCCATTCAGAGAAGAAGTGAGAGATGGGGCCAGGTGGCCTGTAGATAGTGGTAAAAGAGAGTGAGGAGGTAGGATAGACCCTGAGCCTACAGACGAGACCTTCAAAAGTGGAGTAGAATTGAGTAGGTATGATAGCAGCAGGCACCTACTCAGGGAAAATCAGGTCCACTCCACCTGGATCTGTGTTTAGAGAGGATTTTGTAGCCCTCAGGAAGGAATGCGTCAAGAGCAGTGACCGAGCTGGCCTTGAAGCACCTATCGGTGAGGGCGAGGATGACGAGGCCAAGGTCTTCAAGAAGGAGGCAGATGTCAGAGGAGTGTTTGACAGCAGAACGGGTGTTCAGGGTAGCTAAGTGGAGCTGGATACCATCTTTAAAAGATTTCCGAGGGGGAGAACAAGGGCATGGTACTCCCATCAGTGGTGGTAGAGGGGATAGAGGAGAGGAGAAAAGGGAGTGATTGAGAGCCTTTGGCCATGATAGTGCCATTGCGATAAACATTAATGATGCACCTAGAGGATGAGAAGTATGACAAGAGTACTTCCCATTTAGTGCCACCATTAATAGGTGAATAGAAGAAAGGGGAGAGAGTAGAGACCAGATGGCAAGTCAAGAGATCTGGGGAGGGGACAGTAAAGAGGATGTCGGTGATAGTCTGCCTGGAATTAGCAGTGACGTAGGTGTAAGCAATGGGTAGGCCTGGATTAGAGACCAGGAAAACTTTTTTAAGCTATGGATTTACCCCAAACTGCGACTCCCCAGGTTTCTTCGATGGAGTCATCACCATACTTCTGAGATACATTGGAGCCCCAATCCTATGGGGGGGGGGACATGAACCTAATTCTGAACAATGAGCTGGACAGATCCGGCACTTGGACTTATCAGTCGCGTTTGATACTGTATCTCATGATATTCTTATACCCCGGCTTTAATCCCATGCCCACATCTCTGGTTATGCCTCAAAATTGTTTTAATCTTGTTTATCAGATGGGATCCAAGTTATCAGAGAATTCTTTGGCATTTGGTGTGCCACAGGGCTCCCCTTTGTCTCTGCTCTTGTTCCACGTTTATGTAAAACACCTTTATGAGATTTTTAAAAATATAAGCTTCATTGTCATGCGTATGCAGATGATACGTACGTTTATGTGAAACACAATGACATTAATGCTGGAATAGACCTCTTAGTCAATTATTTGAATGAACTAGAAGTTTGGATGTTAAATAACACGCTCCAGCTCAACCCTGATAAGACTGATGTCTTTTTGGGGCCTGAAGCTAAACTCCCAAACTCAGTTAATCTCTGCCCTACACCAACTCTATTTCATATTCTGATAAAACTTGTATCTGAAGTAAAAATACCATGGTGTGTATTGGCAGCAAGATCTCACATTGGAAGAGCAATTTAACCAACTGGTGAAGTTCGCTTTTTTTAAACGGTGGCTTTTATGAAAAGAAACTCTGCTTATTGACAGAAATGATCTTGCAGGTGTGCTTGGTGCATTGATACATTCAATATTAGACCACTGTAATGCATTATATTTAGGCATTCCTGACTATCAACTTGCCCAACTGCAAGAAGTTGAGAATACGGGAGTTTGTTGAATTTTTCAAACATCCCGTTGGGAATGAGTTTCCCCTCTTTGCTGATCTCAAAATTGGTTGGCAGTAAAATGTAGAGTACGTTTTAAGATTCTCTGACTAATCTTAAAATCATTGCAAGGCGTGGCGCCTTATATCTTCAAAACAAAAACAATATGTATTGACCTTTGGGATCCTTATGATAGAAAGATAAGTTGCCATTGTCTACCACTGCATCTAAGTTTGCCCAAAGAGGAGATGTAGGTTTATGGAACTCCCTTCCACAGAATATTTGGGAGTTGGACAACTTCCTGCACTTCTGTAAAGCCATTACATGGTGACTTTTTTGCTAACTTTCATTAACTTATATGTAGGCTAACAGGTGATAGCATGTTGCCCATGATGCAGTTAATTCTGTCAGTTGTATGTTACAAATCCCAGTTACAATTAGAATTGCAGTCTTTTTTTGTGCTCTAATTTGTTTGTGTCAGCTTTACAACTATACATTGGGCCTCATTATGAGGTCAGCAGTAATCTGCCGGTGCAACCAGAGGGATGCCGCCGATCTCGTAACACTGTTCTGCTGCCTGATATCCCAGTGCCACCGGGATATTACAGGTGGCGACGGGCCGGGATGTCAGGTGATGGAAACTGTAAGTCCCCATTCCCGTGGGGTCCCACCACGCGAATGAGGACACGGAAGCACCGGCACTGTTGCTAACGGTGCCAATGCTTCGGTATAAACCATGCCTGCAGGGGCCGGTACTCCCGGCAGGTCAGACCTGCCAGGAAATCTGGCCCCTGCAGGCAATCTTGTAGTCTGGCGGTACGGAAAGGGTGCTGGTACGTTGTTGCCGGCACCCTTATTTCCACACCTCCAGACTTGGAATGAGGCCCACTGAGTGTTTATTTTACGTGCCAAAAAAGTATTTCTTAGTGACCTATTCTTGTTATCTATTGTTAGTTCCATCGTATCATATTGGATCTTTTAGAATTGTCACAAAAAATGTGCACATTATGTCTGTTTGTTATGACTAAAAAGTTATTTTGGAAATGTCAAAGCGAGATAAAAATGTATTCTGTGGTTTACAACCAAATCAGTACTTGCAGTGGTAAAAATGTGCTGAGATGTTTGGTAGTTGCTGGGGTATGTGCACATGTTATTTTTTGTGTTTCCCCACTAATTTTACATTTGTCTCCAACTTTGGATGATAACACTTTGGTGCATTGGAGCACTGTACAATATAACATATATGATAACGAAATTACAACCCTAATAAGCAATTCCACTTAACAACCCCAACCCTACCACTAATAAAACAGGCTAAGAACAAACATTTTAATAATTGTTCCCATGGCTAAGTTTTGGGATTTTGTTTTAAACTCAAGTTATCAACAATCTGGTTCAATGTATGTGGAAGAGCATTCCTGAAAAGGTCCACCCCAGAGGAATATTTGTGTCTTGTGGAAGGACGAAACTAGGGGTATCCATAGTATCGATGTTAACATGCAGGGCCAACATCTGAAGTGCCATTGGTACTGACTTGAAGACTAAAGCCATTTTTTCAGGTACCACTGAGGCTGAGATTTTGTCCCTTCTTGCTCAATTGCTTAAAGTTGCCACATGAATGGAGTAAGCCAGTTCAAGTTTAATCCTAACAAGGGAGGCAAGCCTAACACGGGTTGCAAGAGTCAACTGAGGTTTGGCTGGATGAAATTTGAAATCACTCTTGTGAATTACATCTATGGTCAGATGTGATGAATCGGCGTATTGGAAGAGATCTATGGCACCACAGATGATGTGCAATCCCAGGTAGTGAGCCTTTTGATGACATTGTGTTATTAACCACTTTGAGTTCCCAGGACCTGGACTTATATCAGACATATACCTTGATTTATTGTTTTTCTACCTTTGTAGAGTGCCCAGAGGAGGACATACACTCTGGACCTAGAATGACTGATCCATGACTAATGCTTGAAACGTGCAGGTTATGGTACATTCCAGTATGCAGAACTACAGCTCATATGATGTTTCTTACTTTGAAGATTTCGCTTACACCCTTCCCCATGACCTACATAGTGCCCAGTAAGGTGTGAATCTGGTTGATGTTCACTGCTTTGTCTATAAAGTGCTGCAGGGGAGCGAGGAAGACTCTGGGGGGTGCGAGTAGACTTTTTATTGCATTTCAACCATATTTTATGCAGTTACAAGACAATGGCCCTCATTACAAGTTTGCCAGTCCGGAATCAATGGTGCTGGTTGAACCGTACCAGCACTGTTTTCTGGACCAGCACATTCTGACCCGCGATGGTGGAAACACCATCTCTGCAAAGTGACCCCCACGGTACCATGCACCTGGTAGGACCGTGACCGCACACAGTGGGATGACTCGGCGGAGGTCCCTCAATTACCGGAACGGCGTAATACCGGGTACATTACAAGTACCACGTACATGGAAACACCACCACAAAAATGGCAGTAGCACCGTGAACACCGCGCCTGTAACACCGACACCGTGGACTAGGCATTAAAGAGTGCCAGGTGAGCTGCAGCAAGCCCAAGGTGTGCACAATTAGGGCCGCTGCACATCATAGGCCACTGGGAACCTACAAAGGGGCCACACCCACACCCAACCCACTTTCCAACACAACCATGCTGGCAGTCGGCCTAGCAGCAATTGGGATGGGGAACCTGCAAGCAGCAGTGGAGTTAGAAGCAGCACCGAGGCAGGGGTTGAGGCAGCATAGGCGCAGGAGGCAAATGAGGAACTCGGTAGCCATTCCAAACACCAATGTACAACAGGTACCACCCAGCAGGCAGTCAGCAATACCCTGCATCAGGGCCTCACCCTGGAACCTGACCCCAAGTCAAATACACACATTATACCGGCTTGACAGGGCCACAATGTTAACAATTATCACCATCATCGAAGAAGACATCATCAACATCCAGACTGCTATCCCACCCCTGCTGAAGATAGTCTCTGTACTGCACTTTCTTGCCACTGGAACCTATCAGCACACTGTTGGGGAGCTGCACGGGCTGTCACACCAAAGTGGCCTTCCATGCCCTTGCCGGCATGTCCAATTGCATTGGTGCATAAGATTGTACTCATGTGGAGTTCACTGTCACACATGCAATTGAGGCGGTGCATCACAATCGGAAGCGATTTCACTCACTCAACGGATGGTCTGTGATGCACAGCAACTCATCAAGCATTGCTGTGCACGTTTCCCGCGGTCCACACACGACTCAATGGTATTGCAGAACTCCATGTTGACAGGGTACATGGCATGCTATGTGGGAGAAAGGACCTGGCTGTTGGGTGAGTAGAGCTACCAATGCATGACCTCTGCGTAGTTAGGGGGTGGGGGGAATAGATAACCACCATATTTTCCCTGGCTGTTGGGTGAGCAGAACTACCAATGCATGACCTCTGTTTAGTTGGGGGGCGGGGGCAATAGACAAACACCACAGTGTTTCTGGCTGGTGGGTAAGCAGAACTACCAATGCATGACCTCTGTGTAGTTGCGGGCGGGGGGGGGGCAATAGACAACCACCAGAATCCACCCAGTTTACCGCTGCAACAGGCAGTATGCCATGTCACGGGAATACATACCCTGGCTAATTGTAAAAATACCCTAGCCATGGAGTGGCACAACATGCAATGCCAACATGTGGGTGCGAGTATCTCCACCAGTGAATAAATAGTAGATACACCCATGTGCACGATGGGTACACATCATGCTGTGCGCAGTAGTCACTTCAATCATGTGGGCTGCTTCTGCCTGATGCAGATCTTGCCAGCATCTTACAATACATGAGGCACCTACTACATCAGAACACATCATTGGGTAAATTACATTGAATGAGACATGTAGTTGCCTAGCAGCACATCACGAATGGAGACACCAGACAAAACAGTCTCTGTAGGAATGTGTGACCCAAGTGTGCAGAATGGAAATATTCTTCAAAGTCATACCAGATGGCACATCTGTAGGTTGTACGGAGTTCAGTGCTGATCTCATACAGAGAGTGGGTACATGCTTGCATTTGCAAAAACAAACCACAAACACAAACATGTCTCCCTACTGTCACTCCCATGCAGGTGATGCTGGATATGGACTCACGCCATGGCTCATGACACCCATCCGACGGCCACAGAACAGGCATGAGGAGGCCTACAAATGGGCACACATACGGACACAGGCGTGATAAAGCAGACCTTTGGACTGCTGAATGCCAGGTTCTGCTGCCTCAGCCGATCCGGCAGGGCATTGCAGTACAGTCCTGTGAAGGTAAGCAAAATGGTGCTGGCATGTGCCATGCTGCACAATATGCGCATACACAGGAACATCGCACTGCCCCCAGACATGGAACCACAGATGAGGATGAAGACGATGACGATGGGATGGGTGTACAACCAGGCCGGGGTGCCATTGATGGACTACATGCACGGAGAGCACTTATTGACAATTTTTTCTGATCAACTTCAAATGCACATGGTGCACTTCAATTTGTGACACTTACCTTAAATGATTTATACACACACACACAAGAAGTTTGTTCACTCATAATTCACATTTGCAAACCAGTGTATTAAGAAAATAACAAATGTAACAGGTGTAATAAGAAAATGCCCACACGTGACCTCCCACCTCACCAACGCACCAACCCTCCGCCCAGGCACAAAACACAAGGGTATCATGTTTTAACTTTAGTGTCTCCGTGTACACCCTATTTTTTCCCACGCTTGGGCCCATGAATGTCCCTTGGGCTTGGTCCAGACAGCTGCATATACCTCCTCCTGGGGCTGGCGGCCAGAGAGCTTGAAGGAGTGTTGTTGGTGGAGGGTAAAGCAGGGTTTGGTGGGGGCAGACGGCTCATAAGGGCCTGCAGGGCCAACGGCATTGTCTCTGCGATGTTAGATTGCATGCTGTTGCCCTCTCCTACTCTTCTGGACATCAACATGTTTGATGTTGCACAACGGCCAATTGCACGTGATAACCAGTACACTGACTTTTCGTTGCTCTCCCGCTGCAACCGCGACTCCTCACGTTGGATCCTTGATTCCTCCAGGTGTTGCTCCACAAGTCTGGACAGCGTGTCCTGACATTGTTCAATGCGCTGAAGGCGAGAGGTCAACTCCTGCAGCGATGGCGTAGGGGAGCGCATTGGACTGTGGAGGCCCGTTGGGCTGAATGTGCCCAGTTGATGTGGCGTGGAGGAGCACCCCTCATTCCCTGACCCTGGTGCCTCACTGCCATGATGGTCTGGTGTGCTTTCCACACCATCAGACTGGTCTGGAGTTGCTGCAGCAATTGCAGGTGTACTTGAAATGGCAGCAGGGGGATTTTCCGGAAGTGCTTCCTGGTTGACTGGCGCTGCAGGGGGATTTTCCGGTGGTGCCTCCTGGTTAGCTGGCGCTGCAGGGGGATTTTCCGGCAGTGCCACCTAGTTTGCTGACACTGCAGGGATGGTGGTCTCCTGAGCGCGGTGCACCTGGACTGTAGTTACGCTACAGGTGTCGGAGGTGCCTGCGCCGGATGACAGTTGTCGTTTCCGACGATGGCCACGTCCAGTCCCCCTTGATGTCACCTGATGAGCCCCATCGGTGTAAGATGATGTTCCTGTAGGGGATTGTAAGGCATACTGTTAGTGGTGTCACAGGATATGTATGGCACAATCACATGCAAGACACTCCTCAAGCTTCACCTAGATGCGGTTACGTGCATTGATGTGTGCTGTGGTCATGTGTGTGAATCAGGGGTTCCACTTTCGTGAACGGCAGCTGGCTGGCCCAGGGGGGAGGGGGAGTCGTGGCCCATGGGGGTACTGGGTGTGCTAGGGTTGATGGGGACTGTGATACATGGCTCTCTGTGCATTGCTGGGCAGGCATAGCTTGATTCACAATCATGTCTTTGCACTTACTGTACTTACAAGCCTCACCAGGTGTCACTGCTCCGGCCTCGGCTCTCCCAACTCCCTCGATTCCTTCCAGGTGCAGCACACTGCTACACCTCTCTTCCCACGGTAGCAGCTTCAGTGGGGAATGTGGTCAGCCTCCTGTGGCACTGCATTTCTGTCTGTGGGCTGCAAGCATGTTCCTGACCCGCAGTCGCAGGTCATCCCAACTCTTGTGACAGTCTTTTACCGTACGGGGGTGGTCACCCCCCACAGCGGAGACCTTCTGGGCAGCCTCAGCCCATATGGCCCTTCGTCTATGCTGCGTGGAGTGCCTCTGATCTGCGCTGAACAACTCCCCTGCATTGTCGACTATGTGCTCGACAAGCAGGGTGAGCACCGCCCCACAGAAGCGGGGTTTCCGCTGCCGGTAGACTGGGATCCTGTATGTCATCTTCCTCAATGTTTTTAGGCTGTCACAGTAGCTGTGGGCCTTGTGGTACTAGAGGATTGCAGTGGATTGTGATTTATGTAATGGCCGCTGCTCTCTTTCCGGTTTTCGCGATAACAGTATTTCCGGCACCAGTGTTTCTGCCTCTATGTCCGGCATGCACGAGGTGGATACGGATGTACCGCAGGCCTTTAGGCCGGTGCATCTGTCTCCGTCGGTGTTACCGTACTGGCGGTGGCACCAGTTCCGCACTTTGCTGAGGCGCGCGCCTGCCAAGCCATTCGACTTTGTTTCTGCATCCATGCAGTGACAGAACCGGTGTCACCGCCATGATAGTAACACCGGATTTTGGCAGCCAAGCTTGTAATAAGGGCCAATGTGTCACAGGACAAAGAGAAAATATATTGGCACAGCCAGCATGAAACTACCTTCTTACAGTGGCAGTATTGCAGTATTGAACCAGCCACAACAAGTACTGACATTATGAGTCACAGCCAGCATAAATATGCTCTTAATCTGGCAATATTGTCATTATTAGGCAGAAACACCATGAGCATGTTCTTACAATGGTAATACTGGCATTATTAAGTACAGCCAACACAAGTATGTTTTAAAGTAATACTGACATTCCATAAAGCCTCCGCAAGTGTGTTCTAAAGTGACAATATTGGGATAATGTGACCCAAATAACATAGGCTTGTTCTTACAGTGGCAATACTTGCATATATTTGCATAGACAGCATGCCATTACGCCTCATTACAAGTTTTCCGGTCCCGGTACCAGTAAGCTTGCTGGTACTGTAGTTACCAGACTGGCAAACTATGAGTTCTGCTCGGGGGTGCTTTTTCACCCACCAGGTCGGACCTGGCGGGTGTACCGGCACCCGCGAGCAGAGCACGTCAGGTGCACTGACACCATTCTTAATCGTGCCGGTGCATCCAACCTGCCCATTCCCACTGAGCCCTATGCGGCTCAATGGGAATGGGGAGTAAAAGTTTCGGCCCCTGGCAATGGGGAAATACAGGGTCCAATTTGAAAATTTGGCGGCAGCCTGCCAGTTTTACCAGCAAGGCTACCGCCAAACTTGCAATGAGGCCCATTATCCTCTTCCACCGTCAATATTGGTATTATTTGGCACATCCAACATGAGTGTGTACTTAAATCTGCCATAACGGCTTAATTGTGCACATCCAACATTAATGTTCGTACACTGGCAATACTGACATATATTTGCACAGCATATATTTGCACAGACATAACTAAATTGTCTTCTTACAGCTGCAAAGTAGTAGTATGGATCGTGGGCATTGTACAGGGAATCAGACTCCGTTACTGTCAGCATGTGTATTGTTTATTGGGACCCAGTTGCTCCAAGGAGGGATAGTCTTCACCTCGATTAGTAGACAGTCAAAGATTTAGACATAGACACAAGACTAGACACGACTCAAAGGTGGGGGTGCACAAATGTTCCAGAAGAGTGCATATTCATGTTTTTCTTTCTCCTGAATGAGGAAGTTGTTATGTGAGTGGACTTGCCAAGTTTATGATTCCACCTTTGGGTGGAAAGTTTGGTCAACCTCTGAAGGCATGCTGGGTTGTTTTCTCCAAAGGCTCTTGAATACTGATAATACACAACGTTTTAAACATGCCCCCTTTCTCTACTGTGAGCCAGCCTTACTCTTTATGTGCAGTTTTAATGTGGGCAGACTTCCTCTGGTTTAGGCAAAGCCTGGCTGTCTGATCCCGAATCATGTGTAGGTTCAGAATTTCTTGTTTTGAGTGCTCCAATGGACACTATTTTCCATTCTAGTGAGGCAGGTATCAGGGTTGTGGTTTGCTTGAAGCAGTGGTACAATTGTGGAAGTGAGAACACCTCCTCCTCCTCATCATCATGAGTTGGACATTAATGCTTTTAAGATCAGCAAGATCGTGTGGGAGAAGGAGAGACTAGAGTCCAACGCATACATATTAATTTTTAAGCAAGATCCCTCTATTCTCTGTTTACATTTGGAATTGCAGGTGATACATGATTCCCTGGAGGCCTTAAGATCTAGGCATTCTGAGGTTTGTGTTGGAGATTTCTAATGTGCTCGCTCCTGTCAGATAGGAAGGAACGGGTCCATTTTACAGCTTATGGGCCTCCACCTTCCAAAATTTGATGAGGGAGCAGCACCCAATCATTTACTTAACCTGTTCAATGCATTTACAAGTTCATCTGAAGCAGCAATTTCAAATATGAAGAAAAAGAACAGTGCGTTGGTTTTGCCATGACTGTTTTATTTAATTACAGTGTCCAATTCTGTGAAGCATTAGAACTAGCTTTAAATACGCAAACCAGAATAAGTGAGACAGCACCAACTAGATAATTATTCACTAAATGGGGTTATTTCATGTCTGTAATGATTGCTGGAAAGGACAGTCTCCAACCCAGAAAGGTTTTATTTGCGTAGCTTTCACTAGGTGCTTGGATATAGGCGAACTCTCGTTGGTAGCACAACACAATATTTAATTGCACACTTGCACTCTATGTTGTAGAGCGTAGCTTTTCCATTTTCCAAACGTAATCTGTCTTTCTCCCTATTTTTTTGATTTAGCAACTATTCTCAAAACGTTTATAATTCTGCACGTATACGTTGGTGGAGTAGGCGTGGTACTAAATATTGTTCAGACCCACAAAGGAATAGCTCTGGAAAACCAATAATAGCTCTGGTCATCACTAGCTAACCAATCACAAGAGATTGGCTGTGGAAATCACTCCCGCACATACTGACTGTGCACACTCCCAAGTAGCAGCACATCAACAGGATGTGTCCGCATTCACTGAATCCTAGCTTGCTGATCCCTTGTCCACTCATTTTGACTTGCTGACACACACAAGGAGCCAACTATTCTCCATCTGACATAAGCGTGTGTGAGGTTACAAGAGAACAGTCTAAGAAGTTGTCCTTTCTTTGTTTTGAGCTCTGAACTAAGGAGGGCTGAGGGGCAGGTAAGAGGGGAGCGGCACAGCATAGATAGGGCAAGTGGAGGGACAGCAGGCCATTGAAAAAGGAGTAATTGGGACCAGGAGTGGCGGGGAAGGTGCGGTGAAAAAGGACAAGAGACAAGTGTGGTTCAGGGTTGATAGGACAGGCCAAGAGACAAGGGGTGGCTCAGGGCAGAGGAATGAGAGACTGCCGGAGCAGCAGTGTTTCCCATAGTAGTAATATAGATAAGGTAAGTCAGGTGAGCAAGGAGTGATGGTTGACAGGTGGGTCTTCGGTCTCGGAGGAAGGGAGAAAGGGGACCCTGGATAGTATGTGGTACGCGTTACTCCCGGGGAGATTTTGAGTGCTGCACCCAGCCAGCGAGCTGGGCCGCGGCTAGAGTGCCCCCACTGGTATTCATATAGGTGCCGGCGAAGGTTCAGGAACAGCCATTCTGTGTTGCCTGGAACTTCTCCGGCGCCCGCTGCTGTGGTGGTATGTGGCGATGTGGGGGGCAGGTGCAGGGTAGGGTATCATGGCTAAGGATGGGGAGAAGATGTCCCGGCGATTTAAAAAAAAATATATATATATATATATTTATATATATTAATTTGGTGGAGGGCTAAGGATGTAGTGTTGTCGAACAACTTACCTTGCTATCCCGTTTTCTTCAGTTTCTTCGGTTGCTCCGGGCCATGGTGCACTGTTCTATGCTGTTCTTGTTGGATGGGAGCAGGTGGGGAGCTCGCCCCTCGTTTTCAGAGCTGTGCAAGGGTCGCGGCCAGGAGGAGTGATTTGGGGCACTGCAGAGCTGTGGCCGTGTTTTCTCTGGTCCCCTGTGTGAGGCTGGGGCAGAGGGGTGGGGCGGTGAGACTGCCTGCGGCTCCGTTTGTAGAGGGAAGACTGTGTTGCACACCGCACACCAGTAGGAGGCAGTGTGCAGCCCTCCAGGCCCCTTCAGCATTTATAAGTCATCAGTCAGGATGGTTTTGTGTGGTTCAGGGAGGTATATACATTTTATTTTAAAAAAAAGACGAAGTGTGCGGGTGCGCTCGCTGTGCAGTGTGATAGTACTGGACATGGGGGGCTGCCGGCCTGCCACACATTTAAAAGGATAGCGTGTAGCTGGAGCTGGTTCTGCATTGGAGGGCTACCATGGAAAATGGGCAAGTCCTGGAGCGTATTATATTCTCAGCGCTGCAATTTTTACATGTGATTGCCACCCTATCATCACCTCTCAGCAAGACTGATAGGATTCGTATGTGTAAGGGCATGTACTTCTCATATTAGTCATTTACTTATTTTTACAATTATAAAGCACTCTAAACCCACAGGCAAGAAGCCGCTGGTCCAGAGTCCTGTGTTTGGTCATAGTTGGCTGAGGCCTGACTGTTATGGTAACAGAGGACCATGTGAAAAGAGTAATGTGTTTAGGTGTTCACTGAATGGCGGGAGGGTGACAAGGTGAGTGGGGGGGTAGAGTAGGTAGTGGGAGAGAGGTTAGGGAAGGTGTGGGGCAGGGCGAGCACCTTCCAGGAGGGATCGAAGGTGGAATAGATGGTTACCACAGGGGGGGGGGGTGGCGGCAGAGGGTTCAATACGGCCCCAAGTTTGCCAGTAGGGGCGTACGGAGTTGGCGGAATGCCATCATCCCATTGGGCAGCAGCATGGGAGAAGGGCTAGAGCACCCCCCTACAACAGGAGCGGAAGGGGGATGGTACGTCCCTGGGCTGGATATCACAGTGTAGGGAGATGGCCGGAACACTGTCGGCTGCATAGAGTGGGGAGAGATTTTGGACGGCTCCCCCTCCCAGTGGCAGTGCAGCGGTGATGGAGTTCGTATGAGGGTGGAGACACTTTGAACGCCCCTTCCCAGCATTGGTACGAGGGCGATGGGGTTTGCGCTCCACGCTACAATGTTTTGGATGAGGAGGTGAGCAAAGATTTGAACTGAAAGTGCATTACTGTTTGGGGAAGGTTGGTGGTGTGAAGGTGATGTTGGAGATGTACTTGGTGTTTAAAGAATGCAAACAAATATAACAAACAAATAAAGAATAATGGAAAAGTAATAATAAATATGGAGGAAGAGTGTATATCCCAGGTTGGAATAGGTCTGAGCGGGAAATAATAATGAAAAGAAATGGCATTGGAGAACTTGAGGGCCAGGAGGTGGAGGAAAGGGATGATGAGAATGAAGAGAGAGACAGTTGGGGAGGAGCCAGGGGCAGGTGAGGAGGTTATGACATGATTGATAAGTCATTAATAACGTGCCTGTACACATGTGTTTCTAGGTGCGACAAGTCAAGGGAGGGAAGGCAGAGGATGGACAAAACAACAATCTTACTAAACTTTGTGTCATTCAGATCATGCAAGTGCGTGACGGAAAGTGCAGGCGGGAGGGAGATGGGAAGTGCCAGGGAGACAAAAGAGGGAAGTGCAATCAGGGCTGCAATGTACTGAGTATGTTCAGCTAGGGTAACTTGGCTATAGCTAAGTGCAAGCAGGAATGGGACTATAGGGTTTCAGATACAGCTCCTAGTGTGCGATAGGGGGCCCGGTACCCATGAGACTCTGGGGGTAGCCAGGCAGCCAGTTAGCGCAGTGGACTGGTTGGTTGGCAGGGGTGAGCGGGAGAGAAAGCAGAAGGCAAGAGGAAGGTCTTGAGTCATTTCCAGAACTTCAGGTGGTCCGGCTCAAGTTTCAGAGGGGCAGAAAGGTAATTCCAGAGGGAGGAATCTGAAGAGGAGAGAGATCTAAACCCCACTCTCTGCTTGGCGAAGAGTGTGACCCTCAGAGATTTGGAGGTGGCTGAGAGAAGGGCTAGAGAAAGAAGGCTTGAGAAGGAAGGAAGGAAGGTGAAGAGTTTTGGGTGCTATTTTAAAGTGAAGACATGGATTTGATGGTAAGGTAAGGGGGGGGGGGGTCATTGGTTAAGGGAGAGAAGAGTGCAGTGGTTAAGATGAAATAGAGGGTGGCCTACTCTAGTGTTATGGGGCATTAGGTATTGGCCCAGGCCCAGCATAGAGCAAAGAGAGGGGGTGTTGTGGTTGTATGCCCCCCTGGGCCTTGTGGTTTAGGAGCTTGTTGATACTGCAGGCCCGGTCAGAGCCTTTTCTACAGACCATATATTGGTTGCCACACCCGAGACTCGGCTGGGGGGGGGGTAACAGGAGGAAGAAGGTAGCCTGCAATCTTCGGGAAGTGGCTGCAGCAGGAGGGGTAGCAGTGACCGGGTGGAAGGAGTACCTGCAAGAAGCAATAGTGGGGATAGGAACATATCGGTGAAGAAGTTGGTGGGTTTGGGTGACCGGCAACAAAGTAATCATTTTGTTCTGTTGGCTTACGTGGAAGCTTGGCTGGTTGACAGTTATGTTTGGTGACAGTTAAGATGGGTGACTACAGGTCAACAAAGAAGTTTAGACTAATGAGGTACTCAGAGGATCGTTGATGCAGAGAATGTCACTTTAACTGGAAAAGTTTGGAGACGCAGAAAGATTGTTGAATGGGAGGGGACAAGAATTGTAGAGGTGTGGAGTTAAGGCATTCTTGGCATAGGGATGGAGAGAATGGCTTCAATAACAAACAATAAAAAGGAGAAAAGGTAAAAGGAATGGAAGGGCTCAAGGATCTTTAAAAATAATTAAAAAAGAAATCTAAGGATTTGCGCTCTGGTGAAGGGGTGGAAGCAGAGCGGCACACCAGGGGGTTGAAGTAGGTAGTGGTGCTACGTGAAGTAGCAGGGTGTGGGGTTTGAACTGCATGGACGGAGGTGCACGAATGGCCACTGGTGCAGTGGGGAAACACTGATGGCATGGAACATGTCACTTTGGTGTTCCTTCGCCAGATCTATGGACTCCTCATATGGTCTCTGTGCTCTGCCTTATCTCCTCCTCTCCCATTAATGGTGGCACTCGCTGGGAAGTTCTCATGGCTTCCTTCGACTCCTCTAAAGTCATCATTGATGTCTACCTAAATGGCACTGTCATGGTCCAAGTCCCTCAGGCCAATCTCCTCCTCCTTGATAGGCGCTTCCCTCGCCTCATGAATTTCCTCTCATCTCCTGCTGTACCCTCCTCTCCCCCCTTGGCTACCTTGCCCTCTCTCTCCTCCTCCTCCTCTGCCCCTCCTAGGGCTCTTTCTCCTCTGCAGGGCATACCTCTGATCTGTACCCCTCCACGGAAGGTCTTTAAGGCCGAAAACCTTCTTCATATTGCCACTCTCAACTCTCGCTCTGCTGTCAAACACTCCTTTGACATCTGCCACCTCCTTGAAGAACTAGACCTTGATGTCCTTGGTCTTACTGAGACATGGTTCACGGCCAGCTCTGTCACGAGCTTTGACACTCTCCTCCCTGATGGCTACAAGTTCCTCTCAGCACCCAGATCCTCCCAGTCCGGTGGGGGGGAGGGGGTAGCCCTGATCTTTCCTGAGTGGATTCCTGCCTCTATCATTCCCACTCAGACCTACTCCTCTTTTGAATGTCTTGTCTGTAGGCTTTCTCTCTCGCCTACCCATTCTCTTACTGTGGTTACTATCTACCGGCCTCCTGGTCAAATCACCTCATTTCTCTCTGAGTGGGCAGACCTCTCCTCCTCTCTCCTGGCCTCTAGCACTCAACTCCTCTTCCTCAGTGACCTCAATATACATTTAGACTTTCCTTGCTCCTCCTATGTACTCTTCCGTGACCTCTGCGACTCCCTCTCCCTGTCCATCCTCCCCTCTGGCCTGACTCACTCTGCAGGGCACACACTCGATGTCTTGATCTTGTCTGACCTCCCCCTCTCCATCCCTCTGACCACTCCTCTCTCCTGGAGCGATCACTCCCTCTTCTCTTCTCATCTCTCCCTCTCTTCCCCCCAAGCCAAGCCTACCCCAACACTGCCACCTACCTTCTCGGACATCTGACCCATGAAGCGTGTGACAGCTGAGGCTTTTGCCGCCACTTTCTCTCCCCCCCACTCCACCTTTGGCTATCTCACATCCTGATACAGCCCTGTCTCTGCTCTACTCTCCAATTTCTGATACGCCTGTCATGAGGATCCGTTTGAAGTCCAAAGCCAAGTGCAATTGCTGGTATGACTCTGACCTAGCAACACTTAAACGTAAGTGTAGGGTGGCTGAGAGGAAATGGAGGACTTCCTGTTCATCCTCTGACAAACTGGCCTGTTGCCTGCTACAAAGGGAATACCGACTCTCTGTTCTCACCAAGAAGAGAGTCCACATTCAAGCTCGTGTCGCTGCAGCATCTAACAACTCGGCCGAACACTTTAAAATCTGTAATGAAATGGCCAACCCAGCCGCAGTCTGTACCCCTCCTGTTGCCTCCCAGGCTCTTTGCAATGCCATTGCCTCTCACTTCATTTAAAAAACCCAGGGCATCCTGTCCACCCTTTCCACCCACACCACTCCTCTCCCCTCCCCATCAGTGCTTGCTGACCTCCTTTAGCCACCCCCCACCATCCTCCTCTTCCTTTCCTCTTTTCTCCTCTGACGAGGTCGCTAGACAAGTCTGATTTATGAAAGCCTTGTCAAAACAGGTTCATTCCTGTTCCTCTAAAACCATCAAGGACCACATTGACACCCTCGCTCTGGCCCTTGCTGATTTTTGCAACCACTCCTTTGCCTCGGGATCCTTCCCCTCCCCTCTGAAGCACTCCTTTGTTCATCCTCTTCTCAAGAAACCCACAGCTGATCCTTTTTGTCCAGCTAACTATCGCCCACTTTCCATTACTCCCTTTCTTGGCAAACTCCTGGAAAAGTTGGCCATCTCTCAGCTTAACCTTCATTCCAATTCTGTTGGTTGTCTCCATGACCACCAGTCTGGCTTCAGAGCTGCCAGAAGCACGGAAACTGCTCTCCTGAACATCCGTGAAGATCTGCTCTCCAACCTTGACTCTAACATTCCCTCTGTCCTCATCCTCCTCGATCTCTTTTCTGCCTTTGACGCGGTCAACCATACCATCCTGCTCAACCGCCTCTGTGAAAACCTGGGTATCACTGATCAGGCTCTGGCCTGGCTGACCTCTTGCCTCTCAGATCGACCCTCCCAGGTCCAACTTGGGTCCTTCCTTTCATCTATCTTCCTCTCTACCTGTGGTGTCCCCCAGGGGTCTAACCTCTCGCCCTGGCTTTTCAACCAATACCTGGCAACTCTCAAGTTTCCAGTGCTACACTGATGACAACTCATTTTCAGGCTGCCCTCTGCCACCTCCTCTCCCACTCTCATCTCTGATTGCCTAACTGCCATTCAAGATTGGTGTGCCGCCAATGATCTTTGTCTGAATGCCAGCAACACGGAGATCCTCCTCATCGGCACACCTTCACTATCCCTTCCCCTCACTCTCTGGCCGGCCTCCCTTGGCTCTCCTCCTCCGCCCACCTGCGAGGCTAAGAACCTCGGGGTCATCTTTGACTCCACCCTTTCCTTCTCCGCCCACATCTCTGAGGTCTCTAAAAAGTCAAATTTCTGATTGCACCTCCTCAGAGGTACTCTGCCTTTTTATCTCCTTCCCCCAGAAGCTCATGGTATCCCAAGCTCTGGTTCTCTCTAGCTTGGACAGCCTCTTTCTAAATCTACCTGCCTTTACTCTCCACCCTCTGCAACTAATCCAGAACAGGACTGCGAGACTTGTCCTTGGCCTCAAGCCCTGGGATCGTATCTCTCCAGCTCTGAAATCTCTCCATTGGCTCCCAGTGGATGCAAGGATTAAATTGAAACCCTCTGCATTGTCCACAAGGCTTTCTGGAGCCTGGGTCCAAAATACCTTCAGCTATCCCCCCCGCATACCTCCCCTCTCGAGCTCTTCGCTCCTCTACCTCCAACTCCCTCCGGGTCAGTCGTTTTTCAAAGAAACAAGCTGGGGGTAGATCTGTCTTCGGCTGGGGCCTCCCTCTGGAACAGCCTCCCTGCCATTCTAAAACTTGAGGAGAACCATCTCCGGTTCCGGAAGCACCTCAAGATCTTCCTCTTTTCTTCTGCCTTCACTCCCCCTCTCCCCTGCTGATCTGTTCTCTCTTGGCACCATGCACCTGGCCACCCTCTGTCCTCCGGGTCCAGGTACCTGCTCACCCTGCCACCCTCCCGCACTTCCTCTGGGCCACCCCTTGCACTGGGGTCTGTATCTGTACCCATACAGCCCCCCCCCTTTTTCTTCCTGCACTTATAAGACCTACGCTGTCTGCTGCCTTAAACCTAGCACTTGCAAATTGCTGGCTGCACTAAAACTGTTTGTTTCCTTTATTTTTTATTTATTGTTATTTATCTGTTTCTCCTCTGCTTCGCACTTTCCACTTCTCCCCCCTTCCATGCACTTTTCCCCTCCCCCTCTCCCATGCACTTGCGTGTTCTCAATGTCACTAGGCCTAGTAAGATCGCTGTTTTGTTCTCCCCTGTTCCCCTCCCTTGCCTTGTCGCGCTCTGAAACACTTGTGTACGTGCGCGATAGTAATAAAATATCAATATCAGTATCAATGTGCAAGGGCGAGCATGGGGGCACATTGGCTAAGGAGGGATGCGGTGTTACTGCGTGCAATGCACATAGGGAATTAAACTGCAAGGACAGAGGGCACGGGTATGGCAACTGGTGTAATGGGGAAGCAAGTATTTACGAAGGAGATCATGGGGGCACATTGACCAATGAGGAGGGTGGTCGAGTTACTGGGGGGGTTGGAGAGGGGATTAAAGCTGCATGGATGGAGGGGGCAGGTACAGCCCCCAGTGCAGTGGGAAAGCATTACAGAGGGGTGCATGGCAAGGAGCGGGGGAACAATTGTTATTGTTTGGATGGAGTACAGGGGAGTACCGGTGCATGAGTACATTGGTTGGGAGATGGCCATGAGATGCTGTTCAATATGTTGGCCCCTGAGCAAACGTGGCTGGGATTGGTCTAGGGTTACAAGGTTTCACAGTGATTAGCAAGGGAGAGGAGGGGAGACAGTTTGTGGTTGGAGTGATGACTATGGGAAAGAAAAGGGGTTAGTTGCAGCAACAGTTGGGGGGGGTTCTTGAGGGGAGATCATACAGTTGATAGAGGAGACTGCGGGTGATCTCTTCAATAATACTTACTGCACTGACACCACATTGCATGCCAGGGCTCTTAGTGGGCCAAAAATAAATAAATTATAATGGGAGCATCAGTGGGGGCTCGGGTTTTCGGAACAAATATGTTTGGGGGCAGCAGAGGGCTGGTGGGTAGGTGGCATTGGGATAAAGGGAGTACATGAGCATGTGAAATAAGCACAAGAGGGTGTGGCTCTTAAAAATATTTAAAATATATATATAATAAAATAAATAAATAAATGTCAAAAATGAAATAAAAAATAAATTAGGTAAAGGGGTCCAATGTGCTGGCAAGGGCCTATTAGGGCTCTGAGGACGTGTTTGCAGGTGAGCAAGTGGGTTATATGGGTCGGAAGTAGAGGAAGGGGTTTGGTGAATAGGGGGGATTTAGCAGGCTAGAAGGGGAGAGGTTGTTCGAGGTGGGGTGAACAAGGTTTGGGCATAGGGCCCAAGGGGGTTGTGCATCATAAGGGTGCTGGTGCAGAGTTACAATTATTGAATTGCGTGAGGTTTGGGACAGAGAAGTTGGTTTTAATATAATAATGAATAAATAAAAATAAGTTGTTTGCTTGCAAAGGGGAACGGAGGGGCAGTGTTGCGCCCCGTTATGAAAAGGAACATTGGGCAGACACGTAAGGAATAAGAATAGGTTTAGTTATCAGGTCTGGGGTGGCAGAAAAGGACTCCAGAAAAGGTGCTAAAGGGTTGGGTTGTGAGAGCATGAGCAGCACGGGTAACATTACACGGAGGGCAGGGGATTTGTCAGAGGGGGGATTTGGTGAGTGAGGAGGAGGATCAGGTTTTTGAAGTGCAAGATAATATTGGGGGAAAAAGGGAATGAGAGGATTATTATGACCAGCGTTGGGTATGGGAAGAGGAGGAGTAACAGAGTGCAGTGAGGTGGTTTGAATTCAATTACGTGTGGTGCTAAATTTTTCTTTTCTTCACAGATGCGACAGTAGGTTGTGTTCTGAAGAAGGGAGTAAGGGACCGGTTAACCTATGTAGGGTATCTATTAATGTAGGGGTATAAAGGTTTTAGTGCAGTTGGGTATGGTGTTTTCCCAGGTGAATTTTTGTTGGCGAGGATGGAAGGGGATGCTGGCTATTATGATTGTGTATAGAGAGGTAGGGTGGCCATGGCGGTTGGAGATCAATTTTAGATGTCAAGTTACAGAAGAAGTTTGGCTTTCAATTATGAGTTTGGGTAGGGATTCTATAAATGGGTAAAGGAAAGGGGAGAAAAATTATAGGGTGGCATTGCAAGCAATTTTAAGGGGTGGTTTTGGAGGTAAAGGAAGTTTGGGTATTTTATGTCTAGGAGTTAGGTTGTTGGGTAAATGTTTGAAAAAAAAGGTGTATTGAAAAATGGAGCAAAATTTAAATGGGAAGATAATGGGGCGGGGCTGAAAGAACATCTCTGGGGAGGGATTTTCTGGTGCCCCGGACACGGTTTGTTAAATGATGGTTGGTTGAAGCTGAAGGATTATTATCGTGGTAAGGTTAGTGCTGTTTGGACAGACAGGCTAGCTCGGGGTTACAAGAGAGGGGAAGAGGTAGGGAGGTAAAACGTGTGTTGGCTCGGGGAGAGGACCTGGATAAAGTTTGGAAAGATGTGGGCGAGTTGAAGGGGGAAGGAATATTTAAAGGGAGGGAATGGGCGAGGCAGAAGTGGGTTTACCTACATGTTAACGTTTTGTTTAGCCTGTAAGGCTGAGGGGCCAGGTTAGCGTAGTTTGTAAGCCGTGGCCTGTCACATTAAAGCAACCTTTTCCACTAATGGCAAGTATGGATATTTTGTGCAGTTCATGCCAAAGGGGAGGAGCCCCCATTTAAGTGGGAATGGCAATAGAGAAAAAGGGCAGCAACAGAGGGAGCTAAATTGCTAAATCTGATTGGGTGTAGAGGTCAGTGGAGAGAGAATAAGAGGCGTGATTCAGGGGGTGCGTATACGTGGAAGGGAACATCGGGGAGTGATGATTTGTTTGAAACTTCAAGATCCATAAACGAGTGCCGTTGGGTTCTTCTAGTGACAACAAATTGAATTATACTCTCTGCTGGATTGATAGTGTAGAGTAGCAGCTGCATTCCTCTACAGGAAATCCCACCCCCCACCTCCTATATGTTAGAAGCCTGAGATCTTGTCATATTTGACACCAGCCGTTGTACCAATACTGCAGCGTATATTTGAAAGAAGATACCCATTGAGACAACCCTATCGAATGTATCCCCGAAGAGACGATAATCTGAGGCAGGAACTCCCTGAAGGAATATAAAAAGAGCAAGGAAAGAAGCCTGTGACGTCATAAGAGAGTATGAACGACAACTCGGAATACTGGTCAAAGAGGATGTATGGATCTTACAGAAACTAATGTTGAAGTAAAGAATCGAGTGAACTCATGATTATGGAAAAGAGGATTACACATGCCCAAAGTTTTACATAGAATCAACCGTACAATAATTGTACAGACGCTGAAATGCAAGGTAGACTAAGTCAGCATAGAAGCTGGCTATATGTAGTGAATAGAATGCAGGCGAAGCTGCCATTGTATAGGATCTGGACATCAGTATCATGAACTTTAGTAAGCCACAGCCCATGAAGAAGAAAGGGAGAATTGTGTCACAGCAAAAAATAGCTAAAAATTAAAAATCGTGAAGGCGCATGGCGAGGTTGTCTGGCCTGGAGTCAAGACTGAAGCAGTCAAGGTTGGTTATCTATTCTGGAAAGGAGTGAACGTGCAAAAGATGAATCATCTCTTGTTAAGGTGCAAAGAAAAACACAAAGAATCCCAAGTTTTATTCATTTAAGACATTTAAAACCTGAAAAATAGACCAAATCATGGTCTCCTGTCACGTGAGCCAAGGAAGAAAATAGAGTCCAACTTGGAGTCCTAGAACCACGGTAGTGAGGGCTCGTGCTCCCATGTATTCCCAGAGACAAGGATACTTTGCAAGGCCAAGTTCAAATACAATCTTCATGGCAGAAGGCTTGGGTGATGAGAGATGCTGGGTAAATTGGGTGGGGAGGTAGAGTCAGGCCCATCTCCTTGCACCTAGGTCTCGGCTTATTTGCTGCTAAATGAACCGAATGTTCCAGACATGGCACAAGCGTGGCAACCAATTGTAGTGATCCATATAACGAAGGACTGTATAGGTTAAGGACCAATAGGAAACTGTGTACTTTAAGTTTTTGAAGATGGCATGTTTTAGTAGTAGGCATATATTGCCCACCTGACAGTGGGCAGCCAATCACAATCCTAGTTCCTATATAATGTGTATTTATATTTTCCCCTTAAGCCTATTCCGATCCCCAGTTAGTTTTTCATTATTTGCGACGTAGTATTCTGTCCCCTCTGACGTATTTTGAGTATAAAATCTTGTTTTTATGGAAAGATCGTTGAGAGAAATCGAGCGTACGTCAGTTGATGTTCGTTGTAACTCCCTGGTTTAGATCATTTTTAATAAAACAGTACTTTGCCATCTTCCTGAGTTGGCTCCGTTAATTGGACTCAGAGTTATTCTGTGGACCCATCCATTGCATTAATGTTCTTAAGGGCCATACGCTCAATAGCACATTTATGGCACTACCAGAGGGGCTGGACTGCACCTCACTCTCTCCACATCCATGAACACTTGTGGGGTGATGCTGGGGGGAGAACAAAGAGACACGCCATTAAATATTACACCCGCATGACAGAAGGGAAAAATACTGATCTAGCACTTGTGAACTTCATACAGTAGGATTACCTGATATACAAGGCCATGTAAGAAAACATTCGTACCTATTTGACCCTATGTTTGAGTACTTCAAACAAAGTGGGGCTTCGTAAAACACTGTCTTCGCAACTTAATGTAATAGGTCACTTCTCTTCCTCTCTTTATCAAGTTAGTAAAAGCTTCAATCTCTCATTAAGAGACAATTAAAATCACCAACCATCAGTGCCCAAAACTCCATAGTTGCTCTAGTCAGTCATAAACTGAACCACGCCATCCTTTGAAGGGCTATACTTATTGACAGACAACCATACATATTCAGATTCAAAACATCTTCAGTTCTATGTAATGGGCTCCCTCCGCTTGCCTAAGAGGAAAGTGTTAAGGAATACAAACGCCTAAATTATAGTTTCTGGGACATAGTGGAGGGACCCCGAACCAAAAGTCTGCTCTTTCAGCTTTCTCCTTGTCTCCTCTCTTCCTGTCAAACCAACTTTCAGAATGCCTCACTCTAATAGGTCATTACACCTGTCAATCTGCCTAGAACCGCCCAGGTTACCTGAGTTTAGAAGGTGCAGCTCTGACCCCTACAGGAAAGGTTGCTGCACATCCGACACCTCAGCTGCCTGATGTTATTGTCAGACAGAGGAAAGAAAGAAGCTAACCCTGTAGATGCCACAGAGCTGTAGTCCCAAAGGCATACACATAAATAACAGAAACACAAATGCTGCCACTTGCCTAGTTCAAGCAGGGGGCTAGATTTAGTATGACGTAGTATGCCTCCTGATTGCTCTGTTACTCAGATAATCCGCTGTACTTATCCTTTGTTCGCAAATACGTTTTTCTGTTAGTGGCAAAGATGTATGTGCATTTTCCTCTTTATGTCGTCAAAATTACTTATTTTTATGCTGGCTCAAAAATCTGTACATAGTATGTATTGTATTGCTTTTGCACCATCTACTGCTTTGTATGCTGTCACTAATGTCTTTGTGTTTGATCTGTTGCCTATGACCTGACCGGTCCCTGTATCTCCTGGTATCTGTCATGTTTATCCTTGGTTTCTCATCTCAAGTGAAACAACGTGAGCATTTTGTCTTTTATCTGACCCGTTCAGCCTTTAAGTGATGGCGCATTTCTATAGGCATATCTGTTTCTTTTCATCCAGTCAGTTGTAAATGCGTCACCACAGACAGTCACTTATGTGTGATGCAGTAGCACGTCTCGGCTTCTCTCCTGGGTGGATTGTGTCCTGTTCAGTTCTCTTTTTTTAGTAAAATACATTTCTATAAAGGTTTTATAATGAGTACGCCTTGATCACTAACTTTTAGAAGTTGCACAATAACCTGCACATATCTAGCCTGTGTCCCAATCAGTTATTGTGTTAAAAGCATAAACAGCTCCCTGTTGGCTGTACCCATCTCAGTCAGTTTGGTACTTGGTTTTTGGTTCCATTCATTCATGTTGGTAGCGGCACATATTCCCGCCACCCCTTCACCCCCTGTAGACATTCACAACTCATAGACCAATATGGGGCCTCTTAATAGCTGGGACTGCAGGGGTCTCTGGCCACCCCTGAAAGTGTCGCTGTTAAGTTTGATGCAAGTGCCATTACCAATTCGGTGGCTTTAACATTGCAATCCATTTCTGATTTTTCTTTCAAAGTCAAATTCGATTTACATCTTTCCATGGAAGTATTTTACAGTCATTATTTGCCCAGTATTAGTGGGTGTGTGGCATAGTTTTGAGATCACTTTGGGAAAAAAAAGCATTTGGCCCACAAGGTTAAATCAATTAGGCCATGCCATATTGATGTGTTTAGCGGGCCGTACTGGCCCTCTGCTAGAGTTAATAGGCCCAAGTGCAACACTTTTTATGTGTGAAGTGGGCTCTGACAACTCAGTTTGGCCTACTAAACGTGTCATAATCGTTATTAGCACCCCAGCATAAGGTACACGGTATGAATAGCCTTTTTATGTAGGCAAACAGCCTGTGCAGCAGCATCACCTGAGTTTTCACACAAAGAAATGACAACTATAATGGCTGCCATGGAAAAGGTGTACAGGCACTCCTGGGGGAGACAATCTTTAATGTTCATGGCAGTCAGGCTCATTATCTCAGGAAATGGTTGCTTTGGGCAGATACCTGTGAGTATAGGTGGCTTCTGGGGCTTAAGGATTTGTAGCAGGATAGATGGAGAGGGTTGTCAAAGTTCAGAGGGCGCGTTTACATCGTGGGGGTGAGGGTGTAGGGGTGAGAGCTGCAGTAGCCGACCAGGTTGCTCAGAACTCAGGCTTGTACCAGTAAGTAATCTCCATGTTCCAGGCAAGCAGATTTGCAGCACGGCCCCAGATGGGTGCCACTGTTTATTTTTTATTTATTTATTCGCATTTGTATAGCGCACTTGCAGCCCATGGACATCGAGGCGCTGTTACAAGTAGGTGTTGGATTCTTAATTCAGCAGATATGCATGAGACCAGAGGTCTTATGGATAAAGAATTACAGGCATAGTTGCAGGTGAGGCATGATATTCGTAATACAGTAACAGAGTGCAGTCAGGTACGTTTCATACAAAGAGCTTAGTTTTAACAGCTTTGCGAAAGGCTAGGTGGGATTCAATCATTCTGATGTGCGGTGGCAGTGCGTTCCAGTGGGTGGCGGCCCGAGTGGGAAAGCTGGCACCACCGGCGCGCACCTTGCGTGATTTGGGCGTGACAATCGTGTTGGTATAGCACATTCTTAATGGTCTGGTGGCAGAGTGCTTGGTGATTCTTTGGGTCAGGTAGGGTGGAGCAAGTTCATGGAGGCATTTGTGGGTGAGGGCGAGTGTTTTGAAAACAATCCTCTCTTTCACCGGAAGCCAGTGTGCCTGTCTTCTGACTTCTGAGATGTGGTCTTTTCTCGCGGTACCTGTGGCCGCCCTGAGTGCATTGTTTTGAACTAGCTGAAGTTTGGCCAGGTTCTTATTGGAGGTCCCAACGAGTAGGGCATTACAGTAGTCCAGCCTAGATCCAATTATTGCCCTAGCAATGGTGAGGCAATTCTGGCGTGACAGGAAAGGTCTGGCAGCGTTGAGGACTTTCGAGTAATAGGCTGAGGAGGAGGCAATGGCATTGACCTGTCTATCCATTGACAAGTCGGAGTCTAGGTAGACTCCGAGTGTCTTCACATGATTGGAGACCTTGATGGGAATGTTGTCAATAGTGAAGGAAGTGTACTGTTCACCGAGGTTCCCCAGCGTGGAGGGTGCTCCTATGAGGAGGAGTTCAGTTTTTTCACTATTGAGGCATAGCCAGTTATCTGCCATCCATGATTGGATAGTGGAGTAGATGGTGGTAAGAGTTTTAGTGTCCGCCAGGTAATCGCCTGTGAGTGGGATGAGGACCTGGGTGTCATCCGCATAGTTTGTATACGAGATGCCCAGGGAGTCAAGGATGCTGAACAGTGGCCTGGTGAAGAGGTTGTAAAGCGTGGGCGCGATACATGAGCCCTGAGGCACACCGCAGGTGATGTGGCTAGGGGTGGCACAGGCTGAGTCAGAGAAGACTTTCATGACCCTTTCTTGGAGGAAGGAGGTAATCCATTCGCAAGCTTTGGGGGAAAAGTTAGCTTGGGTAGCTAGATGGTGACACAGGGTGTTGTGATCCACCAGGTCAAAGGCGGCGGATAGATCCAGGAGCAGAAGGAGAGCAGGTTTCCCTGCGTCTCTTAGATCGTCCATTTGGTTCTTTAGGTCCAAGAGAGCCGTTTCGGTACCGTGTCGTGGGCGGAAGTCAGATTGCCGCAGGCCGAGGAGACGGTTTTCTTCAAGGAACTTTTGGACTTGCAGGTAGGCTGCTTTGTCCAGAATTTTTAGCAGGAAGGGTACAGTGGTGATAGGTCGATAGTTCCCCGGGATCGTTGGGTCCAGCGAGGGTTTTTTGAGGAGTGGGCGTACCCAGGCCTCCTTAAGTCCAGTTGGAACGTGGCCAGACTGGAAGGATGAATTAATGAATGCTGTGAGGAATGGAGCTAGGATCTGTGCTGAGTCTTTAATGAGACTGGCTGGACAGGCATCTCCCTTACAGTTGGAAGGTTTGATGGATTTGAGCAGGGCGATGACCTCGTGCTCAGTAATATCTTTGAAGTCAAAAGATGGAGAGGGATTAGTGGTGGAGGGTGTGGTGGGTTGACTATGCAGGTTGGCTATGAGGCGGGAAAGGGCTTTTTGGTGGCCACGAATTTTAGTTTGAAGAGTGTTAAGCTTGTCTAGCATTGCGGATTGAATACTCTTGCACCATTTGTCATCTTTGATGAGAGCGGGAGGAGGAGAGGATGGTTTTTCCAGTTCCCTGAATATGGTGAAAATTTCCTTTGACCCCGATTTGGCGTCATAGATCCTAGCGTTGAAGGAAGCAGCTTTAGCTAAGGTGATGTTAGTTTTGTATGATTTAGAGATGGCTTTGAATGCATTGTTGGTGGTTTCTGATGGATTAGCTTTCCAGGTGGAGAGGGCAGTCCTCTTTTGCGCACGTTGATCAAGGAGTTCTTTGGAGAACCATGAATTAGCGTGTTTGGTTTTCTTGGCTTTTTTGAGGGTCAGTGGCGCAACGGCGTCGACTGCTTGGGTGATGACTTCTTTGAATGTGTTGGCTAGGGTTTCTGGGTTGTTGGAGAATGGGGCCTGCAAAGCCGGGTTGCGGAGGTAGGGGGCTAAATTCCCGACTGTGAGTTGGCGGGAGCTCCTGGCGAGAGTGGCTGGGCAAGGGGCGGGAGGTGAGTTGGTCACTTTTTTGGTGCAAAGGTTGAATTGGATGTAATGGTGGTCAGACCATGGGGTGGGCGTGTTTTCCGTGACAAGTAGTGAACAGTTATGTTGACTGATCCAGTCGAGGGTGCGCCCTTTGATGTGGGTGGAGTCAGAGACAGATTGCGCAAAGCCTAGGGTGGATAGGGCGTTCTTGAGGGTTTTGGCATGGGGGTCCTTCAGGTCATTGAGCCCCAGGTTGAAGTCGCCCAAGAGTATGACCTGAGAAGTCTTTTTGATGTTGTTGGACAGTGCGAAAATGAGGGTGTCATGGAAGTCAGTGCAAGGACCCGGAGGTCTGTAGACAATGTGCACAGTAATGGTGCAATTAGGAGAAACATTAATTTTGAGTGGGAGGTAGTCACTATTGTGGTCAAGTTGCCCTGCCATTTCCCTAATAGCAAAGGTTTCCCTGGCGATGAGGGCCACGCCACCACCTCTCTGAGAGGTGCGGTCCTTCCTGAATATGGAGTACCCAGATGGGATAGCCAGAGATAGTGCCGGTCCTGAACTTTCATTGAGCCAGGTTTCTGTGAGGAATAGGAGGTCAAGATTGTCCTTGATGATCAAGTCGTTGATGTCGAGGGGGTGGGCAGGTACGGAGCGAGCGTTGATCAGGGCGCAACTAAGGGTGTGGACTGTTGGAGGTGTGATGGAAGTGGGTGGTCTAGGGGGGGTAGTGGGTGGGTAAGGGATAGGGGGTAGTATGTTTTTGGACTTGGTCGTGGTGTCAGCATTAGGTATAACAGGCAATGCAGAAACAACATTGGGCATAATGGCAACAGTATCAACAATGTGAACAATATGAACATTTGGCATGGGGGCATCATTAGGCATAACAGGTGGTACATAATCAAGATGGGGTATAGGTGCAGCATAGACAGTAGTAGCAGCATTGGTCTTGTAGGCATCACTTGGCCTGGGCGTGGATGGTATATCCGTGGCAGTGTTAGTAATGGGCATTTTGATTTGGGCGTCTGATGAGTTAGGGCGAAGGTGAGGTGCAATGGCTTCAGAGAGCAATGGTGCCAAGGCGCAGGCTGGCCTGTGGGGCACAAAAGTGTCATCTGGGTGGGTCGAGTTAGAGTTGTGCCTGCGTGATGGCGGCAGACATCTGAGACCTACCTTTAGGTTACGGTCTATTATATTGGGGGTGTAGGTGATAGAGGGGCGGGTGCGCGACCGGAGTCGTGCGTTTCTGAAGCTGCACGGTACTGTGCACCATGTAGTAGGGAGGGCCTTCCCCCATGATGGGTGGGACATGCAGATATTAAGGCAAGTAGCCTTACCTTGTGTGGGATGGCATAATAGCGCCTTGAGCGCCGTCGAGCAGCGGAGAGCTGCAGAGAGCGGCGTCGGCCTTTTCCACCGGCCTTCGCCCGACTGCGGCTTCGCCTGCCGGTCTGCCTCCTCTCCCTTTAAAGCAGGAGAGGAGGGGCTGGCGGGCGCGGCAGGCAGATCAGCTGATCCCTCAGCTGTGAAGAGTCGCGCTGTGCGGGAGGGGCTCTGCTCTTCCAGGTGCACCGCGGGCCGGGCCGCGTGCATCGCAATGGCGGCGGGGTGGGGGCTGCAGCTGTGGATCCTGGGCCCTCGCAGCGGAGCTGCAGAGAGCGGCGTCGGCCTTTTCCACCGGCCTTCGCCCGACTGCGGCTTCGCCTGCCGGTCTGCCTCCTCTCCCTTTAAAGCAGGAGAGGAGGGGCTGGCGGGCGCGGCCGGCAGATCAGCTGATCCCTCAGCTGTGAAGAGTCGCGCTGTGCGGGAGGGGCTCTGCTCTTCCAGGTGCACCGCGGGCCGGGCCGCGTGCATCGCAATGGCGGCGGGGTGGGGGCTGCAGCTGTGGATCCTGGGCCCTCGCAGCGGAGCTGCAGAGAGCGGCGTCGGCCTTTTCCACCGGCCTTCGCCCGACTGCGGCTTCGCCTGCCGGTCTGCCTCCTCTCCCTTTAAAGCAGGAGAGGAGGGGCTGGCGGGCGCGGCAGGCAGATCAGCTGATCCCTCAGCTGTGAAGAGTCGCGCTGTGCGGGAGGGGCTCTGCTCTTCCAGGTGCACCGCGGCCGGGCCGCGTGCATCGCAATGGCGGCGGGGTGGGGGCTGCAGCTGTGGATCCTGGGCCCTCGCAGCGGAGCTGCAGAGAGCGGCGTCGGCCTTTTCCACCGGCCTTCGCCCGACTGCGGCTTCGCCTGCCGGTCTGCCTCCTCTCCCTTTAAAGCAGGAGAGGAGGGGCTGGCGGGCGCGGCAGGCAGATCAGCTGATCCCTCAGCTGTGAAGAGTCGCGCTGTGCGGGAGGGGCTCTGCTCTTCCAGGTGCACCGCGGGCCGGGCCGCGTGCATCGCAATGGCGGCGGGGTGGGGGCTGCAGCTGTGGATCCTGGGCCCTCGCAGCGGAGCTGCAGAGAGCGGCGTCGGCCTTTTCCACCGGCCTTCGCCCGACTGCGGCTTCGCCTGCCGGTCTGCCTCCTCTCCCTTTAAAGCAGGAGAGGAGGGGCTGGCGGGCGCGGCAGGCAGATCAGCTGATCCCTCAGCTGTGAAGAGTCGCGCTGTGCGGGAGGGGCTCTGCTCTTCCAGGTGCACCGCGGGCCGGGCCGCGTGCATCGCAATGGCGGCGGGGTGGGGGCTGCAGCTGTGGATCCTGGGCCCTCGCAGCGGAGCTGCAGAGAGCGGCGTCGGCCTTTTCCACCGGCCTTCGCCCGACTGCGGCTTCGCCTGCCGGTCTGCCTCCTCTCCCTTTAAAGCAGGAGAGGAGGGGCTGGCGGGCGCGGCAGGCAGATCAGCTGATCCCTCAGCTGTGAAGAGTCGCGCTGTGCGGGAGGGGCTCTGCTCTTCCAGGTGCACCGCGGGCCGGGCCGCGTGCATCGCAATGGCGGCGGGGTGGGGGCTGCAGCTGTGGATCCTGGGCCCTCGCAGCGGAGCTGCAGAGAGCGGCGTCGGCCTTTTCCACCGGCCTTCGCCCGACTGCGGCTTCGCCTGCCGGTCTGCCTCCTCTCCCTTTAAAGCAGGAGAGGAGGGGCTGGCGGGCGCGGCAGGCAGATCAGCTGATCCCTCAGCTGTGAAGAGTCGCGCTGTGCGGGAGGGGCTCTGCTCTTCCAGGTGCACCGCGGGCCGGGCCGCGTGCATCGCAATGGCGGCGGGGTGGGGGCTGCAGCTGTGGATCCTGGGCCCTCGCAGCGGAGCTGCAGAGAGCGGCGTCGGCCTTTTCCACCGGCCTTCGCCCGACTGCGGCTTCGCCTGCCGGTCTGCCTCCTCTCCCTTTAAAGCAGGAGAGGAGGGGCTGGCGGGCGCGGCAGGCAGATCAGCTGATCCCTCAGCTGTGAAGAGTCGCGCTGTGCGGGAGGGGCTCTGCTCTTCCAGGTGCACCGCGGGCCGGGCCGCGTGCATCGCAATGGCGGCGGGGTGGGGGCTGCAGCTGTGGATCCTGGGCCCTCGCAGCGGAGCTGCAGAGAGCGGCGTCAGCCTTTTCCACCGGCCTTCGCCCGACTGCGGCTTCGCCTGCCGGTCTGCCTCCTCTCCCTTTAAAGCAGGAGAGGAGGGGCTGGCGGGCGCGGCAGGCAGATCAGCTGATCCCTCAGCTGTGAAGAGTCGCGCTGTGCGGGAGGGGCTCTGCTCTTCCAGGTGCACCGCGGGCCGGGCCGCGTGCATCGCAATGGCGGCGGGGTGGGGGCTGCAGCTGTGGATCCTGGGCCCTCGCAGCGGAGCTGCAGAGAGCGGCGTCGGCCTTTTCCACCGGCCTTCGCCCGACTGCGGCTTCGCCTGCCGGTCTGCCTCCTCTCCCTTTAAAGCAGGAGAGGAGGGGCTGGCGGGCGCGGCAGGCAGATCAGCTGATCCCTCAGCTGTGAAGAGTCGCGCTGTGCGGGAGGGGCTCTGCTCTTCCAGGTGCACCGCGGGCCGGGCCGCGTGCATCGCAATGGCGGCGGGGTGGGGGCTGCAGCTGTGGATCCTGGGCCCTCGCAGCGGAGCTGCAGAGAGCGGCGTCGGCCTTTTCCACCGGCCTTCGCCCGACTGCGACTGTGTGATACATTACCTTGATATGATATGATAGGTTATTTATAACGCGCTTAATACCCAGAGGTTTCTAAACGCGGACCTGGGGATCGAAACCTGTGTTGCTCTGTGTCGTCTTGCTTCCAAGGCGAGCACGTTGCCGCTGCGCTATCGTCCCGATTAACTTGTCCATTCAACCACATTAAATAAAAATTGTATTTGGTGAACAATTGTATACTTTCGTTTTCTCTTTCAAAAGGAATTTGACCAATCAACAGGATCAGACCATGATAAATTATATTTTTATTAACGTTCTAGCTCAAGCCCAACTGGCTATCCCTGGGACCACAATAATGCGATGTGTCATGGGTTCGATACCCTGATTCGTCCGTCTTAGCCTTTCACTCCCCAATTCCTACAAGTCACTAAACGAATACTACATTTGCGGCATTTATGATGGTAATAAGCAACATTGGTTACCAAGCGCTTTTTCCTAATGATAGCCGCACTATATAAAAGACCAGAATGAGTGATAATATCATTGTTGTGATTTTAAGCATTTGATTTGTTATTGCTTACGACTTTTGCACCTGTTTGTTGTGTTCCGGGTTCAGCAACTTGTTTTTTGGAGTCAGATCATAATGTTTGTTATGTTTTTGTACGTCTCACTGGGATTCTTATTTTGAGATGTGTTTATAATACTAGGGTTTAGCTTGTTTTAAAGTACTCCAGATGTTGTAAATAAAGATATATGGGCTTGGTGAGATCATGTGAATTACACAGGATCCTTAGTCCATCTGTACCCTCTCCTGCTGATGGTCCCTTGACCACATCCCTAGTTGTGTCGCCCATACTGCTCAATGCTCATTTACTGTAAAGCCACCTGTAACGGGGCCGCCCTGCCAACAAGAGGGTCTTATGCAGAATGCCTCCATTTGGAGGATCATACATTCATTCTCAAATAAAGACACATACAAAGAAAAAGAAAAATAAACACGAGGATTGATTGTTTGAAGTATAGGAAACGATGGGAGCAAGGTAGGTGCCTCGGCCATCACTTTAACCAGTGAACCACATCTCCTCTAAAAGGCTGAACACTCTCTCTGCAACACTTAGATTTGAACCACATCTCCTCTGAAAGGCTGAATACTCTCTGCAACAATTGGAGTTGAACCACATCTCCCCTTCAAGGCTGAACACTCACTCTCTCTGCAACACTTGGAGTTGTAACGTTTTGTGGAAGAGAGAGACGACAATGGTGTCATCAATCAAAGAAAACAACTGCTATATTTATTCTTTAATTCTAGTTTTCGTATAATTCAAAGATGGTCATTTATGTGTCTTCCGAAGCTGAATGGAGGGGCTAACAATGATCAGCTCCAGCTGAGTTTCATTGTTTTTGAAGACAGAGGGTGGGGCAGAACAGGACTTAAGTTTCCACCTCCTTTTGCCCTCTGCCTTAAACAGCAAATTCCTACACAGCAGGCAGCGTTGCAAAAGAGAAGTGTGAAGAAGCTTCTGCCATCTCTTTACACTTCTCATTTGCACTCGACAGTGCAGTTGGGGAAAATTGCCTGCAGGTGACATGTTTGCACGTAAGTGCAAACGTAAGCCGTTCCCTCCGGGCAATTCACGCCCAGGAGCAAAATTATTAAAGGCATCAAGCAAGCATATTTTCTTTGTCGTGTGATAATGGCATTAATCACATTTATATTTACAGAAGCGAAAGAAAACCTATGCAGCTATGTCGCCACTTGCAGCGGCGAGGAACGCTATTTAGCTGATTGTTTGGTGAGGGATGTTAACATCATTTTAAGTAGAGATAATGCACACAGTAAAGTGATAGAGGTTGCATTGAAGAGTAGAGTACATCTATCGATACATCTGTAACTATGATCAGACACTTCTTTGCCCTCTAGGAACACTTTGTTCAATTAAAAATAAAAACAATACACTAACTGGAAAAATAGCCCTGTGGGTTATGAATTAGGCTCTGACTCCTTTATGAAACCAGCAGCCACAGGTTCGAATTCCAGAATCCTTGCATCGATGGGTAGGAGTAACAACAATCAGGGCATTGTGAAAAGGCAATACAAGTACTGTATAAACAAGTTATCATGGGATTTATACAGTGCATCACTGCGATTTGCATGGTTTTCAGGTGCTCAAAACATCAATCACCAATTTTAACCTGAAACACAAGAAATTCCTCAACAGTATTAATTCCTGAAAGTTAACATTCGTTTAATAAGATTTGGAAAACCATAATTTGGTAGAGAAATTATCTCATGGCATATAATTGGCAAAGTGTTACATTTCCAAGAAAGGCGTGTATTGTGTGATCAAATGGCCTTAAAGTAAGCGCCCTTACCGTCTCAGGGGAGGAGGTGTCACCGTTGCACAGGATATTTGTTTTAATGTGATGTGACAGCACAGGGAGATGCCACCCCCAACTTGTTATTTCCCATATATTCCCTCAAGAGTGCAGACCGACAATCCCACAAATGTGCAACTTCATTGGAGGACGTCTTAAAAGACTTGAGCCTGTTTCCAGCTCTGTGATGGCCACCATTTTCCTGAAATCTGGAAACTCACTAGTGTGGTTAAGTTACAGTGTCTAGAATCTAGTGATCAGGATACGTACACTACACCGGTAGGGAACATTTACTATTGCTGAGTAGTGGAAGTCGCGGCAAGCTCCTCAGTATAAATGGCGTTTTAATGATGCGTTGACGTTAAGACAGATCCCCTTGCCTTTTATATCACAATACAACTGTATTTAACTGGGTCTGTACTTATATTCAAATTCATCATCAATTCATTCATCATCATCAATTCTGCTTTATTTGGATAATGAACAATTATCCATGAAAACATTTCACAGCAATAATAAAAAAAGAAAAACAACAGCCTAATAGATGATGCAATGAATAACTGAGCACTAAAACATCAATGAATTACCTTAATAGTAATTAATCATATTTGACTCATTTATAAATAGACAGATTTTGAAACTTACATTCATAAAATCATCTAGTATCCGTATTATTTAATACTAGTACTAAAATCACTCAGATCTAACAGATATTTAGACAGGATTTCCCTCATGCCAAGCTGCTTCTAAAAGTTTAACAAATCCTAATATCACTTCAATTTCATCAGACACTTTAAAATACACCATGGCTGCATTAAATAAAACTCATAAGGTCATTAAAAGCTAAACAGGGAGATGCACATTTCTGTCTGTATCCTGAATATGCCGGGCAGAGAAATAAAAAGTGGTTCAAGATTTCTTTGGAAGTTTTACAGAAACATGCATCCGTTTTTGACTTGTCCCACTTTACATCTGCTCCTGCTAAACGTAAAAGATTAATTTGAAACTTTGTATGCAAGGTTCTTTTTATCTGGCAGGTGATGCATTCTAGATTTGATTGACAATCCCAAACCTTTTTTCAAACAGAGACATTCGATACACAACGAGCCTGTAATTACATTAGTAATAAAATGACCCAAAGCCCACTCTGCATATATCTTCTTAATGGGGTTATAACATTCACTACAATGGGGTCTCTCAGACAGGCATACTCTGGGGATAAACGTAGCTCTTTCAATAGGAATTTAATAAACTTGGAGCCCTTCTCAATGTCTCCCTTACTTTAGACTTTTTAATTCACACAATCCTTTTCTATGCATTGGGATTTGTAAATCGTCATCGTGTCCCCCAAATGTGTTAGAGAACCCAAATACTGCACCAGCCCATTGTCTTAATAGGCAGCTATTACGATATATCTGTTTAGTCCAAGAGCCCTTACTGATCAGTCTTGCACAATCAAAGTGTTTAACCTGTCTAATAGTTGTGCATTTAAATAGAAATGGCACTGTTTTATTACATGTTTTGTAACCTATCAAAGCAACTGTTTTTGTTAGGTTGACTTCCAGAGGTCAATTGTCAAACATTTCTAAACAGTGTAACTCTTTGTGTGTCCCTAGGGGTGACTGTGAAATAAAAACTATATCATCAACATATAAAAGCATCCCAAGGTTCCTAGAATCCGATGTTGGTGCTTCACACTTCTTTCACTGCCATTTCAATCTCAAATGTATCCGTACATTCGCCGCTTTTCCAAATCTCACTGTGGCCATATTGTTTTTGTACGGGGCCTTTATTGCAGTATGACTTGGGGAAGGTATCTTTAATAATTCCAGCGCTGTCCATAATTTGTGCCTATCCACTGTGTCAAACACTGTTTTAAAATCTATAAATGTTAAATATAAAAACATATTTCTGGATTGCAATGTTTTTCTTTTAATGCATTCAAGACACACCAGTGTTCATTGGTACCCCTTTTTTCTCCAAAGCCCCCTTACAAATCAGATATTATATTATATTATTTTACTCAGTTTTCCAGACTTATCTCCAAAATGTACAATATATTTTTTCCATACCACCAATTAATGAAATTAGGCTAAATACAGCTTTCTTAAAATCTGGGATCATTTCCACCATCTGCCAATTATCCGGAATAATGCCATTATTGAAATTTGAAAAGAAAAATATGGTAAGAAATGGGATCCAAATTAATGGTTCAGTAAAAGAAAGATATGTAGGAAGTTTGTCAGGCCCAGGGGCTTTACCTAATTTGGAGTATTCAATGCCAATCTCACTTCCTCTTCAGTAAAAAGCAAATCAAGTACTAGCTAAGTACCGTTTGCTGGCTGCTGCCATCCCGCTTCTTGAACACTGGGAATTGCTGCCGCCGCCGACTCACAGCCTCGACTGGCCGGAGCAGCTTTGGAGCTGCAGCATTGACTTTTCTATTGGAGGATGTCTTAGCTGGTAACACCAGCCTGCCTGACTTTGAGGTGATTGTGTGCCTTTGTGCTGCCTGTCTGGAGGCTACTGAAGTTGTGTGCCTCTGAAGTTGTGTACCATTGAAGTTGTGTGGCTCGTTGTTTTGTGTTAGCACACCAACTGGGTATTCCGTGTGTCCAACATCCACTCTTTACTCGTTTGAAGGTGTTTCCTGCTCGAGGAGCCCCCACCCCCCCTGACGAGTGACATCTCCCGACCCCCTTCAAGTAGACGCGCACCCGCAACACGCACCAAGTACGAGCTAAGTACTGTTTGCTGTTCGCGGCGCAGGGCATCGTGCCCTAGGGTTCCATTCCCCTGGGCTTGCAAGTTGCATATAGAAAGTACAGTGGGTGAAACGGGCCTTGATGTTGGGGGCGAAGTTACACTGTGCGCCGGATCGATCTCACGAGCACTCAGCCTTAGGAGACTGTGGGCTGCATGCCTTTGATCCTTGGGCTTGTGGTGCTCCTGGGTAACTTCTAGTGTTCGGTCTTGGCAACCCGCAAAGAGGCAGGGTTTTGACAAGAGAAGAGTGTTGCACTGGGGCTGGGCTCTTTTGGGTGCATGAGTATTCACCACTGCATACCCTAGCTAGGCCACTTGCTATGGGTAATTGTCCTCTGTTTGCCTTTAAATTATAACTGGGCACGATTATTTACCACTGCATACACTAGTCATGCCACTTGCCATAGGTAATTGTACTCTGTTCGCCCTTAAATTATAACTGGGCTCCAGTTGAGTCTGGCTGTTGTTCCGTTAACACTTATATTACAGTCTTGCAGCAGTTTTTGCCTGTTGGCTTGTGCTTCAGGTGTAGACTATGAGCCGTGCTTTGAGAAGCAAAACTAAGTCTGAAGTAATTCCTAAAGTCCAAAGGAAATCGGGGAGGTCTAAATTGCCGATTAGCACCCCTTCTCTTTCACTTTCCCACAAAAAATCGCTACTATCGATGCCATCTTTGCCCGATGTGGAGGGGGCAGTTCTAAACCAAGAAGAGGCTATGGATGCCCCTAGAATCGAGGACTTAGTCCCATGCCTGGAGCCCTTGAATACAATTTCCCCTCCGGCTGTGATGCTTCCCACCTTTTCTGTGCAAGATGCCAATCAAAATAACGAGGTGGTGACTTGCGATGCTGCGCATGTTCATGACATCAATTGCACGCCTAGGTTCGACCATGAGGGTTTTCCTCATGTTTCGATACCTCAATGTTAGCTCCGACAATTATGACTGAATTGGGAAAACGGGTGCGGCTCTCATTGGGCCCCTCCTCACCTGCCTCTAAGTCTTTTCCCTTTCGAGAACAAGTCCATTTCCATCTTCCAGACGAATTAAGCTGCAAAAAATCCAGCATTTTTGACAGGGACCTGCCCTCCATTCCAGCTAGGGGAGAGGGAGGTGGTGTGCCCTCCCGTTATAACAACACACATGGTGTTTATATAGACCCACCCGGGAACCTCTTACCCCGTGCACTCGATGTCCTGAATCTGGGTAACGATGAGGTTGGCTCTATTGCATCTAAAGAGGAGGCACGGTCCTCCTCAACCCCAGAAGACTCACTTGCTGGTACCTTCTCAAATGATCCTTTCAACTTTCCTGTCATCTCACGAATACTTAACCTCCTGGACAAGGGCCATGAGCTTACCCATTGTTCCCTGAGGGAAATGCAAGGCTCCTTAGCCTTTATGAAAGAAAAGATGGCTAAATTGGAAGGTTTCTTTTTTGCGGAGGAACAATCTAAAGCATTTTATTTTGCACAATTTGAAAAAATGTTGGCCAATGTTGTAGTGCCAACTCCATCTGCTTCTACCTTGCCTTCAGTACGGTCGCAAGGATCGCAGACCGAAAAGGCGTATTTGAATGCCTACCTGCCACAAAGATCCTACTCGCAAGTATTGCAAGGGGCACACAAGGCTGGGTCGCAACAGCCTGACGTTGAGGCTATAGATCTGCTGGAAGTAGCCAAACTCCTCCAGGTTGAGCACATATTGTTCAAACTGGCTGCAAAGTCTCAACCTTGGAAGACTCTGTCTACCTATGTGGAGGAATGGAGCTCGCCAATAGGGCTGAGCCCACACCTGACAGTCCCTCTGCTTTGACAGCTATCATCGACAGCCAGATCACTTTAGAACCTGTTGGTCCCTCAGTGCCATGTGAGACAGTGGCGATTCAATTAGAACAAGAGGGAAAGTATTTCCCGTCTCGCAAGGCAAAGAAGTCATTCTTGAGAGCCCAAAAACGCCTAAATCTCGCGAAGGCCTCCCAGAAGAAAGTGGTAAAGAAAGTGCTCAATGTTCTGGTCACCCACTCTGGTAAAGTAACCACTCCTGAACTGAGCACATTGAATAGCCAGGACGATCAGGCCTTAGATCTTCGCGAATTGAGCGAGGAAAGTAAAAAACATCTCCAGATCAATTCCATAAAATGTGGTAATGTGCAGGTGCCTGCCTCCAATCCCCGAAGGACTCTAGTTGCCAAGACTCAACCGCAACTTCATTGCTTTTTTCCTAATATTGAAAGCAAAAAAGTGGTTACGCGGCCCACGGGCGAAATAAAATCCACAACCAATCCAAAATTGGACATTGAGTTGCCGATCGTGGCACCAAACCTTGTGGACCAGCCCTCTGCTTTGGTAGGACTTGAACAGGCCACCCAGGGGCGTCAAGAGGAGGTTGCCATCGCCCTCAGCCGAGAGGACGGGCAGGCATCCTCGGTCTCACCACGATGTACGCCCTGTGATGAAGAGCTAGCACAAGAGACCCACCTCGGTGAGCCATCTGCAGAAACTGTCCTTTTGGGAAACCCCCAAGGATATGAAGGTTATACTGGGTTGGATTAGCAACCCGGACATAAATGGTCTCGCCAGGATTAACAGGTCCTTTTTGATGAATTCATTCTTTCAGATTCCTTCGTTAAGAAACTTATCACCAAAGGACCTGGATTGGGTAAAGCTTGCTTCCCGCAACAACTATAGAGTATTGTGTAGAGTCCAATCCCAGATAATAACGAAATTGATTTTGGACTTCACCGATGACTTTGAATTACTGGGTCTCACTCCTTGGCTTTTTACGGATATGGAGTGTGCTTGGGCTTTTCTGGACTTTGTCACACCAGTTCCCACTGTGAGACAGAGGGTCCTGTAGTGGCCCCCTTCGAGCCCCATGCCAACCAACTAACTCTGCAACTTGCCTCGCTCACTCAAACGCTAAGTGGTCTGTCATGGCTTGAGCCACTGATCAAAGTGGCAGCATCTTATAACACCAGGGGATTGCAATCGCATCCTGGAATTGCTGTGGTGTGACTAACCTTAAGACATGGCATCGCCAGGTAGACCCACAGCAAAGGATCGAGATTTTAATGCTACAAGAAACGATGGCGCTAGAAGCCCTCATGCTGGATGGGTACATTTGCTTAAGTGCCCCCGCACAACGTTCCTGTTTTGCACGTCCATCTGGAAGTACTGCCATACTTATCAGCAACGCCCTTAAGGTGGCCCCACGCATTTTGGAAAAAACTGAATCATGTATTCTGGTGGAGTTAACCTTTGATGACTGTAAAATCCACTCCCTATTCTTGATGTCCATATACTGGAATCTGAGTGCTGTTTCACTGGATTTGACCCTAGAAGAGCTCAATCGAATCCTTGGCCAAGTAGCGCTTTACTGCCCTAATCATGAAATCATAATTGAGCTGACTTAAACTCGTACTTGGAATTGGAAGGCACCTATCGACCTTCTGACCACTCCTCTCCTTATCTACTCCAAGCTTTTACTAGAAGCGAGCGATGGGCCAGTTTCTTTGAAGCGTGGGGCATTCATCCTATTCAACTTTCCCCTGAGACCATCAAAACTTCTTGGAAACGTGGGACCTCATCATCTCTTATCGACTATGTGTTTGCATCAGGGGCATGTTCCGGTCTGCTCGACCCCATTACAATTTTGAGTGTGGGACTGAGTGACCATCGGATGTTGACCACTTATCTACACTTTAGGCTTGAAGCATACGAAAACTTGGAATCTGTCACTCTGGTGGAAAGCGACAGGCATACCTTGTCCGTTAGATGGAACCCCACTATCTGTCGCAAAATGGTGTTTCGTGTAAATCGAGATCTTGTCGTGTCTCATGACAAGAACGTAGCGCTGTGGCACAGGGAGAGAATCATCGATTTAAATCTGAAGATGATTCGCTCGCACTTGGTGTGCCTATGTAAAGAAGGCAGTGAAAATAGGTGTCTAAAAGCTGCACGCCCATACTTGGCAGAGGTGGCTACATTAAAAATTCAAAAAAACAGCGAGTTGCGGAATTTAAAAGGTACCTCTTTAAGTGTAGCAAACTTGAAAAGAGAAAAAAACTTAATTGTTGCTCGCTTCAAGTCAAAGTTGAAGTTCCTGCGCTACGCGGCTTACAACCTTGTCAATCAACAAATGGTTGAACTGCTATGTACGAAAAACATGAGGGAGCAATGGTCTATTCTACGAAATCCTTTGGGTAAGGTGGACAACCGCATGATGGCGTCCATCTCAGGCATGGAATGGCGGTCTTTCTTCTTTAAGAAATATAATCTACTGGAAAAACATCGAAGGTTGGAGTCTCTGAAATTACAGTTGGAATTCCCTTCCGTTTGTCCCTGGAAACCAAGGACATCGTCTGGGCAATCTCATCCTTTAAGTTTTCCAAAGCGGCTGGGCCCGACGGGCTGCCACTTTGTGTATATAAGGATGACCCGCAGTTTTGGGCCAGTTATTTGCTTCCCTGGTATCAGTCAATATATAAATCTGGGAAAATTCCTCCCTCCTGGCTTTCGGCAATTGTAATTCCAATTCACAAAAAGGGTGCCTTAAATGACCCGGCAAACTTTAGGCCAATAGCCTTAATTGAGATCTCAGCAAAAATGTTTGCACAGTTGATTCTGTGTGAGCTGGAATCTTACGTTAACACCGCCAACATTCTTTCAAAAGTCCAGGTCGGTTTCGCAGAGCTATGGGCACGCAGCTTAATGCATCAATTCTTGCCCATCTATTGTCAACATCACACGCTCAGCTAAATGGGACGATTTACATGGCATCCTTAGACTTATCAGCAGCGTTTGATAGTGTTCTGCGAAATCGTCTCTGGCAGAAGATGCTGTCCTATGGCATCCCCCATGAGCTGATTGCGATCATAGTGGCGCTCCACCATAACACTTCTTACAGGGTGCGCATCAACTCGGAGGGTCTGCTGTCCGACAGTATCCCAACAAGAATTGTTGTGAAACAAGGCTGCAACTTGGCTGCGATACTTTTTAATCTGTATCTGGCCGACATAGAGCAGATATGGGAGGGAACAAACACATTTGCGGTAAACCTAGGCAAGTTACGTCTCCACTGGTTGGCATTTGCCGATGACGTCATTCTATTTGACAAGGTCCCCTTCACGGCTACAAAACGAACTTAACATCTTTTATGAATATTGTACCCAGAACAACTTAACTATCAACTCAGACAAATCTCATATAATAGTTTTTTCACCTAAGAAGAAAAACATGAGATTTAAGTATGTTGTCAATTCCCATCCAATTATGACGAGGGAAGAGATCACTTACCTGGGGTACCATATGTCAAATGGCATGTCTGTCGGCAAGTGGTGTCTCGTGTTGGCGACCAAGCTAGACCAGTTGTCTGCACAAATGAGGATTATCTTTTCGAGGTACTGTAGATACTCGCTATTGCCTCTTCTTCACTACTACACCATGAAAGTAGAGCCCATTTTACTTTACTCCTTGGATGCTTGCTTAGTAAACCTGGGCCCTCTATTAAATTTCCTCCAAGGTAAGATTTGGAAAAGGGTATTAGGCCTTCCTGGCTACTTGCCTAATCCAATTCTTATACACGAACTGGGATTATATTCTCTATCAGACAAACATGACTGGCGTATGTTAAACTCCTTTAACAAAATGATCTCGCCCCCAGTTAACTCCCTGTATGAGGACTTCAGCTTAATGCTAATTAAAAATCATCCTGCCTATATTCGTGAATTTAAGTTACACATGCTGACTATTTTAAAATCTATGAATATGACGCAACAGGATTTCATTGACTCTCCATGAAAAGTCAAAGCTCGATTTTTTTTTAGGAATGCATGGGCACGTAATGTAGATTTGAATTTCAGGTTATTCATCATTTCACACCTATGCCAAATTCAGGCTAGCTGTCTTGCCCCGTTTGCCCTACCTTCTGTGTTTTCCTGACCACCATGCAAGAAGGACATATATGAGATTTCGGTTGGATCTCATCCATACGGGTTCTCGCATTGGCAACTGGACAGGATACAAAGAGCTGCGGCAGTGGGACTGTTTTCGGTTTTGCTTCAGGATTGGGGAATGTGAAACCTTGGAACACCTGTTCATGTATTGTACCCATTTCGATCTTGACAGGCTTTGTTGCTTGGGACCTTTTCTTGTTTCAAATTCGAGTAATGAGCGTCAGCTGGTTTGGTTGCGTTGTATGTGGGACCAGTCCAACTCCATCATACTTGCAACAGTGAGATTTGTGAACATGATTGAGAAAGTTCTTTTGCCACTAAATAAATCAATGTATATGAGGATGGCCACAGACGCCCCACCGGTACATACATAGAATTTACTTACACCAATAAATCTACCACAATTGGCACCAATGAGAGCTACTACCAGAAAAGGAGAAGCAATCTGTTCTTATTTGTTGATTCCATTGTTGCACATGGATGCAACTTGTTGAAATGCAGATGGGTCCTTTTTTTCCCAGAATGATGAGCAAACAATATAAAAGATAACGAATATTGTGAGTGGTGCTTTAATTTGTATGGACATTGAGAAAAAAAAATGATTTGGAAATAGACACCCTTTTATGATCTTATTGTATTATGTGTTTGTTGTATTTTAATTTCAACTTGCTGATTACAAGCTTTTGATGGATCCACAGCTTGTACTATATATAATAGCATTTGTGACTTGTATAAAATAGCACATTGTGATTTTTACATCATGATTTGACGAATGATACTTACGAAATATGTTATATATTTAGTGATAAAAATTTTGTAAAGGTGTAAAATTAAGTTTTTGCTACAGAAACAAATAAAAAAAAAAAAAAAAGCAAATCACCCATGGAATAAGAACTAATATCCATTACTATGTTATTGGCCACTGTTCTGCTAATTATATGAGTTTTACTATATACACTTTTAAAATAGTACATCCCACCTTCAGTGGAAATTGCTATAGGAAAAACACTGATTATCTTTGTTGGTGCTGTAAGGGTGTGGAAGGAGTAGACTGGCACACAGGAGGTATGCTTTTAGGCAAAGACTTTTATTTTGTACCAAAAGAAAGAAAGAAGCCTATCTAACCCTAAATCTAAGAGGGGTTTCCCTGCCTCAAATAAAACTAAGGAAATGTCAGAATGTCCGTAACTAAAAAAATTACCGTCCTGTGTCAAACTCCTACTTCTAACCATCAGACTTATAACAAAACTAAAATGGATCTGTCTCTTCAGGGTCCAGAAGAATGACTTCCTTCTTCTGGATGGTATGGTTTGTAAAGTAGGGGGAAACCCTCCCTTCTTCAGGCCTTTCTCAGATTTCTCTTGATAGTCCACTGTGGTTGGGGGAATATCACCCTTACCCGGGCCTTTCTCAGGCTTCCTTTTTGATATTTCATAGTGTTTGGTGGAATACCTCCCTTCGCCAGATCTTTCTTAGGCTTTTCTTGGCAGTTGACTAGACAGCCCTCATATACTCTCCTGCCAGGGACTGTCTTTCCCATGTATGGGTTCCAGACCCCTTCTTGTACTTCCTCTTGATCGCTCAATAGGCTGCCCTGGTGTACTCTCCTGCCAGGTTGTGCCTTTTGCAAATGTGGCTCCCAGATCCCTTCTTAGACTTCTCATATGCGGGTCCCAGACCTGCTTGTAATGACTTTGTGTCTGCAGGTCCCAGACCCCTTTATTCAGGCTTCTTAAATGCAAGCACAAGACCCCTTCGTATTTGTTTTTTAAATGCGTGCCGTTTGGATGGGATTTGGCCACTTTGACTGATTATTTTTTACTGTATAGCGCATTTGACCATATTTAGGCTGTACGAAATTATCAGTCGAATGGGCCATAGGTTTCCATTACAGTGAACAAGGGGAACGGGGGTTGCGGGGGTGCCCTCGCTCCCCTTGCTTGCTATAATGATAACAGGGGTTGCGGGGGTGTTCCTCGCTTCCAGTACACTGGAAGCGGGGGACATTTAAAAAAATTAAAAAATAGAGTAAGGGACCTTGCGGCGTCAGTTGCGACCCACATTTCAGGGACAGAACTGATGCTGTAGATGTAAAGCGGACTGTGAAAGGTAAGTGGGGGGTGATGTATTGGGTGGGTGGGGGGAGGTAGGTGGGTAATGTATTGGGGGAAGAAGGGGGTGGATTGGTATGAGTTTGCCCACTGCAAAATTGGTTTTGCAGCAAAATTGACTACGGTCAAATCCGCCATGAACAATTATGCCAAGGTCAAATCATACCAATCTGTTTGGACAGCCATGGTGAACTCCCCTGCGAGGAGCTATTTATCTTCTGTGTGGGTCCCAGACCCCTTCTTATGCTTCCTTTTGATTGTTCCCTAGGCAGCCCTGGTGTACTCACCTGCCAGGCTCTGCAGTTCTCAAATGTGGGTGCCAGACCCCTTCTTAGGCTTCATATATGCAAGTCCCAGACCCCCCCTTGTAATGACTTCTTATATGCAAGTACCAGACCCCTTTATTCAGGCTTCTTAACTGTGGGTCCTAGACCCCTTCATATAGGTTTTTCAAATGCGTGTCCCAGACCCCTTGGTATTGGTTTCTAAAATGCAGGTCCCAGGCCCCTTCATATTGGCTTGTCTAGTGTGGGTCCCAGACCCCTTTACAATAGTTTCCTAAGTGTCGCAGAGGTCTCCAGCAGCCCTGTACCTTCTCTCTGTGCTCCCAGACATTTGCCCCCTTCTCTGGTCTCTGTTCAGCTTCCTGCAGCTCTTCCCAGCTATTTTCTTTTCTTGTGCTGGTTTCCGTGGCTCTGCCAGTCTCCTGTGGAGCCGCGCAGCAACCTGCTAGCCTGCATTGTGCAGCACTCGCCTGTACATGAGCCGTCAGTCTTGATCGTTCTCGACACATCGCACTTCGGCAAAGCAGGTAGGGACTCCGGAACTCTCCCTGTTTTGTCCCGGTTAGCAGCTGTCGTCTCAGCCCTTTTTGGTGCTGGCAAGGAATTCTGCTCGCGGTGCCTCCGCAGAGGGGCTGACATCAATGCTAGTCCTTCTTCCATCTTTAAGCTACTTGTGACTGGATAACTACACTGTTCACTCTGGTTTTCTGAGAGGATGGTTAGGACTCTGTGTATCTTCTTTGTCACAGTACTTTGAGAGTTAGCCCTTCTCTTCCTCCTCCCAGTAGTAATATCACTGCTATGACAGAGATGCATAGAGGAGCCTATAGTATTGGGGGAAGGCAAAGAAGATGAGGAAAGAAAGATGGGTGAATGTGTGTTGTACTGTGTTAGCTCCTGATGTCCCCTCTGTCTTCCAGAGGGGGAATCCCGCCCCATGATATCCATCCATTGAGTACCACCCCCAGGGGGACTATCGGGTAGCGGCCTCACCTCCCTGGCCTCATGGAAAGGGTCTCCCCCTTGGCCAGCCGGGATGACATCTTGAGATTCATCACAGTGCCTTTGGTTATAATCTTCTAGAAGGCCTTCTGATCATTATTGCGAGTTGCCTCTTTGAGGATACCCCTTAGTTTGTCTACAGCTAAGGTTTTCTTTCTCTTTGGTAATACCTTGTACTCCTTTCTTATCCTGAGAATTTCGCCTTGGTTATGTTCATAGCTGACAACTAAACATGAATGCTATTCGCTTTTGTTTTTTTTATCATTCTTTGTCAAACCAAAGGTTTGTGATGGCCAATTTACAAGGTTTCTTAATAACACATATGCCTGATAGTGGTATTGCCTTTATAATAACCTCATAAATCATAACATTAACACTGTTATTTGAATGTTGCATTTGGAATGTATTTGATACTGGTACCAATCTTGAATAAATAATGGGTAATTCATGATCTTAATCAATTGTAGACCATTTTACCCTCTCCCTAATTTCTGGCAGAATTATTATGGGCACTTGGACATTTTGAAGTGGCACTTTTTGCTTCACTCGTCACTGTTTTAAGGAGAACGCACAGTTATATTGCAGATTAATTGTACTAAGCCTAGCGCACGCCATTATTACCAGAATCGTATTTTTGTATTCCCGATTCTAGTATTGCGTATTCATCTAATAACATTTAAAATGAGCACATTTTCATGTTTTTTTTATTTTACTTTAGTGTGTGTACAGCACAGCAGTTCAGTGTAAGTCATACTGCCTGATGCCCAAGATAAATTCTCTGTTGTGATGGGACAACACATTTAAAAAAACTGAACGTTTCTCAAATGGCTACATAAAAGAGGCTCAGGCTATGGTATGTTATGGTATGTTACTAGGATTTGTACCATGCACCACTGCCATTTGCATGGTCTCCATGGCTTGAAAGAGAGGTTATTTTAGTGGGGAGAGAGGGGAATTGCAAGATAGATTTGATGCTGTGTTGGGGCCTGCAGTTTTGAAGTAGCCGGGTAGTCTGTGCACATTTGTCTCTAGGCAGTCTGCATTGGGGGTATAGAGACATTTGTGTCTTTATGGTAGCCTTGTGGGCCTGTGTTGCTATGGTGCATTGGCTGTGGGAGAGTGGGGTGGTAATAGGCTCAAAAGGCTCTCTACAAGAGGCTCAGACTACAAACAAGGAGCATCACAAATAAGGCTCATTAGAATTAACATTAGAAATAACAGCTTCAAATTCTATGATAAATGAATGGTCAACACGTACCATAAAAGGAAGCTTGTGGCTAACTTTTATTTTTTCTAGTGTTCTTGTTTTCTGATACTCAACAGCTGTGTCATGGCAATCCTTTGCACACACTAGTTCAGCCCTGGTACCTGTCAGGCACTGCCCTTGGAAAGTGTGGCAACATTGGAGACCGTAGACCAGACGCTGCTAGTAGAGCGGTCGAGTCCTCAAGTTAAATGGCCACCTACTGTTTAACAATGCACAGTTACCCAGGAACAGTGCTTTGTATCAGTCACTTCCTGGACTTCGCCGCTGTGCTTGCACACTGTATCCTCTTTGTTCTATGCTTCTCCGCAGCACTCCATTTCTCTTGCTTCTCCCGCTCCTAGTTGGATATCCTTCGTGATCGACTTCTGTTTCCAGCGGTTTGCCGCTACCTTTCGTTCTCCTTCTGTTTTCTCTCTCACCTGTTGGTATCCTTAGATATTTTCCTTCGGTCTTGTCCGGACTTTCCTTTCACTTCCCCATTAGCCGTTCATCTGAGCTTCCTACTGTTTTCTTGTTCTGACTCTAACCCTCACTAGTATTTTCCTTTCACTTCCTTATCAGCTGTTCTTCTGCGTGCCTCGCACTTCCTACCATTTACTTGCTCTGACTCTGACCCTCACTAGCATTATCCTTTCACTTTCCCATTTGCTATTCTTCTGCACACCTCGCGCCTCCTACCATCTGCTTGTTCTATCTCTGCCACCTTCCGGTCTCAGCAGGTTTCTCCTTGGTAGTGTCCACAGGTACTCTCCTCGTTTCGTTCTTCTATCTTCTTTCTTTCCTTACCTCTACAGTCATTCTGCTAGGTGTCTGTCTCCCTCTTATTTCTTACCCAGTCTTTGAGTGGCAACTTCTGGACGCTGCTGTTGAGCTTTTGCTCCATTCACCATGTTACCCAGAACGGTTGTACCGAAGACTGCCTTACCTTTCGAGTGAACCAAGTCACATCCTTGTATTTACTATAAAGGTTCCTGCTGACTTGAATGTACTTCATCAAGAATAGGTGCAATACTTACCAGTATCAACGTCCTTTAAACAATCTCGAAGAACTTGCTACAACATCTACCAGGGTTTTTTGGTGCCTACGGCTTTCCCTCAATCTAAGGACAGGCTCCTTGGAGTTCCCCGTGACCAGGTCCTCAGTCCCGTCAAGGCCTCTAAAGGAGCCAGACCCTACTTACACGAAAAGAAGGAAAATAAGCCTAAGGAAGAGAAGGAATAAAACCCAAGAAGAACAAGAAGGAAGAGACCGACAGACCCTAAGGACAGCTCTTCAGAAGGTCAAGGTGAGGAGGTGGTTCGGGAGGGTATCCCCTGCATGACAGTACCATAGGCTTAAGACATTGTTTAGCTATTTCTCAAAACCTTTTAAAGCTATTTTGTCTACAGGTGCTGGCACCAGTTATGTCCATTTGCTCAGGTGTTCACTAAAATGCTGTGGAAAGTACTGCTTGGCTATTTCTGATTGATTCAAATAAGAAAGAGCCCAAGTTTAGAAGACACCTGCAGAGACAAGCATGTAGTTCATGAGGCAGTAGTTTAGAAGGGCATGGCAACTATCAGATTGACCTATCTGGCAATGCCACAAGGCCCCCTTGCTCCAGAATAATGAGAGGCTGAGGTGGTGTGGCAATGTCCCCTGGGGTGTGTGTGTGGGATGAATCATTGTGCCAGGCACTACCACGCGTCGTGTGATTTGGGCACTGGGGCAATATGGGAAGGATCCCCTGGTATCCCCCACAACAGTGCGGTCAAAGGGATGGACTCAGACTCGAGCCCCCTTTTTACAGCACCGGAGGTAATGCTTTGTAAGTCTTAGCCACGGTTCCCCAGGGCAAGCTGATTTCCCCTCAAGCGAAGAGCAGATTGCAAGCAGTAAGCAAGGTGCCATGGGAGAATTGCTAGCCCTGTTCATGAGCATGTAGATGTTGTGCAACACCATGCATGCCTGACAATAAAAGAAACAAGAATGTGAACCAGCTTCTTGTAGGGAAGATCTGCCCATCGTGGAGAGCAAACATCCTTCCAGCTGATTTTATTGTGAATAATGTGCAGTTTACTAATTACCAATCTCATGCTTGCAGTAACATTGACACACACTTGCAAACACTTAGTTCTAGTCCAGCAACAGGGGTGGAGGAAGAGCGGGAGATGCCTTGGGCTACTGTGCAAGTTTGGAGGAGGAAGCGAGCAAGACAGTACATAAAAGATTAGTTGGAGGTGTAGAAGAGATGAAACCAGGAGCAGGAGGACCAGTTTAACCTGTAGGAAGAGGTGCGAAGCAGAGGAGGTTGAAGGTCGGGAAGAGCTGGAAAGAATTTCAGAGTGTAATGCTGCAGGAGGAGGTGCTGAAGCAGGAGAGGCTGGAGGAGCTGTGGGTGAAGGAGGAAATAAGGGAACAATAGAAGGGTAGATGGTTGGTGGAGAGTTAAAAGGGGATGTGGCAGAGACCGGGAAGAGGTAAGGAGGAAATTAGTCACTTTAGGAGAGGGGCTGAGACCAAGTTGAAGAGAAGGAGTTGGTGGACAGAAACAGAAGCAAGGAGGCAAGACCCTAGGAGTTGGGTGGAATAGCAACATTAGTGGAGGAGAATGGGAAGAGAGGTGAAGATAAAGTTAAGGAGAGACAAAGTAGAGAGAAGAAGGGAGGTTCCCATGGACACATTGGGTGAGTGCCAGTGAGACCAAGGTACAACTTACATCCACAGGATGCGTGGAGCAGGTGAGAGAAGGCATGAGCTTGTGACAGAACATCGAGGTGGCTAGCCCAAAGACAAGAAGGGAGGCTGTGAGGACAGAACTTAGGCCTTCATGCATGGGTAATCATCAGCCCAATGCAAAGGAAAGTAAGAGCGGTTTGTGAGACTGTAGGATCATACCACTGGGTCAGTGAGTAGACCAGAAAACCCTATAAAACATAAATAGGCTCTAGCCTCACCTTGGGTAGCACTTGTGGAGCCATTGACCAGACCCATGGAACCACAAGCATACTTGACCTACATCTGCTACACTACCCTAACATTGGCCTCAGGAGCGGCCACCCAGCTGCAAGAAAGTGTGGTAACAGATATTTGCAATAGTGATGCTGGGGAGATCCAGCAAAACTCTTTGGAGAAAGACAATATTATTTTGTTAGAAGCCAGAGATCATTATATTCCTGACATTTAAGTAGCCCTGAAGTTGTACATAGATCCTTATAAAACTCTGGAAAGTACGTCTGTATGTTGCATACTTTGTGGAGTCCACTTGGCTTTTTGGAATTAGCCAGATATCACAGATGCACAGAAATGCCTGCAACATGCTTGTTATTCTATTATGCTGTGCAGTAGTTCCTGGAGCGTTGGAGGGGAATACCACAATAACCAATTTCAGGCCCAAATAACCAGACAGACGCAAAGAATATGGCAAAATATTACTTTATTATCAGCTCAATAAAGTAGGGAATCCTGGCGAGCATAACAAATTGCAGCTCACTCACTCAGAACATTTCTGTTGCACAAAAGCCTTTATACCTCATTGAGCGTCAGCTATGATGTCATCCCACGTGACAAACAGTAAAAACCTATTGGGTGGAGGGATTGGTTATAGGAACATATATACCTGGAGCTCATTTAAGTGTTAATAACATCATCGGCTGCCCCTTATCAAGTAGGCACGCCTTGAACTACCTCTAACTTCATATAATACAGATAATAGCAGAATGAAAACAGCAGATTGGCTTCTGCAGCAATGTATAGTCCATCATCATATAGACCCTGCTGATTGATTGGTACTCATCTCCAACGCTGGACATTCGGCTTGTTAGCAGCACGTAAGTTAAACGAAAACTAGGTGCAAGGAACAACATCAGACAACTGCCCACTTAACTAATTAGCTTACCATCTCTCATCAGTTAGGCCCAAAGCCAAGGCTGCTTCTTTGTAGTTGATCTTGCTGACTGTTCTCTTCCTCGGAACGTTAAAGGGAGTGAAGGTACATTGCTATCTTCGGCTAGAGCCTTCATGAATAGGCCTTTTTTTCTGGTCTTGCACCACTTGTGAGGAGACCATGATTTTGCCCTTTATCCTTCTATTTAGTGCTATGTAATTCAATTATATTTGTTGCTATTACTCTCTTCCGCATCTGGAGACTTGGTTGCTCCATTTTACATATGCTTTCTGAATCTTTCATTGTCTAATACTTGCCACTCGCAAATGCTCACTCGTTTACTTAATCTAAGAGGAATATGTGCTAAATACATCGCTTATCATCTTTGACTACTTTTGTGCCTTGCAGTTGCTTATTTCTGCGGCATCCTTGATTCTGAGCCAAACAAATATCCTTTGTTCTTTCACAATTCTGTATTCCAGCGCCTTTCAGCTCTACAGCATTGGTCTTTCTTCTTGAGGCTTCTAGCTTACTATTTTACGAAACCAACGTCCATTTTCTCAATATGGCTGCTTTACCCATGTTATATTTTTTTCGTTTAGCAAGCTTCTATATGTCTCATCTACCTTGTGTTTCTGTGTAGATACATCTACTGCATTTCTTCTCATTTATCTTCACAACATATATGATTTCTTTGTATTTGCATATTCATTTAATTTGTTACTTCAGTCACATCGTCATTCTTTAAGTACTTGTATATCGTTTCAGTGCACCCTCGTCTCTTGTCTTCATGGCATCACTTTACACCTGTCAGACTTCTAGTTTTTCAATGTCCAATGGTGTCTACAGACTTCCTTCTACCACATCGGTTCGAGATACATTTGTACGGTTGTCTGAGTGCATAAAGTCTTTCATATCTTGGATGCGGTATTGGGGCGATACCAGGTGTCATTCACAGTGCTTTCTTGCTGTTCTTCCAATATGACTGAGGTGAGGGGGTGGGCTCCATGACTGACGTGTACATCTGCTTCTCTACAATGCTCTTTCAACACGTGGTTGTGCTGTTATTCCAGGAACAGCCCTCCTGCTGGTCATCTCAGGAACCACAGACACAGCCACTAAACTGGCACAGGCATCTCAGGCATGTCAACAGATAAAGGCAACCAAGACACAGCTGTCACAGGGGATTTGAGGGATTCAAGGTCAAAGGTAGCTGGTCACCAACTGGAAAATTACAGGATATTAGTAGCTAAGCTTATGAACATTTCATAGCACACAGGCAAAGAGGCAATACAAGAAGGAATGGGGTAAGCCTATCCAGTTTAGTTTTCTTCTGGACCTGTTCACAGTGTTGGGCTGCATGAAACGCCAGGGGTACCATGCGGGTGCTTTATGATGACGTGCAGTGGTAGAAGGATTGCAGTGTATGCCGTGGTGTGTAAGTCATTTAAGAGCAATTTTGACTGGGGGTGTTGGGCATTGAGTTTCGGAGATAAAACTTAGAAAGGCTTTTGTCCCCTGGGTGATGGTAGCACGGGGGTTCTGTGAGTTAGGCATGACTACTACTTGTAACTAATACCAAATGCAGCAAGAAAACCTCCTACAATATCCAGTCTTATGAGTTAAGGCCTTGCAGCAGCCTATGCCATGTACGAGCTGCCTGCCAAGACTGAACATTTTGCAAGAACACATTGCATAAAAAGTCTGTCAAGAATGGTCAGATGGGCTTCCCTCCTAAAGACACTGAGCGCTGCAACGTGACAATTGAGTCTTTCAGCCACAACGATGCATAGGGGGCGGTTACAATGACCGCTTCACATGCTCAATCTCTGGGTGTGAGAACAGTTCATACAGGAAGGAACGTGGTTCTCAGAAGCCACATGTGTTGGAAATCCATATTTCAAAAGCTGGAGACTTGAATAGTCTTTCAGAACAGAAGAGAATTTAGGATGTAATATGGCACATTTTATAATTATTCCTCTCCCAGAGCTGTGTTCTTGCAGGCAGTCATATCATGCACCTTTGTGGATATGCTGTCTAAAGCCTTGGTAATGCACTATTGCTGTCCTCAGAAAATGGCTTAAACACTCTCCACATGCATGTTGAAAGTGAGTCTTACCTCTGAAGATTCGTACACATACTTAAAAACCAGTCTGCCGATGTCTTTCATCCGCCCCCCCCTTATTTTGCTAAGAACTGTCTGGGAAGAGTAGATAATTTTACTGGAGATGTAGACTTTTTGAGCATTTTGTCTTCTGGACAAGTATATTTAAAACAAATTAGCAACCCTGTAATCAGAAATGCATTGGTCTGTGCCTTTAATTGTTCATATTGTGTGTATTGTTTTAATATATATAAGGGGCACCTAAAGTTCTAAGTTCATAAGTGTCTCTTTAGTACCACCCTTTTTGATCCAAACGTATTTGAATACATTATTTTTAGGGAACAAATTGTGTCCATGTGCCAAATTCCCCCGATCCATCTCCTCCTCACCATTTGTCTTACAGTCCTACACATTGCAGCTGTGCAGGCTGCGTTGCTGCCCACTCAATGTTTGTGTGTATAAGCCTAGGGGTTCATAAAGCCTGAAGAGGTACGCTTTCCCCACACTTTGCAACTCTCTGCAGTGAGGAGAGTGAGTGGAGGCGCTGGGCAGTGACATTGTGGCTGCCTTATTTCCTGGTCTTGCAATTTGAGGCCATAGGGAAAATCAAAGACTGCCAAATGAGGCCACAATGCCAGCTTTGTCCACAGGACCTGCAAGAACTGTCAGTATAAGAATGATAATAGAGGGCTGGACCTGCACTGTGCCATTTGCTCTGATCCTCACTGCATCCCTCCTCAGCAAGGCAACACCACTAGTGGCTGAGATCACATAGCTGCTAACTCTTGTGTAAGGCACAAGGAGCCACAGCCCCTCATTCTCTTGTCTTCATACTCCAGTTTCTAGGGATGCCAAAGTGCATATATGGAAATAAGGAGAGTGTTTCCACTCTCGAAAGTCACATCTCTTCTTTGCTCAATGAACCGGTCGTGGGTGCTGTGATGAATCTAATGAGCTCATCACTACGACTCCAGTATGGACCTCCTCTCATGTGGCCAGGGAAAGGCAGCCGCTACCTGATGCAATGTGGGTGGGATCGTGTGGGAGGATCACATGGAAGGGGACTCATAGCAGGGAAAAATGGTGACCTCTTTATCTCATGATTCCCCCATGTTGCCTGAACTATTAATGACTTACTGTAAAATAGAACAAGCTAATGTCACCCAATCCTCTATGGACTTCATTTCCCGTAATGCAAGTTGCACTGAGACGAGGAAGAAGGGCACAGAGGCAACGAGGATTCAGAATGTTGTTTATTCAAAGGTGCAGTCTAGTTGCTGCAAACCAAGGCAGCTGAGCGGGATAATTAAATCCCAAGATGAAGCACAGCTGCAAGAAGGAGGTGAAGAAAAGGAAGAAGGCCAAGGAGTTATTGAAGGCTGTGTGGGAGGAGTAGCTGATGAAGCTATCCGAGGTGCAGGAGCAAGCGCGAAAAGAAGAACGCTAGCAGAAGCCACCACAAAGGGTGAAGACAAGCAGAAGCGCAGAGTATGCGCAGTGGAAAGCAGCGTATCAAGAAGAAGCTCAGCTGGTTAGGAGACCCGTTCCCAAAGCAGTATACGGCAAGTCAGGATAGCCGTAGAAGATCAACAGAGCTGTCAGAGTGCCAGAGGACCAACAAACAGCTTACCGAAGGTAGGTGGGTGAAGAAGAGAGAGCGGAGGGAATGCTGTAGGTCAGATGCGACGCCTGAATGCGAAAAACAGCTGCCACAGACAGCCGGTGAGTTGGCTAGAAGTCAATACTAACGCTGTGGCACTCTGTGTAAGAACTTTGTTACAAAATAACAATTGTGCGTACCAAACAATGAATGAATGGAAGCAGAAACCATTTGACTCTGAATATCGAATAATGAAAGAAACAGAACTAAAGTGGCAGAGACGTAAGGTCCCTTATAGGGGACTAGCAGTGGGGAAAGCTATTAACAAGCATTACCAACAGCCAAGATGCTGTGAGAAGAGAAGATCCTGACAGAGCCATCATTGGGGAAAGATTATAACAAGCAGAACCAACAGCCAGTAGGCTGTGAGAAGACCCCCCCATTAGAACTGCCATTGGGTAAAGCTTATATGCCACATTTACAACAGCCAAGAGACTGTTAAAACATCCAGAGACAACAAGAGTGCAACTCTCTCTTATTGGGACATCATCTGGGGGAAGTTTGTGACCCAAACTGCCAGCAGTCAAGAAACAATAAGAAAAGGCTGTTATTGTTTAATCCTCCTTTTGAGAGAAATTGGTGTGGAGAATATTGGAGTCAATATTGCCATCAAGTCTGAAAGCAGTTGTAAGAGTTTTCTTCCTGGCAGTTGGGTATACTGGGAAAGGGATTCTAGTGGTTAGTCCTGGCAGGCGAGTAGACCAGGAAAGAAGATGGTTTGAAGGAAAAGTTTATGTGCTACTTTTGACAAAAGTATTTAATTTGAAGAAAGTACTTTGAGAAAGGTTCAAGTGCTATCCTGACAAAAGTAATTAAACACCAGTTGTTTTTGAACTGTCCAAGAGAAAGACACATTGGTTGGACAATACTTTTTACGTTACCTTGAACAGAACTTTGTTGAATCTGAACTGTATTCAAAGTATTCCTGAATTGATCCAGGGGAAGGGAGTCCAACCATGGTCACAAGGAGTGCTTTCAAGAACGTTCAAGTTTGAACTGAGAAACTGTTTTGTGAAACTAAAGGTTAGCCATTTTTTCCTTGAACAGTTTTGTGGTTTTGTTGTATATATTAGTCTGATGGTCAGAGACTTTTAGACACTAGGTAATTTTTCTTTAGTTTTACTTTGCTAGGCAGGGACGCCTTTATAAGGTTTGGCAAAGATAGGCATTCATCCAACCCTTTTCCTTTCAATAAAATGGAACATTGTGAGAGAACTTTATCTTGTGTCTGTCTCACATTTCTTACCCCTCACAGTGCACAATGAGGAAATAGTGGCCATATGAAGGACATTTGGCCAATGAGGAGTAAGCGTTGAAGAGCAACAGGAGCGTGAGGTGCTGAGGTCAGACTCTCCTAAATGGGTGGAAGCATTGGACCCTTGTCTTTTGGTGTCCTTGCTGGTTCTCTGTTCATATTGGTTGGTGGCTAGGACTAACACATGATCACAGAAGAACACAATCTTCCTAGGGTATGTTCTCACCATCTTCCTATGGTATGTTCTTGCCATCTTCCTATAGTATGTTCTCCACTCCCGGACCATTAAATCCTGCTCCAAGTACCCGCAGCACCCCCATGTGATCTAAATAATCAACTGAAAGTAAGGGCCTTGCGGCAGACAATCAGACCTTTGCTGATAATGGACTTCATGCATTGAAAACATCTGTCACTTTTGAGCCTATCTGGAGATATAGTAAGAAATGGTAATTTCACATTTTATCAAGGGCAGCTTCCATAATGTTTGCCAGGTACTTCATATGTGCCAAACCCGGAATTAAATGGTTTGCCTCATGCAAGAACTGCTCTTAGAAACTTGCTGGAGGAGAAATATTTGTTGCTCTGGCAGTCTCAGTGACATAGTTTTCAGAGCAAATATTAAACTGAGTGGCTTCATGCCTCAGTGATGTAGTCGTTTCACTGGCCGCACTGCTTCCTGATACCACCACAGTCTGGCGGTGACTTAACAACATCCTCACTGTTGTCTAACATGGGTCTTGTCTCACTCCCAGATGTAATGCTATGGGCTGGTACTCCCTGAAACTGGGCCTCATAATTAGTACAGCGGTGCAGCAAAAAGTGACGTTAAAGTGACAGCAATTCTGCTGATGCCATTTTACTGTCACATTTCCACCACATTACCACACCACTGTATTACAAGTTTCGGCGGTGAGGTTGAGGATGTACCTCCACCAAAATGCTGCAGATAAATCATCCATCTTACCGCAGCGGAATTACTGCTCTTGGTAATTTCAAAACATCCCCCATGGAATCTTATGGGCTGTAAAAATGGGGACTTAGACCACTATGCCACCTCTCGTAATCTGAGTGGTGGAAACAGTCATTGATTTCGGCGTTAAATCTGCAGATTTACTGCAAAATTCCTATTGCGGCCCACTAACCTTACATTAAGTTCTGGCACTGACTAGTAGTAGAGCCTCAGGCCTGTTCCTGACTTTAACCTGAGAAAAGGGACCAACACTGGCAGTCCTGTGCATGAGACCTTTGCCAGACACTGACCTCGCTAGACTCTGCCACTGCTGCACAAAGGCTTAGGGCTGCAAACTGGGCACTTTGCCGAAGAACAGACCCTTGCAGTGACCTCAGATTGGGATCTCACCAAACACTGCATCACTGCTCCTTAAGCGATGCAGACTTCCTCCCCGCTCTGTCCGGGATCAGGGAGGGAGGCCTTTGTCGCTATAAGGAGTTTGCTAACTTTGTTTTGCCAAATCCAAAGCGGTTGAAGTTGCCAAGGTTCATTTGTCTCGCCAATGAATCTCCTGCTCCTTTCATTCATTAGTGGAGGGGGATGGAGCTCGCCCTTTCGGTGAAGTGCAGATTTAGGGCCTCATTCTGAGATTTGGAGGTAGTCATGGCGCTATTAGCGCCATGGCTTCCTCCAATACAGGGTCCGGTCTGGTTGGATGGGGACTTACCGGGTAATTCCGACCCTGGAGGACCCGGTAAATCCCCATTCAACCAGCCATTCCCCATTCCCATTTGAGCCCCCATAGGGCTCAATGGGAACGGGGAAGGTGGTAATTACGGGCCTGCTAATAGCAGGCCCGTAATTAGTGCCCTGGTCCCTTAGCGGGACTCGTAAAGAACGTGTGGTCCGACCACACATACTTTGCGGTTCCCGCTAAGGGACCTCGAAATTGGGCGGTAAGGGATTACCGGCACCGGTCTCCTTACTGGTGCCCGGTATCCCTTACCTCCCAACTCGGAATGAGGCCCTTAGTCTGGAATAGGTGTTGGTGTTCTTGAAAAGTGGCGAATAATATAGAGGCACTACCGTGGTTTTTACATGTCAGTTTTGGTGATCTTGCGGCTTAAGCTTGACTTCCTCAATAGGGACGAGGAGAAGAAGGTATGTGAACTGGAAAGGAATTAAGTATTTTGACTTGGTGCGGAAGTTTCCGTTAGCAAACGCCTTCCCTTTTCCGTTTTGCAGACATCACGGCCTGTAACAGGAAACGAGTTTATACAGGAAACACCGCGTGTGTTAACATCCGAACATCACTGTTAAATTAAGCTCTGGGCTTGTTAATGTACTTCACTGCATACTTTAAGATCAGGCATGTCATCAACTTTTAAGTTATTTTTTTTTACAAAAAGCTGCACGCGCTTATTTAAGCTTTCGTTTCCTCTATGCTGAAAAGACATGTCAGCGCGAAAATGAACGATGACTTCAGTCTTTGAACCTCAGCCTGGTGGTTTTCAAAACTCTCATTCTGAGGCAACTGGAATACACGATCGCTAGAAACGCTTCCAAAAGAGCTCTGAAACAATGCCGCCATTTTCCCGCCCCACCTAGCTCCTCATGACCTGAGCTCCCAGCGGGAATAGTGAAAGCCCTGTAAGAGTTTATTACAACCACTTCTAAGCCGGGTACGTGCCCCCATTTAACTTTCGATTTTGTACTTAAAGGAGGAACCTCATACCGAACTTGAAGGTCTGGTCCCACTTCTGTAGACACCTCATGTAGAGTTTGTTTAACCACCAACAAAGGAATCCCATTACACATTGTATCTCTGTATCCGGATTAAAACAGAACCCAAATTATTGCACCCAACATTAAGGCATGGAGTTCCTAGACGCCTCCAGGAAATGTCCACATGTATTTGAATTGTATTGGTGTGTTATAAAGCACACAATTACAAGTTCTTGCACAGCTCATATGAGGGAAGAAGACACAGGGATGCCAAACAACAACCGAGCCGGGGGTGAAAGCTCACATGGTTAACAATCGATTACAGCACACAAGTGACAACACATTTCTCGGGAAGCAGACATGACATTTTAGTTCATAGGGTAGGGAAGAGGGGAACGTGCTGGGCTTCAGCATGAGTGCCAGGAGGTTGGTATTAGTGTGGCATTGCTGGTTGAAAGGTGCTGCATTGTCATAGTACGTTTTGAGATGATCTTCCAGCGTTGGGGGTCACTTGGAGAGAACTTTACTACGCATATGCACCTTTAGTGCATGTCTAAATCTAGGGCAACTTTTTTCCGTTATTATGGTTTTAAGTAGATCGTTCCAGCACCTAGTGGCATTTTCTGTAAAGGTTCTACCTACATGGTGTAAAGTTTTGACCTTGGGAGCTATTTTATTTTTTTTAGCCTGACATAGATACTATTACAGTAGTCCAACGATAACAGGACGAGGGGCTCTGGCGAAGTTTAATACTTCGATAGGAGCAGTTTTTCTTAAGCATATGCAGCTGGAAGTGGGCCTTGCTGACTACATCACCAGTGTGCTGTTACTTTCTAGCTATGTTTCTCACTATATAATTACCTACATACATATGTACATGCCTACAAACACAGTTAACCTGAGGGCGGAAGGACATATTGTTAAGGAATGCAACGCCAAGATACCGTCTTTACTTTATGGGAACACAGTCCAAAACCCTCCAGGCCATTGAAAGGGGAAGGTTTTAAGCTGAAACTGAAGATTTAAGTTTTATTTGTATTGAGGTAAAGGTTATTCGTGTACAAACAGGTGACAGTGATGTTGGCCTGGGTTTAATCTGTTTTAAGACATTGAAAGCTATTTGCATATCATGTGTATAGCGCTGTTTGATGAGTGATTTGAGTGGTGGGATGTAACTATTACAGAACCAAGGGGATAGAATTGATCCTTCCGTGACTCCTGTACGCAGGATAATTGGAGCTGATATTAATTCACCTAGACTTCCTGTTGTATATTGGTGGCTCAGAAAGGATATCAGCCCAGTTAGAGTTGCACACTCAATGCCCATGTAGTCATGTAGCCTAACTAGCAGGATTGTATGGTCTACCATATCAAAGGCTGCTGATGGGCCAAGAAGAATCAGCATCGTTAGGCTAATTGCACCTAGGGACTTGAGGAATTCTCCTTTCATAATAAGGCTGGTTCCAGTGCTTCTGCCAGAGAGAGCTGGGATTTGATTAGTTTTTTTTCAGAATGTTTAGCCATGAAGGTGATATCTGAGATCAAGTGGTAATTTACTTAGGATCACCAGGCATTCAGATGGGTTTTTTGTTCAGGGGAGGGGATACTGAGGGATGTTTGATCTCAATAGGAATCCTCCCCTAGTTAATCGAGACTTTAAATAATCGGGCCTACGGATGGCTAATATGTTGATACAGTCTCTGACCAGGGAGGTTGGACAAGGTTCTTATTGTGCCCCTTACTCTTTCAGGTTTTAGTCAATGTCACAATCTTCTCTATAAAGCTCTGGCTGAAGCATTTGACTGGGGTCTGTGGTAGGTGATGATAGGTAAAATGCAATTTCTTTTTTTTATTTGGGTTTAGCCTTTGTTTTTTAGATTCATTTATTTTGTATTTTATCAAAGCAAAACTTTGACATTTTATCTGAAAGGTTTTGGGAGGATGATGGGCTAATTCCTGGTTGGGGATGTGCAGAGTTCGCTGAACTTTCAGAAATCCTTTGAAATCCTTTAAAGTGCTATCAAGCACACTGAAGTGCAGGTTTGATGGTTTTCTTTTTCCTAACAATCAAGATTTGTGTGTGTGATGATGTCCTCTGCCTGACCCTTGGAATGTTTGAACAGGTGATCATGGAGGTTGGGTGCTGCCTATCACAGCATGAAGCAGGGGTCAGGGTGTTTGGGAAAGATCCCCTGGTCACAACTCTACAACTCCAGTACCAGAGTCAGCTGATACGGGTTCATCACATGTGCAGAATAATACCTGCCCCTTTAAGAAATCCCCCAGATATATGTTTTGCCAGATATTGCTACCATGTGTACCATGGCCCCTCACTTGGGAATTCCATTTTGTTCTATGCAGCATAAGTGTGTTTGCCAAAATAGCTTACCGAAATGAAAAGACGGAATCAGCTCTACAGTAATGCTGTCAATGGAGTGGTGTCGTCTTCACCTGCCCCTTGCAGAGCTCCTCTGTCTTCATGCGTGTGCCGTACTCGACTGGTTCTCAATCTAAACCACCTTAAATGAAACAGATATTTAAAAATATCCAGCAGAAGCAAATCACCCATAGGTGTGAGCCCTTACTCAAAGCTCCACCCAAGGGAAGAGAACAGGCAGGTATATAAGGTAATGTCAAATGTGCAGAGCTTCAGGAGTTTGGATAAGAAGATGCTGTGAGTTTGGTGAAGGCTGGTTAGAGGAGAGGCTAGGGGAACAGAGGAGGGTAGAGGAGATTGAGTAAAGAGAACAGGCTGAGGCAAGAAGAAGCAGAATAGGTGGAGGAAAGATTAAGGTCGGGGGGAGCTGATGAAAAGAAAAACAGGAGAATTGGAGGAGGTGGTGGAGATAGAAGCAGGGAAGTTGTGGGAGGGAGAAAGGAAAGGAGCAAATAAGTTGGAGTAGATTGTGAAAGAAGGGGCAGAGGAGTGGTATAGGATAAGCCCAGAGAAAGAGCTGTAAGAGAAAGTTGCACATACCTTATGCTGAAAGGATGTGTCAGACTGGTGGGAGGAGGAACACTCTCCTGGTGAGGCATCATGGGAGGTGGTTGAGGAGCCTGTGTCGTATAGGGAGAGATCCTGAAGGTATGACATTCTGTCAGGCAATTAGGAGACCCAGTTTGGTCTTGGGAGGCATTCAACCAGGATAATTAATTAGGTGATCAGAAGCCTGTAATTACCCTGAGCATGTCACACCTCGGGGGGAAGTGGTAGACCACTTGAAACCTGCTGGAGTGCCTCTGAATAGGAAGTCAAACCTAAAGTTCATTAAGCAGTGACCTCTGAGAAGACTATGCAACTGATAGAAAAGGGCCAGGACTATGCATGACTATGAGTGATGCCAAGAGGAGACTCAGAGAGAGACTGACAAACTGCCATTATGACACATGGTGTTTTTATTTAGAAATCTGTCTTGACCCGCTTTTGTGTTAATTAATGAATACATATGTTTCATTAAACTTAACAGATGTCTTCAATCCTTTGTGGGAACCATGCAGCTTGGCAACAGATGATATCAGAAGTGTGATCCACGAAGGCTAGACTGGATGCCTACTCTAAACCTTTGGTAACCATGAAAACTGTCCAAACTACCCACATGGCTAAATGTCGTTTTCAGGCAGGCTTTGATTTTCACAGTACCCATAAAGTTGATAACCCTCCCAGAGCTTTTGTGCCAAAATACGTGGCCCTACAGTTTCCCGAGTGAACTGATGGGTGGAGATTACAAAATCTGGATTGGCAGTAAAATGTGGCATGAATGTAGAAGTGGGAGTGGTAAATATTGATGACCGTGGAGTGCTGAATGTTTTACTGTTCCACCACGGGATAGATACCTTTGTGTTCCAAGAGAGGAAACCAATTGACCAAATAATTTCTGAAAATTACCTTCCTATCTCCCTGAGGAGGTAGCAACTCTGAGTAATAAAAAGGGAAGGCAAAGAGAATTCAGTCCAACAGGAGCCCAACCTGTCATCACTCACAAGCCCACTAGCACAGATTTTCCAGCAGATCATAGGAGTGTCTCCACACTGCATTTGACATTTAAACAAGTTACAGGACCTGTGAGCAATTCTCTTTTTGTCACCTTAACTTGGCACATCAACCACAGGTCTCAACACTGATTAGGGCTACAATATTGGCTGTGCACAACCTTTGGAGACCCTGTTTATAATTGTTCCACTAGGCGGCTCATTGCCACGCAACAGTGTGAAAGCACCTGCACCTTTAATGCACTGGCCCCTGCCATAGGCACTCTGCAAGTAGGATGGGAGTATGATGTTTTGATCTTCCCTCAGCTTTTTGTGTTTTTATATCTTGTGAATGTATGGTTCTGCAAATAAGCACCAGACAAAGTGTCAGTAATTGTGTGCAGTGTTAATTGTTTTTTGTAATTATACATTGAATGCATGGGGCACACCTGTATGTACAAGGTACACCACAAGTCAAAGTGATATACTATACAGCGCCCTTCTCTATTAACCATCCTACTGCACTAGATGACTTAGAACCAGTGTTTTGCTCAATTGACCTTCCCCTTGCTCAGCTCATCCTCCCTAGTCATTGACCCCAGCAACAGGATCCCATGGGGAAAGGTGCCACACACTCTGCAAGAGATTAACATCGCCATATGACTGGCATCATCCTACCCTCACCCCACAACTACCAACACCGCCCATGTTTCATAAACCCGAAATTCAACGTCACTGTAAGAAGGTTATAAAAGAATGAAAGGCAGTCCAAAGCATGAGGCACATGTCAATAAAGATATCACAATAAAGTGGCACTATTCGGTTTATTGTTATTATTTTACCCAACGCAGAGTTGGGATCAAGTGGTTCTGAGCATGTGCTATTTTGATGGCTGTAGGGATTATTTCAACCCGCCTCTGGGCATTCCCGATACTGGAGATACTTCCTTCAGCTAGCAAGTCAATGCACAAAAACACTTGCTCGTACAATCGCACTGGCAACTGCTGCTGCAAGTGGACATACATGTACATACAGTACTGTTAGCTGCAAATTATATTTCTATTCTCTTTTTTGAACCATTTTGTGTATTTCAATTGCTTGAAAACTTTAGAACAAAAGCACCAACATTTATTTTTTTTTTATTTAAAAGAAGGAAATTTCACAAGCCATTGGCAGACGTGCAAGTGAAACCCTGATCCTCTGTTGCCTTCTTGCCAATGGAGGTGAACACTCTTGCCACTTCACGACTAGGGCCGTGCAGCTGAAGCCAGGAGAAAGATGGAAGAGCCTCCTCCCATTCACTTATGACGAAATGTACTCTGTTACAATGTGGCAATGGCATTGCACCACAGTACGCCAGGCTCATTGCTCCTTCAAGTGTGTATGATTTATTATATACTATAAGAAAACCGGCAAAAACAAGCATTGACAAAGGCAGGTTTAGTTTTTGTGTAGGTAATTGCCAGGTATGTGCATATACCATTTACTGCCATAAATTGCTATATTATTCACATCAAATGAGCGGTATTACTATCACATACCATTTATTGGCATAATAAGAAAAAGTATTCACTACATTGCCAGGCTTTAATACCAAATGTCCAGTCACTTGCACCATTACATTGGATTGCCCTCAAATGTGCACGCCATCATATAATTGATGGTAACAATGGCCTTTATTCACTCACCTTAAGACAATAAACCAGGGGTCAATCCCCTTTCTTGTGCATTACTTACTCGTGGTATAGCTGAGGAGGAGGTACACATTATTTCTTCTTGTATATTTTAATCCCACCCCAGTCATGACCTAAAGCCACCATACTCCCTACTGCACACTTGAATTCTTTTCTGCCTCCACCTCAAATTGCTCTTGCAGCAAAGTAGTGGATTCAAACCTGACCGTCTTTAATCCACCACTTTTGCAATGTAAAGACATTGCCGTTACCAGTGTTTGCCAATAGGGTCCACTCTTTAATGGATGTTTTAGGCAGGTCTCGCCTACATACAGTAGCATATGTGGTCACGGATAGCATACGGTTAGAGATAGAGTTGGGGGGTGGGGCGATCTATACTAAAACTACTAAAGTTTAATCAATTAGATACTACAGTGCAGCATTTTTCTGAGCGGCTGCAGGACTTTATTTTCAAACATGTACAATTGAACATTAAAAAATAACTACAAGAAAAGATTTGCATGGTTGCTCCCATTGGGAAATGTATCATCACTACATAGCAGATTATGCCACTGCTCAGTGTTATCAAGCAGCAAGGGACTTTAAGGGATAGTACAGGTATCACTCAATGCATTTTCTAAATGGAAAAATATTGCGACCTTGCTGCACCCACTCTTAATTGACTAGCTTATGTCTACTTGGTAGGGACCTGTTTTGGGCTGCAAATATGTAGGACAAAATGCAGAAATGTATACATTGGCAGACATAAACCCAGCACAGGGAATTCTGCAATGTACATGCATTGGGGAGGTAAAACTGTGGCTCATGGGAGGGTCCTCCCAACCCTCATCCCGACTGCCTCATGAACGGTGGAATCAATAAGGAGAGAGGAGGAACCCTTGGTGATGTACCTGTTTAGAGCTGTGTTCCTTTTTAAAGTGATCCAGCATGATGCACACATTGTTACACTCAGGGATCTGCAACATTTGTCTCTCCAGATAAATTGCACTAACATCCCACCAGTCCTCGCCACCATTGACAATGGTGTGGTGTCATGGGTGTTGTAGACTAAAACATCAGGTGTGTCTCAGGTTACAGACCCCGAAAAGATCCCATGCTTGATTTTGTTGATTTTGTAACAGCGCAAATGGAAACAGTCACAGACACTTCGAGTGGCAATGAGCATTGAGTGCTGTGTTCTGTTGCAATGTGATTGTCACTTTGTAGCAGAGTGCTTTGTAACATGTGGGGATGGGTTGAGTCTCGTCTGTGCCTTTCCAGGATGCATCTTCATGATTGGGAAGCAGCGAGAGCATTTGCCTCCGAACGTAAACCAACAGAGCTATCTACGACTCTCTCTGCGGCCAAAGCCTTTTTAAATAGGCCTTTTTTTAAAGTTAATTTGGTGCCTTTTGTATGTCTTCAAGGAAATAAAAAAATAAAAATCATAAACCCCCCCACAAACTACACTAATCACAGGCCATAGTATTGTATGCACACTTATTTACACATGGAACAGAGTGTACCATTGCAGCTTTTTTGGTTAGTGGGTTTTGTGCATGGTCTTGCTAGATATAAATAGTCTTCATGTAGCATGATGTCCAGAGACATTTACAGTGATTCACCCAGAGTTTAGATAGCACAGGTTTGGAATTGCTTGACAACCAAAGTCGTTTTGGACTTGATGGTGTCTCTTTATTTAACATTTATATTAAAATGTGCATCATGGTTTGTGCTGCTTTTTTCATTTCTTACCTTTCTGACAAGTATCTTTACAATTTGGATTTTGGTGGCTTTTTTGGTGGAGATGTTGACCTCTTGCAGAGTGCTTAACACCTTGTCTGTTCACTCTACACCTTTTCACATGGTTCCCCATTACTTTTAGGCACAAACTGCTCGGGGGGTGGTGGGAAATGAGTGAGAGCAGGACAGCTTGAGCATGTAAAGGCATTTTTAAAAGTCAACCCTAATATTTGTGTTTCTTATAAAGTGTCTGTACACATTTCGACAGTTTGTGGATTATGCTCTGACTTTGCAGAACCAAATAGAATGTTTTAAAAGTTAAATAAAACCACAGATAGATTACAAGGGGATTCACACACTATGGATTCATTTGCAATGGGAGTCGGTAGATTTTATTTGACTTTTGCCCTCGTTCAGTCAACCCATATGATTACCTCCATATTGCATTGTCTATGACTTCAATGTGGTTATTTTAATTCTGTCGTTTTGTAATAAATAGTAAAACGGCCAATTCTAAAAAGGTGTTGGTGGAGATGATACTCAGATTGAGCTCTCAAAGCGGCTACTCATTCGAAGGTAAAATGGATCCACTTCCTAATCCACTGCTGTGAGAGTGAGCCGTGCAGGCACACAGATGAGCTTTAGCACATTCCCATACATCACAATGCACTTGGCGCGGACAAATGTGCACATTGGCAACGTTTTTCCCATCTGGAGAGTGTTGTGATGAATCCTGCAGAGTCCTCACAAAGACCCTACCTAAAGTCTCGTCCTAGGTGGCCAGGCAAAGGCAGACACTTCCTGATCCTGACCCTGGGTGTGGTATTAGCAAGGAGGATCACCTGGGAGGGGAAAGGCCCCAGGGGAACAGGAGGACTCTGTTGGGTGAGATGTGGTATTTGTCTTCTTCATAGAAGGTAGTATCGGGGATACCGGTATGGATTGGCTCGCTGTCAGAGAAAGTTTTTATTTTCCCAAGCAAACTATCTTAATGTGGGTGAAAATCTTCATAACCAGTTGTGTTCCGAGTAAGAATATTCCTTGTAAAATCAAGATGAGTCTTTAAAAATTACCAAATTAAACTCTGCAAATCATACTTCCCCAGTGAAGTTGAACTCTTCATTAAATGTTTATAATTCTCCTTTAGGTATATTTAAAAAAAAAAGTTTTTATTGTGCAATAGTTAGTTACAAACTTTTAGCACATAGTGGAAACGATAAAAAAAAATCTAAAAAAGATCCATAATATAAAAATATAATAGTTATAAGATCTACAGTATTTAAAAAATCATTAATATAATACAATTATAATAAAAAGCGCAATGCAAGCTGATCTATCAGCATACAGAGGTATCAAAAATTCCTTTGTTCTTCCTTCCATATTGCAAAAACTGCTGATGATATAACAATAGGCTCAGCCCTAACTAGAGTAGACCAAAATTGATCGCTTCTGATAGCCTCAATATGTGTGGCATAGTCAGCATAGCCTTTGTCATAGTAGTTTTTTAATATTATAAACTCAGTTAGTATATGGCGGTAAGTCTCAATGGGAATATAAATAAGGAAAGAAATTAACTTGCCGTTGATCCTTTCATTAGAAAAACACATTTTACGCCAAGACCCAAAATTCCAAAAGTACTGGGACGAAGAAGAGAATTGCAGAGGTGCGAGACTGCAAGGTGCAGCCTATTAGTGATAATGACCCACACCTGTGGGAGACTGGGAGACATAAAAGGCCCCGTCAGGTGAAGGGCATGAAGAAGAGTAGCAGCAGGATGTGGAATAGTCATGGTCTCTCCATGTTGCAGCAGAGGCAGAATATGGAGGAGAATCGATACGCCAGGACCACTGTCGGATGTCGAGCAGTTGTTGGTCCTGAGAGGGTCTCTTCCTCTTTAAACCTTCATTGCAGAGGTCCCACAGCAGGAAGCTTTGAAGTTGGAAGCTTTCACCTTGGAGACCTGAATTGCAGAGGTTGCATGGCGGGAAGCATGAACTTTGTAAGCTTTCCCCGAAGTAAGTGAGCAGTGGAGAGCCTCTGGAGCAGAGAAAGTTCCTTTCTTTGTGCCGCAGAGGACCGAAGGAAGCAGGTTGCTGGGCCACGTGAAGCAGCAGAAGCAGAAGACCTGGAGGCAGTGAAGCAGACAGACATCACGCCAGACCCAGTGATTTCACGGTTGTGCTGTGACACATGAGTGCTGCTGGCCAAGCCGGGATGCCATAACCAAAGAACAATTACAGAGAGAGTGAAGAGGCAAAATAACTCTGATTTTGAATAACGAACTGACGTGACGCTGAATAATAATACATTTGAAAACCACACTGATGTAAAGAGAGGGAGGTGGGAAAAAAAGAACCTGACAAACAGACCAGAAAGGTGAGGTTGTATTTATGTGGGTCGGGATAAAAGCCAGCAACAAGAGAGGGCAATATTCAATGAAACCAATCCAAACAACTATTGCCAAAGCCAAAAAATAATCACACTTTGGCAAGTTAAAAAGAAACGACATTGCCAAAGCTAAGAGGAGGCAATTAAGAAAAATAGTGTTTGTAAAACATATTTCCCATATGTAAAGGAGGTTATACGAGGAACTGGCTTAAGCCCACATTGCCAAAGCCAAAGAAGTGTCAAAGTGGGAGACAAGTATTATCAGAATTTGGACAATATGGAAGTGGGGAAAGAAGAGTGGCAGGAGGGCTTGCCTTCTGACAGGAGTTATTCAGGAGTTGTGAAGCATAACCTACATTGTGTGTGGCAAACACAAGAGTGTAACGAATAGCACTGGTGTGTTTCTTGTTTTCCATGCTAAACTTGATGTTGTGGAGCAAAAGACATTGCTAACATGTTGGAAGCTAACCATTACCACAGAAGTACTTATAGTTAATAGTTGTATTCTGTCCTGACAGGAGAGTACACCAGGCAAAGCATCTTATAGTAGTAGGCCTGACAGGTGAGCGGAACAGGTGGAAGTCGATGAAGTACTCTGGTGTGGTGGTGAAAAGTTGAGAAGTAGAATTGGCGGAACCACTAAGATGTTTTTGTGAATATTTACAGAGTCATCCTGACAAACTTATGTCACTGAAGAAAGTGTTTTGTGAACTGTTGCAGAATAATCTTGACAAAGAACATTCCTGTGGATCTTAATGAATTATTGAAGTATTCTTGGTTTATGAGAAGTTGTTGTTTTGAGCTCTTTAGCACAATTGGAAATAAGGAAAACCTTGTGGATGAGAAGAAGTTGTTTCAAGTTCTCTTTAGCAAGCGGAAAGAGGACAACCTTGATGAACAATTTTGAACTGTTGGTTGATTTCAAGGTACAACAAACAGAACTGTATTGGAACTTTTGTTATAGGGCAGGATTCCCTTATCCCTTTGGAACTGTTGAACAGAATCCTGCTTGAATGTGGGGAAGGGCAATTCACTCAGATTATAAGGAGAAACAGTTATCCGACTTTGAACATAACTGTTGTTATATTTGAACAACTGACATATATTACCTTGTTGAGTTGTATGTAAAAGTGAGAGGGACAGAAACCTTTTGTGAGAGTGTTTCCTTTAGTTCATTTTAGGCAGGGAAATCCTCTTCAGGGTAAGGATAGTGAGGCGTTTATCCACCTTTTGAGTTAATAAAATGGCATCTTTTGAAAAATCTTCACAACGTTGTCTGCCTCACATTTCTGACCCCTCACAGTGTCCAGAAGTGCACTTACTTTGTATTTATGATATGATATGATATGGCATTTGTAACGCGCCTATACACAAGTGTTTCAAGGCGCGACGAGGCAGGGAGGGGGGAACAGGGGGGAAAGACAGACAACGATCCTACTAGGCCAGGTGTCATTCAGATCACGCAAGTGCAGGGGTAGGGGGAAGGGAAAAAGTGCAAGGGGAAGGGGGGGAGAGGGGGAAGAGGGGGAAGTGCTGAACAGGGTAAGTAGAATAAAAAATAAATAATAAATAGGGCCAGCTGGTGGCAAGTGCAAGGTAAGTGCAGACAAGTGCTGGGAGGGGGGGGGCTGTAAGGGATGCAGAGACAGTCCCGCAGTGCAGGGGTTGCCAGGGAGGCAGTGCAAGTGGAGAGTGGCTGGGCCAAGGACCGAGGTCGGTGAGAGTGGCCCAGGTGTAGGTTCAGTGCAGTTTCAATGAAGAATTAGCAGGGGAGAGGGAGAGAGAAAGCAGAAGCAAAGAGGAAGGTTTTGAGGTGCTTCCAGAACCGAAGATGGTTCTCCTCAAGTTTCAGGGAGGCAGGAAGGCTGTTCCAGAGGGAGGCCCCTGCCGCAGAGAGAGATCTACCCCCAGCTCGTTGCTTCGAAAAGCAGCTGACCCTGAGGGAGTTGGAGACAGATGAGCGAAGGGCTCGGGAAGGAAGATATTTAGGAAGAGAGAGTTGAAGGTATTTAGGCCCCAGACCCCAGAGGCCTTGTGGACAATGCAGAGGGATTTGAACTTAATCCTCGCAGCCACAGGGAGCCAGTGTAGAGATTTCAGTCCTGGAGAGATACGGCCCCTGGGCTTGAGGCCAAGGACAAGTCTCGCAGTCCTGTTCTGGATGAGTTGCAGAGGGCTGAGAGTAGAGGCAGGCAGATTAAGATAGAGGCTGTTACAGTAGTCCAGCTTCGAGAGAACCAGGGCTCTGGAAACCGTGAGCTTCTGGGGGAAGGAGAGGAAGGGAAGAATACCTCTGAGGAGGTGCAGCTGGTAGTGAGACTTCTTAGAAACGTCAGTTATATGAGGAGAGAAGGAGAGTGTGGAGTCGAAGATGACCCCAAGGTTTTTTGCCTTGCAAGTAGGAGCAGAAAGCGGGCCAAGAGAGGCTGGCCAGAGCGCTGCAGGGAAGGAGGAAGTGGGTCTGCCGATGAGTAGAATCTCAGTCTTAATGGCATTAAGGCAGAGGTCATTGGCGGCACACCATTCCTGGATAGCAGACAGACAGCCGGAGATGAGGGAAGGAGAGGAGGAGGCCGAGGGTAACCTGAAAATGAGCTGGGTATCGTCCGCATAGCACTGAAAGTTGGGGCAGAGAGTGGCAATGCGGTGGGCAAGGAGTGCCAGATACTGGTTGAACAGCCAGGGAGAGAGATTAGATCCCTGGGGGACACCACAGGTAGAGAAGAAGATGTCAGAGAGGAAGGACCCCAGTTGGACCTGGGAGGGTCGATTGGAAAGGAAAGAGGTCAGCCACGCCAGAGCCTGACCAGTGATACCCAGGTTATCACGGAGACGGTTGAGCAGGATGGCATGGTTGACAGTGTCAAAGGCAGAAGAGAGATCGAGCAGAATGAGAACACACGGAGTGTTGGAGTCTAGGTTCGAGAGCAGGTCCTCACGGATGTTCAGGAGAGCAGTTTCCGTGCTTCTGGCAGCTCTGAAGCCAGATTGATGGTCATGAAGACTACCAACAGATTCAGCATGGAGGTTGAGCTGGGAGATGGCCAGTTTCTCCAGGAGCTTGCCCAGGAAGGGAGTGATGGAGATTGGGCGATAGTTAGCTGGGCAGGCGGGGTCAGAAGAGGGTTTCTTAAGAGGATGCACAAGGGAGTGCTTAAGGGGGGATGGGAAGACTCCAGAGGCGAAGGAGTGGTTGCAAAAGTCAGCCAGGGCAGGAGCCAGGGAATCGATGTGGTCCTTGATAGTTTTGGAGGAGCAGGGGTAAACCTGTCTAGACGAGACTTTCATAGATCGGACTTGTCTGGAAACCTCGTAAGCAGAAAAAAGGGGAAAGGCAGAGAAGGAGGGAGGAGGGGTGGCTGCAGAAGGGCCAGAGGGAGAGCCAGGAAGAGATGGAGGGAGGTGTTAGGAGGAGAGTGTGGACAGGATGTCCTGAGTTTTAGAGACGAAGTGAGAGGCCAGTGCAGTGCAGAGGGCCTGGGAGGGGACAGGAGAGGTAGAGACTGCAGCAGGGTTGGCAAGCTCCTTGCAGATTTTAAAGAGTTCGGCCGAGTTGTTAGATGCAGCAGAGATGCGGGCTTGGATAAGGGCTCTCTTCTTGGTGAGAACGGAGAGACGGTATTGCCTTTGGAGCAGGCGGCAGGCCAGTTTGTCAGAGGATGTACATGAAGCACGCCATTTCCTCTCTGCCACCCTGCACTTGCGTTTTAGGGTGACGAGATCCGAGTCATACCAGGAGTTGCATTTGGCTTTGGGCTTCAGGCGGATTCTCATGACAGGGGCAAGGATATCAAGACTATCAGATATAGCAGAGTGGAGTGTGGAGAGGGCTGTGTCAGGGTGGGAGTCAGCCTAAGGAGGCAGGGGGGCAAGAAGGTGGCAGCGAAAGCCTCAATTGACAAGCGCTTCATGGGTCGGATGACCGAGAAGGTGGTTGGCAGTGATGAGGGTGGCTTTGCCTGTGGGGTAGGGAGGGTGAGGTGGGAGGATAGGAGAAAGTGATCACTCCAGGAGAGAGGAGTGGAGAGAGGGACGGAAAGGGGAAGGTCAGAAGAGATCAGAGCATCAAGAGTGTGCCCTGCAGAATGGGTAGGCCCAGACGGGAGAATAGAGAGTGAGAGAGAGTCGCAGAGGTCACGAAAGAGTCCAGAGGGGGGACAGGAGGCATCCAGGTGGATGTTGAAGTCACCAAGGAAGAGGAGTTGAGTGGTTGAGGCCAGGAGTGAGGAGGAGAGGTCAGCCCACTCAGAGAGGAAGGAGGAAATTTGACCAGGTGGCCGATAGATAGTAGCCACTGAAAGGGAATGGCTAGGAGAGTGACAGAAAAAAAGGAAATAATTCAAGCAAAATCACTTTACAAGACTACAGGTCTTGCATCCGGGCAAATGATTCATTGTGTATCAGCCAATATCATATTCATCAAGTACAGGTACCTTTTTTCAGAGGAAGAGAGGAGCACAGAACCGACTCTTACTTTGTAAAGGGGGGGCATGCTCTGCAGGACAAAAAGTAATCCTAAGTGGGATGGACTGAGACAATATCAGTTGTTAGTTACACCCCTCTTTTGGAAATCATTTTTTAACCTTGTCTTTTCCATTATAGGTTGAAAATATTGGTGCTTTTTTGGCAAATTGACCTTTACTGCGCAGTGTGCTGAAACAAAAAGCAATGTAGGTTTACTTTCTCCCCCCGGCCACTGTTCCAGAATTGGCCTTTCATGCATAGTGTTCCGATATGAAAACATTGCACTTTTACTTTCCCTTCCCACCTGAAATACTCTATGGAAGACCTCCCTACCTTACTCCTGTCATCTGCTTAGCAGAGTGTTTAATTTTCGTATCGCATACCAGTCATGGCACCAAGGGGCATCTGAAAACAAACCCTGTATACAAAGGCAGATGGTCCTCCAACAAAAACAGAGAATACGTGATTTCAGTGTGAAGAAATCGCATCCTATTGAGCTGGCATACGTGATTACAGTGTAAGGATGTGGTAGGTAAAGAGGTTCTGGTTTTTAAAAAAAATATTGAAAACTTGTCACCAGGACAACTTGAGAATGGGCGATGTTAGAGTTTTTTTGGTTTCATTTTTCTACAATTTGATTTTATTGGCCCACGATGCAACGAACCGCGTTGTGATCACGTAGATCCGTATTTTCCCATCTGTCAGCCAGTCTCCAAGGGACCACCAAGGCACAGGATCAAATCATAAGTCACTTCTTTTGTCCAGGTATCTATAAGCATATAAAGAAATACTGCAAAACCTGTTGCAAATGCCAAAAGATTCCTGAGTTAATGTAGGAAGGGCCCAGCTACAAACCCCTTCCTGTAAATTATATTCCTTCTCCATGCATTCGGATGGATATTATGGGACCCATAATGCCCCAATACAAATTGGCAATGACTATATACTGCCCATTTTGGATTATACAACTCAATATCCTGCGGCTTTCCCTATGCCAAATAAAACAATGCATCACACGTTCAAGCACCTGGCCCCATGGTTCTGTAGAGTAGGCTTTCCAAATGAAATGATTACTGATCAGGTGTCAACCTTTATGTTCAAGCTCATGGGTGATTTGAAGAATCTCATACATATTGATACAGTACAAACCTCCATGTGGAGACATCAAATGTACCTGTTGCTTTAGAGGCTGTACCAGACCCTTACGAATCTTCTGCGGAACCTGGTAGACAATGATCCCTGGAATTGGGATGATCTATTGCCTTGGCCCTCTGCTGTGCTGAAGATGCCCCACAGCTTCTCCCCCTACAAGTTGGTTTATGGCAGAGGGGTGCATGATGCCCTGGATATACGGCAGAAGAAATGGGAAAGGCAAGAACCAGCTGCCCAGAACACTGCCACGTTTGTCTGGAACAACAGGGAAGGGATTTGTCTGGTGAGATGATTGGTTCGACAACAGCTAAAGGGCAGCCAGGAGAAAAAGAAGTGCATGTATGACTGATAGGTTTGATTGCAAAGGGTTAAAGTGGCAGAACTATGCCTGGTGTTGCTTCCTACTGCAGAAAATAAAATTACTCGCCTATTGGCATAGGCCCTATCGAGTAATCGAAGTCTTGTGAGACCTGAATGAAAACCCCAAAGGGGCCCTTTCAGGTAGGGGGTTAAAAGCCAGTGCATGTATGGGGTAAGGTAAAGGAAGATCTAAAAGAAAGAACTAAGACACAGACACAGTGGTTTTGAAAGTCTTTATTTGAATGTGTTTGTGCTTGACTGGAATTACCTGACTCAAGCATGTATCCCCACCATGGAGGACACATAGAACTCTGGGACAGTGGACAATGGATGGGTCTCCCCTGACAGCAAGAATGGACTTGCCTGAGAAGGAATCCAAAAGGGAATTCACTGAAGGTAAGACAGTTAGAGGTGTAATTTGGAAGAAGGGAAAAACAAACCAAGGCCGACAAAGATATACAGAGAAATAAGGAAGGAGGAAAGAGAAAGAATAAGATCAGCGTGCCCTGGGGGCTACCGCATTGAGCTGCCACCCAGGATTTCAGGGAGGTGGCTGGCCAGACTGCATATGCCAGCTGCAGCCTTGCAAAATGTCAAAAGCCCTGGAACATGTGCACAGCGTGGCCGGTGAAAAAGCACCCCAGCCCAGGGCCACGGGCGTGAGGCGATCCCCCGAGACAAGCAGCGAAGCAGCCTATGAGGCAACAGCCTTGACGGGAACCAGTCTGGGTAGGCCGGTAACAAGTGAAGCACGGGTCACATAGTGAGTGTGTGACCCAGTGAAGAATGATGCCCCAGACCAGGGCTGCTTGAGTAGGCACCCCCAGTCCGAGGTGCAGCCTCTGAGGCTATGGTCCACCCAGGGGCCGGACCGGGGGACAGCAAGAGTCCCGGGCCACAGGTGCAAAGCAGCGCGGATGAGGATGGTGGCATTGCCTAGGAGGAAGTCCAGTGCATAGATAGCAAGAGCAGGAATATTTCAGCAGGCCCCGTCAGCCCTAGGCAGGACCAGACAGCAGGAGAAGGAATGAGACTGAGACAGGGAAGATCAGAGATGCAAGGGGAGAAGAATCAGTGGCATGATCAGGCAGGCACAGGAGCCTGCCAGCTATGACCACTGACCTGTCTGTCCAAGCAACCTTGTGCTAGAATCCTCATGCTGTAAACTCTGGTAAGATAGATCAGTGAGTTGAGTGCTTGCTGCTGCAATCTGAGTGTGATCTGCAGGTCACAGGTTCGAATCCCAACAAGGCCAACTCAGCCTTTCATTCTTCTGAGGTTGATAAATGAGTACCAACATCAGTTGGGTCATATTGTATGTAAATATGATCTATGTAAAGCACGTTGATGAAAGCGCTATGTAAATAACACATGATATGATATGGCATTTATAAGATGCCTATGCACAAGCGTTTCAAGGCGCGACGAAGAAAGGGAGGGGGAACAGAGGAAAGACAGAGACAATGATCTTACTAGGCCAGGTGACATTGAGATTGCGCAAGTGCAGGGGAGGGGGAATGGGAAAGTGGGAGGAAGGGTTTGCAGTGCAGTACATAGGATCAAAAGTAATAAATAAATGAAATAACTAAACAATAGTTAAAAGAGCGGCCAGCTTGTGGCAAGTGCAGGGGTAAGTGCAGACATCAAGTGTCAAGAGCTGGGGGGGTCTAGGGATACAGAAACAGCCCCCAATTGCATGGGTTGCCCGGGAGGCAGTGCAGGAGTGCAGCTGGTGGGGGAGGGGACCTGGGCCCAAGATCAGAGGGTAGCCAAGTGACCAATGCAGTTTAAGTCAGGAGTTCAGCAGGGGAGAGGAGGAGAGAAAGCAGAAGCAAAGAGGAAGGTCTTGAGGTGCTTCCGGAACCGGAGATGATTCTCCTCAAGTTTCAGGGAGGCAGGGAGGCTGTTCCAGAGGGAGGCCCCAGCCGAAGAAAGATCTGTCACCAACTCATTGCTTGGAGAAGCGACTGGCCCTGAGGGAGTTGGAGGCGGATGAGTGAAGAGATCGAGAGGGAAGACATTTAGGAACAGAGAGTTGAAGGTATTGAGGCCGCAGGCCCCAGAAGGCCTTGCTGACAATGCAGAGGGTTTTGAACGTATCCTTGCAGCCACTGGGTGCCAGTGCAGAGATTTCAGTCCTGGAGAGATACGATCGCTGGGCTTGAAGCCAAGGACAGGTCTCGCAGTCCTGTTCTGGGTGAGTTGCAGAAGGCGGAGAGTAGAAGCAGGCAGATTTAGAAAGAGGCTGTTGCAGTAGTCTAGCCTAGAGAGAACCAGGGCTCTGGAGACAGTGAGCTTCTGCAGGAAGGAGAAGAAAGGAAGAATACCTCTGAGGAGGTGCAGCTGCCAGTGTGACTTCTTAGATATGTCAGAGATGTGTGGAGAGAAGGAGTGTGTGGAGTCAAAGATGACCATGAGGTTTTTAGCCTCACAGGTGGGAGAAGGAAGAGGGCCAACCGAGGCTGGCAAGAGAGTGATAGGAAAGGAGGGAGCAGTTGTGCAGTTGAGTAGAATCTTTGTCTTACTGGCATTAAGGCAGAGATCATTGGTGGCACACCACTCCTGGATAGCGGACAGACAGTCAGAGATGAGAGAAGGAGAAGAGGTGGCGGAAGCGAGCCTGAAAATGAGCTCAGTGTCGTCCACATAGCATTGTAAATTGGGGCAGAGAGCGGCAATGCGGTGGGCAAGAAGTGCCAGATATTGGTTGAACAGCCAGGGGGAGAGGTTAGACCCCTCGGGAACACCACAGGTAGAGATAGATATAGAGGTGAGGAAGGACCCAAGTTGGACCTGTGAGGGTCGATCAGACAGGAAAGAGCTCAGTTAAGCCACGGCCTGATCGATGATACCCAACGGTTAAGCAGGATAGCATAGTTGACCTTGTCAAAGGCAGAAGAGAGATCAAGTAAGATGAGGACACAGGGGGGATTGGAGTCAAGGTTTGAGAGCAGGTCTTCACAGACGTTCAGGAGAGCAGTTTCCGTGCTTTTGGTAGCTCTGAAGCCAGACTGCTGATCATGGATACAACCAACCAATTCAGTGTGAAGATTAAGTTGGGAGATGGCCAGTTTTTCCAGGAGTTTGCCCAGGAAAGGACTGATGGAGATTGGGCGGTAGTTAGAAGGGCATGAGGGGTTGGCTGAGGGTTTCTTAAGAAGAGAGTGCACAAGGGAGTGCTTAATGGGGGAAGGGAAGACTCCAGTGGTGAAGACGTGGTTGCAGAAGTCAGCCAAAGCAGGAGCCAGGGTGTCAATGTGGTCCTTGATGGTTTTAGAGGAACAGGGGAGGACCTGTTTTGACAAGACTTTCATAGATTGGACTTGTCTAGAAACCTCATCTAGGGAGAACCGTGGAAAGGCAGAGGAGGGAGGAGGGGTAGCCACAGAAGGCCCAGGAGTAGAGGGAGTAGAGGGAGGAGGAGGAGGAGGAGAGGAAGTGAGAGAGGACAGGATGTCCTTTGTTATAGAGATGAAATGAGAAGCCACGGAGGGCCTGGGAGGGGACAGGAGAGGTAGAGAGTGCAGCAGGATTGGCCAGCTCCTTAGAGATTGTTCGGCCAAGTTGTTGGATGCCGCAGAGACACGGCTTAGATAAGGAATCTCTTCTTGGTACAGACAGAGAGCCGGTATTGCCTTTGGAGCAGGCGGCAGGCCAGTTTGTCAGAGGATGTACAAGAAGCATGCCATTTCCTCTCATCCACCCTGCACTTGCGTTTAAGGGTGACGAGGTCTAAGCTGTACCAAGAGTTGCACTTGGCTTTGGGCTTCAGGCGGATCCTCATGACTGGGGCATCATTATTAGTTGTGAGATATTGGGGCCTTGAAAGTCCATAATTAGTGTAGGTTGAACAATAGTCTTCTGGTCACCATCAAGCCCACACTGCCAGAGGAGGGGAGGGGAGGTGAAGTAAACTTCTGTGAACTGTAGAGATTAGAACATATGGCCCAAAAGCCGAAATATTGCATCCAGTGGGAGAGAGACTTTTGGGGAGGGGGCGATCATCCAGATTGTTGACTCTTTCGGGGAGAGCCCAGTTTTACATTTAAGTTAAACCCTACTTTGCACCCATTCCCTGAACAAAGTGATAGAATGACAGTGCTTAGTTTAAGCGTCTTTCTTAATCCCAGGTGTTATACGTGACATGGGTTACCATATTACCCCGTATTGGCATCCAATGTATTTGGACACACATTAGTTCCAAATTTAGCTTGTCCAACAATTGAACTGTGTTAGTGGAAGATACTGCCATAAGGTTATTTGGCTTAAAGTTGTGGAAAATATGTAGAATTCACTCTTTTCCTGGGGTTGATTAGCTCAGATTGAACTTTCATCTGTCTGGCTTTCCCTTTTTTCTTCTGGTGTGAACAGTTGTAGAGCTGCAGTTAACAGACTGATCAAGGTACCACCATATATATATTTGGGATTCTTTAGAGGGATGTTGGTTGTCCAAATTATGACAACCGAATAATCCACTCTCTTCGTGGCTTCTCAAACCAATAAAGATTTCCGTAATTCATCATGGTTATGAATTGTTGGGCCTAGTTTTTACTGGCTAATTCCGGCCCAAGAGTAATTGTACCTAATACTAAGGTAGTATGAGACCTAACTGATCAGTTACTTCTTTACATTCAGTAAATAATCACATCAGTGACGATGCTAACATATTTACAATGTGTTTAGCAGTCTCAAGTAATTGATGGTACTAACATATAGAATGGCAAAAGAAAACCCTACATTCTTTGTCTACTTGTCCAATTCTGCACTGCCGCATCTCACGCCTGGATGTGCCTCTATAGTGCAAGAGCTGCTGCATCTGGGGCCTGGCAACATGCGCAGCTTCAGGATGGCTTATAGAGTATTGGCAGGAGTGCAGCACTTTGTGGAGTTCATAATATCATCACCCGAGAACGCTCCACCACCTAGATGTGTAAGAAGTTGTTGTCATGACATCCCTTAGCTAGAAACATAAAAATCATAAACATAACATTCCTCTCCATCATGGCCCTGCTGTTCCTCTTCGAATGGGTAGCATAATACAGTAGAGGGAATACCACTTTCACTGAATGAGTACATGATATGCATTCATTCGGTCACAGGAGGCTTTCATAATTCTACACATCCTGAAAGCAGTTCAAAGGTTTTTTATTTTTGTTTTCTCATGTCTGCATGTTGATCAGACTTAGGGCCTGATTCATGGAACGTTTTCCTATGGGATTGCGCCATTATAAAACACTTCCTTGAATCAGGCCCTAAGGTGGTTTCTCTGACTGATCCTTTGACCTTCTGTGTGCTCCCTCCACCCTAGCCCAGGGTCCCTATTCGCCCGAGTAGTGTAATGAAACTAGCGCTCAGTAACTCCTGCTGTCTAACTATCCTGATCTCCTGGCGATGGCTTAAATTCAGAGGCCTTATCTATCTTGCTAACCCTACGATTTTCTAAGGGCTCCATACTCTCCTCATGCCCCACAATGTTATCAATGGTGTTACACGATAGTGCCTCTCTCCTCACACTCTTTTTATTTTTATTATCTGTTCGAACAGTTCTATACCTGGTGTGGATCGCTTTGTAGCACGGATTAGACCCTTAGTACATGATTATTAAGGAGATGGAAACCAACCTTGTGATGTTAATTATTGTCCCTTTTCAGGGCGCAGTTTTCAGAGTCCTTATAGAGCATGATGTTTGTAGTCCTGTTATCAACGTAGTCTAGAGATCATGAAAATATGTACAAATAAGCATTCTGTGTTCACCTGTCGGTTTCACTCTCAGGTAAGATAAGAGTGTCTTACCAAAATAAAGCAATTGACTTGTTTAGCACAGGATCCTTAGGGGATATCAAACAGGATCCGTCTATAATAGAAATGTCTCCGGTCTTAGCCAAGTTAGCTTCCGGTAGTCGGTTGTGCGTGGCTCAATATTCAGAAAATAAGCCAGATGTACAGGCCGATTCATGGAATAATTAGCGCGGCGCAAGTGGGCAAAAACGTGCGAATCGCAGTGGAATAGCGAAAATCGCAGTGCAAGTGCGAAAATCGCACGAAAAGCAGGGCACGTCGATTCATGGAAGTCCGTGCGCGAGAAAACCAGCGGATGTGCGATAAAAAAGTGTGCGGCGCACGTTGGCGCACAGGCCATCTAACAGCGTGCGCCAGGTCACAGCGAAAATCGCACAGGCCACAGCGAAATTCGCACATAGCGCGGCGCACGCAACAAAAGTAGGCGGAACACGGGCGTAACACTCGGAATGGGGAACAAGTTGCCAAAACGTGGGCGTCACGGGGGAAGTACAGGGCACAAGTGCGCGGAACGCCCACACGCTCGCCTACAACACGTATTCATGGAATAGAATAGGGCAAAAAAGCGCACGCTCAAACCAGCGCACAGGCACAAACACGACCGCCACAAGAAAGCAGGCGGTAGCGTCTCTGCGGCTGTAAGAAATGTGCGCCAAAAGGTGCGCCAACAAATAGCACCCATATACTGCCATGATGAATGTCCTATACTGTGGCCCTCCAGGACAAATGACGTGCAAAGGGGTACCCACAAACACGGACACCCGCTGACAAAAAATACGTGTGCGTGTATACCGGGGTGCGCGGGAAGTCTCACACGCGATTTGGCCGGGTACGTGGATTACAGGGGTGCGCGGGAAGTTCCACACGCGATTTCAGCAGGGTACGTGTATTTCAGGGGTGCGCGGGAAGTTCCACACGCGATTGGCCCAGTGCGAGCAGGGTATGTGTATTTCAGGGGTGCGCGGGAATTTCCACACGCGATTTCAGCAGGGTACGTGTATTTCAGGGGTGCGCGGGAAGTTCCACACGCGATTTCAGCAGGGTACGTGTATTTCAGGGGTGCACGGGAAGTTCCACACGCGATTTCAGCAGGGTACGTGTATTTCAGGGGTGCGCGGGAAGTTCCACACGCGATTGGCCCAGTGCGAGCAGGGTACGTGTATTTCAGGGGTGCGCGGGAATTTCCACACGCGATTTCAGCAGGGTACGTGTATTTCAGGGGTGCGCGGGAAGTTCCACACGCGATTTCATCAGGGTACGTGTATTTCAGGGGTGCGTGGGAAGTTCCACACGCAATTGGCCCAGTGCGAGCAGGGTATGTGTATTTCAGGGGTGCGCGGGAATTTCCACACGCGATTTCAGCAGGGTACGTGTATTTCAGGGGTGCGCGGGAAGTTCCACACGCAATTTCATCAGGGTACGTGTATTTCAGGGGTGCGCGGGAAGTCCCACACGCGATTGGCCCAGTGCGAGCAGGGTACGTGTATTTCAGGGGTGCGCGGGAATTTCCACACGCGATTTCAGCAGGGTACGTGTATATCAGGGGTGCGCGGGAAGTTCCACACGCGATTTCAGCAGGTTACGTGTATTTCAGGGGTGCGCGGGAAGTTCCACACGCGATTTCAGCAGGGTACGTGTATTTCAGGGGTGCGCGGGAAGTTCCACACGCGATTTCATCAGGGTACGTGTATTTCAGGGGTGCGCGGGAAGTTCCACACCCGATTTCATCAGGGTACGTGTATTTCAGGGGTTCTGGGGGGTACCACACGTGAATTGGCCGTGTGGGCCCTCCCAGGTGTACGCTCCACAACCTCCACGGACCCTGCAGGCAGCCCACACCACGGGGGACTACCCTGCACCCATGCTCATGTCCCGCAGGCAGCCCATCCACCATGGGCATGCCCGCCAGCCAACCCACATGTCACCTTGCACTACTGATCAACAATGCATGTCTCCCACCACCCCCACCCCCCAGCATCCAGGGTCACCCTCCCCCAGGCCCCCACTCATGTCTCCCACCACCCCCACCCCCCAGCAGTGCAGGGGCAGCCTCCACCAGGCCCCCACTCATGTCTCCCACCACCCCCACCCCCTGCCACCATGGGCAGCCTCCACCAGGCCCCCACTCATGTCTCCCACCACCCCCACACCCCAGCAGTGCAGGGTCACCCTCCCCCAGGCCCCCACTCATGTCTCCCACCACCCCCACCCCCCAGCATCCAGGGTCACCCTCCACCAGGCCCCCACTTATGTCTACCACCACCCCCACCCCCCAGCAGTGCAGGGGCAGCCTCCACCAGGCCCCTACTCATGTCTCCCACCACCCCCACCCCCCAGCATCCAGGGTCACCCTCCACCAGGCCCCCACTCATGTCTCCCACCACCCCCACCCCCCAGCATCCAGGGTCACCCTCCACCAGGCCCCCACTCATGTCTCCCACCACCCCCACCCCCCAGCAGTGCAGGGGCAGCCTCCACCAGGCCCCCTCTCATGTCTCCCACCACCCCCACCCCCCAGCATCCAGGGGCAGCCTCCACCAGGCCCCCACTCATGTCTCCCACCACCCCCACCCCCCTGCCACCATGGGCAGCCTCCACCAGGCCCCCACTCATGTCTCCCACCACCCCCACCCCCCTGCCACCATGGGCAGCCTCCACCAGGCCCCCACTCATGTCTCCCACCACCCCCACCCCCCAGCATCCAGGGGCAGCCTCCACCAGGCCCCCACTCATGTCTACCACCACCCCCACCCCCCAGCAGTGCAGGGGCAGCCTCCACCAGGTCCTCACAATCCCCAATCATGTGCGTAATGGACAGCCTCCACAGCCAAAAAGCCCTACCAAGTAACCCATTCACCCACATGGAAATGGAAATCACATGTTACACCCCCAATGTTCATTAAGCTAATGAACCCATGTCCGTCACACACAATGGTTGCAATTGAATGGGAAAACACACAACATGACATGCATGAAACCAATGAGATGATACCACACAGTGAAGTATGGAACCAAAATTGTATAGAAAAAAATAAAGAATGATAAAGAAAGAAAACAAACTACAATGTGAATGAGAAAAAAAAGCTGCATGTCCGTATAAAAACACAAAACTGCAAATCAGAATCCAAAAAATATTTGCCCAAAGTCAAAAGTTAAAAAATCTCCATGCAATAAAGAACTATGTAAAAAACTACCAAGGGTCCATGAGCCCACCTGAACAAAGGAAACCTACTAAAAAACCTACCTAAAAATCAACTATATACAAAAAGTGGAGCAGTGTCCGTCGACTCCAAATCATAATAAGAAAGAAAGGAAACCTAAAACTAAAGAACTATATACAAAGGCGGCGGGCAAGTCCAGCGGCTCACTCCGTGGTGTCCCGGGCCAGGGCATCATTGAACTCCTGTTCGATGTCCCGGAGGCTGTCCAGTTCCATGGCCCCGAGGGTCCGCAGGGACGACGCCGTGTCCTCCTCCAACCCCCTGCGGATTGCCTCGAGGCACTCGGCCCGCCTCAGGGCCCTCCGCATGGAGTTCTCCACCCTGACCATTGTGAGCCGCGCCTCTTCCGCCCGCTGCCGCTCCGCACCTAAGGCGTGGCCCAACCGCTGCCACACGGAAGACACTCTCTGTCCTGGGTCCCCCTGCCCTCCGGCCGATGCCTGCCCCTCCGATGTCGAAAGCCCTGAGCCTTCATGTCTCCCACCATGTTGCTGCTGCTGCTGCTCTGCCTCTGCCCGTGCACTGCCTCCTGCTGCCTGCACATCCTCCGCAGGCTGGGGTGCAGTTGTTGATGTGGCCACCCCTGCTGGACCTCCGACTCCCGACTGTGGCAGGGATGCCTCCTCCACCAGCCTGGCCGCACCGTCAGAGGCAGCTCCACAGGGCACCCAGGTGACTGATGGGTGGGAAGATGGCACAGAGGACGACTGGCGCGTAGGGGGTCCAGTTGAGGAGGGGGTCGGAGCAAGCCCCATCAGATGGAGGAATCCGGCCTGGGTGACCTGTCCCAGCAGGCTGACGTGGTCAACGAGCCATTCCAGATGACGTGCAGTCTCTCCATGAAAAGACTGCAGGTCACCTCGCATGGCCCGTTGACGCAACGCCACACCAGCCAGGACAGGCTCAACCCTGACCTGGATGGCCACGTCCGCAGGCAGAGGAAGGCCATTTGACGTCAGCTCATCCCCTGCCTGAAAACGGGTCTGGACGTAGGCATCCCTGCTGGTGCAAGATGATGCAGGGACAGGATCGGGGACAGGATTGCACACAGGCACCTCCGCGGCCGCCTGTGCTGCCTCCTGTCCCTGGTCCTGCACTGCACCACTAGCACCAGTGGGATCCCCACCTCCAGACCCCGTCTCTGGTGCTTGCACGGCCCCCTCCTCCACCAAACCCCCCACCAACCTGGATGACTCCGTGCCATCTTCCCCTGTTGGGCCCTGTGGGGTCCCAGCTGCCCCTTCTGCTGCCGAGGAGTCCAACTGCAACCTCCGCCTCTTGGACCTCCTCCCGGCAGCTGTGGCCTGGGACGCGGCACCGGACTCCTCACTCCCCGACGAGATGACAACACGGGAGGGGAGCCGGGCCTTGCGTCTCCGGCTGGCGGTCGGATCCCCGCCGCTGTGCTCCACAGCACCTTCTCCGCCCTCTTCATCAGTTGACGCTGCAGACAGGGAGAAACAAAACACAGGCATCAGGGCACTGTACAATGGACACATACACGCATGACAGTTGCACATGAGTGGCATTGGCAAACCTCAGACATGTCATCACAATCCCCAACACACGTCATTGCAACTCACACACATGAGCCATACCACAGCCATATCGCAACTGCCACCACCATCCCTACACATACAACAGCATCAGCAGCCAAAGGGGAGCCAGACATCACATGCAACACAGGAAGTGCACCACACATGTACACACAGCACCACACTTGCATGCATGTCTACACCTCTGCCAAGTGTTGCACTGTTCAGACGGGCATCCATGTCACATCTGCCAATCAGGCTTCCACATACCGCTGTCACATGCATCCATGTTGCATCACTGTTGCACCCTTGACAAATACACACACATGCACATGTACACAGTGCTCATACATGCAGCCGAAAACAACATACATGCCTGACATCACGGACATGTCTACTTACATACACATTCATCCAAACATGTGTGCACGCACAACTGCATTTGCCATGCAAGGCCACACACACAAGCACCATCCATGTCTCACACATTACAGCCCTCGCATGTGTCAGACCCACGGCCCTGTACACCCCCACCCATACTCGACCCCATACAAACAGATGTGCAACCGGCACAATGCCGAATAATCACCACACGCACTGCTCACTATCAGGATGCATGTACACTCACCGCTCGACTCCAGACGGGTCTGCTTCTCTAGGACCTGGACGTGGAGCGCTGGGGATATGCGTTCCAGGACCCCCATCTGTTCTTCCGACAAGTGGCCCCGGCGCCCCTTGGCATCCGCTGCCTTCAAGAGGCACCGGGCCTTGTTCAGGGTCCTGGACCTGAAGTCCTCCCAGCGCTTCCTGACATGTTGTAAGTCCCGGACTGCCACCCCCTCCGTCGTTGATGGCAGTCACGATGTCAGTCCAGATCCGAGTCCGTCCTTCCTTGTCGGCGTGGGAACTTCCGAAGAGGGCATCATACTGCCCCAGGACTTGCTCCACCAGGACACCAACTTCGGTGGCACTGAAGCTGGTGCCCCTCTGCCTCTCTGGCCGGGGGTTGTCAGTGGTCACAGATGGTGTTTTCCCCGACATGACAACCCCAGAGGCAGGAGTGGGTGGGCAACTGGGTCCTGGGGCTGGGCTGTGGAGCGATGGAATTCCAGTCGGGAGTCTTCGGTTCCAGCAGGGGTGGTCACAGCAACAGCACCCCTGGCTGATGTGCAGGCAGCAAATGGCAGTGCACGTGGGCAGCAGGCAGTCAGGCAGCAGCAGATGGCAGGTGGGAGCGTGCTCGGGGCTCTGGGGGGCAGTAGTTCGGCCTTCCGGCAGGAGCGTGGTATTCCGTGTGCTTACGCGTGGCCAGCTTGGTACGGAGTGATTTGGCACGTGAAAATCCTGCACGTCAGCGTGAAAACCGAGGAAAGGCCCTTAGCGCGTAAGCGCGTCAGCACGCATACGCGAATCTATTGGACCAAAGGCCCTCAGCGCGTAAGCGCGTCTGTGACGTGACCCGCAAGGGTGTTACCCACACAGCACGTGATGACAGAGCACACGTGGAAAGACTGCACGTCAGAGTGTCATCGCGTGTAATTGGACAGCACGGCAGAGTCTCATTGCGTGTAATTGGACAGCACGTCAGGGTGTCATCGCGTGTAATTGGACAAAAGTGCGCATACACGCGATTGGCCTATGTACGTGTATATCAGGTGTGCGCGGACACTTACACACGCAAGTACGTCAGCGCACCTGTATCCCGGTGTGCGCGGGAATTTCCACACGCTATTGGACTGGGTACTGGATTTCAGGGGTGCGCGGGTCACGCGCTCGCCTACAACACGCGCGACGAATTAATTTGCGCGCTAAAAAAATAACAAGCTCAGACCCAGGATTAACATACCGTTCCTAGCAGCAGTGGGCGTGGCCTACCAAAGGAGGAGGAGGAGGAGGATAGTCAGGGCCAGAATATTCACACCCAGAACCAGCCTTTTCGGGATGCCTGATGACCAGGTGCATGGGAGGTATAGGTTTCCACCACACATCATACTGGACCTGGTGAGTGAGTGGGAGGATGACCTCACATCACCCACCCTGTGCTCCCAAGCACTCAGCCCCCTGGAGAAGGTCCTCAATGTACTGCACTTCTTAGCCACTGGATCATTTCAGCGGACAAGTGCCATTGTGGGTGGTGTATCACAGGCCACCCAGTCACGCTGCCTACACCAGGTCTTGAACATCATCACTGCATGCCCATCAGTCCGCAGGCACATATACCTGCCCAGAACCCCTGCAGAAAGGCATGCTGCCGCCCTGGATTTCTACGCTGTGGCACGATTCCCCAAAGTGCTAGGTGCCATCGACTGCACCCATGTGGCTCTACGTCCCCCCAGGGCATCTGAGCACATCTATAGGAACCGCAAGCACTGGCATTCCATCAACGTGCAGGTAGTATGTAATGCCAAGGGAATCATCACCTCAGTATATGCCAACTATCCCGGGTCCACCCACGACAGCTTCATTTACCGAATGTCCACCCTAAGCCGGGACCTAGAAGCTGGGCGGCATGGCGATACATGGCTGCTTGGTGAGTATGAATGCCACTGCACATGCATGCATGTCAGATACTGAGCAAGGTCACAACCCCACCAATGATACCAATCACCACCTCCACAGGGGACAGTGCCTACCCTCTCAGCCCCCACATGATGACGCCAATTCGGAACCCCACCACGCCACCCCAGGTAAGATATAACGCAGGCCACATTACAACCCGGGGCATAGTGGAGCGCACATTCGGAGTGCTGAAGTCACGCTTTGGCTCCCTTGACCGTTCTGGCGGGCAGCTGTTGTACGCTCCCCCAGTAGTGTGCAGGATCATAGTGGCAGCATGTGTCCTGCACAACGTTGCAACACGCCGGGGCCTGGCCGTGGACATGGTGGTGCCCCCCCATCCCCAACCACATGCACAGCCGCTGCGCATGGGAGGGGAAAGGGCACGGGGGGAGGCAGCCCGTACACAGCTAGTGGCTAATTACTTCACATAGAAATCACACCCCTGTGGAGTGCACACTGCCCTGGCACATTCCATCTGACAATCAATGATGACTCAACCTGACACTGACCCTGAATGTCTGGAGAAAGAACCGTGAAAACCATATCAGCCTGAGATTGTTCACCTGGAAGTGTCACAATGTGTGCATCCCTACCCACACAGACACCACCAATGCAGTTTTGTGAAGTTACACATTCAAGCAGCTAAAATGAATACCCACTTGCAAAATGCAACAAGAGGACAGTGCCATGTCAGCCAACCCAACCCCAGCACCGCCACACCACACACCGTGCCATGTCATGCTATTTGCAGGTAAACAAAGTAATCCCCACAACATGACACTAGTGTCACAATGTACAGTGTCCCTATTAGATACTTGCAACACCTGAAATGCTCACAGTAATGCCGGACCAACAACAAACTTGAGCACGTACTACCATTAACATGACATCACTAATGTTAAATATTAGTAGTCTCACCACCTGGAAATGCCTGCACTCCCACCACTACCAACTGTGCAGTGTTGGCGCCATGTAGAGTTTTAGGTGCACTGCTGCCAACATGGACCACATCTCCAGACTAGAGGTCCTTGTGTAGACATGAGGAAGGGACCTGCAAATTGGGAGGTAGACACAGAAGATGAGTTACACATCAATGCAACATGCAGTGTACAACACAACAGCAATATGCACTAGGAATGTATACACAGTATTGACTACAGACTGCCCACACAGCTCATGGGAGTCCAACGTCACTGTGTAATTCACTGTCACTTGGGCACACCCTTTGCAAGCCCATGGAAACGGGAAGTAGGAGGGGTGTGTGTGACTCAAACCCAAGCATCTGAACCAAATACATTACAAGCCTGCATGTGCCCAGCCACAATGCAGCGTATGCCCACAGGAACCACGGAAGCCAACAAATTGTCCCAAAAAAATTGGGAATAAAATAAATTAAAATGAAAATAAAAATAAAAAAAAATAAAAAATGGCCATTGAAGGGCCCGGGGGGGTTGGGGAGGCCACCCAGGAGGTCCGAGGACAGGATGCACACCAGAACCCACCTGCATGGATCCTGGGAAAAAAAAACACCTCCATGGGCTCATGGCCCACACGGCTACCCTATTGTGGGAGTATCACTGCTGTCGCTATTATCACCCTGTGCAGCTGCATCCGGAGGTGGTTGCACTATGGGAGGCAGCCCACGCAAGGCCCTAGTCTGCTCCTCCATGGCTGCAAGCATGCGGGTGTGGTAGGTCTGGTTCTGGAGGATGAGTGTGCGGAGGTCCCCATGCAACAACTCACGGGATGCCCGGACCTCCGCCCTCGTTGCCTGCATCTCAGCTGAGAGCGTACGGGTGAGACGCTCCAGCTGCTGTTCTGTCCTTTGGTGTGTTGAAGCCTCAAGCTCAACAAGAGTCGTCCTGAGGTGAAGGAGCTCCTGCCTCAGGGCTTCCCTGTGGCCCTGGGACTCAATGGAGATGGCCTCCTGCAGAGTCGCCAGTGCCGCCCGCCTGTCCCTGTTGGACCCCAACATGTCCTCCCTGTGTGACTGGCAGATGGAGTCGGTTGCCTGCTCTAGTCGCTCCATCAGCCTTTCAGGGGGGACAATGGAAGTGGCCACCCTATCCATGGCCTGAGCCATCATCTCGGATGATGCTGCCTGTTGGGTTGCCATACCGTAAATGGATTGCTCCCATGCGGTATTGCCAGGTGGCGTACGGCCACCACGTCGGTGGGCACCACACCTGTCTGGGGCAAGGCGAACTGCGCCTTGCTGTGCCGGCACTGCCTGAGGCTGCAGGACTGCATTCCCCCTCTGATCTGCTGGCCCAGGAACAGGATCAGATGTCGCGGAGTGTGACCCTGCATCCGTAACCACCAAAGGCGTAGCTGCCAACACTGACATCCCCATTGAGGGTTCTGACCCTGGTGCAGGTGGGTGAGACAGAACAGAATCCCTCCCTGGAACACTCACCTGCGACGGCACGTAGGTCTCATCCGAATTAACACCTGAGTACAGCTCGGGGGAGGTGCAGCCAGGGACACCCCTTGAGAGCACGACCTGCAGCACTTGTGGGTTCTCACCCACCACCACACCATGTCCCTCACTGGTGGTTGGTCGGCCCTCGGACCCCTCCTGGGTCTGCACCATCTCCACAACCCCAGCAGTATCAGGTGCGTCTTCCCCTGCAAAGACATAAAAACAAAGAAATGGAAACAGGCATTAGCACCATGGCACACAATGAGGGCTGAGAAGCAAGAGAACCAGTACTTGTTTGACACATGTCCCACATGACTAAAACCCTCCCATGCATGCACCCTCACTGCGTATGAAGGGCAGGCAAATGGCACACACTGATGACACCAAGATGGAAGATGAACACATTTTCTGCATGCTGCCTGGCAGTGGCATCACACATTGGCCTGTGATTGGCAGGTGAAACACACATGCCATCACACAGATGGCATGTACCATTGCTATTGAGTGAAGATGGAGAGGAGGGCAGCACCTATTCATTCAGTCCTGTTCCCGCATGTAATAGCTTTTCTAATTCAAACAGGTCAGATTCTTCACCTGGAGCTGCCAGTCCGAAATGGTGCAATTGCACAAGGACATGTTTGTACAAATGATAGCCAGGTAACGAAGTCACTCCACTTTACCATAGCCATGTCAGACATGTGACTAGAGGACTGCGACATGCCTAGTAATAGTGGTGGAATGCAAACAATCTGACTAAATGAACAGTGAAAAATCAAGCAACAATGTTGTGGCAAGGTGACACTTCAAGGGCAACTGGCGTGCAGTTGGGCTAGATGTCTACTGTTGGCAGAAGGGATACTGCTATGGCCAAATGCAGCTGCGCAGGATGTATTGCATGAAGCACATGGCTGACCCATACGACTCAGGCGCACACACTCTCACCTGTCACACAAACAGAAGCCCTCACACACACCATGCACATGGATGACACACACATGCATGTGCACTCACCGGACAATGCCTCGTAATCAGCCAAATCTCCCACGCCTTGGATCTGTTCCTCCGTGACGTAGGTCCCAGCGACTGACTCATGTGGAGTGAGTTCCATGTCTACTACTGGAGACCCACCTCCAGTCACTAGAGTTGCGGCATGACTTGAGGCCAGCTTACTCTTTGCCCTGCGCTTTAGGTCATTCCAGCGCTTATAGCAATCATTGGCTGTGCGCCTCACGATTCCAAGGGCACTTACAATGTCCGCAACGGTCTGCCAGTGTGCCTGGCGTTGTGCAGGTGTGGTCTTGGATCCTGCAACAATGACCATCTCGTTGTCATGTGCGGACACATACTCGACAAGTGCATTCAGTTCGTCATCCGTGAAGCTGGGCTTCCTGGATGGGCCGGACTGTGTAGCCGTGTCTGGGGCATCAGCCTGTGCCGGACGAGCACTCTTCCTCTTCCGCTTGGAAGGTGGTGGTGATCCTGAGTGTCCTGCGCCGCTCTGGACACTAGGGGCAGGAGCCCTGGTGGACTCTGTATCAGGAGTGTGGGATTGCACACTCAGCATGGGAGTTGGTGCAGGCATTGGCTCTAGTGTGATGTTGTCAGGGGGAATGTCAGCAGCATGGACTAGGACCGACACTGTCCGGGCTGGGTGTGTGAGGGCTGGGGTGGATGGAGCCGCAGCTGCCCCTGCAGCCTCTCCGCCCTGCCTACTTGGTGCAGCAGATGACCTTGCTGCCCCAGATGCACGTGGCATGGTGACATCAACGTGCACCAGCGCACGTGTCATAGGCCTGCTGACCTGGAAGTCAGCCATGGAGTCAGCCAGGTCTGGTGCGACAATGGGCTGGTCCAACAAGGGCTGAGCATGGATGGTGTCAGCCACATCAGCCTCAACGGGAGGGGGGGGGATTATGGGTGCCCTTGACTGGTCCTCCACACATGGCTCATCCTGCAAGTAACGACCACGTCCCCTACCGGATCCACCACGGCCACCACTTGTGGCTCTTCCACCTTTGCCACCCTTACGGAATCCTCACCTCCCAGCCATGGCACTGATGTTAATGTGCGTATGGGAGTGGCTGTAAAATATTGTCCTGGGCAATTTTGGGTCAAAGGGGTTGGGTACCAGATGGTAATTGTACCCTAGTGCTCTTGCAAGGCTGATTGTAACCCCTGGGGAAAGATGACGGGTCACGCTACGCATAGGAGCCCCAAAAAAGGGAGATGACGTGCTCGCAACCCCTCCTAGACCACGTGTGCAGAAAGGAAAACCTGCACTACGCTGTGGCACCCAGTAACACAAGAATTAACGTATGCGTGTCACACGCAGCCTAGAATGACCTCTGAAGGGGTAGGCTACACACGGGGCAAGCACAGATGTTAGATACGTGCGTGACTCACCGTCTGCCAGGTAAAAGAGCGTGAAAAAGGAGCGCGTTTGGTTGGCAACACCCCCGCCAAAAGAAGATTTGTACGCTGTCTGAGGAGACAGGACAACAGTAGAAGGGAACACTGTTTGAGGGAACAGGCCCAGGTAAACCAGTAAAAGAGAAATAAGAGAAAAAGCTGTCAGAGGTAACAGGGAATACGAACTTGAAACGCCGTGAAGTAAATCGCGTGTGAAACGACGAAGTACAGAATTCACCCACTCGCTCTCCACGAAAAGCACGTACAAGGAAATGGTGTTCTACGCGTACCTTTTATACAGGCCCACACGTCCAGCGTCACTTTTGCGGCGTGTACGCGCTAGGGCCATTTCCACCAATTACACGCTTTGTCACTTCTGCTGTAGGGCCATTTCCACCAATCACACGCGATTACACTCTGACGTGCAGTCTTTCCACGTGTGCTCTGTCATCACGTGCTGTGTGGGTAACACCCGTGCGGGTCACGTCACAGACGCGCTTACGCGCTGAGGGCCTTTGGTCCAATAGAATCGCGTATGCGTGCTGACGCGCTTACGCGCTAAGGGCCTTTCCTCGGTTTTCACGCTGACGTGCAGGATTTTCACGTGCCAAATCACTCCGTACCAAGCTGGCCACGCGTAAGCACACGGAATACCACGCTCCTGCCCGGAAGGCCGAACTACTGCCCCCCAGAGCCCCGAGCACGCTCCCACCTGCCATCTGCTGCTGCCTGACTGCCTGCTGCCCCTGCACTGCTGGGGGGTGGGGGTGGTGGGAGACATGAGTGGGGGCCTGGTGGAGGCTGCCCCTGCACTGCTGGGGGGTGGGGGTGCAGGGGGACATGTGCAGGTGTGCAGGGTAGTCCCCTGTTTTGTGGGCTGCCTGCAGGGGCCGTCGAGGGTGTACAGGGAACACCTGTGAGGACCCACCCAGCCTAATCGCGTGTGGAACTTCCCGCGCACCCCTGAAATACACGCGCCCAGGCTATTCGCGTGTGGAACTTCCCGCGCACCCCTGAAATACACGCGCCCAGGCTATTCGCGTGTGGAACTTCCCGCGCACCCCTGAAATTCACGCGCCCAGGCTATTCGCGTGTGGAACTTCCCGCGCACCCCTGAAAAACACGTACCCTGCTGAAATCGCGTGTAAAACTTCCCGCGCACCCCTGAAATACACGCGCCCAGGCTATTCGCGTGTGGAACTTCCCGCGCACCCCTGAAATACACGCGCCCAGGCTATTCGCGTGTGGAACTTCCCGCGCACCCCTGAAATACACGCGCCCAGGCTATTCGCGTGTGGAACTTCCCGCGCACCCTGAAATACACGCGCCCAGGCTATTCGCGTGTGGAACTTCCCGCGCACCCCTGAAATACACGTAGCACGCTGGGAGACATGAGTGGGGGCCTGGTGGAGGGTGCCCCTGGTGACTGGGGGGTGGGGGTGGTGGGAGACATGGGTGGGGGCCTGGTGGAGGGTGCCCCTGGTGGCTGGGGGTGGGGGTGGTGGGAGACATGAGTGGGGGCCTGGTGGAGGGTGACCCTGGTGGCTTGGGGGTGGGGGTGGTGGGAGACATGGGTGGGGGCCTGGTGGAGGCTGCCCCTGCACTGCTGGGGGGTGGGGGTGGTGGGACACATGGATGGGGGCCTGGTGGGGGGTGCCCCTGGTGGCGGGGGGTGGGGGTGATAGGGGACATGAGTGGGGGCCTGGTGGAGGCTGCCCCTGCACTGCTGGGGTGTGGGGGTGCAGGGGGACATGTGCAGGTGTGCAGGGTAGTCCCCTGTTTTGTGGGCTGCCTGCAGGGGCCGTCGAGGGTGTACAGGGAACACCTGTGAGGACCCACCCAGCCTAATCGCGTGTGGAACTTCCCGCGCACCCCTGAAATACACGCGCCCAGGCTATTCGCGTGTGGAACTTCCCGCGCACCCCTGAAATACACGTACCCTGCTGAAATTGCGTGTAAAACTTCCCGCGCACCCCTGAAATACACGCGCCCAGGCTATTCGCGTGTGGAACTTCCCGCGCACCCCTGAAATACAGGCGCCCAGGCTATTCGCGTGTGGAACTTCCCGCGCACCCCTGAAATACATGCGCCCAGGCTATTCGCGTGTGGAACTTCCCGCGCACTCCTGAAATACACGCGCCCAGGCTATTCGCGTGTGGAACTTCCCGCGCACCCCTGAAATACACGTACCCTGCTGGAATCGCGTGTAAAACTTCCCGCGCACCCCTGAAATACACGCGCCCAGGCTATTCGCGTGTGGAACTTCCCGCGCACCCCTGAAATACACGCGCCCAGGCTATTCGCGTGTGGAACTTCCCGCGCACCCCTGAAATACACGCGCCCAGGCTATTCACGTGTGGAACTTCCCGCGCACCCCTGAAATACACGCGCCCAGGCTATTCGCGTGTGGAACTTCCCGCGCACCCCTGAAATACACGTACCCTGCTGGAATCGCGTGTAAAACTTCCCGCGCACCCCTGAAATACACGCGCCCAGGCTATTCGCGTGTGGAACTTCCCACGCACCCTGAAATACACGCGCCCAGGCTATTCACGTGTGGAACTTCCCGCGCACCCCTGAAATACACGCGCCCAGGCTATTCGCGTGTGGAACTTCCCGCGCACCCCTGAAATACACGCGCCCAGGCTATTCGCGTGTGGAACTTCCCGCGCACCCCTGAAATACACGTAGCACGCTGGGAGACATGAGTGGGGGCCTGGTGGAGGGTGCCCCTGGTGACTGGGGGGTGGGGGTGGTGGGAGACATGGGTGGGGGCCTGGTGGAGGGTGCCCCTGGTGGCTGGGGGGTGGGGGTGGTGGTAGACATGAGTGGGGGCCTGGTGGAGGCTGCCCCTGCACTGCTGGGGGGTGGGGGTGGTGGGAGACATGAGTGGGGGCCTGGTGGAGGGTGCCCCTGCACTGCTGGGGGGTGGGGGTGGTGGGAGACATGAGTGGGGGCCTGGTGGAGAGTGCCCCTGGATGCTGGGGGGTGGGGGTGGTGGGAGACATGAGTGGGGGCCTGGTGGAGGGTGCCCCTGCACTGCTGGGGGGTGGGGGTGGTGGGAGACATGGGTGGGGGCCTGGTGGAGGCTGCCCCTGCACTGCTGGGGGGTGGGGGTGCAGGGGGACATGAGCAGGTGTGCAGGGTAGTCCCCTGTTTTGTGGGCTGCCTGCAGGGGCCGTCGAGGGTGTACAGGGAACACCTGTGAGGACCCACCCAGCCTAATCGCGTGTGTAACTTCCCACGCACCCCTGTAATACACGTACCAAGCCAAATCGCGTGTGATAATTCCCGCGCACCCCTGTAATACACGTACCTGGCCAAATCGCATATGAGAATTCCCGCGCACCCCTGTAATACACGTACCCAGCCAAATCGCGTGTGATAATTCCCGCGTACCCCTGTGATACACGTGCCCTGGCTAATCGCGTGTAAAACTTCACGCGTACCCCTGTAATACACGTACCCTGGCCAATCACGTGTAGAACTTCCCGCGTACCCCTGTAATACACGTACCCTGGCTAATCGCGTGTATAACTTCACGCGTACCCCTGATATGCACGTTACCCGCTTTGCGTTCCTTGTTTGGCAGCCCTGTAAACTGGTCCAGGGTTAGCGCAGCCCTTTGCGATGATTTAGCGATTTTGATGGCTTTTCCTTTCGCAAGGGCGTTCTTGGGGGCGTTACCGGCGCTGCTGCAGGGTCGCTGCGATACTCTGCGCCACGGCTGGTTTGGGAGCCTAAAATCCATGAATACGCTGTGCGCGGAAATCGGTTTTAGCGCACGTGCCTGGCGCAGACAATCGCACGCGGACACTCTGCGCCAGCCGCTTGCGACACTTTTCTGCGAAATTCTATGAATTACCCTGTTAGCGTCTTCATATAGTAAATCAAGGGTGATTGAGGATACTGTATTTAACTTAGTTGTTCACCCGGAGGATTTGTGACTGCAAAAAAGAACACAAGTTCTATATGTCAGTACTATACAGAAAGAGTTCGCTATTTAGAGTATGAATAAAATCGTACATAAAGCACTTAAATCTGGCGAAAATATGGCTCTGGTTTAGTAAAGCCTGCCTTAGCTCGATCAGAATTGACGACGGGTTTGTAGGTAAACTTCTAAGAGGGCGCGATCTGCAAAGCCAGACGAATATTGTAAAAATTCAGTGAAGTAGGCTTGCTAATGTAGGTAAAAGAGCATATAATAACTTATGTTGTAGGTAATATAAAATGTACGTATTCCCATCCGTTGCCAGTCAGAACCGTCTCAAATGGGACTTCTGCGATCTGGTTAGGTGGTTTGTGTTTGTTTATATACTTTAGGTGGCTCTGACCTCATGGCGCGCATGCGCGAATGACATCATAATTTCTCCGAGATGACTAATGAAAAATAATGTGTGCAAAAGAAATTGGATAGTGAGCCTATCCAGGTATTGAATAGAGACAAAGTATCTCTAGTGTGTCAAATTATACATATTTGGGCACTAGACAAGTGAGAAAAGGGTTTATCGGCACCGCAATGCGCATGCGCCTGCGGGTCAAAACAAGTTGTTGTGATGGCATAATACATATCTGTGGAGCCAAAAACCACATTCATGGTTGATGGACTCTGATGCAATATTTGAAAAAGAGATATCTTTGCTATCAGACATGGACAAAAGATATCCAGTTAGTACCATCTACGTGGCCAGGTGCGAACGTGGCTAACCTACTATTTTTGAAAAGTGTTTCAAAATGGGAATGAGTTATGATAAGTGCTGTTGGCTCATGTTCTTACCTGGACTAGAGGCAAGAGAGGAACCTGGTGTATAGCGCATTCCCATTTAGAAAGTGAGTTTCGGTAAGTTGATTAGGATGCCATTACTAACTCCCTCCCTGCAAATTTACACCTGCCCTCGTCCTGTGCTCCAAAAGAGGGGAAGGAGATGTATCTTTTGTACCGTGCCTGTTCACCTTTATGATTGGGATCACTGCTGATTTAGTAGTAGTGTGGGCTGAGTAGACGGTTTAGCCACTACTCATCTCTCTGCTCCTGCAGAGCAGTGATCTTTTTGTCACACATGTATGTGGTCAAAGGTAAGGAAAGACCATTTAGGACCGACGGTCAGTCTATAGTAACCTTACGAATACTTGTAGCAGTGGTCTTTATGCCCTTTATCCCTCTATTCAGGCATACATATTATGTGTACAGTCAGTTTAAGTAATGGCACAGAAGGGAACAATGCAAAGCGTGCAACTAAGCAGGTTTCAAATCCCACATTCAAGCGGGGGATTACATGCGCAAAGGTGTCTGTAGTGATAGCAGGTGTGATCTTAGTGCCCACATGATTGAACAACATTGGACATCATATGGGAAAGAGCATGGCAACCAACTTAACCCTTATTTATCAACAGAACGCGAACATCATCAGGCTCAGGATCTAACCATAAATACAGGGATCCGGTAATCACCCGGACTTAGGGACCTAACCCCACAATTTTGCGAGACACTCCCTAAAGAGGGGACAGACTACTCAAGGATTACACATGTTTTTGAGAATAATCCATATACAGTGCCCAGTTTTGAAAAAGACCAGAGATTGGTCAAAACATGTGTCATCAAGGGACACACTTGTAATAAAGGCACAATTTCAAACTGCTTTTGATATATTGTATAATATTGGGTCTAGTGCCACACCTGGGGTATTTAATTCATTTAATTATCAAATACTTTACATGTGAATAGATAAGGCTTTCTTTTATGTTTAAAGGAGCAGTGCAACATTATATGCATTGCATTTAATCGGATTAGGACTGCTAATGCAGCAAATCAATGGAACTCACTTCCTCCCACCTTGAGAGCCCAACAATTGTACTGGGCCTTCAGGAGAGCCCTGAAAACTTGGCTGTTCGTATTACTTAGTGTAGGACTTCCTAAGTACGTGGACTCTTGTTTGACATTTCTTGTGAGTAACTGGTACTGTAACAGAACCTCGATGCCCTTGGGTTTAGTGCACTTTATAAATAAATAAATAAACAATTGGCTCACTGAATAAGTGCTACCTGGTGGGAAGGCTGAGTGATGGACTGGAGTCAGGGAGAATTTATCAGTATGGACTGATCGCTACTTACTCAGGGAAAGGTATTTTCAGGGATGAGATGCAGATTCCTAAAGTAGGCTACAGAGCAGGCAGTGCAATTACTTCGAGGAGCACCCAGTGAAATGCTATACCCACTGCCTGATTATTATTCAACCTAGGCAGAGAGCATTTGAAATGATGCGGCTGGCTTCAAAGGTAAGTCAGACTTCTCTTTATTAAGTAATTCTCAAGCATTCCACCGGCTCCTTCTTGCAGAACTCTCTTTGCTGACTTTCTACCACCCACCGTTCACCCCCTGCCCATTCACTATTCCACGATATCGATACTAGTTCTGCACGTTTTAGAATGTTCCAGCAGTGTTATGGCATTTCAGGCACAATTGTCTAGGTACGATGATGAACCCTGAATGGGCTGTGGATGGGGGAGGTGGGGTGGACCTCCACCTACCGCCTGACAGGAAGGTATGAGAGTTTATGGTTGGACCCAGAGTGAATGGTAGGTGGGTGAACTTCAGTCATCGGTACAGGGTACAGTTGTCAGTTCAAGCCTTAGTAGTTGATGTTGAACTAAAGTGAACCAGGCTATGGAAAGTGAATAGAGCTAAGGGGTGACAAACTGGCATGAAGGCCAATGATAAGCAGAAGGTGGAGGAAAGTAGAACACCTTAACGAGTAGGTGCAATGCACATACATAGGTGATGCAATACTTACAAAGAGGTGTCCCACTCTCACTCCCCAAAGACCCCTAACCCAGGTGATCCTCCCACACTGGTCCACCCCCAGGAACTGGATCCAAAAGCGATGGTCATGTCCTGGCCACCTGGATGACAGATGCCTGGGGACTAATAGGTGAGACACCTTTGGTTTCTCACGGTGGCATGCTTTGTGTTACCAAAGCTGTTCCCGACTTTGTCCAGGTTCCATAAATGGGGTTCATTTTTGCAGGGGCAGATGCTTTTGGTTTTCCCACAGGGAGCCGGAGGCTTGGCAGGGGGCGACAGCTAAAAAAAACAAAAACGTCCCATTATAAGCATAGGGACTTTGACGAAAGTAGCCTTTCCCTGCATTTTTGTGTATTATTCGTGGACCATATTGCTTACAGATATGTCAGTCACTTAGTTCATAACAGGTCCACACCATTGTTTCAAACAGCCATCAAACCAACTGTACACAGGAAGGATGCCGTATATATCAGGGTTGTGATGTCAAAAAATGAAAAAAAAGAGGGTCTTGTGCTTGGGCTCATACAGCCTCTCAGTTTCACATCACTGGTACAGATACCTTTTTTAATCAACTTTCCTAGTTCACTGCATGCCTACACCCCTCATTGATTAAGATTGTGAGATGTGTTCAACCCAACTTTGTGTTCATTGCATTTTCTATGTCAGCCTTGTTTAAGTTCACATTTGAGCTTAATCAAATCAATACTTGTCATGTCTGGGTATGCGCCTGCTGTACCATTTGCAAAACATGTCTCCAGATTACATGCACTCAGAGCTTCAGTTCTCCAGTACCACACAGGTGACAGTGTGGTCCCTTCAGCACCCTCACCCGGCCACCTTCCGGTCTGCCTCTGTCCTTTGGATCTCTAATGGCCAAGGCATTCTCTGTACATGTTCTGTACAGTTCCTACACTTCACCCACACCATAAAGAGTACACACATTTCCCCCAGGTGGCTCTGTCTCCTGCTTCTTAACTCAGCCTCTTGACATCTCCTCTGCCTTTGACACGGTAAACCACAACATCCTGATCATACGTCTCCATGACACCCTGGGAATCACAGGTCAGGCTCTGTCATGGTTATCCTCCTTCCTTTCCGACCGCCCATCCCAGGTGGAACTTGGGTCCTTTCTCACTACTATCACTCTTTCAACCTGTGACATTCCCCAGGGCTCTAACCTACCCCCTTGGTTCTTCAATGTCTACATGGCTGCCCTGGCACGTGTGATTGCCACTTTCATCTCTAATTTCCAGTGTTATGCGGATGACACACAGCTCTCCTCCAGGCTACCCTCAGCCACCTCCTCTACCCCACTCATATCTGACTGTCTGTCCGCAATGCAGTCATGGTGGGATGCACACAGCTTCTGCCTCAACACCAGTAACACTGAGATCATTTTCATTGGGACTCCTGCTCCCGCTTTCCCACTCACACTCTAACCGGCCTCCCTTGGCCCTGCGCCTGCACCCACCTGTCTGGCAAAAAACCTTGGGGCCATCTTCGACTCCACTCTCTCCTCCTCCACTCACATCTCGGACATCTCTAAAAAGTCCAACTACCAGCTGCACCTCCTCAGAGGTACTCTTCCTTTTCTCACCTTCCCCCAGTGGCTCACTGTCTCCAGAGCCCTGGTTCTCTCAAGGCTGGACTACTGCAACAGCCTCTTTCTCAGCATCCCTGCCTCTGCTCTGAGCCCTCTGCAACTCATCCAGAACAGAACTGCAAGACTTATCCTTGGCCTCAAGCCCAGGGACTGCATCTCTCCGGTGCTGAAATCTCTACACTGGCTCACTGGGGCTGCAAGGATCAAGGTCAAGACCCTCTCCATTGTCCACAAGGAGTTCTAGGGCCTGGGACCTACCTATCTGCAATGATGCCTACCTAAATAGTGTCCTTACTGAGCCCTCCGCTCATCTAAATCCAACCTACTGCAAGTGAGCCGGTTCTCAAAGCAGAGATTTGGAGGGAGCTCTTTATCCTCTGCAGGGGCCTCCCTCTGGAATAGCCTCTCTGTCGCTCTCTGTCTTGAGCCGGATCTCCTTTAAGTTCTGTAAACTACTTAAGACATTCCTCTTCTCCTCCTCTTTCTCTCTCCCTCTACCCTGCTAACCTCTCTCTCCACTCTATTCGTCTCTCCCTCCTTTTCCGCACAGGCTGCTGACTGGCCACCTGGGGTACCTCAGAGTCTCAAAGGTCCGTGGCACCCTCGCCAGTCCTCTCTCATTTTCCCCCGGGCCTTGCACTTGCTTCATCGTTACTGCACTTAGTCAATTGACCCATAAGAGCTGCATCTCTCGGCACTTACCCCAGCTCTGACTGACTGGGCTCACTTGGTCCCCCCACTCCCTGCACTTGTCCCCCCCCCCTCTCCTGCTCCTGTCTGTGCACTTGCACGATCTGAATGTACCATGCCTTGAAGATCGTCTACCTGTTTTTCCCTTGTCTCCCCTCCTTGCATAGTCGCACCTCAATGCACTTGGAAAAACTGCAGAACCGTTGTCAGACTCATTTGCTGTTATCTACACTGTTAAATGTACTATATGCACTTGTGCCATGCACTTACTCTGCCTAGTGCAGACTTGTATCATTCAGAAATTCAAGGACTCTGAATGACTGTTGTTTTCCCCCTTTTTCCCTCCCTCCTTGAGCGCTTTGAAACACTTGCTTTGTGTATTGTCGCTTTACAAATAATACCAATACCATCCATCCTAAAGTCCCAGGAGTATATATCAAACACAAAACTGACACTTTTGTATTAATGTGATCCATTTCACACTGAATCAATCTAGAATCACTAAAGAAGTCTTTAATTGGATGAACAACTTGAAAATCAACCCAGGAAAGACAGAAATCATGATTATATCAAAAAACCAATAGAACAACACCTACATTCCATGGTCAACGGAAATGGGAACCACACCAACACTGGCTAAGGTACTAAAAAATCTGGAAGCCCTGATGGACAGCACCCTAACCTTAGAACCACAAATAAATGCAATCACAAAGAAATGTCTTCCTCCTCCACACGGTAAGAAGAATCCTACCTTTCCTCTCCTTCACCCACAAAACACACAATCGTCGCCCTCATCATGTCAAGAATCGACTATGCGAACAGCCTTTCTCTCGGGATACCAGAATACCTCCTGAAGAAACTATAACGGATCCAAAATACAGCAGCCAATCTGCTCCTCAAACTATCCAGAAGAGACCACATCACTCCAGACCTAAAAACACTGCACTGGCTCCCAGACAAACATCGCATCACCTTCAAAACAATGTGCATAACAGACAGGGCAATCAGCGGACAAGGAGCTGAATTCCTACAAAAGAAAATAATCTACAACTAACGAGACTCCTCAGATCAAGCAGCGAAATCCGCCTGGAACAAAAACCATACTTTAAGAAAAAACTTGGGGGCTCCTCCTTCTCCCACTTCGCCGCAAAAACATGGAACATCATCCAGAAAGAAATAAGAAATATCAAAGACCACCTACAATTCAGAAAATTATTAAAAACCTGGCTCTTCAACGCCACAGATTCAAATTTAAAAAACGAAACAACGGAACAGGAAACACAAAGAAAAGGATGACTAAACTTAGGATGACACTCACAACACTCAGAACCGAGCAGAGAAACTCTAACTACAACAAGAGAGATGATGCTAAGTCGAATAGGACACAGGCGACACCCATGAGGACAGAAATCAGCATCCCTAGCCAACTGCAGCCAACAACTTCACCCACCCTATAATTGCTACCATGTAGCATACTTGTATAGAGTTGTGTAAATGTTAGCGCTTTCCACACTTGAAGTAAGCTGTGGACATTGGCATGTGCATTGACCGTATGGAGTTGTGAATGAAGGTAGGTGCCGCCCATGGACGTAATTGCAATCGTTGGCATGTGCCACATTTCGAAGGGGCTTGGAGCAATAGCTGCATAAATAACTGAATAAGATGATGAAGGCCAACCACTCACCACATATGGATGTAGTAGCCTTAGCCACTCAGTGTACCGCGCCGACTGGATTTGGAATGCTCTCTGGGCCAGATCTGAAGGGACGCACAAAAGCCTGCCTGCCCTGCATACAGACAGGTGTCACATAGGTGGCCAAGGCCGTACTTGGGTAAGGTTATGAATGTTAGTGTATGCCATGTGTGAAAGGGACTGTGTGTGTCGGATGGCCAACCTCAGGACAGAGACACAGAAATGCCCCCACACCACACCTGGAGAGAATACAGAAATGATGCACCTAATTTCCAGACAGCAATGCCAATTAACCAATCCACTAACAATTTCACCCCTCTGGAAACAAATCTCAAACTCCAACCAAACACAACCACAAGTCTACAACACAACAATTCGCACAAACTTCACTACACTGCAAGAACAAAACAAACCACGCATAGACTCGCACAACAGCACATGGAGACTACCGACCATAAAACACCCCAGGTCCAGCCAACAGACCCACCGGGTTGAGGCCGCCAACAGCACATCACTGCTCTCTTGCACTTTTCCAGCTTATTTCCACAGACTCACCCCCCTTTCCTTTTTTTTCCCATAGCCGCCAGAGCACCAGGGGACCACTCCGGTGGTGATAGTGTGCGGTACAAATATCCTTTAAAATTAGCTCTTATTGGGCAAATACCCTTCATAAAGGTATAATCATATACTTATTCTGTGAATACAGTAATACAAATAATGATATGCAACCACATTTAATGCACACACTTAATATATTAATATATTTATATCTATAGATATTCTACACAACACAACATTTTTTCTCCAAAATGAACAGATATGACCGTGAATCTGCTGATGATTGAATGAATAACAGATATCATATTTTCTACATTCTGCTGATTTTATCACTATGCGTTTCAGATAATTCATATCCTTCTTTAGGGGATCCTTGATTTTGCCTTCCTAAAACCAATTTATGAAAAAAAAACGTAGTTTTTTGATCCTGTGTCTGTTTAGTCTGATGTACTATCCATTTACTTTATTCCCTGGTCTTCAAAATCATGTCTTTTATATCAAATTGCCTGATGAACTGTGACCAGAAATCAAACGTAAAACGATAATCAAAAGCTCACTAGTCCATTGTGTCATGCCTCAAAGTAATAATCCTTTTACCTACTTTCTCTGACAGCTGACATCCCGAAGATTCTTTGCCCTATTTGTACTAGGACCTCTGTCTTCAATATAGGTTTCACAATGAAAGCAATTATCTACTAAAATTAATATTTCATACTTCCTCTATCTGATCATGAACCTATAGCTTCAATCAAATGACCCTCTGAAATAGTCTTTCCTACTTCTACCGTCTCATCCATTTCATTTTGTATTGTCCAGTGCAACTACAGAACGCTGTTTTATAAAAACCAAAAAGGAGCCATGTTGCATGATGTCTGATGTCACACAACATATTGCGTCATTTACTTGTCAAATCTTGTATTCTCTTGCCATGTGAAAACTACGGTCATAGCAAATATCTCCGCCAGTGTGTTCTCAAATGATTCATCTAATTATCACCTGTATGTGGTGATCAAGCCTCTTGTTTTACCTGAATCTCCCGAGACTGTCTAAAATGTATCATCTATAATTAACATGACAAATCCCATTGATTATCCCCACATAGGAGAGACCACATGGACAACATATTCATAAGCGACGTTGTTAGCATCACATGTCAATGAATAGTTTCATCTAATTGGTTTACCAGTATTGGGGTGAGAGATAGTATTAACTCTTATCAAATTGTGGCGATGTTGACAATTGCCACAAGACTGTGTTCCTCTCTGCCCTTTCCTCTCATTTGTCTGTATCCTGGTGTCAGCCTGTATTAAATAATTCCTCAATTAATTACTCTTTCTGTATACAAATATCTGAAGATTTGGAAACAATCATTTAAGAGTTGCATCTAATTTCAAGCCTTCCCAATTTCTGTTCACAATCTTCTAAATCTCTTGACTTTGCATTGAATATGTCATTAAATACACTAAGTTAGGTAAAGACTTAACTGTACTTTGTTTCAATGCACTCATTCCCTCAATCTGCCCTGGTTCCTGCATTGTTATTCCCAATTTTTCCTTATCATATTTCCTAATTAGAAATGTTTTTTTTCAAATCAATACTCTTTTGTCGATATGCGGTCTCCTCATAGATTATCCTTTTGTATCTCTTAGCTAAAAGGAATACTTTCAATGCTTTTACTGGGATGAAAAATGTTAGCTAATATTAGACTATACCTGTGCGTCAGTTTCGAGCATATGTAGTTTCCAATTTCTTCTTAAAATATTTATTTCGGAATAATCCATAAAACAATGCAATATAAAAACACAGTATAACATGATATATCAAAGACTTAAGTTAAAACAATGAATTGTGATATTTATTTATTTATTTAAATTCTTGATAACACGCCAAATCTCCCGAATGCCTCACGGCGCACATAAAACGAATAGGACAAGACTAAACAAGACTATTGAAAGGCGGACATATCAGGAGGAACTATATAGCGAAAAAGTTAAGGAGCATTGAAAAGATGGGTCTTGATATTTTTCTTGAACTGGATCAGTGAGGAGGAGCTCTTAAGGTGAAGAGAAAGAGTGTTCCAGAGAGTAGGGTCTGAGACACTGAAAATAGTTTTGCCAAACTTGACTGAACGAAAACGTGGCTGAGTGAGCATGTCTTGCTCGGTGGACCTGAGTGATATCATAAAAAAGTCACACAGTGCAAATCATCCTATAAAGTACACAAATGCATATATCTAAAGCATATCCTGGCACAGTAATGCGCTGTCTTTGTGTTATACTTAATCACCAGAAGTTCAGGTCCTATAGTTCTCTTTTTGATATATCATGAGAGCCAGGAGTTGGCTCCTTCTTAGCAACCATGCACAATGAATATACTTGGAAAATGCAAACACAGTCAATTAAACTAAGGTAAGTTTATATAAAGTGAACACATTGGATAGATGTCTAATATTATGTTTTAGCAAGATAGGTTTCAAGTAACATCCCATGAGATAACTATAGTATGGACATAAAAAAAGAAAATAGTTAACAGTTTCTTTCTGTGCTGTGAAAACTGGACTTTGCTCAGATTCCGTCATGTGCAAGGTGATGCCAAAGGAGGAGGAATTAATCTATGTCTTGGGTATAGGGAGCGTGCAACAGATGAAGTAATTACATCCAATTTAGCTGTCTTGTCCTAGCAACGTTTTGCAATGCTGACATGCAAGAGCTTGAGCTGAGGATCTGAAATAGGTCTCTATCTTGCCTGTCACCTTTGTTATAAGTGTGACTTGAACTAGTAGTTTCCAATTTGTTTTTCATCCAATATATCTCAACATTCAGACATTGGATTTTCATTTTATCTAAATGACAAATGAATTGTATCTTGGGATGGATCTGATTCACATAGTTAAAGAAATCATGAAGTTTGTCAACCTTCCCATGCTAGATACCAAATAGATCATCAATAAAACTCATGTAACATTTCAACTGCTTTTTCCATGGTTCCCGTTTTAAAACAGTTACAGTTTCCAATAGCAACGTGAATGTATTTTCGTAAGATGGAGTCATTGCTGACCACATCGAATGTCCCAATATCCATAAATAATATTGGTCGTTGCATCGAAATAAATTATTCATAAGAATAATCTGTTATAACGTTATTACAGATATCTTATCAGCCTCCCAATTCTCTGAATTCAAAAGAAACCATTCCATACCAAAAAGGCCATCTTTGTGTGAAATATTCGTTTAAAGGCTCACCACTTCCATAGTAAGTAAAATATCATGTTTAATATATTATAAACAACCCCATTTAACTCATTCAAAAAGTCTGAGATGTCTTTCCATGGGTGTTGTTCGATTGTATCAAAGGTTGTACCACGTCATCCATATACTGTTATAAAGGCTCCAGAATGCTTTTTGCCACTGCCACTATAGGTCTACCAGGTGGATTAAGTATGTTCTTATGCATTTTAGGAATATATAAAATACCAGTGATATAGGGTAACTGTTTGTCAGGAGCGTTTGTGTAGTAAGTGTGATATGTACATTTGCTTCCACTTCATAGAATGTTTCTTTGATACATTCTTTTATTTTTTCAGTTGGATCAAAGGATATCTTCATATACACACTGTCATCACTTAGTTGATATTTAATCTCTTCCTCATAGCTTCTTGTATTCATTATCACCAGAGCACTGGCATTATTAGATGGTTTCAAGATTATGTCATGATTATTCCATAACTTTTGCATAGGTCCTAACTCATACCTCGACAAATGACCTTGCTTCCTATGTTTGTAATTAATTATACCAAGATCCTCTACCACTACCCTCTTAAACCACTATAGTGTCACCAGGTAAAAATTGCTTTTTGGTTTCAACTCAATAAATTCTGAAATTGTTGTTGCTTCCCCTTCTTTTGTCTCAATTGAGTTAAAGAATATGTTCAGTTTAATCTTTCCCATTAATTTGAAGAAATCAATCTCCTCCTTCAATTAATTGCTCAAGTACTGTGGCACAAATGTTAATTCTTTCTGAAGTGTCAAAATGTGATAAGATATAATCGGAAATATTTACCACTAGGTTTACTGCTTTCTGTGTGGGATTTTTTCTTGTTCCCCTTTCTGATCTTTCGCTTTGATCAGAAAAGTAACCCATTTGTCACCCACTCCATTTGCAGTAACCTATTTTTCTGTTCCTTGTTGGGTTAATGTTGTCTATGGTATTATATTCATCTACTCTAGTTCAGCGCTTCACACATCTGACGAGGTACTCTCTGTTGAGGTATCCCTATTTGTTCTCAATTTCTTATTGGATTTATTGAATGTATAGTTCTGCTAGTAGTATTCCTTCCATGAATATATTATGTCTAGATTGTAATCTATGGGATCTCTCTGTAATTTCCAAATTTCCTTTGTTTCTAGCTCTTTTCGATATGGTTCTAATCTTTAGTTAATGTTATTTCTAACTGTTCCTGTGATAATAAATTAGATAAATTCTCTTTCATCAATTTTATATGGTCATCTAATCTCGATAATGAGTTTGCTAATTGCTCTAGTGCTAATATAATTAGATCTAACAAACATTTATCTAAGATTTGTCTCCACTTTTTCACTCAAATTGGATTCACCTTACCCAATGTGGGCTGTAGAGGTATTCATAATCCTCTGGGTATTTGTTGTGTCCTATGGTAATGTGCCAGGGTTGAGGCATGATGTTTATGATTCATGTCCCCATCAATACTAAAGGGGCAATTTTGTGTTTCACATCCTGAACATTACAATGTAGATCCTAAGACATTTACAATATTTTACACCCACTGTATGATTGACTTCCCGTATCATCCTGAAACATCTGCATCGCATCAAGCCAATGACACCTTCTTCATAACCAATCTTTATTGTGCCATCTCTTTTGCATATGTTTTCAAGCTGCTTGTTATCAAGGTAACCAGGATGATTTTAGGACAAATTCAAGATTACTTTTGAAGGATGAATGTCCTTTCAAATAGTATACAACAAACGTCTTACCATTTGACAGGGAATCACTGACCTGACCACATACATAGCAGATTCAAGTATCTTGTGGTTTCAATTAACTGGATGGATTCAACACAAGCTGTTTATTTTCTAAACTGGCTTGCAGGTAGGACTAAAAGATGTCTTGGCCCTTAAAGAAAAATATTCCAACTGTACTGCTCTCGTTGATCAATTGATCCTGATGGACTTTCGCCTCATGGAAAGATGCAGAGAAAAGAAATGGGCTGAGGTCCCAACCAAAAATGTAGGCCAGCACAATAATGTTGTGTAAATGGCAGCAGTGCACTATACAAATTCCCTGTAACATAGCATAGCATTAAAGCTGCACATTGTTTCATTTCATCAGAAGAAAGTCAACATTGATGTCAGGTGTTGCTTTGTTCCTCAATATGTAACATTACTTCACACTGATGTATTTCATCATTGCTCAGAAAAAATCATGCATACTTACATCCTGACAGATTCTGGGGCTGCATGGAATTTTACAGTCTGAAAAGTCAAAAGTAAATAGTAATTTACAGTGATAAATAAGAAACACCCTGACACCATAGGTGCGGTAGATGGATCCCTGCTTACATCTGGATCAATTACTCTGTAAATCATGCCACTGTGAAGGAACAGGGATGGAATGAATTCCAAAGTCATTATGCTTGATGTAATTGATGTACTGCATTTCTGCATAATTGTAGGCATATTTTGTGTTAGAACAGCACAGTATAGCAATCCAAGGGGGTGCACATCACTTAAGAGTCCACTGTGATAATTCACACACCTTTCTCTTAGCAGATGCTCAGGTATCTTCCTTTCATCTGGGTTCCACTTAGGAAGGAATCAATGCAGTACAAGTAATCTGGTCATTCCAGAAAAATATGCGAATTATGCTAATTTCTTGGAATTACCACCTGATAGGTGATTTGAATGTCCCATAGATCTTTTGCATGAAGCCTCTGTCAGGATATACGAAAATACTCCCAAGTCAAAAGTAAAGATCAAAGATGTATTAAGAAATAAAAAATAGGCTAAAATAAGGCCATTGTTCTTGATGCTTGTTTCTACTTTAGGATGCATTCCCGTCTATCCTTAGTCTTGGCCTCATCGTCTGTCTGCCCCTTTCTCTCGGCCTCTGTCGCTTTCTTATTGGAATCTGCCACTCAACCAGAATATAATGGCTTAAAGTCTCTCTTTCATTCTAGAAAGTAGAGTTTGATCATTGTCTCCCAGGAGATGGGTTCTTAGTTCCACTGTCTTTCCTACTGAACTCCTTTACTCTGCCAGCATAGAATGCAGACACCTCCCTTTTCTGTGTTGTCTGGTGTTGGGTGATGTTCTTCTGTCTATCTAGAGGTAGCGTTATCGTCGCCCCTTTTCTCCCCAAAGGACACAAACGTCCATGTATTCTTGATCTGTGGGTTAGGGATGTGTGTCCGTTTCCCAAAATGCAATGTTTGACTCTTGTGCCTTTTGCTTTCTCCTGCTGGACTCTTTCTCTCCACCAGCCCCTCTGTCAGAGTACTGAGGCAGCACGGTTTTCTATCTTAGACGTTCACTATATTTGGACACTGTTTCCCAGCATGCTTTGCCCCCCTCTCTCCTTCATCACAGGCCCTCACCCCTGGTATTGCCGGGCAGGCTGCTGATCAATGCTCCGGTGGATTCACAGCCCCTGACAGCACTATTGTTGCCAGCTCAGCAAACTACTGCAAGCCTTAACATCACTATCAAGGTCTCAACCTCTCCCCGGCAGTATCAAACACACTAAGTGTCTACAGGGTCCCTTATAAGCAGATCATCACAAGTAAACCATCTACTGGAAGTTCAAGACACTACCCACACACTTGGTGAGGATGTTTACACACACCTGCTGTGGGGGAGTTTTTGCCAGTGGAGAGAGGGGTTGAGCAGCCATCGGCTCCTGGCGTCACAGGGGCCATAGTGATGTAGGAATCTTTAATGTTCCATTCATCATGCATTGCCAGATTCCACACTTGACCATATTTTAGAATTTCCCATTAGCAATCTTTGCCATTTCCATAAAACTACAGTGTGCATTCTATGCCAGACTCACCAATCCCCCAGTAAGCACTCTTTGCAAAATGTCATGATGTCTATTTAATGCATACTGTCAGATTCCAAAATGCTACTGTTTGTTAATATCCGAATCTTTAAAATAGGGAGATATGGTCACTTCGGCAGACACTGGAAGGTAATCAGGAACAGGGGACTACCTCCAATCCGCACCGACACGCACACATAACAATATGCTGATTCTCTCCTCTGCACCAATAAACAATCAAATACAGCTATACCGCTCAATGAATTAGGCCTAGCTGCACACTTACTTATACACCTCCATTAACACCTCAAAAGTCTTTAGAATGCAGCTATTCCCCACGTATAATCGGCCTAGCTGCACACATAATCTCATACACAAGCTCCACCACCATCAGAATGCAGCTACCCAAGTCAAATCGACCATGCTGCACACATTCTACCGATCTCACACACCCACCGCACAACGCCCAACATTGGAATGCAGCTACACACCCCGTAAATTGCCCTGGCTGCACACATACTGAGTGCACCCAATCACGATTTACTACCCAACTCTCTCCACTGACCTAGACTATGGCCCCCAGGGCGTTCATCCCACAGCACTTTGAGATGATACCAATGGTAAAAAAAAGGCACTATACAAATGCCTAATAACATAACATATATCTAGTTTCCAGTGTGCCTCAACCAGCACTTGCTAACACTTGCATACTGCCTTTGGAGAATGTAGGGGCTACACTGGTACATGGCAGCTTCGGTGTATAATTCATTGGTCAAACAACCTGCTATGCCACAGGGAGTCCCTACCAGGAACCCTAGTGCCGACTCAGTGACTAGTCCAACAGGCTGTCATGGTGTTTTGAAAGAGTGAGTGGGATAAGGATGTTGCCATATATGGTCCTGGCTTCTGTCAGCATTGTGGGTGGAGGGGAGTGGCTGGAACCACATATTCTGGATGCTTGAATGGTGTCTAGATTCAATTACACCTGAGATGAAGTCTTGGAGGATTCCTGGGAACATTTGAATGTGGTGACAGCCATTGTTTGGGTCACTATTATTTCAGTCAGAGAGTAAGTAAAAACTTGCTTTGCTGGTGAAAGCTCCCTTTTTTCCACACACCCCAATGCCTCCTTTGCCCGGTTGCCACCTATGAACTGAGTGGTAGAAACAGCTGCTCAATGTATAGGTGACTGGAGCGTGATGGAGAGTGGAGATGGCAATGCGACTGGCAGCACAGCCCAGAAGAGGCATTAGAACACCTCCTGGACACTGTGCTTCAGGAACTTTTAGAAACTCCCAAAAAATTCCATGAGTCTGAGGTATGGAGAAGAAGGCATGCTGGAGTAGACTCCAAGCAGGCTTGGTGTGCAGGAAATCCAGTTGGCAGAAGCAGTTCCACCAGACGCAGTCCCACCTCTGGCTATTGTTGGAGGCATGGTCATTATACCATGTGCCTTCTCCACCTCAAGTGCCGATCTCTTAAATAAGGGCTTTTAAATCAGCATAGAAAGCCTATGACATGGATTTGGGACAGGTTGGTGCAAAACCGTGCACTGGACTCTAGCTACGTGTAACACCACCATATATAAATATATGACATCACTTAAATAAGCTCTATCTTCCTTATGTATTTTGTATCTGGGTTTTCACCTCCAACATCACACAACCGCCTGGTCAATGAAACTTGGCTCACACCCATATCTTCCTATGTGTATAAATGATCCCACAGAGGAGAGCTAAGCATTATTGCTTTTCTGTGCTTTCACAAAGCAACTCTTAAATAAGCACATGATTCTATGTCAAGACCGGAGGCTCGGATTATGCTTTCCCTCTTTACTTTAAACTCGAGCAGCATTTAAACTATTATAACCATATAAACATTTTACACATTAAAAACTACATTTCCCAGGAAATAATCTTTTTGTGTAGTCCATTCTTGGTATGATAAACTAGAACACATGACATTTCTAACCAATCCTGTCACCCATGGTTCCATATCTTCCATTACATTCTTCTGTCCTTCCTCTTTCTTTGTTGCTCGGGCAGCCAGTTAAGTGATTTCCATCTGTATATGGTGTTTGATTATGTATGGTGTTTGGACTGTTTGACACATATTAGCTTGCATAGCCTAGCGCAACAAGGTAATGCGAGTGCAGAGCAAGAGAGTTTGGCGGAGCTTATCCGCAGGCTGGGATGTAAAGTTGAATGACTTTGTTAGCGTTCGTGACGGGGCAGTGAGCTCCAGGGGAGCGCAACGTCTCCTATCAGTGTTAGGGGGCACTGCAGTCACGGAAGTCATCCGGGTGCGTGACGGGACCAATTAGGGTTCCGGCACTCAATGATCACATTCCGGGACCATTAGGTGGAGCGAGAGGGCGCTTCGGTGGTGAACACAGATAAAATCTCACAAGAAATATTAAACAGCACAATACCGCAAGCACAGTTAAAGGGCTGCTCATAACTATGTAGGGCGAATACTGCAGCTCATCAGCAACCGAGAGCCACTGGTGGCTTGGACCATTACCGACAGAAAGTAGAATCTGTCGAGAGTTCATTCACCTGCAGTCAAGTAGGGAAGGCAGCAGCTGTTTCTAGAGAAGTGCTACGCACAAAAGACAGGCACAGACCCAAGACAAACCGCAACAATAAGGTAACCCAGGCCCACATAAGCTGCATTTTGAACGGGTACAGGCCCAGGAAACCTGCAGAGACCCACCAGCATTATAAAATGCACAGCTCCAGTGAAGAGTTTGAGGAACCCCATACTAGCAGACAATGGACAGTGTCCAACAAGGGGCAGGTAGTAGACCTAATTAATTTCTCCTATGGGATGGAGGCCTTGAGAAGAGAAGCCCCAGAGAGATACTGAGGGGCAAGGGGGAAGAAGAAAGCCTGCAGCAGCCAACTCTCCACCTGCCCCCCCGAGCACACCATGCAAAAGGAGAGTGGATCAGAAAAGAGTGAGGTCCTGGGTGAGGAGCGGCAAGGTATACAAGGATTAGGAGTCCAATTCAGAAGACTTGGATGAGGAAGAGTGCGAGGAGACGTCCAGAGAAAGCTCCAAAGAGCGAGTCATATCATCCCAAGTGCTCCTAACAAGCAACAAGCGTAACGCTGCCAAGAAAAGGACAATACAAAGGGAGGAGGAAGAGATGGACAAGGTATTCGACCCAGACTCTCTCATGCAACTCAGATCGGCAGAGTGGGAGCCCCCTGCCAAGATTGCCAATTATTTAAAAAGGATGATTGGTAACCCCCTGTTCAAAGAGACCAGGAGCAAGCTCCGGGAAAAATTGCCCCATGCCCCAAGTTCCGTAAGGAATGGCGGAAATGCCAGAAATAGATGAAAAGATGTTATCCTTCATGGGGCGTTACGACAGGGACATCCAGAAGGGCATAGATATATCATGGAGACTATGCCAGGATAAACTCCTGGATGTCCTAGGCCTGATACTAAAATCTGACAGATAGCGGAAGAGGCAAGACAAGCAGAATAGAAGGTAGACCCGGATATCCTAGCGGGTTGTACGCAGAGGGCAATATGCCTGCTCGGCAATGTTAACAACCATCCTAACAAAAGAAAGAGAGAGGTCCAACCTCGTTAAAATAGTCCCCAAATTGAGCAAACTGGCCACAGTATAATCACCATCCAGCAGTGAAGGCAGACTCTTTGGGGATGCATTTATCAAGGAGATGGCGAAGTTCGCAAATACTTATGCCACGATAGACATAGCACAGGCATCCATAAAAAGAGTCTTTGGACATAAGGTTTTCAGAAGGGCTGGCAGAAGAATGGGCCACTCGGCCAGCCGCTACTCCTCATACAGGCCCAACTACAATAGCAGGAATGACTGGCGAAATCAGGAAAAGAGTGAACTCAACCCCTTCTTTCAGTCAAGAGGAAGAGGTAGAGGCAGAGGCTGGAGAGGCAATAACAGAGGCCAACAAGCAAACAGGTGAGACTGATCACAAAATTACACAATCAACCAATAGATACAGGGACCCCGGTAATAGGGGGGGGGGACTGCACAGTTCTTAGAAAGTTGGCAAGAGTTATCAGGAGACACATGGGTAGAACAGATGGTGCAGGGTTTCCAGTTGGATTTCTGTCAAGAACCAGTACAGTTGGAATACCCGAGATCCATAACGTTCAGCGAGGAAGAAGAAAATCTATTAGACAAGGAAATAATAGAACTAGAGAGGAAGGGTGCCATTGCACCAGTGTCCGATTCCTCGAATGGGTTTGTAAGCAATGCGTTCTTGGTAAAGGGCAAAAGGAAACAGAGACCAGTGATAAACTTGAGAAGTATGTATGCGTTCATAATAGACAGATATTTCAAAATGGAAGGCATCCATCTCTTGAGAGATGTGTTACAGGCGGAGGATCGGCTGGTCAGGATAGACCTCAAAGATGCCTACTTGACGATCCCAATAGCGAAGGAACATCGGAGGTTCCTTCGATTCTGGTAGGGAGGTCAGAAGTGGGAATTCACATGCCTCCCATTCGGTCTAACATCAGCACCTTGGGCTTTTACAAAACTGATGAAGACAGCGGTGAGTCACCTGAGAGAACAGGGCATCAGACTGAAAGTATACCTAGACGATTTTTGTCTGATGGAACAGAACAGGTTGAGGCTGGAGCAACAGATAGAGGTAACTATGCGACTATTGCAGAATCTGGTATTTTACATAAATTGGGAGAAATCCGCTTTGGAACCAGTACAGACAATAGAGTTCCCAGGCTTCTTGATAGACACGAGAACAGCCACACTCAGCCTACCAATAGCCTAAGTGAACCTGATCAAGAAAGATATAAGCTCAACATTAGAGAGAGAAGAGTTATTGCGATCTTACCGGGGCCATTACACTACAGAGCTCTACAACGCCTGAAGATCCAAAACCTGCAAAAGGGGTTATCGTACGAACAGTGAGTCCCGATCTCCTCGGAGGCGAGGACTGAACTATGGTGGTGGTTCAGGCACATGGAGGCCTGGAATGGGAGAGCGATATTTGGCTCATTCCCGGGCCTCATTATAGAGTCAGATGCCAGCCATTGGGGCTGGGGAACCCCATTATGGAGAAATGACAACAGGAGGCAGGTGGTCAGGGAAGGAACTAGAGCTCCACATCAAATGTCTGGAACTGATGGCAGGATCCTTCGCAGTAAGGTGCTGGACAAGGTGAACTGTTGCGTATTACTGAAAATGGACAACAACTCCACAGTACACTACATAAACAGGCTGGGTGGGACGAAGTCCATGGTGCTAGCAGAGCTGGCAAAGGATTTCTGGCACATGTGCCTAGAGAACAAGATCAGCATTGCAGCAGAATATCTCCTGGGTCTGCAGAACGAGGTGACAGACTGGAATTCGAGACATCTCCGAGATGCCAGCGTTTGGCAACTAGACAGGACAGTGTTTCTATCACTAATGGAAATGAGCGGACCATGCAGGACAGATCATTTTGCATCCAGACTGAACGCTCAACTGAGTTGCTTCTTCAGCTGGAGGCCGGATCCAGCAGCAGAGGCAACAGATACATTTCTTCAGAAGTGGGGGTCAGACAAGCAATACGCTTTTCCCCTGTTCGCAATAATTCTGAGAATGGTAGTGCAGGTCAGGAGACAGCAGGCAACTTTAATAATCGTAATGCCAGGCTGTTGAGTCAGGTTTGGTTCCCGGACCTTTCGAATTGTCAGTCGACAAACCACTAGTACTTCCCCAGTTCAGAGAACTGATTCAGAATCCAGTGAGGCAGAGTCACTGTTACGCTCACCTGATATCCCTGGGGGCATCTGGAAGGCTCTAAGATCTGGAACCCTAGATGCGTAGCTGCCCAGTGCTAAATAATGAATCTGCAATTACAGAAGAGAGGATTTGTGATAACTGTCTCTAATTGGTGAATCTCTCACCTCCCTCTGACCGATTCCCTTCCCACTGGGTTCTTTTCTCACCTTAGTTATTTGTAGGGTGAGCTATCCGTCCTGCATTTCTTGTGCAGGGGCGCATGACGTTTGTTGGCGAGCTGCCCGAGTTGCTTCACTGGTGCAGTACGCTTTCCTTGGGCCCAGGCCTGCTGTGACCCTGAATCTGCTGGTAGGCAGGTAGGTTTGTTAACTGTAAGTCTTTGTTCTGTTTATAGTGGGAATTCGTTAATGTCTTTATCTCCTTCTTTTAAGGTGCGAAGGTCTTGATGCTGGCGTGCAGGATGGAGAGGCACGTTTCTAGGTAAGAGAAAGCGTGCAGCGCCTTTATTGTCTTTTAAAGCTAACCTGTGTTTTCATCTTCTTCTCCTCACAGGCCTCTGTGGTGCTGCGAGTGGATGAGAGCGCGATAAAAAACAGGCCCCCGGAATCCGTTAAGGTAAGTACAGCGCTGTACGGTTGTTTAATATTGAAAGCGAACCTGAATATGTCTCTTTTCCTTTGCAGATGTTGCTGTGGTGCTCTGGATGGAAGCGTGGCGTAGCGCGATGGAATTCAGGTAAGACTGATGGAATTCGATGTTTTGGAAGCGCGCGTTCTAATATTGTTTTTCCCTTTCTCGTTATTGTAGGTCATAATGTTCGAACAGCAGCTGTGGTAGCAGTTCGCCGGAAGACCTTAAGCTAGTACTCACAGGTGAGTGATGTTTCTTATCTCTGTTTACACAGATTGCAGGCCAGTTGAGATGCTATGTGCTGGATGGTGTTTTCTCAAGTAAGACAGAATAATCTTGTTATTGTTCTTGCAGGATTACAGGAAGATGCTGAAGACCAGGAGCTGGACACAGTGAGCGTCTGCACAAAACGTGTTCTGCAGTCAGGGTGTGGTTTATATAGCCAAGGTAAAGTAGTACCAGGGAAAGTAGTTCCAGGCCTGTGCCACACCCTAAACACTAGACCGCATGCCTTGGTTCTTAGAACTAGACTGTGAGGGTGCTTCCATGTTGGATTTAAAGGCCCATGTACATAAATGGGACCTGGTTTGAACAGCCCTTCCTTCCTACATATGAGCCTGGTGCCAAAGGCGCCAGGACTGGCTCCAGGAGCCCTTTTGCAGTGGTTTTAAGGCCCTCAGGGTTCTGGTGGGAGACTGCGTGTGGCACAACTTGTGCCCCCTCACAGTGGTCATGAAAGTAACCCGCTGTATGAGAAAGCCGACTTGGGACTGATTGCATGGGCAATTTATGGGCAGCCTGGCAGAAGCCAGGACTTTCGGGAGATGCTGAGAAATTCTTCGAGGAAGGTTGGGCACTGGGTAACAGGAAGGCCTACAAATTGGCCTGTGCCCGGTGGAATAGTTGATGTGTGGAATGACACATACATTCCACTAGAGCAGATGTAACTCAGTGAATTTCCTAGCGGCTTTGGCAGCACAAAGCAAGGCTTACAGAACAGTAAACACATGTAGATCAGCCATATCTGCTGGCCACCCCAAGATAGAAAATGTGGCAGTTTGGGAAGACCCACGTGTATGTAGGCTCCTCAGAGGAGTGAGACTTTTAAGACCACAGTTACCCAAATATTCACAGACATGGGACGTGAATACGGTCCTGAATTTGTTTAATAAATGGCCGGAAAATGAGCATGTGACAAGAAAAGCAGTATCAGCAAAGCTTCCTACACTGCTATGCCTCATTACTTGCAAAAGAGTGTCTGATGTAAAAGCACTCGAAATAGGTGATCCTTTAGCCCTTCGGAAGGCACATTTTTACATTAACAAGCGAACTAAGATGGGTATCAGAACAGTTACCTACTCAGCTTTTGTGTACCAACCCAAAAATGTCCGGTCCGGTGTCTGAAAGCTTACGAAGAAATGACCGGGCACTTAGAGCAACTGGGGAAACTCAATTGTTTATCTCTCTAAGGAAACGTTTCAAGGACATAGCAGGGGCAACCCTAGCTAGATGGGTTAAATGGTGCAGGATACAGGCGGGCATTGACATTGGAACATACAGGGCACATTCCATCAGAGACGCTATGGCGTCAAAAGCAAATAACGCAGGAGCTAGATTGGAGGACATCCTAAAGGCAGCAGACTGGTCTAGGGAGTCAACGATCAAACAAGTTTACTTTAGGGTTGAATGACCGAAGCGGAAATGTTCGAGGGAGAAAAGACCTAAAATTATTTTTATTCGAAATAATCTTCAGCCTTTTCTCCCCTGAACATTACTGACTTACCCAAACCCCTAGACACACCCACACCCCTACCCACACCCCCAACACACCCCAACCCACACCCCTAACACACACCTACCCGCACCTCCACCCCCACACCACTACTTACCTTGCATCCCGCGTTGCTCTGTCCCTGCGATGCCTGTTCCCTTTCACTTCGGTGATCGGGAACCGGCGCTGCAGGGTCCTTTCCTTTTTTTTGTCAGGTCAGCCTTTTTTTGAGGGGGGACTGTGGGATAGTTGCGGGGGACACCCCCACAACTCCCACTCACAGTATAGTGAGCAGGGGTTGCGGTGAACACCCCAGCAGCCCTTTTTTTTTTGGCACTGCAGCACCACTGCAGGGGACTACCCCGCAGCCCTGCAGCTCTAGACCGAGTTAAAAAAGACCTACCCAACCAAAAGTCAACTTTTTATAAGGTAGAACATTTGTTAGTACCGTCTTTAAGACTTTTGGTTGGGTAGGTCTTTTCAACTCTGTCTTTTTGGCCGAAACCATAAATCAGATGTCTACGTTGGTGGTGAGTAAGCTTTGAACAAGCATAATCCGAGCCTCCGGTCTTGACGTAGAATACTGATTTTCCATACTATCGTTTAGAAAGTCAAGATTCTATTAAAGGCACTGAGGCGAAGGATTATCTCACCCAGTCAATCGTTATATGCAATTTGTTAAATGATAATGCAGGTGGAATACTCTGTTGTAAAAATTGCTGTATCGTAACGATTGCCAACCCTATCGTAGCTAGCCTCAGCTTGTTGTTTTGATTACTCAACACGAACGGAGGTGAAGATAACAGGATCATGAGCAAGGAAAGAGGGCCAAGCATAATGCAGCATCTACCGGTTGGGGCGCAGGACTTGAAGCTGAGACAGACTAAGAAAGAGGAAGGACAAAAGAATGGAATGGAAGATTTGGAACTATGGGTGACAGGATTGGTTAGAAATGTCACGTGTTCTAGTTTATCATATCAAAAATGGACTACACAAAAAACTATTTCCTGGGAAATGTCGTTTTTAATGTGTAAAATTGATATGTTTGTAATAGTTTCAATGCTGCTCGAGTTTAAAGTAAAGAGAGAAAGCATAATCCTTTGCCTCCGTGTCTTTAATAGAATCTTGACATTCTATAACGTTAGTATCAAAAATCAGTAATTAAAAGCACAACGCCTGGTAACTATGGGAAAAAATATTTCAAAGTCACCTTTACAAAATTGTTGCATTGGACAGTCATTGTAATGTCAACTCAAATTGATTTGGAACATCACCTTTTCAGCACAACATATCATAACCCAACATTTTTTTAATTATACATTGTTTATTACAAACCTTGTATACGTAATCACATATCTCAAATACCATACAATAAGTTAGAAAAGGGTATTAAATAGCTCATAAAATCAATAGTAGTTCAGTTTCCTTATCCACATATAAAAATCATTCTCTGTATTTGTTAAGTATTCTAGTAAAAAACAATGAGTTCACAATATATTAAAATACACTTTTCTACCATCTCACTTTCAACAAATGTTGCAGTTTCACTGGTACCCATTCACACCTACACCAAGAAGTTTTCTAACAAAGAAACACAAATACGACATCTCATAATTGTACCTATAAGTAAAAAAAGGTGTACTCACATTCTCCACACTTATATCTATGAATGTAACTCTTCAGATGAATTGGGTACACGTTCATGTATATTACTCCCAACTGTCTTTCTCATAGTCACATATATGCCTGTCTATAGTGATCTCAATCATCTCGGCTATGAGATCCAACACGGTTCTGCTGTATCCTATTTCTCTTCTCTCGATGCTCATACCTGTGTTTTGGTCTGGCATGTCCTTCACGCCACTTCCTCTCCCCTAGTTGTTCCCAGAACTGTGTCCTTGACCTCCTCTGTTTTCTCTCTACACTAATTGAATATTTTTGATTATTTCCTCTTATAGTTTCGGTGGCCCTTTTTTTCTGATAACTTCCAGACTTCACGGATCCCTCCTCTATCTCTGACTGTCTCTCTGATGTTGACGACTGAAAACCCTATCACTCACGTCATCTTAATGTCTTCATATTTTTGGCATGCCATGTCTTCCCATGCTTGTCTACCTCATCTCTTTATCTTTCTTTTCCCCCTGTGTCCAGCTTACTTCCCAACCTAGGAATAACCTTCTCAACTCATAACCCGCCCTCTTACTTGCACCTGCAGCTTCCAAATGTTTAATGTACAGTAAATCTGTCCTTTACTCACTTTCTATGCTAGTAACACTCTCATTCTCAGGCTGGAGTTCTCCTGCCTCGGTTACTCATGGTTCTCAGAGCAATGTCCCCTTGAACCAATCTGCAACTCTGTTATCCACCACTACGTTCAGCTTCCACCTCATTCGCATATCTCTTTTCCACTTTCCTCTCTTCATTGACTTCCTTTGCCAGACTGCCTACAGGATTGCTGTGTCTGTAAATGGATGTGTGGTCTTCCTTTTTTAGCGTTCCTCTCGTGTTAGCCTTTACTCCCAGGCCTGCTCTCTCCTTTTGTTTTGCCAGTTCCTGCTCTCTGTATTTCATCCTTCTTTTGCCACATCCGGCTTTAAGCAACTCCCTTAATCGCTACCCCTCCTATGCCCCGGCAGCCAGTACTTTATGCCCGATTCTTCAATCGCACTTATTCTCCCCTCGTCCCTAGTCAATTTTCATGTTGTTGGCTCAAATGTTACTTACTCTCTGATTCATGTTTACCACTTGTATTTTTTTGCACAGCAAAAAGCACTATCTAAATGCAATAACGTCATAAATAATTAATAAATACATATATCACTACCTGTGAACGAGAATGAACATCCACTTGCTATGGTTTCATGTGTTAATATCCCCGCAAAAATATCGCCATACAAAAATATCACCATATTTTTGCGGTGATATTAAGCCATGGAACCTGCGGGGGGACACCCCTGCAAACCCCATAATTTTTTTAATGGAGCAGGGGCACCCCCGCAACTCCCAGTCCCAATAACCCCATATAATTATCCCCACTAATCATATCGCCTCTGGCCTTACCCCACAACCATATATATGGCGATATGATTGGTGGGGATAATATTACCTGATACCCTTGCTATTGCTACCACCGGACTGACGGGCTCTAGTCCGGCAGGACCACCATTATAACAATAAATTTCCAATTGGAAGCGTGACATAAATGTGATATAGGAAATAAAACTCAATGATTTAGTGCAGTGACCCAGGTACTAATATAAAAAAAATAACACGGCTGGGGAATTTTGACTACTAACGTGTTGCAATTTTTCAAATCCCTTTGTATAAAAGGATCAGTGTCATTTTTCTTGTATGAACCTAAATAAACCCTTTTTTTAAGAGCACATGAGCTTTTTACCACTTCTTTCCACTCCAACCAAAATAAAGGGTTCATTCTGCTGTGTCAGGAGCATTGCACATCAAAAGGAGCGGCTGGGCCGATCAATTTACAGAAGCAAAACAAAATGGCGTCTAACCTCCACCTATAACCTTTATGAGGCTGCGCGGCGCTGTGAAAGGCCGTCTGTGGTTACAGGAGACGGACTCGTTATGTTCCTTTCCTGGTGCCCCGCTGCAGTTGGCAGCCCCTGGTCCAAACCAAGCATTCTGAGGGTGCCCATAAAAGTCAAGTCATCTGCTTTCGATTTACACACTTGTCAGGCTACCCTGTGAAATGTATCCAGAGGCTGCAAACTGAACAACATCACAAGTCGGCAGTGAGTGCAAACTGGGACCGTCTGCCAAAGCCTTCTCAAAGAAGCGTTTCATTCAAGAACACCACAGGCCGCAAACAAATGCAACTGTTTTTACTTCGCAGAGCTAGCATGATATTTGTTACCCTGGAAATCAAATATAATTGCCTTGCCTTGTACCAGATAACAATATTTAGTTTCCTGGCTTTCTAATTGCACAGTGAGAAAAATGTACACAGTAATGCCGACGTGTTGTGTGTCCTGACTTGTGCGGCAGCATATTTATATTGCAAGAATGGAAATTCGTATTTGTTTCTCACATTCGTTCATCAAATTGTTCATGTTTTCCATAACCCGAAATCCACACAGCGGTGGGCATTGTAAAGGGGATGCGATGGCTTATTGGTGGGAATTGCGATGGTTGCTACCCCTGTATAAAGCTTTATGGAACATGTGATGTACCAGTACAGATGAGCAGGCCTGTCCAGCATTCCTACGGCGCTAAGTGTTACCCAGCACTCCACGAGCTAAGGGCACTTGGCCCCCTCCGTTGGGGAGGCGGAGCGCTAGCGTGACGTGGGAGCGGGGAAGTGGGGTTTTGTGGGTAAGGCGCGTAGGGCGCCAGTTACTGCAAGGGAAGAAAAGAATAAAGAGGTTTCCGTTACACCTCCGTGTGTGCGTCCTTTCTTTGTGCCGCGACCTCGGCAACATTGGCGACGAGGCTGCTCCTCGCACACCGGAGTCCTCCAGCGGCAGTCCGCCGCGTCCCGGCTCGCGTGCAGGGAACCACGCGGAGCCTCCTCCTCCTGCTCCTCCTTCCGTGGCGCTGGGTGCAGCCACCCGCCAGTGCTCGCGCGCGGGCGGCCGCGGACCCGCCGCGCTTCCTCCTCCTCCGCATACAAGGCTGCGGCTGAAAACAGAAGAAAAAAAAAAAATTTTTTTTTTTTTTTCGTTTACTTCAACCGACGCGTGTGAACCGCATCCTCCACGTCAGGTGGCCCCTACTGCTCACGCATGCCAGCGGCTGCTCCAGTCCTTTGTCACGGACCACACCAGCGACGTCTGTGAGCCACCTCTCACCGTTAAAGGCCCATAGCCGGACCTGCCGCCGCACGTGTGGGTGAGTGCGCTGGTACACGCCTGTGTCCCCATAACCACACACCGCCCGAAGATCCCAGAGGTCTCATCTCCTGACGACATGAGCGTCCAGGGATCCAATCCTGGGTCCCCGCAGCCTGTGCGCGCAGCAAAATCAATACAGCTGAGGCTGCCCCCGCCATTCACCATGACGCCTCAAGCGACAAAAGGTCCCAGGTGGACTGACTGGATGGAGGATTTCCACCATTTTGTGCGGGGGTCCGGCGATGGGGACTCCCCCAACATAAGGGACATCTTTCTCAACCTCGTGGGGGGTGAAATCAAGACCGTAGTAAAAACAATCCCGATGGCAGAACAAGGCACCTTCCCCAACCTGATTAAGGCCCTGGACAAGCTACTCATCATCAAAGTCAACCGAGACTATGAGAGATATCTGTTCAACAAATGCACCCAGCTGCCACACGAGACTGTTGATGAGTTCATAACTCGCCTAAGAGTGAAAGGCGCCAACTGCCAGTTCGACGCTTTCTCCCTAGAAGAAGCAATACGGCTGAGAGTGATAGAAGGTTGTCTCTCTCCTGCACTCAAGAAACAACTTTTGAAAAAACCTCTCACCATCCCCGAAGTGAGCGAACTCGCTCGCATACACGAGAGAGTTGATGCACAAGCCTCATCCATGAGCAACACAAATAACCCCAAACAAGACACCAATGAACTCATAGGCGTCATACAGCCGCCTCGACAAGGCGACAGAGGACCACAACAATATAGAGCGCCAGGGGCACCAACCCCGCGCCAGCAAAGACAGTGCTATCGGTGCGGGATGTCCTTCCCACACTCCGGGTCGTGCCCAGCATTATCCCAACGGTGCACGAACTGCGGAAGAGAGGGGCATTTCCACTCTGTATGCAGGGAGGGCATAGCATTTCCCCTGATGCGTCCACAAGCACCCGCCAGAACGCCGTTTCGGCCGCCACCCTCACAATACAATCAACCGAGGCAGTACCAACAAGGGCAAAACCAGAGACGATATGTCAGAGCAATCGATGAATACCAAATGCAGGGATACTACGTGCAACCAGACCAGGTGGACCAGCCCAGACAGTTCGTGGATGAATACGAAAACCCCCCCATGGAACAAAGGCCGGAGGCATTCTATCATGAAGATCAAGAGGCAGCCTACAATGCGCCGCATGATCCATATGACCAGGACGAGTTCGTCAATCTCATTCTTGACAACGAAGAGGCGCGCGAAGCCCCAAAAATCCCGATCAAGATGGGAAATTACCAATTCCAGTTCATGATCGACTCTGGCGCCACTGTGAACATCATGGGCGAGCAGGACTACGGCAGGATGTCAGACCCACCACAGCTTACCCCGTCACATTCAAGAATCTTCCAGTGGGGCGCTGCTACCCCTCTGCAGACGGTGGGACAATTCGCTCAACGGTTTCTCCTGAATGGACGACAGGTGGACACCACCATCCACGTCATTCGCTCGCTCACCAGGAGTAGATGCCTTATCAGCTACCACACAGCATCCCGCCTGGGTCTGATCGAGATACACGTGAAAGCAGGTGATACCATTACCGCAACCTCAAACAACCCGAAGGACTCAATTAGCACAATAGCATGCGTTCGAAACCAGAACCTAATCACACAAGACGACATAATGGAAAGATTCCCAAAGCTGTGTACTGGATTGGGAAAACTCAGAGCCCCTCCCATCAAGCTACACATCGAGCCGCTGGTACGCCCAGTGCCGCAACACCCCAGACGGGTCGGGTTTCACCTCCAAGAGGCAGTGTCCGAGGCTCTCCAACAATTACTCGCCGACGGCATTATTGAGCCAGCAACGGGCCCAACCCCATGGGTTTCCCCCCTGGTGGTCGTACCGAAAGAAGGTGGGAAAATCTGTCTATGTGTGGACATGAGGGTGGCCAACACGGCTATCCAGCGGGAGAGGCACCCGGGTCCATGCATAGAAGACATGATTGTGCAGTTGAACAACGCCCAGATGTTTTCCAAGCTCGACCTGGTGCAGGGCTATCATCAGCTGGAGCTTCACCCTGACTCTCGAGTCATCACAACATTTGCGACACATGATGGCCTATTCCGGTACCGCAGACTGAATTTCGGTATCTCGTCTGCTGCGGAGATTTTTCAGGAAGCCATACGTCAAATTATCAGACCCGTTAAGGGTGCTCTGAATTACAGCGACGACATACTTGTGTTCGGCGCCTCCAAGGAGTCCCACGACACAGCGCTGCACGCCACGTGCGAAGCCCTTCAAGCTGCTGGTCTCACGCTCAACATCTCCAAGTGCAGATTCAGCAAGACAAAACTTAAATTCTTCGGCCACATCTTCTCCGGGGAAGGGATGATGCCGGACCCCGACAAAGTTGCCACAATCACTGGCCTTGGCGAACCGCTGCAGGTTGCGGACGTCCGCTCTTTCCTTGGCATGGCCGGGTACTGTGCGAGATACATTCCCCACTTTGCCTCCCTCACCGACCCGTTGAGGAGGCTCCTGCAGAAGGAGGCGGTGTTCGAGTGGACTCCCGCATGCCAGCAGGCATTCACTGACATCAAGCAGGCCCTCACGGAAGCTCACCGACTGGCCTACTTTAACCCCGCGTGGCACACCGAGGTGGTGGTGGACGCCAGCCCAGTCGGCCTTGGGGCCATACTAGCTCAAACCAGTGGGGCGGACATCAACCCGAGACATGTGGTCGCTTATGCGAGCAGAGCGCTATCCACGCCGGAGCTGGCTTATTCGCAAGCCGAGAAGGAGAGTTTAGCCGCAGTATGGGCATGTGAACATTTCCACAATTTCCTCATCGGGAAGAAGTTCACGCTGATTACCGACCATCAGGCACTCCTATCCCTGTTCGGGAACCCGCACACCAAGATGCCACCAAGGATTGAGCGGTGGGGCATCCGGCTTCAAGAGTACAACTACAACATCATCCATCGCCCCGGAGGTGAGCTGAACCCAGCCGATTATCTGTCACGACACCCTGTGGGGCCCCCGCTGACGCGGAAAGGAGATGTGGCCTATGTGCAATATATAGCAGATCGATCGCTACCACCAGCGCTGTCCCTTGAAAGGGTGGCCGCCGCATCTGCCGCCGACCCGACGACAGCCCTTGCAATCAGCTTGACTCTAACCAGCAAATGGAAGGATCACCACAGGGCAATGCTAGCCCACCCGGGCGTCAACAAACAGGAAATTGCAAGACTGGCCAGAGTGCAGGGTGAACTAGCTGTGAAGGACAACAACATTCTTCTACGAGGCTGCAGGATTGTTATCCCCGCCACACTACGGAACGAGGTGGTCCGCACGGCCCACGAAGGTCACCGAGGGGCGGAGAACACCAAGAAACAGTTGAGATGCTACGTCTGGTTTCCCTTCCTAGATGTGGCGGTCGATGAATGGGTGAAAAACTGCCATGCGTGCCAGTGCACCGCCTCAATGGAACGTCCACCCCCGCTGCAACACACACAGATACCAGATCGCCCCTGGGAACGAGTGGCCGTGGACTTCTACGGACCGACCGAAACTGGTGACTACCTTTTGCTGCTAATAGATGAACATTCAAGGTTCCCCATAGTCAAATCGGTCTCCACCACAGCGTTCCCCCAGGTGGCAGAGGTGCTAGAGGAAGTATTCAGCGAGTGGGGGGTTCCCAAAACCATCAAGTCTGACAATGGACCACCATTCTGCGGGCACGAGTTTGGAGAACTAGCGATGCATTTGGGTTTCAAGCACATGAAGATAACCCCTCGACACCCGCAAGCGAATGGGATGGCGGAACGCTTCATGGCCTCCATCAAGAAAGCGATCAAAAGAGCCAAGGTGGAGGCAGTCCACCCGCATCAAGCACTGTGCCGCCTCCTGAGAGCTTACAGGAATACCCCGCATGAAGTTACGAACAAGACTCCTGCTGAACTAAAGTTTCGCTACGAGGTGCGAACCCGCATCCCACGCAACCCGTCAAGTGAAGAACCGCTTGACACTGACACTCTCCAACGTGATGCTGAAGCAAAGGAGAAGGCGAGACGTGACACTGATGCGAGGCGCCACGCTGAAACAAAACAATTTCCAGGTAGGAGACGACGTCCTTGTGCAACAACCAATAACCAGGAAGACAGATCCACGATTTGCCCCAAGTCCCATGAGGGTAGTCGCAGTAAAAGGTACTATGGTGACGGCTGAAGATCAAAATAGAGCCGTCAACAGGAACTGTCAACAATTTAGACACTATATCAAGAGAGAAGGCTCGGAAGAGCCGAGGAGGTCTGTCTCCCCAGAACCTCGCATGCAGAGAGATGACCTGTGGACCCCTCCGGTCGGGGATCCGGGAGGGACGAGACAGGGAGTGAACAATCCATTTGTCCTAGAGGCGACAGCTCAAGATGAGAGGCCCCGACGAGTGATCAAGAAACCGATAAGACTTGTTGAGGAATGTTAAGTTGATATTAGGATATAATGTTCGGGGGTAGTGTTACCCAGCACTCCACGAGCTAAGGGCACTTGGCCCCCTCCGTTGGGGAGGCGGAGCGCTAGCGTGACGTGGGAGCGGGGAAGTGGGGTTTTGTGGGTAAGGCGCGTAGGGCGCCAGTTACTGCAAGGGAAGAAAAGAATAAAGAGGTTTCCGTTACACCTCCGTGTGTGCGTCCTTTCTTTGTGCCGCGACCTCGGCAACACTAAGTAGTTTGCAATTCATAGGAAATGAGCAAAGAGTCAAAGAACCTTGCGCCTAGCTGCTGGTGATTCCAGAGTGTACGGGTCACGGATGGGCCATGCCTTGCCAGGGGGTCTGTAGCCTCCCTTCTGCTCCCCCCGGATGCACACATGGATCACTTCCAGCTTCCTGGTGGTCGAGGGACCAATGCCTAGCTTTCCAGAGGGGAGCAGTGGGGACAGACTACAGGGTAACACATTTATCAATTTTGATTAAAATAGGAAACCACAAAGGGATACTGTTTTTTGTACTTCTTAAGCCTTTCAAGGGTGGTGCAGAATGTATGTCATGTTCATGGCATTGGGGGTCATTATGAACCTGGCGGTAGGAGTCATGAATTTTCCAGTGCCCGGGAATGGGCAATTACCGGGGCATTAGAGCCCCAGCAGACCCAGTAATTGCCATTCCCGGGCGCCGTAAAATATGACTCCCCATTCCCATTTCAGTCCGATTAGACTCAATGGGAATGGTGAGGCCGGATGCACCAGCACCATTCATGAATGGTGCTGGTGCATCCGTCAAGTTCTGCGCGCGGGTGCCGTTCGGCCTGCCTGGTCAGACCTGGCGAGCTGAAAGGCACCCGTTCGCAGAACTCGTAGTTTGCCGGTCCAGAAACAACAGTACCAGCAAGCTTACAGGTACCGTTGTTTCCGGACCGACAAACTTATAATGAGGCCCATTGTCTATGTACAGAAACGTATAGGTTCCTACGATTAGCGTTTGTTACAGACTAACCACAATGTTAATGATATTAGCTGGACCGGTGCCGGGTACTTTTTGGCCCAAAGATGCACAGGCACGGTCATCGAGTTGGGGGCTCAGATTGGCCCTCTTATACTCTCCATTATGTTTGGCTGTTCTAATTTGTCCCCCCCCCCCCTGCCCAGTTACCCTTGTGAGTAAAAGCCAGTTTTGGTCTGTCAGCAAATTGTGCAAACTATTGAGAGACCACCGAAACCAGACCACGATGTTTGGCTCCTACTCCAAAATCAGCCAGGCTGGGTTAACCCAGTCTTACTAAAGCATCAGCAGCATACCTACAGAGAAAATAAAATTGATGTTTTTCTACTGTCAATTTTGCCATTGTGAACCTCATAAGAACTGTGCAAGAGATGCCTTGATTCTAATGCTGGGACATCTTATTCCCTTCAATATGCTGTGCATATGTGTTTGTCTAGATTTGGCAGAGCTTTTTAATAATACCAATAATAATGATAATAATAACAACACTATTATAATCTTATTATTGTAATAGCCTGTTTTTATATATCCCTTCCTACTTTGATTTTTCTATGTTATAGTGATGAAAATAACAAATGTTACTGTTACTCAATTTAGCAGTAGTCCCAGATACAACATGTGGATCTTGTCTTATACAAAGAACCCTTTTGAGTACTGCACCTTTCTTTTAAACTCTAAAAATTCTCAAGGGAGTGTGGAACTCGTGTGAGGAATTGGAAGGTGTGGGGATATGTAGAATGTTTCAACAAGAAAGATGAATACATTTCAAACTACAAGAAATTTGTTGCATTTCCAGGGGTATGTGTTTAAAAATAAAACCTATGCCCCGATACTTGTTTGTGTTATTGAACCATACCTGACTTAAGCATATTTTGACGATATACATTTTCTTCGATGTGCTGCAGGTCCCAAGGGAAAAAGGAGGAAGCTGTGGCCCTGCTGAGGGAGTCTATCAAATTTGGGCAACAATTTGCGGATGCTTATTCAAGCCTTGCTTCTCTGTTAGCAGAACAGGTAATCAATTACATTTTGGTTCGCTAGGTGTGCATGCTTCTCAAAGCAAAGGAGTGTGATGCTGTGTTTTCTGTGCAAATTCACTGTTTCCAGTGGCGTAGGTCATTGTCACAAAAAAACCATTGATATTACCTTGTTCTTGTAGTGCATGTCTAATGTCCCATGACTGCCTCAGCATCTGTTTTATTCAAAATAGTAAATCAAAACAAAATGTGGCCCCCCTTAACCTTTTCCTGGGGAGGTCACCAACAATATTGTAGAATCAAAGGCAGTTTATCTACAGAAGGGAAAACCACCTGCCTGTTTTTTCCTCACTAATTGTCAATGCCACTAACACCCATTCATATTAGTCAGATCTAGTAAATTCATTATAGAGAACGACATGCAATGGAAATTCAATTAGTCGCTGTTGTTGGGTCCCGCATATATTCTCTTCATTTAATCAGCAACAGACAAATGATTGCGCTTTATTTTGTCTAACATCAATGACAAGTGTTGGCATCCAAGAAAAATGTAAAGTAGGTATTTCAATGGATTTTCTTCAATGCCATTGACAAGTAATTGCATCACAGAATGTCTTCATCGCATATGTTGGATTCACATATAACTTTCTTCTTCCCAAAACAATCCTCTCTAGGGAATGTATGGTTCTTCCCAGTTTGGGCACATATGTAAAATACAGATTGTAATGTTGCACTACTTTCTCTACAGGATAGGGTTTAGACTAGAAACTTTCATTTTTGTAGAGCACAACATTTAGTTTAATTTCAAATGTCATGCAAGCATAACAATATAATTCTCTGAAGGGATAGGAAGTAACCCACAATCCTACTTGGCAATAGAAGGCCACTTGATCCAGAGTCCCTTCTTTTCTGCAGAGTGTTAATTAGAAAAACAATGTCATTTTCTGGGGAATTAAAACAGACAATCCCCTTCCCACTTCATTTTACAGACTTCACTTTAAAGATATAGCTTCGCGTGGGATATTGCTTTGTATGTACTACAGCTTCCACAGGTCAACATAACGAATAACCTCCTGCAAAACCGTTAATATGTTGTTCACAAGTTCATAGTTCCAGTCTCAAATACACCTTTAAAAGCTTGGGGATCAATTTATTTGGCTAGTGTCAAAGGACAAGGTGCATTTTGGGCGTACAATGCTATGTTATTGCATTTCCTATAACTTTCCCAATTTCTTCCCTTACAGCCCAGTCCCATTCAGTGGTCTAGCTGGTAAATGATTCCCCTAAAGGACTTTCAGTGACTCCTTGACTAGGTCTTGAGACACATCTCTGATTGTACAGAGCATATATGACACTCACTTTTGTTTGGACTTGTAAAGTCCCAGGACAGGTAAGATATCTGCAGCTTCATTCAACTTCACTGAGCGAGCTAGGCCCTTGGTCTGTGCTCTGCTCCCCAATCCTTCTCTGGGAATCTATTTGTGTTTTGGGTAAGGTGTCTTCATCAGGCGTCGTCCTGACTAAAAGCTGTCATGTTATTCTACCCTGGGTTTTCTAATGTTCTGTTTATGAAACATAGTTTAAATTGTCTCAAAACTTTCCTTTGGATCTAACAGCATGAGACCACACTTAGGATAAGCCCTACATGTACTTAAACAGTTCTTCAGCATGATCGAAATCAGTACCTGTTGTAGCAAGGAGATATGATTTTGTGGCTTGGTTGCTAACCTTGAAACCTGAAGATGTGGACAGTAATCCTGACTGCCACCCAAAACCGCAAATCATGTGATCCTGGGCAAATCACTTTATCTCCCTGTACCACACATTTTAAATGTGTATAATGTAAGTATGGTAAAACAACAGCACACAGTGAGTTAATACTGTCCCATGTATGTTGTCATCACACCCTGGTTTCTGTAATCTGGTCTTAACATCACCCATCACTCTGCAATCTTATGTACAGCACCTCCCCTTTGATATGCTCCTGCTAATATATAATGTTCTCTATAAATGTGCTTCTTGGAGATAGGTCTGTGCCATAGTCTATACCTACAATGATATACATACATTAAGATCCATAAATGTCTCCATTATCCCCAAAACAGCTATATTTGTAGCTAGGAGGTTCTTAACAGCACTTCTCTTGCAAAGAACCAACCATGGCCTCCACTTTTGTGATTGGAGATGGTGGCAGCAGAATTTAAAATTCTTAGTATCAATAGCGTCCCACCTGGGGATATTGGACCTGGTCCTATTTGTTTAATTAGGGACATTTATCGTCCGCCCTACTTAAAATATCATTACATTGTTCCTGAAGATGTCATAAGATGTCATAAGATTTGGCCTCATTGGAAACCCTGAACAAATGTTTGTACTTGATCAATTGAGTTATGGTTATGTTAAAAACAGATCAGTCCAAAGAGACATTATTGATAATGTTCAGTGAATTAAATCAAGACAGTGTTTCTCCAGCTTCTCACTGCCTACTGCAGCCATTCCACAGAATGCAATCACTTGCAGATGTTCAGGAATTTTATTAAAGCCTGTACATATAACAACATGCAAGTCAGGGTGCTAACAAACGAAGGGTGATCTGTCCTTGCCTCCCACACCCTTTGCCTCATGTTCACAAAATGCTCGTATGAGTCCTTTAAAAAGAAATATTGATCTTCACTCTAATTTCATGTGTGCCAAAGGTCCCAAACACTGCTGGCTTGCTCCTCCCAAGCCTCTGGATTAGAGGCCCCAGTACACCAGTCCTGAGAAGCCTCATCTGGCTCCATTGAGAGCCGGACCAAACTTTGTCTCTGACTAAATTGTGAATAACCCACTGGGGCCCACCCGCCAGTCCTGTGCACCAAAATGTGACCCTGCGCCCCAAGGCAAAATCTTCGAGCCCATCATTAGTTGCCTGATCTCCGTTGGTCCACTGGTCATGGTACACGGATGCGTTATAGAGCAGACTTCACTGCATTGAGCGACGTTGGCATAAAATGCAATCTCCTCATGACCTATAATTTTTATTATATGTTCATTCAATCTATGACAGTCTACTTCTTCAAACGAAACAGCAATACTAATTGGAGTTACTTGTAAGGCATGCAACCCATCCATGTCGACTCTCAAGAGTTTACTTACCTCCTTACCCCTCCTGCTCCTGACCCATCTGAATCCTCTCTTTTTTCCTCTTTAGATTTTGATTCTTTTTTACCTCTGAAGTGTGCACCCTTCGTGAATCCTGTCTCTGGCCCTGCAAGATCCCCTACCAGGGTTGATCCTCTTTCTCACTCTATTTCCTATTTTACTCTGCCCACATACACTGATAAATCAACATTTGTCACCCAAGCTCACCCCACTTCACCCCCCTCGATTCTCCTTCCTTCCTTCCTTCTATCATCCCACAAATCTTTCCCCTTCTTGTTCCTTACCTTACTATTCTCTCCAACACTTTTTTATCTTCAATTTTCCTCTGGCTTTATAAAATTCAACCGTTATACCAATCTTAAAGAAACCTTCACTTATTCCTTCAGTTCTACAAAACCTCGGCTTGGTCTCTCTTCTTCCTTTCATCTCCAAGATTCTCGAGAGAGTATTCTTTGTACAGGTTTCTTCTTTTTTGAACTTGCATTCCCTTCTCCCTCCTCTCCAGTCTGGTTTCCACCCCTTTCATTCTACAGAAACAGCCTTGCTTTCTGTTACTGATTTTCTCTTATCTGCCCATTATAATAAACAGTTGTCTCTGCTTATTCTACTTGATCTATCTGTGGCTTTTGCCACAGTGGATCACACAATTCTTACCTCTAGGCTCTCTTCTCTGGGTATTACTGGATGATCTGCTCCAAACTGGTTTCTTCTCACTCTTCTGCCCCTAAACCCCTTCGCTTTGTTGTTCCTCAGGGCTCTGATCTCTGTCCTCTTCTTTTTACTCTCTACTATTCCTCTGTCTGACATGATTTTTTCTTTTCATTTCTCTTACTACTTTTACACCAAAGATTCTCAAATCTTTAATTTTCAACATTTGCCGAGTCTCTGCATTGGAAGCGCTCAGCCTGTATTTATGCTATTGAATCTTGGGTGATGGCTAATTTCCTATATTTAAATGCTGCGATACCGGAGATCTTTTTTTTCCCCTCTTCTCGCATTCACCCTCCTATTCCTCAATGTTCTATCTTCTTCCCTCCATCCCCATTTCCGCTTCATCTCATAATCTTAGTGTCAACTTCGATCCCTCTTTATTGTTTTCCTTTCATATCTCAGCGGTTTCAAGAACCTCTCGCTTTAACTTACTTAACATTCGTAAAGCCTGTCCTCTCCTTACTTTTAATGCCAATATAATTCCTGTTTCCATTTTTATCTTTTATCTTTTCTCGTTTGAATTATTGTTTCTCTCTTCTTATTGGGCTACCTGCCTCTCATCTTGTTCCATTTCGTTCTATTTTCAATTCTTCTATTAGCCTCATTTGCTCTCTTTCTTCTCAGAAATCTATTATTTATATTTGGACTCTTTTCTCAAATTTCATTTTCTCTGTCTTGTTTTTAAATCGTTATACGCTATGGCCCCTCCTTAATTGTCATCTTTCCTGGCTGGTACCATCCGGCTATGTCTTTATGGTCAGAAACACAATTTTTGTTGCGTCTAGTCCTCACGCCCCCTGTGCCCAGTCAAATCTTCGTTCTTTTTCTCTATTGGCACCTAAATTATGGAATTCTCTTCCTTCTTCTATTTGATTTATTGCTTCTTTCACTTTTTTGCATTCAATGAAAAGCACACTTTCTTTACTCCTCGTAATGGACACAAAGTGTAACATGTTCCTTTTGATTGTACCATATGCATGTTATACAGTGTGTAGGCGTTAGACGCTATATAAATCTAAATAAAATTCAAATACAGAGTCACTATCTATTTACACCAACTCTCAACCCAGGCTAGGCTGTTTCACACCCTTCTGTTCTTAATGAAATTAGTCAAGCCAAACTCTTCATGAATACTACCTTCTGGCATTTTTTGTCTCACCCGTAGGAGAGATTTAGTTTCCGAAATCCAACTTTCAGCTGTGCAAATACAATACAAATGAATATCCAAGCAAGACATTGGGCCTCATTACGAGTATGGCACCCGGTACATCCCCATTCCCATTTCAGCCCCCATAGGCAATGGCCAGGCGTCCTGAGCATGACCCGCTGCAGACCTCGTAATGAGGCAACCTGGAATGAACAGTGCCGGTCCCTTACCAGCACCGTTCATTCCGCGGCCGCCTAACATGTAACAAGGCCCATTGATTACATTTTTTCTATTTCCCAAGTCCCTTTGGTTCTGACCACCTCTACTCCACATTGTGTGAACCAGCCCCTCTCTTCCACCCCCAAAGCCTACCGCAATCCACGACCGTCTTCTTGTTGGGAAATAAATACCTTTCAACATTTATACGCGTTACCAATGACAATGAAGAAGGTGCCTTCCAGTGGTAGAATGGTCGAAGTGGAGCGGTGCTCCTCTACCTTTTTTTGAGATGTTTTACTGTTCCTATACTTTTATCCGAAAAGAAACCGTTCCTGAAGGGTTTTGTTTAAAAAAAAAATAGGTATTGTAAAAGCAAAAGGAAATATCGAGGCTGAGTACCCCAAAAGGAAATACACCAAACACGGGCTTAGTACATCACAGCGAATACCAGCCCTTTTGGTGTGAGAAGTGAGAGGTACTGGACGTCTAAACAGTTGTACATTTTATACATTTCCAATCATAATGTCAAGCCCCTCTACAGGTTAATAATCCATGGTCTAGAATCGTGCCGAGTTCACTTCTGGCTTGTCCGACAATATGCTCATGGATCATCCACAGTTTACATACAAACAAGTTACAATGGCAACAGTGTGTTCTCGGATTTAACAATAAGCCTTAACACATGTCCTATACAATGCAGTTCAGCTAGTGTCCACGGTCAGTATTTGCTCTACATTGTGGTCGATGTATGTCCGCGGATCGGGCTTGTTGGCGCAGACAATCCTCTGTCTACAAGTAAGGCATGGGACAAGTTCTCTTTACTCGACCCAAACATTCGGCCAACGGACAGTTTATACATTAACTCATGTACAAGGTTCAGGATGGCTCAGTTACAAGCGGGAAACACTGTCCACAATTTTAGAACACAGAGTTACTTTAGAATAGAAATCAAAATGGCGGATGGACCTAAAATGGCGGCAAAGTCGATCTAGAATCAGAACTTTGCAACGCGGTTTTCTTCACAGACCGACTGGGCTTTGGCCAATATATACAAATACGTGCCAGCCCCCAAAGACACCCATGACAGAGAGGCCACAGAGGGTACGACACAGCAGCTGCACCAAGCTGACAAAGCAGAAGCACAGGGAGGCAAGACAGCCACCTAAACACTATGTCGGAAGGATAGCAGGCCGCTGGCCCCTGCAGCCCCAGACACTCGGGGAAGCCCCCCAGCTCACAAGCAGCACAGGGAGAGAGAAGCAAATGGCATGACTCCACCCAAGGTGCGTTTATGAAACCCTTTCACCCATATGCAGAGGGAGCAGCTCTCCGGTGGGAACTCTGGCTGCAACAATTTGAATTGCATCTCAAGTCCAAGAAAATCACTGTAGAGGAAGAGAAGCTCACGCTGTTCATGCTGAACTTAGGCACACTCACCCTGTGACTCTTTTACACACTACCAAACAGAGGGCCGTAGGATGACTATCAGGCAGCCAGATCGGCCCTCAATGGAAAATTCAAGTCTCAATTAAACCCTGCTTACGAACATTTTCAAATTAGTTTTGCGAGACAACGACAATCGGAGTCCATCAATGACTTCCATTCGAGGGTCTGTGAAATGGCCGTTGGCTGTGAATTCCCTAACGAGGAATTCTCTGTAAGGTAATAAGTAATCCATGGCATTGTGTCTGAGAAGCTCTGAAAAGACATCCTGGTGGAAAGGAACATCCCTTTGGACTGCATCCTGACAATGGGACGCCAGAGGGAGAGAACAGGCATGAAAGTGGCTGCCTATTGACACTGGAAGCAGAAATCAGCCGCCTGCCAATTGACACTGAACAGCCGACAACGAACATTGCAGCCGTCGAAGCCAAAGGTCGACCACGAGGGTAAACAGACCCTTTTGCATTCGCCAGTCGGGCACTAACCAAGACTGAACATAACTACACCCATATCGAGAGATAAGCGATGGCGATCCTCTGGGGCTTCAGGTACCTTTAAGTGTATCTCCTGGGGAATCACGCGATGATCTACATGGACCACAAGCCACTCGTGCCAATTTTCAAGGGCTCCGACCCACACCCACCGGCATGGTTAGAGTGCTGGATGCGCCAGCTCCAGCCATTTGACATTGAAGTAGCATATCGGGTAGGAGGGGACAATCTAGTGGATTACCTGTCACAGCAGGCCCAACCAGCGATGCAGGCTGAAAATGACGACACACTCCGAATGGACGAACATGTTTGCCACATAGTTGCGTGCTCCCTCCCCAAGCGCATAAAGTTAGAGGAGATCATCAAAGAAATGGAACAAGACCCCTGTCTACAACGTGTGAAAAAGAGTCCATCCTGTCAGGAGGGCGGAGAAACTTGTTAGCAGTAGCAGCGGATCACACAGCAGCAGCAGCCCAACAAATACTGCAGGACCGTCTCGGAGTAAGCCACAAACTCTCTATCTCCCTGCAAGGGATCATACTAAAAAGCATGGGCGTAGGACATGGGAGGACTGGGGGGACAAATCCCCCCCACAATTTTAAGTGGGGGGGATGTATTGTCATATATCCCCCCCAGAATATGTGTTTGGTGTGTAGTGCAGGGATCTGTTTTTGAAATGGGGGGAGGGTCTGCCTACTATGTAAGCTGCCCTCTCACCCCTGGCCCCCAAACCATGGGGGCAATACCCTGGGGGCAGATGGGTGATCATCTGCCCCCAGGGAAGGGGGGCAAACAAAAAAAAGATTTTTTTTTTTAAACATAGTTTTGGCTGGGGTGGGTGCGGGTGGGACCACTAGCCACCCAGGATTTTTGCAAGGGGGGTGGCCCTCTCCCCTCCCACCCTAACTGGATAGAGGGCACCTTATGTAGCCCTTCCTGGGGGCAGATTTCTGCCCCTAGGAAGGGGTACATGAGATGCCCTCCATCCATTTGGGGTGGGAGGGAGAGGCCACTGCAAATATTGGCAGAGCCACCCCTCCCAAAGCTGGGGAAGTACGTTTTGACCCCCCCCCCCTGGGGGCAGATGGCCACACAAATGTGCCCATCTGCCCCTAGAGAAGGGCAAAAAAAAAAAAATATATATATATATATATATATATTATAAGATGTTTTGGGGGGGATGGTGGGGTGGTGGGGGGTGCCCACTAGACCACCAGGATTTTTTGTGTTTGAAAGGGGGATCACCCTCCCCCCCACCCTAACTGGATAGAGGGCACCTTATGTAGCAGATTTCTGCCCCTAGGAAGGGGCACATGAGATGCCCTCATCCATTTGGGGTGGGGGGGAGAGGCCACTGCAAATATTGGCAGTGCCACCCCTCCCAAGGCTGGGGAAGTAGGTTTTGACCCCCACCCCCGGGGGCAGATGGTCACAGAAATGTGCCCATCTGCCCCTAGGGAAGGGCAAAACAAATATATATATATATATATACATATTAAATGGACGCGGTAGCGTCTATGTAGTTATGGTTAAGTTGGTGTTTCCATAGGAAGAGCATTTTTTGGGTGGCTTATAACTTCTCCAGCATGGGGTCTGGCATGGATTCACATGCTCATGAATATTCCCCGTCGTCAGGCTGGGAATCCTCGGTAAAGAAAAAACCAGTATCAGTTTCGTTTCTGATCTGTCTTTCGTAGTAATAACCAATCACTGGTCTCTGCGTCATACTGACCACAGCCAATGACTGCCCTCTACCTAAGCACCGCCTCTGGCAGCCATCTTCAGATTTTTACCGCACGTTCATGTGTTGGGATCCTCGTGCTATTGCTCTCGAGCGTTAGTGCTATTTTTCGCGCTTTTTTCACAAAAAACTTCGATTCTTTCGGTCAAAGAGCCTCAAGCTCCACCGATCCTACATCCGATCAACGGGGACCCGTGTCGGATTCATCTGTGCCCCTCAAGGGTGAAGATTTCGTCGAGCTACACTTCGGAGGAATCCAGAAGCTTCTCAGGCCCGGTCTCGGAGATGGCCCAGGAGAAGGGAAGCTCGACGCCCGGAAAGCTGTTCAGGGTTTGCCCTGGATGCCAGCTGCAGAACGTCTTCAAGGAGGACGAACACTCTTTCTGCCTTTACTGCCTTCATGAGGACAAGACGCACGTGGAGAAGGACTGTGCGTTTTGCGGCAACATGTCGGAACGGACCATGAAGGACTGCCATCAACGTCTCGCCAACTGGCTGGGAGGGTAAGAGCCCGTCTGGCGAGAAGAAGAAGAAATCCGAGCGGTCTTCTAAGACCTTTGAGGGCGCCCCGGCGACGGGGGCCCAACATAAGGCCAAGCACCGCGAGTCCGCTGGCACCGGGAGCGCCGAACGGTCGGGCTCTACGGGCGCCAGGCAGGGCGCACCCTCCCCGGCACCATCAACCACGAGCCAACGCTCTGGGTCGGGTAAGAGGAAGGCCGAGCACCCGGCGAAGCTCCTGGAGAGGCCCCGGTCGAGCTCTAAGGCAGAGGAGGAGCGTGGCAGTGCCCCCTCCCTCAAGGATAAGGCGGTGAGCGCACCTAAGGTGGTGAAGGCCTTGATCCATCCGACCAAGCCCTCTATCGAAACGGTCGCGGCGGCCCTGGCTCAGCCTGTGGTGGCTGCACCAGTGGTGGCGACCTCAGGGCCCAGAATCTCCCTGCCTCCTCGGAGGGAGTCTTCCTTTGTGCCCATCGATAGGACCCCCGTGAAACCCTCCGTGGGGAAGAAGAAGGGGGGGCAGGGCGTCGTCGGAGATTCGGCCTCAACCTCAGAAGAGGAGCTGATCGAGGTCTTAAGCCACGGCCTAGGCGTGGAAGAAGGCCAGCCCGTCGGAATGGACCCCGACGCAGGTGACGACGACGACATCGTCGAGGATACCGACGGGGCCCCTGCTCGCCCGTCGGATTCCCCTCTGCCAGCGCCGCAAGACAACTCGGCGGCCATTTTGTTGGCCATACAGTCCTTATGCTCCGAGATAAGGACGAGGCTACCGTTACCGACGGAGGAACCTCTCCCGTCGGGGGATCCAGAACCGGGACCTTCTGGTGTTCCCCCTACCAAGAAAAGAAGGATCCATCCACCACCTCCTTTTCAACCGTCGCGCCCCTTCCAGCCCTCCTCCCCGTCCACCCGAGGGGATGATACGGGGACTGACACGGCAGCGACGGGTACGGACGACGAGGCATACGACGAGGATTTTCCGTCGTCGCCTCCCACCAGGGCTTCTCCGCCCGACGAGATCGGATCTTTCCACTCCATGATCTCCAGGGCTTCCGAGCTTTTCCAACTCTGCCCTGAGGAGAAGAAAAAGGAAGGCTTCCTTTATCAGCGGCGCGAGGCCAAGAGGAAGACGGTCCTCTCAGTGCCTCTGTTGGACGACATTTGGGATGAGGGCCTTTCCCTCCTCAAGAACCCTTCCACGACGCCAGCTAGAAGAGACCGGTACGAGAAAAAGTACCGGGTCCCGGACACGGCCCCCCTGTGCCTCCGGGCGCAGCCTACCCCGGACTCCGTCGTCTCCGCGGCAGCCAGGAAGAAAGCGGGGGGGGTGCGGCCTCCACATCGACTTCCCCACCGGACGGCGAGGGAAAGAAATTGGATGCTATGGGACGTAGAGTCATCTCGTCGGCAGCGACGACGATTAAAGCGGCCAACGCCTTGGCTATCGTGGCCCGCTATGACAGGGAGCTCTGGTACAAGATAGCTCCCCTGCTGGATTTTCTGCCGGACGACAAGAGGGCGGAGGCCCTTGAGATCCTGCAGGAAGGTGAGGTGGCCTCGGACCACGCCATCACCGTGGCGACGGACATCACCGACACCGGGTTCCGCCAGCTGGGCAACGGCGTTTGCCTTCGACGTCGTGGATGGCTCAAAGCTACGGATTTCCGGCAGGACGTCCAGACCAGAGTCCTGGACATGCCCTTCGACGGGAACAACCTGTTTGGGAAGACAGTGGACGATTCCCTTCAGGCCATCAAGGCGGATACTGAGACGGCCCGGGCCCTTGGAGTCCTGCAACGACGGACGCCCTTTCGGAGCGGCGGAGGCAAGGGCGCCTCCAAAGGTTCCGGCGGCGGTTTCGCTTCCTACCGTCAAGCGGCCCGCTCGTCGTCGCAAGAGGCCTACAGAGGACGAGGCAAGTCTAGCGGACCCCGCCGTCGTCGCCAAGGAGGTCAAGGCGGCAAGGCCGCGCCCAAGCAGGATTGAACCGGCCGTGGGGTCGGGCCCCCACCGAAGCACCCCGGTGGGAGGCCGGCTGGCGGGCTTCGTCAGCGTGTGGGAGTCCATCTCCACCGACCGTTGGGTGCTGGACGCCCTGGCCCGGGGCCACGCGCTCGAGTTTCAAAGAAGGTGCCCGCGCGTCCCCCCCGTGGCCAGGAAAGAACTTCACGTCCCTCAACTTCTCCTGGAGGTAAAGGCGATGCTCAGAAAGGGCGCCATCGAACTCGTCCCAAAGAGGCTTCGGGGCTCCGGAGTCTACTCGAGATACTTCCTCGTGAAGAAGAAGACGGGAGGATGGCGCCCCATCCTGGACCTGCGACGTCTGAACAAGTTCATCAAGGCGCAGAAGTTCCGGATGGTCACCCTCCAGCACGTCCTGGGTCAGCTGGAGGAAGGAGACTTCCTATCGTCGTTGGATTTGGAGGATGCCTACTTCCACATTCCCATCCTAAAGGGGCACCGCAAATTCCTCAGATTCGTGGTCCAAGGGCGTCATTACCAGTTCAAAGCCCTTCCCTTCGGACTACGGTCGGCACCCAGGGTATTCACCAAGTGCCTCGTGGCGGCGCAGCTGCGCCGCGAGGGGATTCACGTCTACCCCTACCTGGACGACTGGCTCATCCGCGCCAAGACGAGGGAGCTCGCCGTGGTCCACACGGCAAGGACCGTCCAACTCCTCACGGACCTGGGATTCTCCGTGAACTACGCCAAATCCCACCTGGTGCCCGCGCAAGTCGCACTGTTTCTGGGAGCCAGGCTCGACACAGTGTCCCTTCTGGCCTCCCCGTCGGAGGAGAGGACCAGGACCATCTTGGGCAAGGTGCAACGGATGTTGGTGGCCGACGCGGCCAAAGTGAGGTCCATCAAGTCCCTCCTCGGGATGATGTCTTCCTGCATCTACCTCATTCCCATGTGCAGGCTCCGGATGCGCCCGTTGCAAGAATTCCTGGATGCGCGCTGGATCCAGACGACGGGCAGCTTCGAGGAAAGGATCAAGCTCGACGAGAGTTTCCGACGAGCGATACGGTGGTGGGGCACCCGCGCGCATTTGACGGCGGGCATGGACTTCCAGACCCCAGCCCACCAGGAGACCGTGACCACGGATGCCTCCCTGGAAGGGTGGGGAGCGCACACCGAAAATCTGCACGCAAGGGGACTCTGGCTCCCGACGGAGAAGTCCCTGCATATCAACGTCCTGGAGCTCCGTGCAGTGTTTTGGGCCCTCAGGTCCTTCCTTCCGTCCCTCAAGGGCAAGGTGGTGAGGATCTTCACCGACAACACCACCACCATGTTTTACATCAGGAAACAGGGCGGAACCAGGTCCCCAGCGCTGTCCAAGGAGGCGCAGGACCTGTGGCATTGGGCCGTTGCCCAAGGGATTTTTCTGGTGCCGTTTCATCTGGCAGGGATAAAAAACACCATCGCCGACTCACTCAGCAGGGAGCTGCGCTCGTGCCACGAGTGGGAACTACGGCAGGATCTGGTGGATCGCCTCTTCCGACGGTGGGGCACACCCCAGATCGACCTGTTCGCGACGGCGACGAACACCAAGTGCCGGAGGTTCGCCAGCAGGTTTCCCCAGACGAGGAGCATGGGCGATGCTTTCTCGTTCCCCTGGGAGGGCCTGTTCCTCTACGCGTTCCCTCCCTTGCCTCTGCTAATCCGGCTCGTCAACCAGCTCAAGAGGTCACGGTGCAGGATGATCCTCGTCGCACCTGCGTGGCCGAGGCAGATATGGTTCCCGGACCTTCTGGACTTGTCAGCGTCCCCGCCGATCAAGCTGCCGGCGGACGCGGATCTACTCTCCAGGGAAGGAGGCGCCATCCTCCACCACGACCCGAAGTCGCTGAACTTGCAGGCCTGGCTCCTGCAGCGCTAGAGTTTGGAGGATACGACATACCGGCCGATTGCAGAGAGGTTCTTGCAAAGGCCAGGGCGTCCTCGACTCTTAAATGCTACGGACACAAATGGAAGAGGTTCTCTGTCTGGTGCCACGCACAGAAGATTAACCCTCTACGGATTACGGCCCCCCAAGTACTGCCGTACCTGCTGACGCTGGCCAAAGCTGGTCTGGCACACGCGTCCATCAAGATTCATCTTGCTGCGATCTCCCGATACACCAGAACCACGGGGCGGACGTCCTTGTGGTCTCATCGTCTGGTGAAAGAGTTCATGAAGGGACTGTTCAGATCGTTCCCGCCGGTGAAGGCTCCGGCCCCGGCGTGGGAGCTCAACGTGGTGCTGACCAAGCTCATGGGACCTCCGTTCGAGCCTCTGCACTCGGCCCCGTTGAAGTTTCTATCGTGGAAAACAGCTTTTCTTGTGGCCATCACCTCCGCACGACGAGTGGGAGAGATCCAGGCCCTTTCCTGCAAGGCCCCGTACTTGACTTTCCACGACACGAGGGTAGTGCTCAGGACGCACCCCTCCTTCATGCCCAAGGTACCGTCGGACTTCCATCTCAACGAACCCTTGGTGTTACCTGTGTTCTTCCCGTCGCCTTCGTCGCCGGCTGAGAGGACTTTGCACTCGCTGGATGTAGCTAGAGCGCTGAAGTTCTACGTGGACCGCACGAAGGGTTTTCGGAAGACGTCACAACTCTTTGTGAACTTTGGACCTGTCAATCAGGGGAAGGCTCTCTCGAAGGCTTCCATTTCCAGATGGCTCTCCGGCTGTATCATGTACTGTCATCGGTTGGCAAACCGACCGCTGCCTGGCCGTCCGAGAGCCCATTCCACCAGAGCGATCGCAGCTACCACAGCGTTCCTTTCTGGTGTGCCCCTGCTGGACATATGCAGGGCTGCTACGTGGAGGTCGACGCATACCTTCACAAAGTTCTACTGCGTCGATCGGGATTCCAGGGAGGAGTCCAGGGTCGGCCAAGCAGTGCTGCGCAACCTGTTCGCCTGAGGTGAGCCTGGTGAGGAGGTAAGATGCTTAATGTTGAGTTTGATGTAATGCTTAATGTTGAGCCTTTGCCACCTCCCGTGGTTGTGCATGTGTGTACTGCTATGTATTCTTTATTCATGAGCATGTGAATCCATGCCAGACCCCATGCTGGAGAAGGAACAAGTTACTTACCTGTAACTGTTGTTCTCCAGCATGGGTCTGGCATGGATTCACATGCGAACCCTCCCGCCTACCCCTCTGCGGCTCTTCACTTGGTCATACTGCCACTTCACGTGCTTCCAAATCTGAAGATGGCTGCCAGAGGCGGTGCTTAGGTAGAGGGCAGTCATTGGCTGTGGTCAGTATGACGCAGAGACCAGTGATTGGTTATTACTACGAAAGACAGATCAGAAACGAAACTGATACTGGTTTTTTCTTTACCGAGGATTCCCAGCCTGACGACGGGGAATATTCATGAGCATGTGAATCCATGCCAGACCCATGCTGGAGAACAACAGTTACAGGTAAGTAACTTGTTCCTTCGCTCCCTCTGGACGAATCCTCACCAAACTGTGCACAAAAAGTATATGGCCCACTCTGAATTTTATTGCAAAGTTTGGAGAGGTTTGGTCTAGGGGGGGCAAAGTTATAGGGGGGGTCCCAAAACGTTTGTTTTTTCCCATAGACATAATGGGAAAAAACTTTGCGCACGCCTACAGCCCAAACCGCTGGACGGATTCACACCAAATTTGCAGCAGGGGTGGAGGCTTGGTCCCGAAAGCGTGCTTTCGCAAATTTTATGTAAATCCGTCCAGTAATTTTTTTTTTAAATGACCAAATGTAAGGCAAAAAAATTAGTGATATCTCCGTTCGCTCCGCAGACGGACTTCCCAGTTGGCCGAGCGGCTTGCGTGATGTCCGCGGACATGCGACGTGTTCGCTGATTGGATGGCGTGGTGCGTGAAGCGCGTCATATTTTCTGTGGCGCCCGCCATCTTGCATTCGCGGACGACCGCGGACAGCGTGGTGAAACTTGGATTAAAAATTATATTTAGTGGAGTGTGTTGGTGTGTAAGAGTGTTTGGGGAGGGTGGAGGAGTATGAGATAGGTTAAATGTTCTGTTTTTTTTATGTGCTAGACCCTTTTGTTGTGTTTGATTTGACAACACGGCTGTTCTGAAATGTTCGTAAATAAACAGAATGGATTTGGTGTCAAGTTGAAAGTGTTCTAAGAAGACTCGTGGGGTCCTGGAATGTTCGTAGGGGGTGTCCTGAAGACGTTGTCTGTATTGTTCGTTGTCAAGCTGAAAGTGTTCTAAGAACACTCGCGGTGTCCTGAAATGTTCGAAAATAAACAAAATGGGGGTGTTCTGAGGACGTTCTCCGTATTGTGTGCCTGCTTTGCTGTATCCAATGAGGGAATGGCACAGAGAATGAAGTGGAAATGGTAGAAGGGCTGTCTAAGAGTTATGCGGTCTGCGGACAGGGCGTGCTACATCCGGGGTTTTCCAGCAAATCCAGCATGGAAAGAAGACTGTAGGGATCAGCCAATCAGATGTTGAGGTTTTGGATTTGTGTTCAAAGAGACTGTGTGTAGTGAAGATGGCAGAAGTGGAGAAAGTCAGGGTGTTGGTGCTTGGAGATATGTTTGTGCATGGTTTACAACAGTATGCTCAATGCAGGCATGTTGCAAAGAATGTTGATGTTAAAGGAGTGGAGGTGGTGTGGAGCACTGTGCCTGATTGCAATGTACAGGGAATTGTACAAGTTTGTGAAGATATGGGCAGGATCAACAGTCCCCATGTGGTAGTTTTGCACTATGGTGCTTTCCATTTGGGCTATGTCAGTGCCCCTACTTTGTTGGCAGATTTGGAACACTTGGTTCAAGCAGTAATGAACATGCTTCCAAATGCCAAAGTAATTTTTTCTGGATTAGTACCTAGGGCAATATGGGACAATAGTTCCGTTTTTTTTCCTCAGCAAAACAATGCTAGGTGAGTAATCAACCGAGGCATGTGTGCCTTCATGCTTAGAGCTGGTATGTTCTTCTGTAACAATGAGAATATTGATTCCAGTAATGCTGTTTATTTTAAAGAAGATGGCATTTCCTTATTTTTTAATGGGAAATGTCATTCTGTTTGGAAATGTAAGGGTTGCTTTGGAGAAGGTTATGTGAAGAATTTAGGAGTAAGGTAAGAAAAATAAAATAAAAAAATACAAAATAACAGGTGTCTGTCAAGCATCTGCAAATAAACCCAAAAAAACGTCTCTTTTCAGAGCCAACCTCAAAGGGGAAATGGGGCACATTATTTAAATTTACATTCACCACGCTCAGATTTTCGATATGTCTGCGAACATGGCGGTAGTCCACGGACATCGAAATCACTAGCTAGGGGTTCACTATGTTCTATGTTACATGTATATAAAGTCAGGGATATTATGGTTAAGTTGTGCTACTAAAAACATATGAGATTCAGTAAAAAAAACTTTGTTAAAGGGACGTTATGGTTAAGTTGCGCTACTAAAAACCTATCAAATTCAGTAAAAAAAACTTTGTTAAAGGGACGTTATGGTTTAAAGTAAAACCGAAAAACCCCTGAAATTCGGCAGTTATGATAAGATAAGCAACCATAACTCACGCCACGGTGCACTGCTAACACTAACAACCAGGACATCAAAGATGACATCACAAATGTCATTGATGACATCACATGGCTGGCTCTCCCTTTTTTTCCTCTACTGACATATCTAAGTCACATAGTTTTCTTCAGTAACAGTCAGGAAGTAAAAATTGAAAAGGTACTGTATTTGTAGACTTAGGGTCAAGTCATATCATATGAAACATATATATAGCAGAAGACACAGGCTTGAAAGAAAGCAATCCTTTCTGTGCATGAAGATAATCATTAGAGTTATCAGCACTTTCTCATAGTTTTATTTTTATTACTATACCTTCCCTGTATATGCTCTTATTTGTATACATTGTACTCACACTCCTTTCCTTAGGGTTCACTGACATCATTTGATACACATACATACAGTAAGTAGCAGCTTTGAAACAGAGCAATCATTTCTCTGCATAAAGATAATCAGTTAGGTAATGAACTCTTTCTGGTACTACTTCTGCTTTTTTGCTTACTTCTCTGTCCCTCTATATACTCAAATTTGTATGTGTTGTCTCTTTGTGTTTTGTCTGTAATAATGTAATTATGTATTAAGTGGATTTTATTAGCTACTTATTACATGTTTCACAGTACGCAAAACTCTAATAAGAAAGCAGTTATCATTTCATTATTCTACATGGCAAGATTATGAATATTGCACCTTCATCATGTATACTGCACACACTGGCTAAGTTTCTGCATGAGTTGCTTAGTATACTGGATAGAACTTCATAATAGAATGCTATTTATATCAATGCATTGCTTAATGCACTAATTTGCTCATGATATTTATTCAAATGATCCTTGACACTTTTTGGTCAACATTATAAGAATCCCTCCTACAGAGTTTTCATGAAAAGTAAATGCACATGTGATGTCATCAGTGATCGTCATCAATGACATTTGTGATGTCATCTTTGATGTCCTGGTTGTTAGTGTTAGCAGTGCACGGTGGCGCGAGTTATGGTTGCTTATCTTACCATAACTGCTGAATTTCAGGGGTTTTTCGGTTTTACTTTGAACCATAACGTCCCTTTAACAACGTTTTTTTACTGAATTTGATAGGTTTTTAGTAGCGCAACTTAACCATAACGTCCCTTTTAACAAAGGATAGGGATTCCTCTGGGATCTGCTTGGAAATGAAACCTGGTAAAAGCGGGTGTAGTCCAGAGGAAGCCATTGTCAATTCTGCCAGCAATCGCTAATTGCGTGAGGTATTTACACTCTTCCAAAGTGGAAAAGCAATGTGATTTCACCTGCCTTTTATGCTAAAATCTTCCATTTTCTGGCAGAAAAGTAAAAATGTGTGCCAATGGAAGTGGTCCACTCCATGCAGTTTACTTTGCGCCTTGATGCTTGCGGGTTTTGCGTTATGCTACACATGTAATAAATAAATAAATACATTTGACATGACCCCAGATAAATGCCAATTTGTGATCAGAAATGAGTGAGCATGGCATGTCGCTGGTAAGAGGGTGTCCTGTGCTTCTTAAGTGCGTTGGCAAATGCCCTTAATTGCCATCTCGCGTTAAGCAGGTGCTGAAACCCATCAGTGTGGATTGCGCAATAATAGGATTGCGCAATAATAAGTTGACAGAGGTATTTCAAATGGCCAATTTCACTCTTTGGGTGACATTGTCAAAGTCAAAGAATGTTGCCCAGCATGTGCCACTTTCTCTGCGGAGTGAATTGTGCCCACCCCGAGGAAGAAGTGTGAAAAACCCACAAGGGCACTGTGCCCTGCTCTTTCTGTGTGTGTCTTCCCCACAGGGTGACAGATGCCGACTCAGACATGAGTAATTCTGAGGTGGCAAGCCTGTACCCTAGTTGATGTGGCAAAGGAATCCAGACTTCTTAGGCTGATAACATTAGTAGCATTGAGTTAGATGCCACCTGACAGGTATGTGTGATAAAGTTGCAAAGCAGAGCTGTTAGTGGGCTAAAGCAGGAGGCAATGTCTGCCCACCCTCAAAGGGTACGTACAACCAAAAGTAATAGGTCCCTCCCCCATCATGGCTGTAGGGGCCAGGCTCCAAAACAGGGCAAGAATGCCCTCCAATCATCCATGCTCACGAGTAGGGTACCCCTCGTGCTCCAGGGACCCTGTTGAGCAACCTCTGTGCTTTCCAGGTGATACTAATGTTATTTAAAGCCAGAAGTCTAAAAGGTAATCGCTTAATTGCAGCTGGAAATTAGCTCCTGGCGTGATCAAAATGTCTTAACCAAGTGTGACATCATCCCCTTCCTTTATAACCAATATCTGTGCTCTCGCGTTTCTTCATCCACTGAATTACTGTTAGAAACAAAGGCAAGAGTGGTGTCTCTTGTGTAGGCATTAGGACGGCAGTTGCCAGCTCTGGCATAATATGCCCATGTTCTTCCAATATTGGCTAGCTGTTGCCCTCTTATGGCCAGGTAGAACCATCATGGCAGTGACTGGCACATGCCTTTCCCCTGCAGACAGAAAAGCGGAAATAAGAGGCCAATTCAAGACACAGAACAAATAGAAGTTAAGACAGACTGCAGCTGCCTTTGCCGTGTTAGGGAGAATATGTTGAGTGTTCAAGCAAGGAGGTATGTATTAAGCAAGCTAGCAGTGAGACAAGGGAGAGGCAAAGAAAGGCCAGAGGGGCTCTTTGAATAATGTAACAGGGCAGAGGACCCATGGTCTGCCGTCCTAGTAACATATGAGAGAATCAAATAGATCAGGCTTTGCAGCAAATGTTAAACGAGAAAGGAACAGAGTCCAGCTCTGCATTCAGAATAACAAAGGCAAAGAAAGGCTAGGCTCTCACATTGGAACCTGTGGCTGTTGCTACCTTGAGTAAGTGATTTAGCCCTTTTTAACCCGGGTCCCATCTACCAATGGGTACCCATCATGATCTGTAAAGTTACAAAAATAATGTTGGCTTTTGCGATCAAGCGAAATGGGGACAATATAAGGTAATGGATACAATCTTTAACCCCTTACATCAGAGGACAATTATCCTCCAGATTCCAACTGCCCCTCCTGACCCCACTGGATAGGAGGTGAGTTGGTGGTTGTTCTATAAATTATAGAGCATATCATATCAATATGCAATCAAATAACTTGAAAAGGAATGACGGGGATACACAATACTCATGCAGTGTTTTATGTATTTTTATAGATGGTGTGGCCCATGTCAATATATGTGCCTGAAAAATGGGTTGTTTTGTCCTGAAGAAGGTTGCCGTACAGAGAGAGTATTAATGGTGATGCTTGCAGAGAGCAACTGAAACACGTGTCGATGTGAGAGCTGTGGGAATAACAGAACAGACTTTTGTGATACCCCAAATTGGTGGGGATGTTTTACAATGAATTGCAATCACATCGAGAAATAACAGATGTTTAACTGTTTTTTATATACAGACCATTTTTTCAAAGAATGAAGTGTGGAATGAGAGACTGATGAGGAAAGTATGAATGTGAATGAATGAAAAAGAGTATGGGCCATAGAGTTATAAGAACTGTTTAATATGATTTTAGATAGAGCATATTTGCTTGAATAAAATAAAACAAGCTTGGGAATTGTAAACCAAGCTCAAACTACTTGTGTACTCCGTCATCCTTGTATTGGTCTACTAGTTCAAATCCTTCGGTATTTCTGTCATTGACCTGTAGAACTAGGGACGTTAAAACAGGTACCCCTTCTTTTTTGCACAGGCTCTGAAGCCAGCAAGAGATGGAATAAGAGGGACCAGACTCATCATGAGAGACTGGCCCGGCCCTCTGGCTACCACCTGGCTCCATATACACCCCACCTACGAGGCATCCCCTGGGTCCGACACATCCGGCTAAGGACCTAAGGAGTGCTTATAAGGGGTGGGCTTGCGATCGCTCATCCTCCTCGTTTGCTGTACCCCCTCCCGGAGGACAGTCAAAGCAGCAACATCACTACCTGGTCCCTCTACTCCCATAACAGGGCTTACTCAGAGGTACAAACAAGATTTCCTCTTTCTTTGAAACCCCAATCTTTCCATTCCAAGAGACACACACGTCTCCTTGCCCCACACAAAAAAGTAGCAACTTGCAGTTGGTAGAAAAGGCTTCAACTCCTTTATTTGGCAGGAGTCCACTTACAGGTGATCTGCCGCTTAACGAGCCGGCGTCTTAGCTGTGGCCCACTGGAAGTAATTGTTATTTCATCTCTATTACCATGAGCTCATAGTCAGATGAAAAATCCAGAAATGCAACATACAAAGACATGTTCTTTGCTGCTGCATCCTTTAATTTTCTTCTGTTTTCTTTTCTTCTTTACTCTTGTTTTATACTTTGATATTTGTAATTTAATACGTACTGCTATTTTAATTCTAATTTTGTGAACAGTCGAGTTCTTTGACTAAAACACAATAAATAAATAAATAAATAAATAAATAAAGCAAAGTCCCCAAGATGTCCCCTGTCCCCCCCAGATGCTATGTGTCTCCTACGCCCCTGCTAAAAGGCCACCAGATTGTTCTACCCCTGTTCCTGGGAGAAGGAGCATTGAAGCTAGCCCACAAAGGCCACCAAGGCATCACCAAGACTCAAGCCTTCCTCAAGTCCCGGGTTTGGATACCCAAAATGCAACCAAAAGTGGTGGCACTGATAGGAGTGTGCGCAGTCTGCCAAGCAACAGAGCGCCAAGGAGCCAATAGCCATTCCCCCGTGCAGCCAGCAGAGATGGGACGCAATTAGTCTGGACTTCTGCTCGGTAGCTAATGAGGCAACCTGCTAGTTGCTGTGTGTGAGTTCATCAGTTATCCGTAGGTTGGGCCAGTCCGGACAACGGACACAGCCTCCGTCATCACAACCCTGGAATTCTTTTTTGCTGTTCACGGGGTACCCAGCTGAATCAAGAGCGACAATGGACCTCCCTTCAAGGGACAGGAATCATAGAAGACCTAAATATTGAACATCATGAGATCACCCTATATTGGTCCCAAGCAAACAGGGATGCAGAGTGTTTCATGGCATGCCTAAACAAAGTGATCTGCATCACAAAGGACCAGCAAGCCCTGTGGCTACCAGAAGTCTACAGATTCCTGCAGGTGTATAAACAGACACCCCACTTGTCCGCCCACGTCAGCACCTCGGCCCTCATGTTTGGAACTCCAATACAAGTAGGGCTCCCAGTACACTCAAGCGGGACAGCTCCCAAAAAAGACCAGGAACAGATCGAACACGATCGGCGAGCCTGAAACCAGAAGGAGAGCCAAGCCAGGTGAGCTGTCCCAAGCCATCTTGTCCCAGGAGACACAGTGCTGGTGAAGAATTGGATGCCCCAGGGCAAACTGGCCTTTCCATATGAATCAACCCTTAGGGTGGTCACTAGCAAAGACCACGGAATGGTAACAGCACAACCGGGGCACAAGTCTGTGACAAGGAATACATCACATTTCCGGAAAGTGCCAGACACACTGTGGAGAGAAGCTCCGTCCCCTGCACAAGCACTGCCCCCCAGCGGGGGAGAGCCCCAAGAAGTACCAGAGGGAGAAGGGGAGAACTGCAACAAAGAGAGCCCAGGTAAATCAAGGAGCCAGGCCCAGAGTTCAGACAGCTCAGGACACAACGTTGATGAATACCCCACCACTCCAGTGTGGGCCCCCCCAGCCTCCTTCCGAGAGAACGGATCCAGGTACGACCGCAACAATCTACGAGGCTGAGAGGATTTGTCGTGAATGGGGTCTACCGAACTGTGAGCTAAAGGAACAATTCTCAATGTTTTATTTCAAGTTGTGGAGGCATGTGACATAGAGTGGGGGGCCAGATCGGCGTCTTGACGTGACACGTCAGGACGCACATGTAAGATGAGGAAAGGTCGAACTGCCCGCCAAAACAGGTCAGGCGAGTCACCAGTGCCACTGCCACAGTTCTCTCTAGCACCACAACTTCGACCACTGGTGCCTTCTTCTAACAATATCCACATAGTGACGTTGCTTTAATAAAATCAGCAATACTTGTTTAGAGCCGGACCCAGTGTACTGCACAGAAGGCCTAGAAGTCAAGCAGTTACTTGAACTTGGCTGCCCCTGGAGAGCGCCGTCCGGAGTTGGGAAACCTGCCGCTGCTCCAAAGCGAGAGCAGTCACTGGTCCTGTGGCTTAATAAGGAAGAAAATCCATTCGCAAGTAATTCTCATTCTAGCTGTCCGTGGGTGATGCATGCAGCACGGAAACCTCGCATCATTCAAGGTTATCCGCTCCCACCAGGGCCCAGGCACACCGGGAACACAGTGTGCAAAGAACGCCGGGCTGCGAGTGCTTGCTGGGCACTCATTTGTGGGGGAATTAAGGATTTCAGCTGCTGGTGCTCTGCAACTGACACTTAGCTCGAAAAAGCCCTCTCAGGAAAACATCTTTGCTTTCTGCCTCCTCACACTGATGGGAAATCCGCACAGCTGCGAAAAAACATGAGTACCTCCGTTCATTTGCACTCATTCTCTGGTGTCTGCTGAGCAAGATATATACAGAGGCGTCTTTTACGAAGGTAAAATGCTGTTATGCTGTATAAAAGCCTACATTTGTCTCGGGAGGATAGCTCAGGGGCAACGTGTTCGACACAGAGCACCACAGGTTCGATCCCCAGGTCCGCGCTCAAAAACCTCTGGGTGTTAAGCGCGTTATAAATAACCTATCATATCATACATCAAATTCAAAGGGATTTTCAAAGCGAATGTATATCAAACTAACGATAAAAAATGATTTAGCAAATATTGCCTGCTTCTAGGTGCTGTAACACAAATAGGCTTGACTTTTACTCAGTGCACAAGACTTAGCTTATCATGTTTCTAAGTATGGCGGGCTGACTGGGTCTTGCGGATGCAAACCTGGCTGTGCCTCTGTTGCAAAATAGTTCTGAGCACACAAGGGTTGGAAGGGAGCGAGTAACCCGCTGATCTATGTTACCAGTATTTATCCTGACCCAAATGAGCCCTTTATTATAACTTTGTTGCAAATGTATCAAATCTATACTTGACTTAGATCAATTATATGGATGAAGTTGCTTACTTATTGCTTTGTGTCAGGGACTGGTTGATGTTGGGCTAAACCAATGTGTCCTCTGACTGGGAACCTTGGAACGTTGGGCTTCGTGGACAATGGGCCGGTCACCCCTGTGTGGCCTGAATGGTTTGTGCCGAGGGACCAGGCTGCGGAAAAAAAGAACAAAAAGATGAACAGTTGGAGATGGTGGGGACATAGCGAAGTGTGCTTCTCCCGGGAAGGGGAAGGAGGGCAGAAGGGGCGGCTTCCACCTGAGGTGCGCCCCGGGGCCAAGAGGTCTTCGAGTGGCACTCTTTATCAATCCCCATCGCGGGTTGGTGTGAGGGCTGCTCATCATGCCATGACTGTAGGAGTGAAGTGGCCTGGCAACCATGTGAAAGTGGTAGTGGTCCAGGTGAAGATGCTGTGATGAGCACACCACCCCACAGTGTGGTATGTGGGAGGGTACTGGAATAAGGGGGCACATCGTGCCTAGAAACACTTGTATACAGGCGCATTATAAATGACTTATCATATCACACAGAAGACGAGAAGCCACCTCAAAGGAGACCAGACCATGTGAAAAAGTCAGCCTGGGAAAAGCTGGTGTGTGAATGCTGTGGTAGCCCTCCTATGAGGGCAACAATGAGGTGAGGGTCGCTTGCCTGGGTCTGAAGTGGTGGCAGGCCTCAGGAGCGAGATGATAGTGACTTAAGGGAGGCGTTAGTTGGTGGATTTCCACAGCGAGCTTCTCCATTGCACTTGGTTCACCCGCAGGAGGGAGCCTTCCGTCTAGTCGGACAGCGTCAGGGCTGTGACTATGGAGCAACTCAGAAGGGGACCACACAATCCTAGCAGAACACAAGGCCCCGCTCTATGCAGCATCTTGTGTGCCTCGTTAGGCCTGTGGAATGGAACTTCTGTGAAAGGAGCTATTTGGCGATGCCTCAGGTTAACGGCAAGGGCATGATTACATGTACACAAGGCATCAATTCAGAGCTGGGCATCAGCAGGTCTCCCAGATGGTCATTGGTGGGGTCCCTGGACCATTTACAGCTAAGACATCCTCGACAGACTGCAGCTGCCCTGCTGTGCATTGGTTATTAATGCACTGGCTGTATGTAGCTTATGAACTTGTTGTGAGTTACTAATGAACTTGCAGTATGTTAAATATCGAAGGTCTTCTGCATGAATCAATTAAACCAACCCGTACTCCGGGGATCTTTCATAGCTCGTGTACGGAAACAACATTGGCCGGGTGTTAAAGCATTGGATAAACACTCAGATTTCAAAATATCTGTATTGATGGGGGAGGCTTTTGGGTGGTAGGGCCGCTTTGTGCCAGGGAGTCCTGGACTCCAGCTTGGTTAGTATTTTACAGGGCATGAGCTCTGTTTTACAGAGGGGAAGCAGATGCTTGCTCCTTTCACCCAGCCAGTCTCCAGCGCTCTCCCTGAGTATCGCCTCAGAGGTTCAGGCTGAATTAAGGACTGCAAACCTGGGGGCGTTACTGCATTGTGCTGGGCTTGCCATAACCCTCTGTGTACCACTTCACAAGGACCTAAACCCAATAGTAAATGTGGCAATGGTGTAACTTGAGTCATGTGAATAGTTGGAGTTTAGCTAAAAAACGAAACCTGTCAATTATCCCACCTTTGCAGGGATCTCAGCCAGACTATTAAAAACCACTTAATCAGTTCAAATTTGCCCCAGTCTCTACCCCGGAAGTGGAGAATATAATAACTTCTCTCAAACCTTCCAGATGTCCGGGAGACACATTACCCAGCAACAATAATCAAAGAAGCAGCTAGGGGCCTAGCCCCCTTCATCACCCAACTAATCAACTTGTCATTTGACTCCTGCACTGTCCCTACTAATCTAAAGGATGCATGGGTCCTCCCTCTTTTAAAGAAACCTACTCTCGAACCAAACATCCTAACTAATTACAGACCTACAACAACGGTCCCATTTCTCTTCAAACATACTCGACAGAGTGGGCTACCGTCAGATGCAGACTTACCTTCAAGCTAACAATCTTCTGGGGCTCCGTCAGTCAGGCTTCAGACCTAAACACGGAATGGAAACTGCTCTTATCGATCTGAAAAATCAAATGGATGAGTTAAAGGACAAAGATAAATTGGCTCTCCTCCTCCTTTTAGACCTCTCGGACGCTTTTGATTTAGTGGACCATAAAGTGCTCTGCAAACACTTATCTACAGCTGCCCACTTCTCCCCTGAAACCACGGCCTGGATTCAATCCTTTCTGGATAATTGTTTCATGAGAGTGTTCTCAACCACTGCATCAGCAGAGCCTGCACCCATAACTTGTGGAGTACCACAGGGCTCGTGCGTCTCACTCACGATGTATAATATTTTCACAAAGCCTTTATTTGACGACTTAGATAATTTGGGTGTCACCTACACTAAATATGCAGATGACACCCAGATTCTCATACCCATGTTCGGCGACTATGACACTGACTCTATTGTGGTGTATAAAATGTACCTTACTATTCAAGCATAGATGGCCACCCACGGCCTCTGCCTCAACAACGAAAAGACAGAGCTCCTGATCATTGGAGCACCAGCAAGACTAAACAAACTAAGCACTCAATTTCAATCATTCAACATCGACGGTACCAATATTAAAGTTGCTAAGCTGGTAAAAGTTTGGATTTCTATCTGGACTCAGCTCTTAATTTGAACAGACAAATCAATGTTACTGCTTCGGCTACAGCATACACTTGTACATTAATCCATGCCTGTAAACCGTTCCTCTCCTCAACCAGCTGCACTACCTTAGCAGGAGCCTGAATTCTCTCGAAACTAGATTATTGTAACCGACTTTACCTCGGGTCAAGTAAACATAATGTCAATAAACTACAACTACTACAAAATAATGCTCTAATAACTGCGCTAAGTATTCCTAAAACGCAACACATTTCGGAGGCCAGACGTAACACCAAATGGCTCTCAGTCAAGGACAGAATCCAGTTCAAATCATTAACCCTCACCCATAAATGTTTATTCAATTCAACCCCTAAATACTTAGCAGACAAATTTATTAAAAAGATATCTGAAAGTCCTACCAGAACCCTGCACTCGCACGGCCTCAAGGTACCTAGATATAAGCTTAAGAAAGAAGGGTGTAGCAGCTTTCCTGTTATGGCAGCGCAACTGTGGAATTCCCTGCCTACAGCCTTAAGATCAGACCCCAAAACAAAAGCTGGATCTTTTCTTGCTATGCATAACTTACTTCAGACTTTTACTCATATTCACTGCTATATTACTCTGCTTGTTTGTATATCTTTATCATGTATCTGAGTCTAATATTGTAACATGTAACTACAAGTAATGCGCCCAGATACCTTCGGGTTAGGAGCGCTATATAAATAAATAAACAAACAAACATTGTCTAGAGCTGCATTAGAAACACCCCTTTTGGGCAAAAAGGCAATGGTTTCCTAGTGTCGAGTTTTACTCGGCAACAGTAAGTACCAGCTTGATATTTCAGGGAGTACAGTTTTGCCTTCAAGCTTACCATATAGGAGCTACAATCATGTTAACCTTATTAATGCAGGTTGCCCCTAACTTTTTCCTTTGCAGCTGACATGTGGAGGGTTGGTGTTGATTCACAAAGAGAATGGTATAGGAGGAAAACACATGATGTGCAAATATGCTTATGGGGAATGCAACATACATGTGAAAGTTATACTGAACATAACATGCGTAAAATATACATGACGTATCCCTGCCTTCAATGTAAAATGGCTAAAAAATAAAAAATAAAGGGTTTTTATATTTTGCTTCATGTCGGAGTCCAGCCTCTAAACTTGGGACCATATCAAACCCATGCTGCCCAGCTTCCAACACAAGCATGTTCCCCATTACTTATCCTCCCAGCAATGAAAGACCTACTGCATAACCATGGCGGACTCAAATGCAAAAGCTGCAGCTTTAACAGGGCAGGGAATGGGAGCACCTAGGCGGCCATGTTGCCGGGGAAACAGAAGCAAATCTTTGCTGTTGCATAGGTCAGTACCCTTACTGCGCCATGTATTGTGGGTGGCCGCACCGACCGCATGTATGCCGTTGGCCATAATAGAGTCACACTGTGTCCAATAGGTCAACCAGCTTCTCTGCAAGAACCAAGGCTGAAGGTCTCTGAAGGGAAATCTAGAGGAAGCCAGAGGCTTAGGCAGGATTGTCTAACAAGTGGGGCCTGAAGCTAATGTAGCTGGGCCCACCGCAGTGACATTATCATCTATGAATGTCCACACAGTGCTGCAGAGTATGCATTTACAGATTTTGGGTTGGCCTTTCCCGCTCAGGCCCTGGCCTATGTACGCCTCTAGTGAAAGGGAAGTTCCCCATAGATAAGGGAGCAATGGGGTAGGGAAAAGCAGAGCTGGGAACAAGCATTAGGGGGGTCTGGTCTAAGGGAAGAAAACATGCAAAGGAGCAAGTACACTTTTTGTGCGCTGCTACAACTGTACCGACGGCCTTCACTGTGGGTCGATTGTTGTGGCATCACTTTTTTGTTCTCTAAAAATCTCCAGTGATGTTGCAGTGGAGTTACATGGCGTAGCCATTTGTAGAAAAGTGCTCCCACAGCCATAAGCTTAGTAATGCAACAGCGTTGTGGGGTACCTACCAAACCTTGTGGACGACTGGTTAGAGGTGGGCAAACAGGGAGGAAGCAATTCCAAGCCCATAAATGAGTGCTCAAAGGAGGAGTCTGGAATGGAAAAGGATTATCCAAAGGAGAGCCATCGCAAGAAAGAACCAATAGAAAGAAAGAAACAGTGTGGTCACATGCCCTGGATGAAATCCTGCGTGTCCTCTGGAAGGAATAAGGATTCCTTCCATTTGAATACACCAAAAAGGACCAACAAAATGAGGCGGATGTTTCACTGCCCCTTATCGTGCAAGCAGACATTTAGATGAAACTCATTTATACAGACGATATTGACCATACAAACAGAAAGACGTGTTAGAAGAATCAAATGAACACGGTTGTTATAGGCAAATTCTGCTGTGGCTAACAATGTCTTAAGATTATATTGTGTGCACCAGTGGACCTTCTGACCAAAATCTGTTCAACAACATGTTACACCAATTAGATTCAGCAAATAACCAGTTTTTGGCCTGTTGAATTGGGAACATGAGAAGAGCGACAGTCTAAAACATTGGGTTCCTCACGGACAGCTCCCTTAAACTCAAACCCCAAGTTAAAGCCAAAGTAAGAAGCTGCTTCTTCCTGCTCAGATCCATCCGGCGCATCACACTATGCCTGTCTTTCCCACCGAGAACCATAGCAGTCATCGCACTTGTACTCTCCAGACAGTTCTACCTAGGCCACCCAGCCGATGTTCTAAACCACCTTCAAAGAGCAGAAAGGGCAGCAACTATACTCCTCCCAACAATGAAAAGATGGAGATAAATCACGGTGGTTCTCCACACACTCCAGCGTCTCTGCATCACGTGCAGAATCCTACTTGAACCCCTCTGTATCGCCCTTCAACGGCAGGGGTCCAGAATCCACCTATATGAAATTCATCCACTCCACACATCAATCCAGTACAGCAGCCCTAGTGCCAGTCCCAAGTTTCAACTGGAAATGTCAAGGAGGATTCACATCCTTACGCTGGCAAACAATCCATGGAACCCCCGTGCACACTCAGGCATTCAGAATATCCTCTCGAAATCGGGCTGTGAATGAGACCACCACAGGCATTTTTGCATGGACACATGCCTTCCTACGACTGGAACAATTGGGTCTTTGAAACGTTCTAGTCAACACTGATTCTGACCTGAAGATCCAATTGAGCTGTAAGGTCACAAAGAAGAATGCATATGCGACCATATTTAATACAGCCAGTCTCAGCCACATGTGCATACATGACTTTACTTAAAGTTTAAATGAATGTAGAACGCTCCATGGAGAGGACTCGATCATGCCAGTCTCTCAAACCCACCATCATCATCATCAACATGGGCAATCAACACTCCCAGTATAGGAAGGCCTGTCTGTGACCAGATGCTCCATAGAACAGATAATACCTCATCCAGCTCTGTTTCAAATGCACACACACCCACAACAAGACACGGGCATTCAAGCCATCTCTTCCACCACAACCTAACTCTCATAGACCCACACATCTAAACTACACTGGATCATTCTAAAGCATCCTCCGCAGAGTCTGGTTTTCTCATGGCTCTCCTTAACTACCATCCTCCTAAAATCATCATAGAAAGTAACCAAAAATAGCTAGAACCCCACAGCTCTGACTCATACTAGGAACCCTAACATGGCAGTTTAGCATGTCAACTCTGAAGAACAGGACACCTCACGATCTTCCCTTAGTTGCCCCCTCAACCCCCAAACAATCCACTCACCTTTCAATCCACTGCCACTTCTACACCACATCTGTGTACCCATAGATGCAACGAGGCATTGCACCTGCTAGCACCACCATCACTACATTACCTAGCACGGAGCCACTTAGAGTTCACCGGAAGGACCACAAAGTCTGTACCCCCATCGCATAGCCTCCTCCCACTTCCAAAACAATGGCGTTCCCAATATCCCACCATCGGCAGCTACTAATTCTTGCCTCCCCGGCCCCCTAATAAAACATACATGCAAGCTTCTCTACCACTTACCACAAAGAATCATACCAGCGCACCCTACTCAGGTACTGCCGTCCTAAATCCATCATCAAGTTTCACTCCTGCCCCTCCTTCTGCCCTCACTAACCTGCCTTACCCTTGCCCATTTATTCCTGAATCACGCACCAGAGTGCTGCCAAAATACCAGGAGTTGGTTATAATAATACTAAATTGTACTGTTATAGTGCACTTAATTCCACATTTCTCCCACTTCTAAGCACTGTGACAATGGTTGATTGCGGGGCCCAATTTACCATACCACTTTACATTACACAGTAATCTGCATAGCCAGCAGTAAAACGCAGACTGGAAGTCACATGGAAGCAGGGAGAGGCGCCTGTAAGCCACAGACAGGACAAGTGCCACAGCAATGGCCATCTAGGCGCTTGTCTAGGGCACCAGCAGCAGGCAGCAACATACTGTAGTAGGTGGGCCAGATTGGCCCTACATGGATACATTCTTGCCCAATTGCTATGGACTGGGGTTCAGGGCTAAGGCAGCATAAATCCTGCACCGGACCCGGCTGTGTGATGGGGTCCGCAGGGACCCCCCCTCCTCCCTGGGATGGGCGGCTCATAAGGATATAGCAAGAGCCGGTGCTACCCAGGGGTGTTATGGGGGAGTTGAGAGGGACCCAAGTCCCTAGCACGCAAGAGTGTCTCAATACATGCAGGGCTACTGGTTCCACTGTCCCTGCTTCTGCCTCTGTTTATCTAGAAAAACATGTCCAGCAATCACCTGAACCCTGGGAAGCCTGGCAAGAACTACAGATCCAGGGAAGCAACACCAGGTGAAGGGAAACTCGAACTTACACTTCCACAATGCACTTGGGCTCAACAGACAAACCCAGCCTGGAGCAGTAGGAATGGATTGATTACCCAAATGGAAATGGACTGAAGTGTCACCTCCTAAACTAAAGGAGACACCAAACACCCACTCCAAGAACCCCAGACAGGCTATCGGGGAGCTGTTGGGCATCAACCAAAGACCTGGATCTGGCAAGAGACTGCAGGGGGAACTGTGTAGACCCCGAAACACTCCACAACCCTTATTTGTACAGACACTCGCCCAGAACACTTCCTGCAGGAGAATGGATCCTGAAAAGCGGGTGAGGCTAGAAGGCTCCTTTAAGACATTGAGAGGAAGTCCTTGCCCCCACAGCAGTAGCTCAGGCAGAGATTGGCTAAGGGAGGGTAGCTGACTTAGAGAGCCAATGGGAACCAGGCCGGTCATGCTGGGCTATAAAAGACCAGCAGTTGTGGTAGACAATTGCAGGTGTACCCGTGAGTTCGGGAGCAGGAAGTGAAGGAGTACGCGTGAGTTCGGGAGCAGAGAATTGCAGAGCAGTTGGAAGAATATTTGGAGAGTAGCTTTTTGGCCTGATTTGAGAAGGTATGGTAAAGTGCTATAGCTGAGCGAGTGGTACCAATCGGGTTGTGTGTGAGAGAGGGAGCGGGAGGCAGTCTGAAGAGAGTTTTGTAGGTAAAAGCGGGGACTTTGAGGGTAGCTGTGAGAGAGGTTGTGTGAGTGTGTTTGGGAGTGAGTGAAAGAGAGAGGGACATGAGCAGCAGGAACAGAAGTCATGATAGAGGTGGGGTATTGTTGGGAGCAAAATATTAGAAGGGAGCTGGAGGGCAGATCCAGTGAGGGGAAGGATAGGGAGGCAGGGGACAGAGTGTGGACAGAGTGCGGACAGAGAGAGAGATAGAGAGCGAGAGAGGTAAGACCAGGAAGCACTTTATAGGGAGTGGGGAGCAAACAGTTGGATGGGGAAGATAGGAGAAGCAGTAGAGAAGAGTGAGATCAGCGGACAGATTGTATAGAGAGTGAGAGAGAGAGAGAAGGAGAGGGTGTGAGAGGAGAGTGGAGACAGGCAAGCGAGGAGACGCCGAGGAGTCTGCCATCAGGAGAAGGAACTACTCTGTTATGTGCCTGGGAAAGTCCGCAATGGGGCTGCATAAGGGTAAGGCCTTTAGGCCTCCCTAGGCAGAGGGACAGAACCAGACAGTAGAGGCACCCTGGCGGAAGTGAGCCAATCCTGCAGAAACATTGTGGCGGACTAGGGAGCCCCGCCTAGGGAGGTGCAAGCCCACTGTAAGGTTAAGGATAGGGTGTAGGCATGACCCCTCGACTGAGAAACACAATCATCTTGCATACATATATTTTTCTAATAAAAAGTTGAAACTAAATAGCTGTTGTCGTGAGGCTATTGGGCATCCTGCCACAGCTGCTAGAAGTTGCAGGGGGTTCAGATATAGGGGGAGGGGGGGCAAGTGTGCTTCACGCCAAGGCTTGAAATGGGAGTGTGCATTGTACTGATGTGTCACCGAAAAACTGTGTTTCACGTCTGTTGGCTTCCATATTTCTGTTTCATGGCAACCCCCTGTTTGTGCTTGTCTCTTTTGAAGGAGCGATTTAAAGAAGCAGAAGATGTCTACCAGGCTGGCATAGAGAACTGCCCCGAGAGCTCCGATTTGCACAACAACTACGGAGTTTTCTTAGTGGACACTGGTAAGTGATGGAGGAGTGAGGGCCTGCCCGAGGCGGGAGACACTTGAGGGGGGGGGTCGAGCAGCATGAGGCATAGAGTACAGGGCTACATGATTAGACTGGGAGTATCAAGCTATATCTATAATGAATTTGCCTGGCCCTGTGAGGCTGATGGAGTCTGCTCCCTTGCACGCGCGCAGCGTTTCCCTTTACACCCGCCTAATGCACCGTGACAGGCACGTGCATCGCTCACCGGAAGAGCAAGCGCCCCACACTGGAGGCAGCAGTTCATCACACTTGATGTCCTTTCCCGACAAGCAAACGACGCTGATGTTCGGCACAAGCTGAAAAGTTAGGAACTTCTGGCTGCCCTGATTCACAAAACGTTTTCCTATGGCATTGAGCCAGTGTACAGCGATTCTGTGAATCAGGTTCTAGAATAACATAACATTTAAGTGTGCTTATTTCTTTTTGGTTAAATAGCCACTCGCTTAAAGCCGATATGAAGACATCCATGACACTGTTTACAATTGATCTTAATCAGCATACATATGAATGTATCTGTTGATTAAAATGGAGTGTGTGTGTGTGTATGGGTAACCCTTACTGCTGATGCGCTCATCCGTTGTCTGCCACTTGCCATTCACAAACGGTGGAAACACCTGGCAGTCTATTTTCGAATCTTGGATGCATGGGAGTAGAGGAGATAAAATCACAAAACCCTTGGACATTGTGAGTGGTTTACTAGGTCGGCCTAATGGCCCCGTACTGCGTATCCCCCATGGTAATGAAACCAGCCACTATCAATCAATCGAACAACATGGGCCTGAATCACAATGCATTGTAAATCAGGCCCATCACTTTATTTCTGTCTAAAAAACCTTAAAAGTAAATGAAATGACCCTTGAAAAAAATTGGGCTATTATATCATGTATGCCAGATTCCAACGTTTAAACGTGGGATCGGGTACCGAACCCATGCTGCTCACTGTTGTTTTGCTTCCCAGACAAGCCTGTTGCCCCCCCTGCCATTTCATAAAGGAGAAAGAAAGTGCATTTCCAATTAATAATGATAACAATTATAGAAAGAAGAGATCAAGGATGTCATTTCACCAAAATGCCAGGGGTAGCAGAAGTGACGTGACACAACCGTTGACCTCTGATGACATTACAGGAAGTGATGTCATTTGACCCCACCCCGAGAAGTGATGGAACACAACCTTTCACCCCTTGACAAACAGGAAGTGACATCACATAGCATTGTTCCTAGGTACACTACATAAAATATGGCTACGATATCACTGTAATGTGATATACATTTCACACAAGAATGGATCACCATATGTATCGTTAATATCAGTGTGTATAGGCCCATATTACCAAATGACTGTGAATGCAAGCAGACGCCCAAGGCCAAATGATAATGATGTGTTATTATATAGCACTTAGGCTTAAGTGCTTTACATAGAACAAATGTACAAACAATATCACCCAACCTGTGTTGATACTCATTTATACCCCAGAAGGATGAAAGGCTGAGTTGGCCTTACCGGGATTTGAACCTGCAGATCACACACACACACACATATTGCAGCAGCGACCACTCAACACACTGAGCTATCTTACCGGTTATAGCTATCTTACTGGCTATAGTGAAATGACCAATTACATGCCTGAATGTTCTCAAAGTCAGAAAGCAAATTACACTCTTTACTGGATACTGTTAAATTGGTAACAGATTTAACAGCAGGCCAGTTAATCTGGGTTGTAGGTGAAAGGGTCGAATGAAAAGATTCGTAATACAATTGTTTTGAATCAAAAGGACCAAAAAACAAAAAATCAAATGCATTTTTTTGGGGGGGGTCTGCCTAAAAACCACAATTTTTACCTATGCCAAGCCCCAAAAAACAATTACATTTAAAAAAAGGCATTCGATCATTTTGTTTTCGATCCTTTTGAGTTGAACGTATTGCATTCGACCCGTTGACTGTACACCGTTCATCTGCAAGTCTGGTGCAAAGTTGCCCTCATGTCAAGGTTGCGTTGATCTACTTTTCAGGTTTCAGAGGTTGGCAAAATATATACCATTGGGAGGCTTCATAACTGTGTATTAAAGAATTTAGAGTAGTGCAGGGAAATTAGCGCCCTCACACGGCATCCCGTACTATGGGCACTCGTTACCTCATACATGCAAACAAACATCCTGAACAGAATGCCATGGAGATAGGAAAGATGGATACATTACAAAAAAGCGTTAATTGTGGCACAATGCAATAAAGGGCCACTTTATGTGCTATGGTCAAACATTTCTACACTGTACACCAGCTTTTAGGAACAAGGATTTTGTCAAGTGACCGAGGACACTGAGATGGAATGTCTTGTGATGATCGTAGCAAAAAAAAACATGCCAAAAGCAAAATACATAGTCCGCAATGGATGCCTATTCTACTCTAAATGCTTTTTGGACGTTTTTGTCTGCATTGTGAATTTGAGAACAAACTAAATCAGTGACTCACCCCCTAAAGTGTACCTGAAATAAACATTTGAGTATAGGAATTATTGTATAGAATTCTGGAAAGACAAATTATTTGTTATTCCTATTCTTTTTTGTTTAGGGCCACTGCTCAAAGTGTTAAACTTGTGGAACCCGCTGAAAGAGGCCTGAACAAGAAATCCAGCCAATCCAGAAACAGAGCCACACAGCGCTGCTAACAGCCCAGGAGCTTCCATTAAAAAAAAATAACATCTTTTCTTTTTTTCTCTTTTTTGGGGTGGCAAGGGAGGCCACAGGGGTACCAAGGGAGGCCTTAAGGGTCTCAGGTGTGACCCCTGGTGACCCCCAAATGACGTCACTGGAAGAGACATAAAATCAGGGTGAGCATGTTATGCAAAATTAGAATAGTTGAAAACAATTAATCCACAATTAATATTGATTGCCCAAACACAATGTGCACAAAAACAAAACAAGAGCAAATTCCAACAATTACAGCCCAAGTCCTGCAGCATAATATTTATCCATCGCATTACGTAATATTTGCCCTATGTTGGATACGCACAGCATGGTTGAATAATCGCGCAGGAGACAGGCAGTATGAACAACGGTAATCAATGGCAGATATCGTAGTGCTGGCCTACACTGTGTGAGACCACAAGAATCACCAGATTTAAAAGAATTTTTAGGCAAAAGAACAAAAAAGGAAAAATATTTTCTTCGTAGACACAATAAAACATGAACTGTGTCATTGTGTTTTTATAACCTCACCAATGTAGCTATGATAGGCAAAACATTCAATCCAAAAGGCATACATGCCAATATTGCACACGCCATTCAGGAGATACAAGACTCCATTCAGGAGATACTAGCCTAGACTGGTTCACTTTGTAGTCTGGGATTTGTAGTTTCACCTTAATGAAGCCAGGCCTACACATCCTAGAATGCAAAGTGAAAACCAGGACGAGCATCTGCCGACTGGAATGAGGCATGTTGGCATGTATGAAAATGCATCATCCATTTCATGGCTTTGGGGTCGCTTACCCAAGCAGGTAGCCCTAAATCGAACTAAGAGTAATGCTTTTGCAAAATTCAATGCAGTGTCCACTATCATTAGCGTGAGTTTTCCAAGAACATTTGACCATTTGAATATTTCGGGTATATTGGGAGAAGGGGAATTATACCATAAACCAAGGCTGCATTTTTCTTATTCAACGTTAGCGTAAAACAGGCAAGGTATTTTCAAGCTCTGCCAGTAGCTTCTGAGTGACGGTGGCCCTAGGATTGGTCGAAAAGGCAAGCCTCGGGCAACATCCTAAGCTCATCTTCAATAAAACTCTGACTTGGCTCCATTTGTGTTTTGCGAATTTCAGGGCAGACCCAGGAAGCTTGAACAGCCTCTTGAAGAAAGTTGTGTTGCATTTTTGCAGTGGAGAGAACTTTTCCATTCTCCAAAGTTCACCATCATATCTTAACAGAATGGTGCAAGCTTTTACTTGATACATACCTTTTATGGGTTCAATTGTGTAACAGTTTATTAAGAGGCCGCCCTCCACACGGGGAGTCCCTTCCCTCCCCATTCAAGGTGTCACACAACAAACAGTTTAATGGATTATTTTATTCAGTTCTATCTCCTATTCATCTAGTACCAGTCGGATCTGTCCCCCTGAGCTATCAATGAGCCAAGAACAAGGCCGGTGTACAGGACATATATTTATGTTTATTTGAATTAGATGTTAAGACAAATCACACAAACTACACCCACCACCTTCTTTTTGGCTCACAATCAACTTTTTGTTACACAAATAAATCACCCAAATTAATTGAGGAAACACACAAATTACAGTTCTTTATCTCAATTTCAATTCAATAAATAATTAGCGCTGGTCAGTGAACACAAACAATTGCAAATGTAGTGCTGTGCAATTTTGATTTTCCTGCACGCTTAAAAGGCTTGCAGTTTAGTTTTACAAATTTGGGCAAATGCATATGGCAATCATTATTTCACCCACACTTTAGCTTTAAAATAAGCACAGGGTGGTTTAGTGGTTTGTTTTTCAGACTCTCCCGCCCCCCTACTTTGGTCTGTGTTACGGAAGTCTGCCAAAAAATTAGGATGGTTGAAGAGTTTTGGATTTCAGACCCCCTCCACAGAAAGGTCGGTGTTGGAGAAAGTTGGACAAAAACGTTGGACTGATTTAAGTATAAAGACATCCCTCTTCCTTAAAGAAGTCAGGGTCATCAGGACAAAAAGGACTACTGATTTAAATGACAGGCTATAGTTTTTCAGTAGAAACTGAGAAGTGAGCTTTTTTCATTTCAAATTTTAACAAAAATCACCCATAGTGTTCTGCAAAAGGGAATGAATTAAATTAATATTTTCAGTTAAATAGGTAAGGATCTACACATTCCCCCCCCCTGCCTGCTATAAATGCAAATTATTTGAAGCTGGCATATCCCCCCAACTTTTGGTTGCAAAGGGTTCACTTCTACTTACATAGAAAACCTCTGTTTAAATTCAGGATAGCCAGCTGCATGTCAGGGCCCTCTGGAAGGACAGGGCAGGTATCTGGTCACTCTCCTCCCCAGGATGGTCCTCCGCTCGCCACCAGAGGGTCCAGTCAGCTTTCTATTCCTCCCCAGCAACAGTCACCTCCAATAGACAGCTCCACTCAAATGCAATTTCTGTAATCTCTTCTGGTGTTTCTTTCTTGCTGTCAGATGGTGAGTTTTAGTGGCTCTATTGAAGGTAATTTTAGCTGCTTTCCTGATGGTAATTTTTAGCATTTCTGTCCCTTCCTCATAGTGCATTCCACTTTATATAGCATTGATGACACCATCAAGTTTACAATCTTGGGGGAGTAGCCTGCAAGAGGTCTTGCAAATAGGATTGGACAGTCACCTTTCTCTCTCCTCCCAACTCCCGCTTCTTTCTACAAATTGGTTGAAATGTCTGAAAAACTTTGTGATTTACTAATAACTGCCATTATATTTTTATATATATATATATATATATATATATATATATATATATATATATATATATATATATAGATGTATGGGAAAACATTTGTCTGCCCCTAAACTGCTCTCTGCCTCATTATTGAGCTGGTGCTATTGGGCTAGAGCGGACAGGGCTCTAAAATTTGCAGAAGAATGTCAGCAAAAAGATACAGGTAGGCAGATAAACGACACCTCCAACTTAATACCAAACTTGCCCAAGCACTCACGACCATTTACTAATGACTGGTTTTGGCGCAATGCATGTTGGGAACAACTACAAGCCTGAGGAAGCTTGCGAGTCGAGCGGAACGCGTGGCGTCTTTCCACCCGTTGGGGTGAGTGGTGCCTTGTGCCTGGTCTGACCAGGTATTGCCATGTATGCTTTTTATAACATTTTGCACAACTTTTGATTAATTAAAGAAAACATTTTTAAACTTAGTAAATGGTCGTGAGTGCTTGGGCAAGTTTGGTATTAAGTTGGAGGTGTTGTTTATCTGCCTACCTGTATCTTTTTGCTGACATTCTTCTGCAAATTTTAGAGCCCTGTCCGCTCTAGCCCA